>NC_140074.1:80437992-81129999 GCF_964194135.1 Talpa europaea | reverse complement strand
AAGTATACAGTTTAACAAGTTTTAAGGTGCACCCATCCCGGTGAAACCACCACACTCAAATATGCCTTGGCTTCAAAGATCCCTTGGAGAAGCCCCTCTTTCTGCCTCTCCCATTCCCATACATCTACTGATCTGCTTCCTGTCACTGTAGATTAAGTTGTAGAGTTTTATGTAAGTGCAGTCATACAGTATGCGTATTTCCAGTTGGGCTTTTACCCAGCAAAATTATTTTGAAATTCATCTACATGGTAGTGTGTACCAATAGTTTGTTTAAACTGCTGAGTCAGGAGTCCACTGTATGGACATTCTAATTTGCCTATCCGTTCACCTGATAATGGGCATTTGGTTGTTCCCAAGTTCTGGCTGTTACAAACGAAGCTGCTACACATATTTGCAAATGAATCTGCTTTCATTTCCTGTAGGTAAATGCCTAGGAATAGTGTGGCTGGAATATATGGCAGGTATATGTTTACATTAAAAAAATCTACCAAACGGGGCCTCCCCTGGTGGCACAGATGGTTGAATGCCATGTTGTGAAGCTGTCCACAGCCTCTGCAGCGCAGGTTCGATCCTGGCTGGCGAGGGTCTCACATGGTGCGGCAGACCTCTCCTGTTGCACCCGCTGCTCCCTTCAGCAGTGGATTTCATCAGTCTGCCTGTTCTGTTCCCTGCTCTGTCTCTGGTGAATCCTCTCATCCTCCTACACATCTGGCCTGTACACCAGTTCTTGTATAAATAAATAAAATAAATCTTAAAAAAAAAACAATGAAACTACCAAATGGTTTCCAATGTAAAGTGACAATATGAACTATTAATTATCCAAAATGGGCAATATAAATATCCCAAAATTACCCAATAGTGTTGAATCCCTTATTAGGGTGACAGCATTGTCTCTAACCATTAAAGGTGTTTGCTTTAGATTTTTCTTAGATGCCTTTTACTAGGTTAAGGAAGTTACTTTATTGCTATTCTGTTCAGAATTTTTATCAGAAATGGATGTTGGGTTGTGTCAAATGCTTTTTTCTACATACATTATCATGTGTTTTTTCTTTTCAGTTTATTTATATGGTAAATTACATATATTAGTTTTTTTTAAAAGATTGATTTTTATTTATTTATGCATATAAGAATTGGCCAGAGGTGCGGGGGCGGGTGTGTGTGTGTGTGTGTGTGTGTGTGTGTGTGTGTGTGTGAGTGAGTGTGAAAGGATTCACCAGAGACAGAGTGGGGAGCAGCAGGCAAGGTCTGTGATAGCTTGATGGCACTGAGACATTTAGGTGACTTGTCGTTCCACGGTTTACTGAAGATCTGTTCCTTTTCTCTTGTTTCATTTTAGATTTTTATTGCTGCATATTCAAGTTCACTCATCTTTACTTCTGCAATGTCTAATATACTGTTTCATGACAGAGAGGGTAGTTTTCATCTGGCCATCTTCCATGTCTTTCACTGTTATAATCAGAACTATTTTAATGTCTCTGATTATTTCTAATATCTGTAGCTTTTCTGGGTTGGGTTAGATTGATTTTTCTTCTCATAATGGATTCTATTTTCTTGCTTCTCTGCAGGCCTGCTAATAATTGATTGAATACCAGACATTGTGAATTCCACCTACTTGAGTGCTGGGTAATTTTGCATTCCTATAAATATTTTTGAGCTCTTTCTGAGTTATGGTTAAGTTACTTAGAAATGATTTGATCCTTTTGGGTCCTGCTTTTCAGATTTGTCAGAGGAAACCAGAGCAGTGCTCAGTCTAGGGCTAATTATTCTCCAATACTGAAGCAGCCCCTCTGTGTACAATACTCAGTGCCCCATGAATTATGAGGTTTTCCAGTCTGACTGCTGGGAAAAGGCTCTACTCCTTACTCTGAGTGCCAGGGACTGCCACCTCTAATCTTTTTGAATTCTTTCATCCTTAGGCACTTTTCTCATACACAAACACTGATCAGTATTCAGGTGAATACTTGGCTGGGACCCTAGCAGATCTCCAGAGTGCTCAGTCTGTGCAGCCCTCTTCTCTCTTACTCTGCCCTGCAAACTTTAGCCTTGGTCTCCTAAGCCCCACTGTGGTTCCCCCTCCCTGTGCAATGGCCTGAACAGTCACTTAAGGCAGTAACTGGAGCAACTGCAGGGCATACTTAATTTATTTGCTGTCTCTAGTGGAACACCACCTACACTGACATTCAGTGTCTTAAATATTATTTCATATATTTTGTTTGTCTTTTGGTTATATCAGGTAGGGGGTGAATCTCATCCTTATTATTCCATTTTGGCTAAAAGTGGAAGTTTGTCACTTTTTAAAACTAGAGTTCTCCTGTAAAGCCCAGCACAAATACTACCTTTGATGAAGTTTCCCCACCTCTCACTCCTGTATGAAGAGGTACTTAGACCCCTGTGCTTTAAGCCACTTTCTTTATACTTGTATGAATTTACTATGAGTTATGCATTTACTTTCCTTGAGAGATCACCCCCTTCTCGAGGGCAGGAGGTTGGTATTTGTACCCAGTGCCTAATTGTGTCTGATACATTACTGAGCTTCAAGAAGCAGCCCCCCTTGTTTCTATGGTGCTGGCTTACCAACACTGACCTGTTTCCACCATCTTAACCATTTGTAAGTGTACCGTTCAGAAGTATTAAGTGTATTCACACTGTTGTGAAATAGGTATCTAGAACTTTTTCATCATGCAAATGGAAATTAAACATGGACAAATGTGGTGCAGACTTTTTTTTTTTCTTTTATAGAGGCATGTTTTATTTTTATTTATTTGTTTGTTCGTTTGTTTCGTTTATACATGCACTGGGTACAGTCAGAAGCGCGGGAGGGTGAGAGAATTCACCAGAGCCAGAGCGGGGAGCAGAGCAGGCAGAAGGACTGAAGTACACTGCTGAGGGGAGCAGCGGGCGTCAGGAGAGGTCTGCGCACCATGTGGGACCCTCCTCTGGTGGTCGGGGAGCAGCTGGGAATCGAACTGGCACTGCAGAGGCTGCGGGCAGCTTCGCAACCCAGCGCTTAACCGCTGTGCCACTGGGGAGGCCCTGTGGTGCAGACTTTTAATCATTTATTTATTTATTTACTTTTTAATAGAGGCATGTTTTACTTATTTGTTTGTTTTTTTGTTTATACATGCACTGGGTACAGTCAGAAGCGCGGGAGGGTGAGAGAATTCACCAGAGCCAGAGCGGGGAGCAGAGCAGGCAGAAGGACCGAAGTACACTGCTGAGGGGAGCAGCGGGTGGCAGGAGAGGTCTGCGCGCCATGTGGGACCCTCCTCTGGTGGCCAGGGAGCAACCGGGGATCGAACCGGCGCTGCAAAGGCCGCGGGCAGCTTCGCAACCCAGCGCTCAACCGCTGTGCCACCGGGGAGGCCCCAGACTTTTAATCTTTAAGGTAAACCATGGGACAAGAAAATGTTGATTTGCTCAGGGGCTTACAGCTAGTAGGTAGTAAAGTTAGGACCAGAAGCCACGGTGTCTGTTTCTTGTCAAATACGCATTTCTGCTAGGTCTGTTAATTCAGTGCATATGCTAAATAGAGAAGGCCAAGAATTGCCATGCATCAAAGCAGCCTCAGATGTGGAAGGCCAGAAGTTACTAATTCTGAATGGCATAATTTAGCTAGGCTGGGTATTTTTTTTTTTTTTTCCTTCACTTGCCTTGGTTAGCTAGTATATCCTTTAACAAATTGTTCCCTGATTTCTTTTTTCTGACAAGGGTCTCTCTGAGTCAACTAGTACTGTAAGGCTATGTTCCTTTTATGCGTAAAATTTCTCTTCTCTGTTTATCATCAGTCAGATTCTTTTCATTGTCTATAATATCTCTAGGTCTGCTTAACCTTTTACCCTAACCAAGATACAAATCTTAGCTTTATCCATGCACCTTCCTTGGTAAGATGGAATCATTGCTAAATGAAGCAGACTTTTTTTCAACTATGAAAAATTTTTGTTAATTTATTGGTTACTAGTTACTTTGCTTCTGGAAGATATTCTAAAATAACCTCAATATCTAAGCTCTCTTTTTCAGTGGTATCTTCTGATTAAAATTAATGACATTATAGAAAATCTGGCATTCCTAATTTGAGGCAAGTTAGAAAGAAAACCCAAGTAAGAAACATAAAATGCAAAAGTCATTTTTAAAAACACCATAAATGTCAGGTCAGCTATTTTCTTTTGGTCTAAAATATGAAGAAAAAGGAGACTTAGAATGATTTTTCTGTGTGTTGAAGAGAAGCTACAGGAAGTAACTGCTGTTGCCTTTTTAAGAAAGGTCAGAAGATGGGCTTTGAATTCAAGCACGTCCCTTTACATAGAGAGAAGTCTGGAATCTGCTGTGGGTCTGGCCAGAAACATTTGCAATGTGGAACAACTGAGCAAAACATAAGACTGTTTTCTGAGGCTCTTTCAATGTTCTAAGCTTTAGGAAATAGGACGCCCTCTTGCCTGCTGAAAATTCAGGGAAGAAAATGGTTCCAATTTAAAATGAAAGAATGATTTCTCATTCTCTTTTCTAGTGATAAGTTTCTTACCTGCACCCCAGTGCTGCATGTGACTGAGAGAATCACAGATCTGCATCTTGGAGACAAAAGTGCCAAGAGGCTTTCCTTTGGCACATGTATACAGATGACATCTTGGATCCAAAGGCAGAACTTTACATTTATTTCATTTTTTGGTTTCTTCTCATTATTCTAGTCTGTCAAGATAGTTTGAATCCTGATTCTGTCATCTGAACTACAAGTTACCCTTCCTGGATTTATATCTCTTGCAAATTTGGTAAGAATGTCTTTATCCAAAAGTTACCATTTAAAGGAAAATATTTAAAGGTTAGTTCTGATCAATTTCTTCACCCTGAAGCAGGTTGCTTTATTTCTCCACTAAGAACTTAAACATTACAATAATTTATTTTAGAATTTTGCTAAGTATTTGTTAGGCTCAGTAATGGATCGTTGTTCACATTGGCAAAACTAAAAAAACCTCTACCTGTCTTATGTGTCTGACATCATTTCCAAACTCCACAGCTGCTTAAAGCAGCTGGGGTCCTATCAGTGTCTTCTTCCCTGTTGGGATTTACCTTCCCTACTTCTTTTTTTAAAAATTTATTTTATATATTTTTTACATCATTTTTCATTTTTGCACAATTTATGTATTTTCATCTTGGTTATAGTCCCCATACAATTCCCACCCCCACTTATTTTGACCCTAATCCCTCCTCCCCTCCCTTCCCCTCCCCTCCCCCTGTAGTGTGTCTCTGGTTTATAGTTGCTTGTTGATATTGATTTTTACTTTATTATAATTAGTCTTTTTCCTAGTCCCTTATTTAGGTTTTCTAAATTCCTGCTATGGGTGAGACCATCTGGTATTTTTCTTTTTCTTTCTGACTAATTTTGCTAAGCATGATCCCTTCCAGCTCCATCCATGTTGCTGCAAATTGCATGAGTTTATCTTTTTTGATTGCTGAGTAATATTCCATTGTGTATCTGTACCATATCTTCTTGATCCAGTCATCTATTTTTTGGCATTTGGGTTGTTTCCACAGCTTAGCTATTGTAAATAGTGCTGCTATAAACATAGGGGTGCAGGTGCCCTTTTGAATTAATGATTCTGTGTCCTTTGGGTAAATACCTAGGAGAAGAATTGCTGGATCATATGGAAGCTCCATCTTTAGCAGGTTGAGGAATCTCCACACAGCTTTCCATAATGGTTGGACAGTTTGCACTCCCATCAGCAGTGCAGGAGAGTTCCTCTTTTCCACATCCGTGCCAACATTTGTTGTAGCTAGTTTTTTTTAACATGTGCCATTCTCACCTGTGTAAGATGGTATCTCATTATAGTTTTGATTTGCATTTCCCTCATTACAAGTGATGTTGAACATTTTTTCATATACCTGTTAGCCATTTGCATTTCCTCTTTGGAGAAGTTCCTTTTTAGCTCTTCTGCCCATTATTTATTTATTTTTTTTTAGCTTTTAAAACTAGCTTCCTATTTTTTTAATTTAAATTTTATTTTTTATATTCCCCATACAATTACAACCCCCTTATTTTGACCCCAAGCCTTCCTTTCCCCGCCCCCCACCCGCCATAGAGTGTCTCTGGTTCATAGTTGTTTGTCGATTTTGATATTTTCTTTCTTACAGTTATTCTTTTTCCTGGTCCCTTATTTAAGTTTTCTAGATTCCTGCTATGAGTGAGACCATCTGGTATTTTTCTTTTTCTTTCTGGCTTATTTCGCTGAGCATGATCCCTTCCAGTGCCATCCATGTTGCTGCAAATTGCATGTGTTTATCTTTTTTGAATGCTGAGTAATATTCCATGGTGTTTATGTACCACATCTTCTTGATCCAGTCATCTATTTTTGGGCATTTGGGTTGTTACCAAAGCTTAGCTATTGTAAATAGTGCTGCTATAAACATAGGGGTGCAGGTGCTCTTTGGAATTGATGTTTCTGTGTCCTTTGGGTAAATACCTAGAAGTGGAATTGCTGGATCATATGGAAGCTCTATGTTTAGTAGGTCAAGAAATCTCCACACAGCTCTCCATAGTGGTTGGACCAGTTTGCACTCCCACCAACAATGCAGGAGAGTTCCTTTTTCTCCAAAACCTCACCAACTTTTGTTGTTAGTTTTTTTAGTATGTGCCATTCTCACTGGTGTAAGATGGTACCTCATGGTAGTTTTGATTTGCATTTCCCTGATTACAAGTGATGCTGAACATTTTTTCATATGCCTGTTGGCCATTTGAATTTCCTCTTCAGAGAAGTTTCTTTTTAGCGCTTCTGCCCATTTTTTTGACAGGATTATTTTCTTTGTTTTTGTTGAGTCTCATCAGCTCTTTGTAGATTTTTGTGATCAGTCCTTTATCATTAGTGTTGTGTGCAAAAATGTTCTCCCAGTTGGTGGGGGTTCTCTTTGTTTTGGTTACTGTCTCTTTTATTGTACAGAAGCTCTTTAATTTGATGTAGTCCCAGCTGTTTATCTTTGCCTTTGCTATCACTGCTTTGGGTGATGAGTCTTGAAAGATGTTGCTGAGGTGTATGTCATGTAGTGTTTCACTTATATTTCATGGTTTCAGGTCTTATGTCTAGTTCTTTAATCGTTTTGAATTGGTTTTTGTGCATGGTGTGAGGTAGTAGTCAAGCCTCTTTTGCATGTAGCAACCAAGTTTTCCTAGCAACATTTTTTGAGCAAACTTTCTTTGTTCCATTGCATATTCTTGCTCCTCTGTTAAAGATTAGTTGACTGTAAATCTGTGGGTTTATTTCTGGATTTTCTACCGGTTCCATTGGTCCATGTGTCTGTTCTTGTTCCAATACCATGCAGTTTAGATTATTATGGCTTTGTAGTATAGTTTGAAATCTGGCGTGTGATGCCTCCATTCCCTTCTTTTTTTCCCCTGGGAGAGCTTTGTCAGAGCCTTGTTTCTTGATGGGTAAAGTGAAGACACCTTCTCTTGCTGACTTTCCCAAACAATGCTGAAGTTTCACTTACTTAAGCACTGTTCTGGCCTTATTTTTGTTATTTTCCCTGAGACCCAGCTCACTGATGACTTCAGTCTTCTTGACAGTATTTTCACAGGCAACTGAGTGTTTCAGATTATACCTTCCATCTTCCTGGTTTTCTTAAATCTGAGCTTAGGATGCTATAAGGTTTAGCTATTTTGATTTAAATTCTTCCCCTATTTGTTATATAAAACCATAGATATTTCATGAAAAAAGAGGGATGTTCCTTTTCTTCAGCATATTTTATTTTAGAGGGTTTAGTCATGGATTGACACTGACATTTTTGTACTTTCTTGAATATGCTTTCTAAAGTCTAGATTTTGGCTATTTTTAGGCTTGTGCCTCATTGACCATTACAAAATCCAAAAGGATGATAATTTAACAAATCTAGTAATCTGTTATGCTCATCTCAATTGTATACTAGATTTTTCATTTCACCCCTGAGAAAAAGCAAAAATGATGTTGGGAAGAATAATTTAAGAGGTAAGATTATGGAGATGAAAAAAAGGGCATTATATTTGGTTGACAAGGTAGAAAATAACATAGCAATTAAAAATCCAGAGTCTTTAATTTTGATGCCCAGAGACAAGGAAAAAATAAATTACAATGGGCAGATTTTGATGCTTTTTAAAAGCAGTTACACAATCAGGGAAGTTAAACTGGATAAAATGCAAGCTTACAATATCAGTTTATAAAGGAACATCTTTAATAAACACAAAGAAACTAATCCCCCAATATTTATAAAACTGAGATCCTTGAATCTGCTGAAGAGTCAAGCAAGACTTCAGAGGCAGTTGCAATAATATAACAACTATAGATTATGCCAAGATCCCAAAAATATTTGCTCTATTATTTACTAGAAGGTACTAGAGTATCAAAATGGTTGAGTTTTGTAGGTTTTTCACTTGAATTTGTTTCAAAAATTATGGAATGCCAGATTTTCTACAATGTCATTACTTTTATAGTCAGAAAAAGCCACTAAAGAGATTTTAGATTATGAGATAATATTAGGACTCTGTTGGTTGCAAGGACAAGAAATCCAATTCCTATTAGCTTCAAAAGGAACTTGTTATAAACTGGGATAATTCACAGATGGAAAGTAATTTGCCAAATGGTGAATTTTACTAAAGAACCAATCTGCTGAATGACCAACTGGCCAAATTTACCAAATTTGCATACTTAACAATAATGCCTTTTTTTTTTTTTTAAATCCAATTTTTATTGGAAGGATTAGCAGGACTTACAAAGACTATGGAAATGTCAGGCCTTCAGATTCTCCCTTGCTCTTCAGCTTGTCCCTTCTGGTCTCCTGGTTTCCCTCTGTGTCCCTCAGCCTTTCCCCTTCTGTGGGTTGGCAACCCAGATGCACAAGCACCCGCCCCTTTCTCCTCCTCCGTGGCAGTTACTCCCAACAAGGGCAGGGGAGCGCTGGTGGAAACCTGGGGAGAGGTATAAGGGGACAGGGAGGTCCCTGACCAAAGAACAACTCTCCCCACACCCAAGCTCTTCCTCCCTGCATTTAATATCACCACATCCATTCTACCCTTTGGAATTTTCTAACAATGACTACTGAATGGGGTGAAACATCTTTATCCTCTCACTTTTTACCATCCCTGGGCTAAAATCTAGGTCCTTCTTACTTGAGGGATTTTTAAATCCCTATAAATGACAGATTTTGGGTAGCCAAAACAATAAACAGAAGGGAAGTTATAAAAGCTAAGGAATTAACCTCATAGCTCTTGCTCCTTTGAGGACTTTTGATTTCTTGTTTTATTACTAAGGGTTGTACCTGTCTAACCTATACAGTTGCTAGCTCTTTCTCCATTTAATTCATCCTTTTTCACATGTGGGAGCCACAGACATATCATCAAGGGTTCTCAAGTTGCCGTTACCTTCAGTGGACCATCATTTCCAGAGATATTCCTGATACCTGTGTCACTAGGCTTTGTCTCACTGGGCTCTTCTTGGACTTTGCAGGTAAATGGAGCCAGTTTGTCCCCTGAGCTTGCATGGTCCGGGCCCTTCACTGCCTGTGTCAGGCAGTGGCACACATATGCCATCTTCCCCATGAGACTCAGAGCTGTTTGAGGCAAAAGACCCAATGGTCCATCTTTGTGTGGTCCCAGCACTCATTGCTGGACCTGCAGGGGGAGCTCAGAGAATGCAGGCTGGGTGGTGGCATGAAAATAGAATACCATTGCAGATAAAACACTTGGTTAACTACATTGTGCTTACATACGATTCTGATTCCTATATAGCTTATATGACTTGAAATAAACACATTAAGAAAGCTTTTAAAAATCCCATTAAATTAAACAGTTGTATCTGACATTCAATTTAGAAAAAAACTGACCGTACAAACTGGGCTATTATTCACTAGTTATTTGGTGAATTTGAGCATACCTCACAGGAAGATTTCCATTTTAACATACATTGTAATATTAAGTGTTATGGACCATGAAAAAGTAATCTGATTAGTATGTAAAACTTAAATTTTAAAATTGAGATAACATCCGTTTACATCACCGTATGTTTTAGGAGGACAGGTTCACACCTCTTCAAACTACCACTAACTTCCTTCCAGAGTCCACTGGACCCCTTTGGAACTTTTGCTCCTACTCCCCCTCTGAGTTCTGCAGCTAGAAACCAAGGATTTCTTTTGGTTTTGATGGCTCTGTTCCTTTGCCTTTTTTTTTTTTAATATTCCACATATGAGTGAAATCATTTGATATTTGAGTTTCTCCTAATTAATTTTGCTTAGCACAATCCCCTCTAGTTCTATCCCTGTTGTCACAAATGCTAAGATTTCATCTTTTTTAAAACAGCTGAGTAGTATTCCACTGTGTGTGTATATACTATATCTAATTATTCTAAATGTTAACACTATCTCCCTGCAGAGATGCCGAAGAGATGATCAGTTTTCAGGACTTTGGATTTATTCTTTCAACATGAAAGGCAATGATGGCCATGTCATAAAGCAAGTAAGTGTCTTTGATCTCCACAAAAATCCCCAGAATCTCTCTATCATGAGAGCAGGGAATGCAGCGGAGGACTGTGCCCCTGCATGTCCTCTAAGGCAGCTCTGTCCTTTGGCAGGCACTTCTCAAGGCAGACACAGTATAGGGCAAGAGAAATGGCAAGTTGGTAGATGGCTTGGTTTCTAATAGCTGTTCCATGTGAGTGCTTTCTGATCTGATCTTGTCTTAGTCACCCTGAGAGGCTTTCAAGACTTCTCTCTGTGTTCTTTTGTGTACAGTAGATGGATATGAGAATGTTTGAACAGGTTATGTTCATTATGTAGAAACCTGCTATTTGCAGGTGGAGTTTCCTCTCTGAAATGGGCAGGCAGGTTCTAACTGCATACTTCTTAAGGTAATTAAAAGTCACTTCTTAGAATAAGTGATGTCCCTTTTTGGGACAAGTTGAGGTGGTAAACAGAATCCTGGCCCTGTGTGATTTATCTGCCAGTTCTCATCTAATTTTTAAGCTGCTTTATATCCTCTTCTCTGAACCTCAGCCCACTTCTCACCTCTACCTTCCTTCATTGGGGCAGGAGGAGATGCTTATTTTGCTCCTTAGTAAAATAAAAGGTTTGATTTTTTTTTTTTTAAAGAAGCTCCTTTGATTACAACAGCTTTAGCAAAATGGTCATATGAAAACATCATGTGCTTATCCTGATCATTTTCTATGTCAGTTCATGAAATCAGCAGGGGTCACCTGGGCAGCTTAGTAAGGTGAAGACCACTGGAGATTATGCATTAGAAGGCTTGGGATGGGACCCAGGGACCTGCCTTTTGAACAAGCACCTCCAGGTGATTCCAGTACAGATACAGTCCATGCTGCAGGAACCCTGATACAGAAAGATTCATTTATTCTTTTTTGGCATGACCACATGCTATTTCATTGTATGAAAAGACCATGATCTATTTACCCATACTTATTTGGATGCACTTCTATATGGCTCCTATGTCTTACAGTTAATAGCACTGCTAAGCCATTTGTCCTGCACAGCATCACTTTCTGCTTCTTTTGGGAAATGCTGGCCTCATACACTTCACTTTCAAACACTCCCACCAGCAGTGCCTTGTCCCCTTGCAAAAAAAAAAAAAAAAAAATGTTCTTCCTTTGGTCATGTTGCAGCCCTCCATGTTCTGAGAAGACCTACTTCTTTAGTCATGCAGAGACAATCCCATTATTCTGGCCACAGTTGGTGGATTAGTGGGAACAGTTTCCCAGGATTTTTGAACAGCAGCCCAGAGAACATGGCCCTTAATACCTCACTGGTGGCAAAGCTGGAAAATGAAGTATCAGGAAATTTACAGGCATTTCCAATCCAGTGGGAAAAGCCATCGTGGGAAGAGTGATGTTAAAAAGCAAAGCGAAGTAGAGATAAAAGATAGGGATATGACAGACTTTACTCCCTGAACATAGCTGTTCCTCTTCGAAGACCCCAAGGAGGTACTATTGGAGGCTGTTAAATGCAAATGGCAACCTGGTTGGGTATATAATTCTTGGGCCCTAACTTTCCCCCTCAAAAGACTAAAGATGCTGTGACATGGAATTCTTTTACTACTACAGAACAGAGACTGAAGCAATCCTAATTTTTGTTCCTTTATAAGGGAACTTCTCCCTCACCCTGCCCGTGTGAGTGTGTATAAATGTCAACCTTTTGTCATTGCTCTCAGCACGCTGACGGGCCTCCTTTCTTCCTTTCGCATCAATCCTTTCTGCCATATCAACGTTTTTTTTCACATATTAATGTTGATTTAAATTAACTATATTACAAAATTTAAATCAACATGAAATGTTTTCTTACTTCAAATGACTGAATGCTTGCTTCTCTGCCGGCACCCACTTCATCAGTTTGTATGTAGTCTTTGCTCTGTTTATCAGTATCTATGCTTTCTTGAATTTTGAGTATCAGCAGTTTCTGTAATGTTAATTTTCTGTGGTAGTCCTTTTCAAAACACACTTTTCTAAGCCTGAAAATCTGCATTTTTCTCACTATTACCAGCTTTATAGGCCTCATAACTAAAGAGACATCTACATAGTCCTGTGTACAAAAGGGGCATCTTTTGGATTCTTCTGGGCTCCTGACAGTCACCTGTTTGTAGTTAAAATTCACTTCTAGGCTTTTAAGTTGGAGCGCTGGCTTATGTGACAGCCTCTAGTTGTGGTTTTGAAGTCTTTTACTTATTATGAAGCTGCTGATCTGAGCAGGAATCCCTGCATCTTTCTTCTTTGCCAGCTTACTGACAAGGAGAGTGAAATCATGTCTAATTCTTTTAGTTGTACAAATACAAAAGCGACGCAACTATGAGAAGCTGCAAACCCTAATGTACAATGAATGCACCATGGCTCTTCCAGCCCATAGCCCTTTCAGTTGCCCATTTAACATCTTGAGATAACTACTGACTCTGTTCCCCAGGTATCATATGCATTGAGTTGTAATTTGGAATTAGTACAAGAAAAGCGGTGTCCGTAAATGAAAGTAAACTACAAGAGTTCTTCCTTTCTTTCATGCAGAAGGACTAAGTTACCATTTTCTGGTGGGCAAGAGCAAAAAGTATCTGGTGGCCAGAGGGACTCACCAGCCAGCCCCTGTAGGCAGCAGCTGTCTATCGGGAGCCTTCCAAGGGCCAGAAATGGCAACTGAAAAGTCCCTGCTTACAAGCTTATATTTTAGTTGTGATATATACAGCAAACAAATAAAGAAGATACCATGTCAAGTGAAGAGGAGACCATGGGAAGCAGGCTGAGGGTGTGAGGGTGCCCCTCTCAGTGGCATTGGGTTGAGTCACATTTCTGGCTTCAGTACTTTGGAAGGTGGCGTTTGTTTGTTTGTTTGTTTGTTTTTAATTGAAGTAACACTGCATTGAAGCATCATGCAGGTTTCAGGTGTCTGTCGCTGAGCACCGACATGTGTACGTGCCACGTCTCCCTTTTCCATGCGTATCTCTACTGGAGGGCAGAAGAGGGTGAACTGTGGACTCACTTTTCTGTCACCAGAAATCAGATGTCTCAATAATTATAACTTTAAATAGCCAAAACACTTTATTAAGGAAATGGACATAACTCATCCCCCATAGTTGGCTATCTACATTATTTTCAACTTATTTTATACATTTTTAAAACTGGAATATAAACTACTATGATTAATAGGGAAAGCAGCTTGTGAACAGAGATCAAGGGTCAGACAAGTATGCATTCGGATTAGGGGAGCAGAAGGAAGGCCATGAGCGTGGTATGGTGTGCTGGACATAAAGGGCCAGAAGCAGGGGCTCTGAGGAGTGGCCTCATTCCCCAGCTTCCTCCACCTCTGCTCAGGAGGCCTCATGGCCCTGGCCCCTTAGATGCCCCAGTGACAACCTGCTTACTGGTCTGAGTCTACTTGTGGTTTTAAGTGTGAGTTGAAAAGAACATAAGCAAGTGACAATAGAGAAGCAGGTCAAAAGTTCAGTCAAATTCAGTAGGTGCTCTTTGAATCAAGTAGATATTAAAGATACTATTTATGAAAAAAAAAAAAAAACAAGCAACAGATGGCATTGACTTCTGGCTTTCACCCACAGAAATAGAACAGGAAAAATAAGAAATTTCTATGCTTGCGATTGGGGTTATACTGAGATTTCCAGCACCCAGACAGGCAAATGCCTGGACAGCTGCATAGGGCAGATGGGTCCTTTGACAGCTTAATATTGCTGAGTTTCTGGTGACTCCATAGTTTGGGCAGCCAGCATGAGACCATCTGTTTTCTAGAGGGCAGAAAAGCTCACTCCCAGCAGGTAGCTGCTGCTTAGAGTGAGCTACAAACCAAAAGTCAAGTCCGTCATTTTCAAACCTCTGCCAAGCACATTGGCCTGGCAAACCACTGGCACATCCACAGGAAAAGAACCTTCACCTTGGGGTCATATGATGTATACTATGAGACCACACAGCACATTCTATAATATTCTCCAAGAGGTTTCTTTTCTTTTCTTTTTTTGTGGGACCCTCGCTGGTGGCCGGGGATCGAACTGGCGCTTCAGAGGCTGCGGGTAGCCTTGCAACCCAGCGCTCAATCGCTACGCCACCAGGGGAGGCCCTCTCCAAGAAGTTTCTATGGATTTACTTCAAGGCATTCAAATGCTGTGAAACAGACCATTCACTTAGAAAGTGGTTTTGTTCTGTTCCAAACAGGAAAGGAACATAACTTTGAATTCAGAGCCATCTACAATATGCCCCCCCCAACTAAGCTGCTATTTATTTATTAAAATAAAAAAAAATTAAGGTTAGCAGCACATATTTGTTGCGAAAGGCTTACAGTGAAAAATATCTCTTTCCTATCTCATTCTCCCCTCTCTCCTGAGACAAAAACATTTTTATCCCTATCTTTTTAGATGTAGTCTATGGCAGACATAATTGTGTGTGTATATGAAAAAGATACATAGCTCCTAATGGCACTTTTACTGACTGTATTTAAAACAAACAGAGGCATATCAGAGAAGTACTGCAGTAAAGAAACCTGTTTAAGGTCATTAGCATATCCTAAATGCATCTCACTTCGGGTTCCCTCCCTTCTTTCTTTGTGTGCGATTTCTGATCTGTGGCATAAAGCCAAGATTTGATGGTATGGCTGTTTCGGGTGTTTCCGGAATGAGTCTGCTCTGATTGGTCTGTGCTGGTTATTAAATATTCCAGATGGAATATACTTTCTGAAAGCCTTCAGATGTTTTAGAAAACCATGAAATGTAGGAGTGGTTACCTGAGGAGGCAGCAATAATGGGTCCAAGTTGAATAAAGACTACAGGAGATAAGAGAAAGAGGCTAACTGATAATTAGTTGGATTTAGTTTCAGGATTAGTATGGAAGGAAATACCGGGGAAGGCCTCACTGCAGCTCATGACTGAAGATAGTCCTGAGAAATTTATTTGATAGAGGGGAAAAGCAATGAACTTTTTTTGCTTTGACCCACAAAATATCTTGAGCACCAGTGCATTTTTCATCTAAAAGTTTGATTTCCATTTTTCAAAAATATTTCCTGTATCTCTAGTTAAGTTTTGAGTACCTGTAACTGTTTATGTCTGTGTCTGTGAATTCTAACTTTTTTTTTTTTTTTTTATCAGTTCTGGGTTGCTTTTGTGTGCCTGGTAATCTTTGGCTGGATCAGACAATGGGAATTTTATCTTGTTGAGGTAGACATTTTGCTGTTATATTCATGAACTTTGTCCTACAGCCTAATTACTTGCAAGTAGTTTGATCCTTTTGGGTCTTGCTTTTAGAATTAGGCAGCAGTAGAGCAGTCTATCCCTAGTACTGAGGCCAGTCCCTTCTGAGTGCTTCACCCAAACAACTGTGAATTACGAAGCTCCCCAGCCTGCCTGTTAGAACAGAAATCCCTTCCTGTGTGAGTGCTGAGCCCAGTCCCTCTTGTCTTTCCCAGGCCTTTCACAGTTTTTCTCTTCCTTGTCACTGACCAAGTTCCCTTCTGAATACTTGAGGGGACCTATACAGGTCTCTGGAGTGCTCTCTCTTCTCTGGTACTCTGTCTGGCCAATTTAGCTACCTTGCTCTCCCTGCGTGCACTGTGGCTTGGAAGTTTTCCGAAGGCAATACTGTAAGTTGTTATTCAACATCGTCAATAGGATCTTAGAAACTGCAACGTTAAAGCAAAATGACCCTCGAACAACATGGCCCATGCAGTCAAAAGACCAAATATAAATTTTGACTCCTCCAAACCCTCACAAATACCCTGTTGACTGGAGGCCTTGATGATACATGAACTGACATATATTTTCTATATTTCACTCTGTATTCTTACAATAGAGAAAGAAATTTAAGACCACTACAGGGAAGAAAAAATATATTTACAGTACTGTATTGATATAGTAGGTATCCTCTATAAAATGCCCCCTCCCCCCAACTAGCTACCATCTATCTGTGGATCTACATGTTCAAACCCATGTTGTTCAAGGGTCAACTGTATGAGAAAACCACTTTTACCTTAGGATAATTCATATAAATAAGAAAAGTTCCTAAGACATACTTTGAGCACAAAAACATCATCAACCTTTTAAAATAAAGACCCTAAACACTTCTAATATTATTTTGTATGCATTTGTTCATTTACTTCCAATTCAGGATTATAGGTGGCTGGAGCCTCTCCCAACAGCTCAAACGACCCCCTGGACAGGATGCCCTTCCACCGCAGGGCGCACACACACACACACACACACAATGCCAGTGCACAGCTTTGTTAAGTGGGAGAAACGGGTCCCTGGAGAAAACCCATGCAGATATGGGGGGGGGGGCGGATATGTAACTCCACAGACAGCAGCCCTGGCCGAGAATCGACATCTCCCTCATCAACATTACAATGAAATGACATGAAAAGTATAGTATCTGTGGCACAGTAACTGTACACTGGGGTAAGTGTAGGTTCACTTGCCCTCCGATGCCAGGGTCTTGAAAAATGGTTGTTTCATATATTCTTTGTGTGACTGTTTCAGACAGGAGGTAAGGCTAGTTCCCATCTTCTGTTTCTTCTCTACGTAAAGTCTATTGGCATATTTTTCTTTTGTCTTCATCTGCCTTTCCTTATTTTCATATTGCCTACTTATAGTCCCTCTTGCTGGTTTATTATTTGCTGTGAGTAGGAGCAGTCATTGTTGCAGGATAGCCCTTGAGGAGGTGAGGTCTCCTCTGGGGCTGTCCGATGTTACACTTCAGGTGGTGACCCCGCCGTCCTCTGTCAAACCACTCTTCCCTTAGGCTGCCCTCCAGACACTAGGATCAGCTCGACTTAGATTTGTCCTTAGTCCATAGGCGCTCTGGGTAGTAACTCTGCACCATTTCTGTTAAACTGAATCTGGTTGGTTGCTGAAGGTTTGCCTTTTGCTTGTATCCATGGATGAGTATTAAATTTTATCAATTTTTTTTTGTTCTATTAAGATCTATTATGTGACAGGCCTCCCTGGTGGCCAAGGGGTTAAGTTCCGCATTGTGAAGCAATCCACAGCCTCTGCAGCATGAGTTCGATCCCCGGCCAGGGAGAAACCCACATGGCTCAGCAGACCTCTCCTGACTCGCCCACTGCTCCCCTCAGCAGTGTATTTCAGTACATCCACATGTTCTGCTCTCCTCTCTGTCTCTGGTGGATCCTCTCACACCCCGCATCTCTGGCTTGTACCCCAGCTCTTGTATGCATAAATAAATCTTAAAAAAAAATCATGTGAGTCGATTAATAAACCTTTCTAATGAAGGCCATCCTTAAGGTATAGCCTAATTGGCAAGATGCATTATTCTTTTAAAATGCTCTTGGAGCATTTGATGCCCAAAATGCCTAATTTGGGGCATTCAGTTAGATACAAAAATATCTCTGCACTAAAGAGGTATAGTTCATTTTCCCTCTTGCTAACCTTATTTATTTTTGGTATAGTGGTGTGCTAGCTTAATAGTTTTCCCCTTCAATTTTTTTACTTCCCTTTTCTGTGAAACTTGGCTAGAATTTTGCTCCTTGACTTTAAATCTTAACCCTCAGTTTTTGTAAATTTTTAAAAAAATGACAGTGACTCTTGTTCCACTCTAGTCTAGCAATGGTATGTTTTGCTATTTCGAACCCTTTCCTCCTAGAGAATTTCTCACAATGTACTGTAGGGAAATTACCTAAAAGATGAAGAATGAGTCTGGCATTAAGTCTTTCTTACAATTAACTAAGATTATGTGTCACATCATTATAGTCCTAAGGAGACCTCACCCCCTCAAGGCTACCCTGCTGCAGTGGCTGCTCCCACTCAAAGCAAATAATAAACCAGAAAGAAAAGAGCATCATTACATGTTATGTAAAGTATGATTTTCAAAGTCATACCAGGGTTATACTTGTCAATAATGGAAATAGCTAGAAAAAAAATCAAGTTAAAACTTTTCCGCAAGAACTCAAAAGGCAAGTTGAATGACTGTAAGTTAGAATTTTCTGGGGTCAGGAAGAAGATTTTTCTTATTTGTGCTTTATCTCTTAATCACTGGATAGCAACACGAACATCTTGACAGCTTTTTCTCCTATTTGTAAATTTTAAAGACATTTAAAATTAAAATTCTTACATATGTACAAATAAGAGGATTGCAACTACAAACCTCTTAGAATGCATATGCTAGGAAAGAAAGCAATGAATGAATGAGTTCTTAAGACTAGGCTGACATGTTTCCATCACTATAAAGGCATTTAACAGGTGTTGGAAATTTGTTAAACAAGGACCCAGATAGAGACAAAAATACTTCAGTTTTATAGGAAAAATTTTTCACTAGTACAGGCATCCAAGTTAAGGATAAATTAAAATTCTTTTAACTGTCCATACTTTGATATAACTGTTAGGAGGCAAATAAACCTGATTTTTGAGTCATAGACTATTACAGAATGCTTTATCATGTCCCTTCCTTCCATTCTTAAGTATTTCTTTTTGCTTTATAATTATTTGGCAGATGGAAATTTTTCTCTTTATTTCTTAGTACTTTAGATTTTTTTCTACCAGCTGACTATTAACCTTGTGTTCTAGATCAAAATAGATCTTTTAATGTTTATTCATGTAAATAGTCTGTGCAGTCTACCTCTAAAATTATACTCCAAATATTTATCATCACAAATAATGTATGGACACCTGATTCCAAATATGTCTTTGTTTAGAAAAGGCAAAATCATGTCTAAACACAATGAAAAAATATTGAAAGGGAATCAGATACTTGGCTCACTTCTCAGCGACTGGGTTTTGGGGAGGCAGAGACCATTAGCCACAATGGGAGGAACACCCCCTTCCCTGAATATGTCATGACTGCCCATGGAAACAAGTTCCATCACTAAAATGACTCCCATAAATAACCACACAAAATCATTCCCTTGCTTAACATCATTCACTGGTCCACATCACCCTGAGGATCTGCTCCTTGTGTATATTTCTCACATCACTGTTCACTATAAACACATCAGGCATGGCATATTCTAAGGACCTCATAGGATATGACATGTTCCATCACAACTCCATGTTTTTGCTTCTCAGGATTTCCTTAAGTCTTCATGGACCTACATGTCATCCTAAACGTGCTTTCTAATTTGTTTATATTCATAGTAGACACACTAACTGGTTGTACTTGTGGTAGATGAGAAGTTGTGATAAGAATATAAAGTATTTTCCATCTATGGATTTTATCATATTTGGATTGGCAGTGCAGAAAATCAACAGTAGGAAAACCTCTCATTGTTGGTTTAGGTGGAGGCTAGAAAAACAGAGAATCATTCCTAATTAAAACTAAGCCTGGATGCTAATTTTGCCTTGTGTGAAACAACAGATGACTTGAGTTGTCCTTATGAAGGAAAATAAATCAACACACTAAAATTGGCACAAAGCAAGTTCAGTGAGAACTGTGATGAAAGAGCTGAAATTGTCTCAGTTACAAAAATCAAACTTTACCTCTTGAAATGATTCACCAGGACTCCAACAAGTTCTCCAATTCGATTCTCATGGGTTGGCTGTTTGCTAAAGAGGCAGACAATGAGGTCTTTGTTGTCTTTTGTATGGAACACGACAAGTTGGTCCTTTCCATTGGAGACACTCAGACCAGTCAACTGCAAGACAAGCACACAACATATTAGGAATGGTTCTCAAAAGAATTTAAAAATACATTTGTAATGGTTCTGCTTAGTAACCTGACAACTTTATTAAGTTTCATGGAATAAGCAGATGAAAGGAAATAAAGAGAAAAAATTAACAAACACAGAAAAATAGTAGAGAAACATCAGTGAAATAAAGAAATGGTTTGTTCAAAAGATCTATAAAATAGGTAAACATCTAGTTTGAAAGAGTAAATTACTAATATCAGGAGTGGAACAGGGGCGAGGCCCCCCACTATAGACCACAGACATAGTAAAAAGATAACAAAATATTTCAACTATGTACATGAATTCAACAACTTAGACAAAACAATTCTTTGAAAGGTACAAACTAAATTCAGCTGAGAAGAAATACATGACCTGAAGTTTTTATATCTTTTTAGAAATGAAACTCGTTAGAAAACTTTCAAAAAAGAAAACTCTAAGTCCAAGTGATTTCACTGGTGAATTCTCTCCATATTTCTCCTAGAAAATAAAAGGAATCTATTGTAACTCATTTGATGAGGCCAACCTTATCCTGATAGACACAGGCCATATAAGAAAGCTATAAACCAATACCCAGTGCCCTTCATGAACATGGATATAAAAGTAGCCAACAAAATTTAGCAAATTGAATTAAAAAATGTATAGAAAGTATGCCATGAAAAAAAAAAAACCACTGTGATCAACTGCAGTCTATCAAAATGCAAAGCTAGTTCAATATTCATAAATTTATTAATTATCATAGCAACAAAATAAAAAAGAAAGCTACCTAACCATGTCAGCTGATACAGAAAAAGCTCAAAAAAATTCAGCATCTATTCATGATAAAAATCTCTTAGTAAATCAAAATCAGAAGATAACACAACATGATAAATGACATCTAGTAAAAGCATCACAGTTAACATCATATTTACTGGTTAAAGACAATGTTTTTCCCCAAAGAGTGGGAGCAATGTAAGAATTTCCACTGTTACAGCTGCTGTACAGCATCACACAGGGTCCCTGGCCAGTTAAGGTATTTTTATAGAAACTAAAAGGCATATAGGTCAGAAGGGAAAAACCAGTGTTTCTATTTTCATATTACATGCTCACCTATGTAGAAAGTCCCAAGGAATCTACAAAGTAGTTGTCAGAATTAGTAAATGAGCTTAGCAAGTCATTAGGTAAATGGAAACTTACAAAAATAATTTTATATACTAGCAATGAATAATTTGAAACAAGTTGAAAACAAACATCCATAGCAACTCCAAAACCAAAAATACTTAGATATAAACCTAACAAAATGTATGTAGGCCCTGTTTGCTGAAAACTACAAAATGTTGATGGAAAAAAAATTAAAATGTTGATGAAAGGAATAAAAGAAATCTAAAACAGAGAGCAATAATATACTTAGGGGCTAGAAAACAACAGTAATATGCTAATTTCTTCCAAATTTATCTATAGATTTATTCATTTTTTTAAACTATTTAAAAATTTTTTTTTTAAGATTTTATTTATTCATACAGACAAGAACTGGGATACAGGTCAGACGTGCAGGAGGGTGAGAGGATTCACCAGAGACAGAGTGGGGAGCAGAACAGGCAGACTGAGTGAAATACACTGCTGAGGGGAGCAGTGGGCGTGTCAGGAGAGGTCTGCCACGCCATATGGGAGTCTCGCCGCTAGCTGGCCGGGATGGAACCGGCGCTGCAGAGGCAGCAGACAGCTTCACAGCGCTGCGCTCAACCGCCTGCGCCACCAGGGAGGTCCTATCTATAGATTTAATGCAACCAAAATCCCAGCAGGATTTTTCATAGATATTAACAAGCTGATTCTAAAATGTGTGTAGAAAGGCAGAGGAACTAGAACAGCCAAAACGATTTGATAAAGAATAAAGTCGGAAAACTCACAGTAACTGATTTTAATGCTTACTATAAAACAATGTAACTGTCAATAAGATAGTCAAAAGGCTAAAAACACAGAACAGTGGAACAGAATGGAGAGTCAGAGATAGTCTGACACAAATAGGGCCAACTGATTTCTTTAAAGGGACAAAGGCAATTCAAAGGAGGGTACTTTGGACATTGGTTTACTTGGAACATTTGGGTATCCATACATCAAAAGAGATAAACATTAACCAGTGTTTCTATTTTCACGTCTTACGAAAAAATTCAAACTAATTCATAGATCTAAGTATGAAATATTAAGCTATTAAAATATTTAGAAGAAAACATGGAAAACCTCTGTGGCCTAGGACTGGGTACAGATTCTTTGAAACCCATAAAAATGAGAAAATATTCAAACTTCTTCAGATTTAAAACTTTTCTCTGAGAAAGACACTGGTAAGGAGAATGAAAGATTAGCTACAAACCTGAGAAAACATTCACAAATATCTGATAAAGAACTTGTTTCCTGAATAAAGGACTCTTAACAGTGAACCATAAGAAAGTAAACAACCCAGTTTAAAAATGGGCAAAAGATGTGGTCACTTATCAAAGACAACATAAGGTGGTAGAGAAGCAGGTGAAAAGTTGCTCAGTATCACTAACTACTAGAGAAATGCAAATTAAAAGTATATGAAATACCACTACAAACCCATAAAAACGGCCAAAATCAAAACAATAGAAAAAGTGACAATGACAAATGCTGGTAAGGATTCAAGACTGGGACTCTCATATAGTTTGTGAGAATGTTCAAATCATCGGAAAAAGTTTGAAGTTACTCAAAAAGTTATATAGAATTATATCTTCTCCTTTATCGTAGAAAATAAAAATTTAATAAAAATTTTCTTAATTTTTATTTCTGAGTAGAAGAACTGGGGTGTAGGCCAGAGGTGGGGGCATGAAAGGATTCCAGAGACAGTGGGGAGCAGAACAGGCAGATCTACTGATACACACTGCTGAGGGGAGCAGCGGGCGAGATAGGAGAGGTCTGCTGCACCAT
Source organism: Talpa europaea (assembly GCF_964194135.1). Classification (NCBI taxonomy): domain Eukaryota; kingdom Metazoa; phylum Chordata; class Mammalia; order Eulipotyphla; family Talpidae; genus Talpa; species Talpa europaea. The sequence goes on along the minus strand of NC_140074.1, from coordinate 81,106,974 downwards.
GTGGATTAGATCAGGGGACTGAACTCAGACTGTGGAGGTGATAGTGCTGAGACTTAACCCCTAGGCCACCAGGGAGCCTGAGAAATAAAAATTTATGCTTAAACACAAGCTTACACATGTTTATAGACGCTTTAGTCATAATCACTCTAAACTGGAAACTGGAATTTCTGCAAATAGGTGAATGGATAAGCAAACTGTGGTGCATCTGTACAATGGAAGGCTATTCAGCAATAAAAAGGAATAAACTAGTGAGACAAATTACTGATATGGAACTACATGAATAAATATCAAAGGCATATGCTGAGTAAAAGCAGCTGGTCTCAACAGGTTAGTGTATGACTCCATGTAGGTGACCTTCCTTAGGAGACACAACCATAAGGATGGATAACAGATCAAGGGTTGTCAGGGATTGGTGGGGAAGGGAGTCTGATACAAAGGAGATTTTCTGGCTATCCTGAGTGTGGCCATGGTTACACTAATCTATCCATATGTTAAGGCCCACAGACATGTTTATCACTATTACCACCAAAATCCAGTTTTATCTATCACATGGAAATTTAAAAAATATAGCTCCTTGGATGTTTTAATTCCTAGATATTCCATGTTGGTCAATAAAGCAGAAGCCTGAGTGATTGTTCATTATGTAGTTTGTTCTTCTATTGCAGAAAATACCAAAGTGCCACCTCCTGGCCACCACAGGTGCTGTCAGTTGGTCTGGCAATCAGCTTTGACAGGATGTCCAAGGGAGTAATGGGTGGTCTGAGGTGGGGATAGAAATACCCAAGATACTGAAGGTGTCATCCTGGCTCTAGGGGGATTCATAATCTAGTTGGATCAGTGGAAGAGACAAATAGAAACAACTATCAATAAATAACACTTAACCAGTTTGTACCTTGGAAGCTATTTAGTTCCCTGACCATATTTTACAGATATAGAAATTGAGGCTCAATTTGCATTTTTTGCTGGAAAATAGGCCTGCAGACTGAACCAAACCCATGTTCTTACAATCATATTATGTAATATTAACATAAGCTATATTATATTCTTAAACAGTGAGTGAATGTATTTTCATTGGAGGTGAGATCTTAGCATGAGTTTAAAGAATGCCAGACTAAGTACTTATAGAGGGGAAAATATACCAGGAATTGGAAATAATTTCACAAAGTTATGCAGATCATGAGGCCACTGATAAGAGAATCTATCAATCTTTTTGTCATTTAGATGTAGCTCATCCAGATAATTTTTATATGATTAAATTAAAACTATCATTTCCATTTTTAAAAACATTTTATGCCTATGATCCTTCACACTCATTTGATTATTCTATATGCAAAATTCAAAATTGAATTTATGTAGCACTTCACAGGAGAGCTTGATTGAAGCCTAATATGAGAACTGCAGTAGTAGTAACTCTGCCAGCACTCCCCAGGAACATCAGCTACAGGGGCTCAAGGAAGAGAGAACCAGCAGTGAATGCTGAAACCATCCAGACAGAGCTCCCTTCAGGATGCTGCCTGGGCCAGAAGAAAGGAGCCTATGACTCTTTTCTCAGCTACCCTTCCACCTCGAGGTGTGGGCTGCTCTTCCTGCCTCTCCCTGTTTTGCCATGTCTGGGTGGCTTTATGCTGTTGTGCACAGGAATTCCTATGTATGCTCAGACCTATTGCATGTAAGAGTCCCCAAAGAAAAGAGGGAAAGTAACATCTAATTTTCTCTGCTATGCAAATAATGACAGATTAAGTCCCTGTTGTCACCAAGGCAGGGCAAATGGCATCTACAATATCTCCTTTTGTCCTGGGAGACAGCATGGTAAGTGGGGAAAAGAAGTGCAGTAAGGGGTGACTTGGGTGTTAATCCTGATTCAGCCATGTGATCTTGAGTGAACATTTAATTTCTTGAAGGCATCTTTTTTCCTTTTCTGCAAATAAGGATCACACACTAGCTGCCTTGTCCACCTTGTAAGAGTGTGGTAAAGATCAAACAGTAGCAATTCAGGGCTATAAAAAAATAAGCAAAACCCCTCTGCCTTCAAGGTTTTTTTTTAAAGATTTATTTATTTATTTTTATACAAGAACCGGGGTATAGGCCAGATGCGCGGGAGGGTGAGAGGATTCACCAGAGACAGAGCGGGGAACAGAATAGGCAGACTGACGAAATACACTGCTGAGGGGAGCAGCGGGCAAGAACAGGAGAGGTCTGCTTCGCCATTGGGATTCTCGCTGGCCGTCCGGCCAGGATAAAACCCACGCTGCAGAGGCTGCGGACAGCTTCACAGTGAGCTGCTCAACCACCTGCGCCACCAGGGAGGCCCTGCCTTCAAGGTTTTTATGCCTCAGCTATCTTTGGCCAGCACAACACAGATACTTTTCTCTGAACAGATGTGAAGTCTAATCCGGGCTCTACCCTGCTAGTTGTCATCTTAGATCTGTGATCTAAGATCTTAGATGGCAATGCTATGATAAATCTAAACCACCCTCTTCTTTGGTCTTGAGGTTTGAATAGGGCAGATACAGTCGGCTGCAACCCATCTCAATATTTCCAGACTCTTTCAGGAAGGAGAACACCAGTAAACACAATTAGACCAGCAGAAGGTTTTGCCCAGTTCAGGAAGAGGAGGCGAGCCTGAGGAATCAAAGCAGAGAACTCCTTTACAATAGAGTAAATGCAAGAAGGTAAAGAAAACCAGAAAAGAAAGTTGTCTCATTTATGAAATAAGTATAAAACAGACCAGTATTAGAAAAAAAATTCTGAAAGACAATCATGATACATTAAAAAACACAATGGAAGCAGTAAGTAACAGAATAGATGCTTCAATTAGCAATAATCATGCCTTGGATAAATCTCATTGGCTATGATACTGCCAATGTGCAAAGCTAGAATAGATGCTTCAGAAAAATCAAAGAATAATAGAAGAAAATCAATTATCTCATGGATTCTTTAGATAGGAGTCACAGGTTAGTTCTACTTACTTAATAGAGAATCACATGGAAAGGCAGCCCAGAGAAAGAATTGAATTTCTCAAATAAAAGGAAAAAACCGTCACGTATATAAGCACAAAAATAAGTTATCCACATTCAGCTTGATAAAACTTTTTCTTCTGTTTGAAATTATAGGAAGGTATGGGCAGAAGAGAGGAAGGAAATTTCTATCAATTTTGTCATCATTCTATAAATCCATTTTATTCTTGGTATTGGTTAAGAGAGTTTAAATGTTTAAGAGTAATTATTATTAAAATAAAAAAATGTATAATTTTCTAATCATGTGTAAGAAGAGGAACTTGACCAACATAGCTGCTAGAATTGACAGCAAAAACAAGAAGGAAATAACATGGATGCATAAAAGTTAGAAAATATTTAAATAACATGTTTAAATTTAAGAAGAAAAAGTCTTGTTTCTATAGGAAATGTGAAAGGGCTGCAGCTCCTTTATGCTCACAGAGCACAGAGCTCACAGAGTAGGTCAAAACCAAAATTTAACTACCCTCTGTTTATAAAAGATCCATCTAAAACAAAAGACATAGAAAAAGAATAAATGAGGATAGAACAAAGATATAGCATAAAGAAAGTAGAGATGGGATTAGCAGTAATAGATAAGGCGAAATTCAAGGAAAAGACACAAAATGCTTTCTATATGACAAAGTATAGCTTCAAAAATAAAAACTATTAGTCATCAAGCATTGAATAACATGGTACTGAAACATGTAAAGCAAAAATTGTTTTGATACAGGAAGAAACAGACCGATGTGTTTAGTGTTTTTGGTGGGTGACCCAGTCTTTGGCAGTGGAAACTGATAAAAAGCAAATGAGGGTGGAGAAAGGCTGAATAATCAACGGATCTGGCTAGCAGTTACATGGAACTTGACACACATTATGGTCCCAGAGACACTTATAAGTATGTATTATGGATCAGGCCACAAAATAACACTGGTCTTCCTAACTATTTTTATAGTTTTATAGTTCCTACTTTTTGTAGGAAATGTATTGGATATCTTCTACAATCATAGTGCAATAAAGTAAGAAAATTATAAAAAGGTTAACAACTAAACAACTTTATTGAGAATTTTTTCTTTAAGATTTATTTTTCATTTATACAATAGCTGGGGTACAAGGCAGAGGTGTGGGAGGGTGAGAGGATTCACCACAGACAGAGCGGGGAGCAGAACAGGTAGATGGACCGAAAGCACTGCTGAGGGGAGCAGCGGGAGTGACAGGAGATGTCTGCTGCGCCACGTGGGTGTCTCCCTGGTGGGCCGGGAATTGAACCCACGCTGCAGAGGGTGTGGACAGCCTCACAGCACTGCGCTCAACCGGCTGCACCACTGGGGAGGCCCGTTATTGAGAATTTTTAAGGTTAACAATTTTTTTTTTAAATTTTTAAAAAAAGATTTCTTTACTTATACAAGTACTGGGGACAGTCAGAAGTGTGGGAGGGTGAGAGAATTCACCAGAGCGGGGAACAGAACAGGCAGACTGACGAAATACACTGCTGAGGGGAGCGGTGGGCGCAGCAGGAGAGGTCTGTGCGCCATGTGGGACCCTTGCAGGTGGCGGGGGATCAAATCTGCGCTGCAGAAGCTGCGGGCAGCTTCGCAGCCCAGTATTCAACTGCTGCGCCACCAGGGGAGTCCCAAGGAGAACACATTTTAAAGCAACTGCTAGATTAGAGATTATAGTTACAATGATAGGTGGAAAAGAAGTTAATGAGAAAGAATAGTACACATCAAAATTCATTATTGCAGCAAATAATATCCTAAAGAATGCATATTCTTAAATGCTTATTTATCAAGTCAGAATGAAAGAAGATACTCAAAAAGTAGAAAAAGAACAAAAGAAACCTACGTAAGATAGGAGGTAGTTAAGAGAAAAACAGTATACATGATAAATGCAAGAGCTGGTTTTTTGAAAAGACCAATAAAAGAACCAAACACTTGGCAAAGTCTATTCCGGATAAAACTAGCCAAAATCACAAATATCCAATAGAAAGGGATTTTTAAAAAGGTATGTTGATTTTAGAAATTGTCAGTAACATTTGAAATCTCATATTAATAAATTAGAAGTCTTTAAAATGCATGATTTTATGGGAAACAAATTATTAAAATTGACTAAAAGAAAAAAATAATTAAAATTTATAGCTGGGGAATTCTGTGGAATTTTTTGTTGTTAGAGAAATACTGTCTTAAATATTACTGAGCACAAATGATGCTATAGGCAAACTTTCAAGGCCCAAGTAATTCCCATGCTACTTAAAATGCTCCAGAACAGAGAAAGATAGAAACCACTCCTATTAATTTAATCCCGGTAGCAAAGCTGGATGAATCTCTCTTGTGTGTGTGCATTCTCTCTCTCTCTCACACACACACAACCTCTCAAGTACAGATGCAAATTAACAAATCAAATTCAGCAGGAAATACAATATGACCAAGAAGATAATTCCACAAGTGTAAGGATGGTCAAGCATAAGCAACATTGATATTGCTCAGCTTGATAATAGATTACATGAAATGTCCTCTATGTGCTTGTCCAATTACAATTATCACCTTTCAGTCAGGTGCCATGGCCTTTACTTTTTTAAGGCAGGTATGATTTTTTTATTTGTATCATTTTTATTTTACAGTGCTCCATGGCATGAAAAACAGTATTTCTGTCAATAGTAAAGTGGTATGCAGATAAACATACAAATTTACTGTTATTTCATCAGTATAATACTGGTTTTAATTTGTTTTCTAAACATCCAGTAATCTTAGGGAGCAAAGTATGTAGATAAAGAGAACAGACTTCTTTTACTGTATAAAAGTATTATATAGGGGCCTCCCTGTTTGCAGGCGGTTGAGCGCAGCGCTGTGAAGCTGTCCGCAGCCTCTGCAGCGCTGGTTCGATCCCGACCAGTGGACGAGGGTCCCACATGGTGCGCAGACCTCTCCTGTCGCGCCCGCTGCTCCCCTCAGCAGTGTGTTTCTTCAGTCTGTCTGTTCTGTTCCCTGCTTTATCTCTGGTGAATCCTCTCACCCTCCTGCGCATCTGGCCTGTACCCCGGCTCTTGTATAAATAAAAAATAAATCTAAAAAAAAAAGGATTATATAAAGGTCTAAAAACAAGTATCATGACTGAGCAGAGAGACTTCTAGTGGGAACTTTTATTGAAATTTTTAAATAATAGGGACTAAGTAGGCTATATCTACTACACCTACTTTATTTGTAAATAAAAGGAAAAAAGAGAATTACTGGAAATTAAAACATTACCCTATTCCACCAAGATATTCCATATAAGTTGACCCATAAGCAGGATTTTAAAAACTGAGACATAATTTACATACTATAAAATTTACATATTTTCAAGTATATAGGTAGATGATTTCTGACATTCAAGTCAAGAAATAGACATTTTGCTCATGCCAGTTCCCTCTGGTTGTTCTTTTTAAGTCTTAGTTCTATATTTGTACATCAAATTGGATTACTTAGCTTTTGAGAGCTAAAAAGATTACCTCATTATTTAGACCTAATAGAAAGCCAGGGACCCATGGTTGTCAGAACTCACAAAATACTGAATTCCTCCCCCTATCCTTTCTCTGTTTCCATAGTTGTGCCATTAAGGTTACAAGGAATTTACAAAGAAAATAGTCTTTGAGGATGTCATCCCAGATCAGTGCTATTGTGGTGACCTTAAAGGGACTATTTAAGTTTTAATAACAATAGAATTTAGCTTTAATCAAAATTGCGTGAAATAGGTTGTTCAGAATTTAAACTATTTTAGGCTGCTTATATATTCTCAGTAACAGTCTGGTGATAGAATTTTACTTTATTTGATTTCTCTAAGTGGACAGGCAATTCTTGGTTTTTAATTAATGAGAAAAATGTTGAGTTATAAGCTCTCAGTTATTGGATTAGATGCAGTCTTACTTTGTGGGACAATAACTGATACCAAGCCTATGCTTGCAAAACTGCATCTTGAGATGTAACAGCACAGAAGGCCAGGGGATGGGGTTCTCATCCCCCCAAACTCCACTGTAACTGCATGCCATTTTGATTGCTGCTGTTTTCCTTCACATGCCTCTTTATTTTTGTCTGTCTCTGTAGGTCTCTGCTTTTCTGTATGTAGGCACACACTGTTGGTAGAAATCATGGGGCTGAGAACACTAACTATAAATTCCAGAATCCCAAACAAAATTTTAAGACTCTGCAAATTTTTGAAGAATTTATGAATCACAAGAAAAGGCTCTGACATTTTATGACAAAAACTCCAATAATGTTATAAGGTCATGAGCTCCTGTTACTTTAAAAAGAGTTACTCTTTTGGGCCCCCCTGGTGGCACAAGGAGTTGGGTACAGCACTCTGCAGCAAGAGTTCAATAATGGCTGGCCAGGGAGGTGACCCACATGGCGCAGAAGATCTCTCCTGTTTCCCTGGTGCTCCCCTCAGCAGTAGATTTCAGTGAATCTGCCTGTTCTGCTCCCCACTCTGTCTCTGGTGAATCCTCTCACCCCCCACACCTCTGGCCTGTACCTCAGTTCTTGTATGCATAAATAAATCTTAAAAAAAAAAAGCAGAGAGACAATCAGCTTCCTTGAAATCATCAAGGGAGGAGAGTGTGTGCCTTCTTCATAGTGGTTCATGCCTAATTTTTACTTTGGCCTCTTCTTTCCAGAATTAATCCTGAGAAGCAGCTACTCATAGTCTTGAGTGGGAGGGTCTCTTCCCTTCTGTGGTCAGCACTCTCCACACACACCTCTCAGGTTCTGCATCAATTTGCATGGTTTCTTTCTAACCCAAGATGTGCCCAAGAGCCTCCGTGAAATTATAGTAGTCACTTAGTTTCTTCAGGTATCTGCTTGAATTTGGATATACACACTTGGTCTGTTGGAGTTATCATTCTCTACTTCAGTTCTTTGGTTTGACTGCAGAGTTATAATATTTATGCTCTTTTGATCTCAATTAACAAATTGATTTTGGCTGCTCAAGGATGGAGAACATTCTGTTCATTCTGTTTTTCATTCAGAAACTTGGAAGACAGATGCTCTGGTTTTTTTTTTTTTTTTTTTTTTTTTTTTTGCAGGATGTCTGGTGACTTTATTTCTTGCTTAGTCTCTGTTCTCTGTTCATATGTCTCTCCCAATCTCCCTTCTCTACTTAATTCCTCCTCCTCCTCCTCCCACCCCCCACCATTTTCCCTCCTCTCCTTTAGCCCCACTAGCTATAGATCTGAAATCTTAACTGTGCAGATTCATCAGCGAAATGACACAAGGACTGGGATGACCAAGAATTTATCTTTTTACAAATTTTCATCATTTGAAAGCAACCAAGTGCTTGTGCCCTGGGTCTCTATATAAGACAGTGACTGTCCTGGGCTCACCATGCTGTGAGGAAGGGAAGCTGAGGAAGCCTCTCCATGAGAAGGTGGGGGTAGCTGCTCCCCTCAGCAGTCCTGGCCAGACAAGTGAGGGTACGAGGCTTCCAGTGATTCCAGCCCTCAGCTGTTGAGTAACACCCTGTCTTTGACTTCCCCATCAAGCCTGGCCCCACTATGCCTGTTTCCAATTCCTGACCATGGAGTCCGTGAACATCCTCAAGTGCTGGCTGTTTTTCTCCACTAAGTATGGGGTGGTTTGTCACATAGCAAAAGTAACTGGAATAAAACTTTGGCAGAAGTGAGGTGCTATTGTAACACAATCCTAAAACAGTTGGTACTGGCTCTGGAGAGTGGGTAGAAGCTGGAAGAACCCTGAGGACACTGTTTCAGGAACCCTGATGGGCTGCTACATGGCGGTCACCAGCGAGCCTGAAGCAAAGTCAGGAAAATATTCTCACAAGCTAGAGGAAAGGAGACTCTTGTTATGAAGGGACAGAAAATTTGACAAAATTGTTGCCTATGGGAAGGCAGAGAACAGAAAAAGGTTGCCTCAGTGAAAAGACCAGAAAATGTACCTAACAAATCTGATGATCCAGATAAGGAAATCTCTAGAGAGAATTCTCAAACTGCCATCTGGCTCTTCTTGCTGTCTATGAAAAAAACGTGAGAGAAAAGAGATATCTTAATAAAGAACTATTCAGCTTTCATGTAAAATTTAGAGGAAATATAAAGAAGCTTGTACTTGATGAGTTTGAAAATAAAACTGTTTCTTATTCCCTGCTTCTCCAGATGGCAAATGATTTTCAAATTAAGAAATGGTTTCAGGGACAGTGATCAAATCCAGAGTGGGATTGTAAAACCCTTTGTCAAAACCTCAGAAAGATCTAAGACAGTGCTTCATAAAACCTTCCAGACAGACTAAAGGCTCTTTCAGGGCATGTCTTAAAATTTTCTCTATTAAGTAACAGTCTCCTCAGAGTCTTAAGGGCCTTGTCCCACTGTAGTTCACAAGGAACCCAAGGTACAAAAGAACTTATCTTGTAGAGATTTGTGGGGTGTGTATTTTGTCTAGTGAAGTGGATTATAAATTGATACACAGTAAATCCATCAAGATTTGAAAGGAATGATATCAGATTGCACTGAAAGGATCAGATATATAAAACGTGATGAGGTTTTTGGATCCCCAACCTTTGGTAGGCGGGAAAGCTAAGAATACTTAGCTATGAACCGAGATAGACCATGTCTACTGTTGCCTCCCAAGCCCTCCTCTTGGAAGGGAGGGGTGTCTACTATGACACCCCATCTCTTATCTCCACTATGTATCACTTCTGTGGGACAATCTGCCCATTTAGTGTACAGATCTTCAGATTGAAGGAACTCTAGTGAAGAATTGTACCTGGATTGATTTGTCCTCAGTCCTAAACAGGATGCCATAAGAGCTGAGACTTTTAGGGCATCTTGGGAGGGTGAAGGCATTTTGAATATCCACATAATGTAAACAATTTTTGACCAGAGGACAGATGGTGGAAGATTTAAAGCAAGTTCACAAATACTCTGACATTCCTCCTAATGACAGATGTGGGTGTGTGTTCCATCCCCGTGAATCTGTGGGACTTGTCAGGTTAGGTCACAGTAGGTGATGTGGCTTCTGCCTTGTTCCCTGGGACACTTGTGATTTCAGCCTAAGCCACCTTGTAAGAAGTCTGATTTCCTCAAGGCCGCCATGTAGTGGTGAGGAGGTTAAGCATCCCTGAAAGGGCTTATGAGGCTCCTGTGTATCAGCAGCCCGAGTCTTCAAGTCCTCCTAGCTCATGCCAATCATCTAAGTGAATAAGCCTTCAGAGGAGGCCGACCCCTATCCTGACCCCTATCACCTGAGTCCTCTGACTTTGAAGTCTTCCCAGTTGAGGCCTCAGGTGTTATAGAGCTGAGAGATAAGCCATCCTTTCTGCCCTTTTGGAATCCCTGACCTAAAGAACCCATGACTAGAAATGTTTTCTAGTTTCATTCAACCTAATAAAATTATGCTTTCACTGTCTTAAAGATTCAGAGTTGTCAGGTGCATTTTTGGGGCTGCCAGAACTCCTGTTGAGTCTACTCCCTGAACCACACGCTCCAAAAGTCCTACCAATATGTGTGGACCGCATGACATTTTATGGTAAAATAAAACCTATTATACAAAATACTATATAGGTCCTCCCTGGTGAAATGGATTATAAATTGATACACAGTAAATCCATCAAGATTTGAAAGGAATGATATCAGATTGCACTGAAAGGATCAGAAATATAAAACATGATGACTTTTGGTAGGGGGGAAAGCTAAGAATACTTAGCTACAAACCCAGATAGACCATGTGTACTGTTGCCTCCCATGCCCTCCTCTTGGAAGGGGGGGTGTCTACTGTGCCACCCCATCCCTTACCTCTACTGGTTAAAGTCTCAGCCCTATCAAGCTACTGCCAGCCACTGTGGCATGAGTTTGATCCCTGGCCAGGGAGCTGACCCACATAGCACAGCAGACCTCTTCTGTCTCGCCCACTGCTCCCCTTGCAGTGAATTTCACTAGAGCTGCCTGTTCTGCTCCCCACTCTGTCTCTGGTGAATCCTCTCACCCCCTGCACCTCTGGCCTATACCCCAGTTGTTATATGCATAAATAAAAATAAATCTTAAAAAAACCCAAAATACTATAGAAAACCTTTGAGCAGTGACAAAAAAAATCTCAGTCAGCATAATCGAAGATCTATAAGAACATGTTGTTATGAGCCTAGTACTACTGGATCAATATTATTCAGGTCAATGAAAAGAATTGTAATACACTGACTGAAGGGTCAAGTTTGTATCATTGATTGACAAGGGATTTCAATCCTTGATTTTAACAAACTGATGAAAACAACTCAGAAGTATTCTTCAACAAGTTTAATACCAATTTATCTTATATGCACTGAATAAATGACACCTCCACATCCATTTGATTCCTTCTCACTATTCCATATCCAGACAGGATCAAGGGCACTATCAAGAAGAAAATTACAACCTAGATAATGTTCTCACTGCAAATGAACTTCATACTTAACAAAATTAAGTGCAAATTCCTCTAGAGAGTGGCACGCAGGAAGCTGGGCCTGCCATGATCTCCTCTATTAATTTAAATGATTAAAGGATTCAACTTTTTTCATATTGCTGTGAGTACCTTATTTATGGCAAGCAAAATTTTCAACTATAGACTAAATTTGTCAAATGCCTTACTAGAAAGATGATTAGAAACTACTAGTTCGTGACTATCAGCCAAATGGCTAATTGTTTGATTTTATGATAAAGATCGCGGACAGGCCTATTGGCAATCTCACTCCTAGACTATCTGGTAATTTGAGTTCCTGGGTTTGTAACTTGGAACTCAGTAGTTTCAGGAAAATCTGAATTTTAATTCCAAAAAACAGCTTTGAGGAAAGAGCTCAAGAAATCACTTCAAAATTTTTCTTAAGATTTATTTATTTATTTATACAAGAACTGGGGTACAGGCCAGATGCGTGGGAGGGTGAGAGGATTCACCAGAGACAGAGCGGGGAACAGAACAGGCACACTGATGAAATACACTGCTGAGGGGAGCAGTCACAGAGACAGGAGAGGTCTGCTGTGCCATGTGGGACCCTCGCCGGCTGGCTGGGATCAAACCGGTGCTGCAGAGGCTGCGGACAACTTCACAGCGTGCATTCAACTGCCTGTGCCACCAGGGGAGGGCCCACTTCAAATTTTTAATGCCAAGCCATCTAGCAGAACTAAATTTCCCAGTCTTCCTGTACTTTCAGTGCTTGCATATTGCAACTATCAATATGCCTGCCTGTAAGAGGCTGGCTCCCTTTTAATTACTGCTGCAGATTTATTGTTGTGGGCTAGGGAAACAGATAATCAGATTTATCACAAGAGTGTGTGAAGCAAGACAAATGGCCCAAGAGAGTGCTCCTTTCGAGAGTTGCTCCTTTTGAGAGGGTGCTCCTTTGTGCAGAGTTCAGTGCACAAAGTCTGTCATGTCTATTTTGACTATTCAGAAGATATAAAATCCCTCCCCCTTGGATTCTATTTATCCTCCATGGTTCATTTAGGCCATGACTATCAACCCTGGCTGCATATTAGAATCACTGGGGAGACTGATTTATTTGGGATCAGGCTGAGCATTTATACTTTTTAAAAGCTCCCCAAGTGATTCTAATCACATACGAACATTGATTTAAGTAAAACTATTAAATAACTAGGTCCTAGATAGTCGAGTTATTTTACAAAGTTAATTGTCTTACTAATTCAATCAAGTTTTATATTTCTATTTGAAATTTATTTTTTCTCTTAAAATACCAACTTAATTAAGTTGCTTTCCTTAATGGACTTTTAATTGAATTTTTTCAACCTACAAATTAAGCACCCTCTCAATGCAAAGAAAATATTCACTCATAATTTTAGGTTTCTTTTGCCTATCCTATGTTTGTCAACAAGCTGGCAAGCTAACACTATGTACACTAGCGCCTCTCTATTTTAAGATGGTTTTGGTCATATCCTGGTCATTTTGGATACTGTGCTATGAGATCTTGTGTCTCATGTAAATCTTCTATTTTAGGGCACCCATGCTAGAAATGGGTCAGCAGGAGAATGGGACACCTAGGTTTTATTGCTGGCGGCAAGTGGCAGTCCAGGCCCCATTTGGCCTCCACTGACACTGCCGTGCTGGGGAGGATCAAAGGCACCTCAACCACCAAGATAGGGTGGAACCACAGACACTGCCTCCCCAGACACTGTGGAGAGGGAGGGGCACCTTGACACCACCCCAGAAGGGACCAGGTGGTGCCCCTTTACTGCCAGACAAGAACAGAGCTCTAGACTTTCCACCAGATCTAGGTTGATGGGAAGAATCAGCCATTTGGGGGAATCTGCAATTTCTTCCGCTGTTGTGGAGAAAAGAGCTTCCTGTGAAAAACACGAGGCTTTACTTGTCTGTGTCCATTGACATTTCTGGGTTGGGACAGGAGGTACAATCAAGCCAAACCAAACCCAGGGAGCTCACTGCCATGTTACTTCTTGAGCTCTAAGGTCCTGAGCTGGTCCACCTTCTTCTCTCCACCTTTCTGAGTCATCTTATGTTTATTTTACAACATCATATCCAAGGTTTTTAGCGCCATTTAGAGAAGGCAAGGGAGAAGTGCAACTGTTCCATTTTATCCTGACCTGGAAGTTCCAATTGTCTATTTAGATTATATAGGAAAATGAATTGGAAAATAGAGTTTTCTCTGCAGGGACTTTACAATGCAGTTGACCCAGGAGGCACACATACAGGGGTGGACAATACGAGCCTTGTTTGGGGAGAAGGGGCAGCAAATTTCCCTGTCTTTAATATCCTGGTAGTTCTCAAATGTGAATGTCAAGCATAGACTTTTCTCTGGTGCTCCTGATGGGTATTTCTCCCAGTAAGGGGAAAGCACAGGGATCCTTTGGAAGACCACATATTTGGCCAGGCCGAAATGAAACTCATTCCCTTGTCCTAACTACCATCCTTCTCAGGAGGGCAAGGCTTTATTGCCATAAATGCCACTGACCTTAAGTGCCACTTGTCACATCATGTCCCAAGTCCCTCGTTTCTCCCACTCCCCCATGTTCAACCAGAGACACACAGGGGAGCAAAAGAGCATGGGCTCTGGAGTCAGACTGCCTGGGCTCAAAATCTGGGCACTGCTGCTCTCTGACATCATGTCCTGGGGTAAGCCGTGTCCATGCTCTGTGCCTTGTTTCTTCACCTTAAATGAGGTTATTAATAAATACTCTCAAATTTACAGGGATGATGAAAAAAATTATCTAAATTAAGCTAGTGCCTGGCACATAAATAACATTAAAAAATGTTAACTTTAATTAAGAGCAACTCAGAAAACTCTTACAGCCTGTCTTTTCTCTCTCTCTCTTTCGTGCCACTGAATCTATTGAGATCATTCCCTGAAATGGTATTTATTTCAGCAGCCTCTTCCCATTTCAGTCCATACTTTGTAATGCTGTCAGAATTAGCTTCCTAAAAAACAAACCTCATCATGCCTCTGAAAATCTGTTCCTTTGCATTGCCAAAAGCAGTCAATCACACATCCCTTTAAGAATTTGAAAAAAGCTACAAGTGCCTGGTGCAGATAAACGCACAAGCATCTGTGTACACTTAAGAAGCCCTTTCTGTTCAGAGACGCTATTTCTATCCCTCCTCTGTGCTCTTTCACAGCGATTCATGCTTATCTTCGATTCATGCTTATTTAATAAGTTGTACTGTGAAGATTTCTATATATATTTGCCTAACCTAGTAAACAACAAACAGGAGCAGTGTCTTTCTCATCTTCCCTTCCCTAGTACCTAACATGGTGCTGCAGAATCATGGCAGGTGGTACGATGGTCGAGGCTTATTGACTGCACAGACACAATGAGAATAAAAGGTGTACATGAGGTACCGGGTTCTCTACTCATGAAACTTTGATGGCTACTCTGCATTCCTCCTGGCTAAAGCCAAACCTCAGCACATCCTTAGCAGATATTCTTATTGGTCACCTTCCAGATAATTTCCCCCTTTTCTCCTTATCTGCCTGGGATGCTCTCATGGTTTCAATTACCACACATTAATAGCTTCCAAGTCTATGTTTCTACTCTAGATTGTTCTCTAAAAAGCCAACTGTGTGTATTGAATCTCTCCATTTTACATTCTTCAGACAACTCAAACAAAACCATTTTAAAACTGAAATTATTTCCACATTCTTCTACCACATCTGTGCTTCCCCCCTGCATTTCCCATCTTGGCTGAGCAACCACCAACAGCATCGCTCTACTCACGCTGTCTAAATAGAAACTTGTGACTGTGCACTCTTTTCCCTCCTCGGTGTCTACAGCTTGTCGTTGCTACCACTTAAAAAGCTCCTGGATCAGCCCTCTTCACCCCTCTTATCTGTGAGCTTAGATCCTTGTAATTTCTTAGCAGGATTACAGCAGGCATCTCTTAACTGCTTTCCCTATTTCCAATCTTGATCCCTCCAGCTCATTCATCAGCACATGTGTATTTAGCACCTCTGTGGCAAGTGTGTCTGGGAACAAGAGTCCTCAACCCTTCCTCGCAAAGTTTAAGTTTTAGTGGGGACAATGGAGGTGCCAGAGTTTAAACAGGAGTATAATGCCACAGATGGTGATTTAATGAAGGAGGATATAGTCACAGTATAAAGGTGTAGAGAGGGATGGCATGAGTTGGGGCACATTCTGGACCACCCCTTTGAGGTTACATTTGGGCAGAGACAGGAATGGAGTGAGGGAGCCATGCAGCGCTGTGGGAGAGGGACACTCCAGGCAGAGTGAAAGGCAAGAGAGAAGAATAACCAGTGAGGCATGAGTGCTGACTCCATCCTACTACTCTGGAGTGTACAGGCCAGGGACTGCCGGTGTGCACGGGGACACGCTGTAAAGATATTTTTATTTAGATGTAATTCCAACAAAATGAAATTCTTTTTATGTCTTTTAGGTCAGAAAATCAGATTCTCCCTGTGTTGCACTGGAACGTCATTAGAATAATTCAGTGTAAAGAACGTTTGCTCTGAAACCCCACCGACTGGGAGAACATTTTTGCACACAACACTAATGATAAAGGACTGATCACAAAAATCTGCAAAGAACTGATGAGACTCAACAAAAACAAAGAAAATAATCCTGTCAAAAAATGGGCAGAAGAGCTAAAAAGAAACTTCTCTGAAGAGGAAATGCAAATGGCCAAAAGGCATATGAAAAAATGTTCAACATCACTTGTCATCAGGGAAATGCAAATCAAAATTACCATGAGATACCATCTTATACCAGTGAGAATGGCACATATTAAAAAAAATAGCAACAACAAATGTTGGCGAGGATGTGGAGAAAAAGGAACTTCCTGCACTGTTGGTGGGAGTGCAAACTGGTCCAACCACTATGGAGAGCTGTGTGGAGATTCCTCAACCTACTAAACATAGAGCTTCCATATGATCCAGCAATTCCACTCCTAGGTATTTACCCAAAGGACACAGAAACATCAATCCCAAAGAGCACCTGCACCCCTATGTTTATAGCAGCACTATTTACAATAGCTAAGCTTTGGAAACAACCCAAATGCCCAAAAATAGATGACTGGATCAAGAAGATGTGGTACATATACACCATGGAATATTACTCGGCATTCAAAAAAGATAAACACATGCAATTTGCAGCAACATGGATGGAGCTGGAAGGGATCATGCTCAGCGAAATAAGCCAGAAAGAAAAAGAAAAATACCGGATGGTCTCACTCATAGCAGGAATCTAGAAAACTTAAATAAGGGACCAGGAAAATGAATAACTGTAAGAAAGTGAAAACCAAAATCAACAAAAAACTATGAACCAGAGACACTCTATAGGGGGTGGGAGGCGGGGAGGGGAGGGTTTGGGGTCACAGTAAGGGGGTTGTAATTGTATGGGGAATATAAAAATAAAACTTATTGAAAAAAAATGCAAAAAAAAAAAAAGAACGTTTGCTCTGAAACTTAACCAGTAACAAAGAAACAAGTGCATTTATTTAAGATGTATGAGTCCAGGACCAGCCAGTTGCCTCACTGGGCCAGTGAGACAATGCATGCAGGTGTCTACTATAAGGGATGAAAGTCACCAAGTAGAAGGTAATTTCATTTTCTCATACTACTCCTGTTAAAGAAAAATCTGATAAGACAGTCCTCAAACATGAAACCACAGTACCTTAAAGTTGAGTTAGTTTTTGATACAGACCATGAGGCTTTCTAGAAAACACACACTCTCTCCCCTGCCTACTTGTCTCTCTCTTGCGTAGGCATGTCCCCACGCACACACACAGGGGTGAGAAAAAAATTAAGTGGAAGAACTGAATTTGGGGTTAAGTCAAATTTTCAACAAACGTTTCCAAGAAATAACCAAAACAATCAAATACACCTGAGGAAAAGAATGGCTAAGTGAGTGGTTTCTCATGCCTGTTGTAGAACATGCTGACGCTAGGGCTACCTGCAAAGATTCAGCGTCATTGTCAGGGGAGAGTGGCCTGGGTACCGGCATTAGCAAAAACCAACACAACAACTCTCCAATGTGCAGCAAGGTTGTTAGAAACCTGGAGTTAGAACACATAGGAAAAGGAATAGACTAGACAGGTCAGAAAAAAATGCACTGCTTTCATTGCTAACTTGATACTTAGGAGATATGAATTCATTTAGTTTCTACTTTTAAAGCCAAATCAAAAATGTTTCTTCTTGGAAAAGGCAGGATTGCAATTAAGATAGGAAGAGCTGTGCAAATAGGAGGATAATGTGGCAGCTCTCTTCAAAGGTGCTGTTTTTCTCCCTCCAACAGAAATACAAGAAAAGATTTTATTCCACTGGATCATACCTTGAAAGCCCTTGACATGGAAACATGGCTAATATACAAGCCCCAGTTTTGATTGTATATATTCCTTCAGGAACCCCATGGCCTACAAGTCACTTATTCCTCAAAATGTTAAGATGGAATATTTGAGAAAGCAATTATTATTGTAAGGATACACAAACAAAAGAAATGGATGAGAGAGAACACTGTAAGCCACTAAGTCAGAAGATGCCAAGTTTTATGCACTCTTGGGCATTAATGTCTGAGAAATCACAATTGAAATCTTGTACTACTGACTTCTCTGAGATTGCTTCCTTCATTTATAAAATGATAATTAACTTCCTGAACAGGAGTCTTATAAAGACATAGTATATGCAAATCATCTAATAAATGCATGGCATTAGGCATGCAACAAATGTTAGCTCTGTTATTTCTTTCTTCCTCTTTAAATAGGATTTCAGTTGAATGTGTTATTCATTATAAAAGGGAATCAGTGGTAGCAGGTCATGTGGGGACTGATTTTTCTGAGGGCATCAGGGTCAAAGAGACTCAGCTCCATTCCCTGTGAGCTTTGTGACTTGAGCTGTTCATGTACCCCTCACGAATGACAGCTTCCTCTATAGAGAAAGGTATCATCACCTGCACCTACATGGCGGCACAGTGAGGTGTGCAGGGCCTGCACTGGTCGGGCAAATTCACGTCTGTCTTTCCCATGGGCTGGTATGGTAGCACAGGCAGACTGTGATGTACTGTTGTACTGCTAGTGACCTACAATGCACAGCACATAGTAGATGCTCAAAAATGTTGACTGCATAAAAGAGAGCTCTGATAAGACAACTGTGTAAAAGGAAGGCTATCAGTGCCTCGTTTAGTGACATGTACTTGTGCAGATACAGAGATTTTTCTATGTATATGCCTCTATTTAGGGCTTTGTTTGAAAGGATACTGTTGCTAACAATCTGACCTCTAGATAAGTACAGTGGTGCTGTACTAATTTTCATATATTTTAGTATTTAAAAGACTTTGTGTTTCTTTAATGAGACAGATTTTTAAAGGCGTCTGAATTGGCTTTAATGAATGTTGATTTCAGATACTGCTTTGATACATCTTTAACCTTTGTAATTTAATTTCTGCTATTATATAGCAATGATATAAAGGAACTCCTCCTCACGCCCTGAAAGCACTGACTTTTGACATTATACAATGATTTGTTTAGTACTGTTTAGCATAAGCAGTGGGCTCTAACCATTATAACAAAAAACATTTACTTCTAAATATATGTCAGGGAAACAACTAAAGGGGTAGCTCTGAAACGGAGTCTTCCTCTCATTAAAAAAAAAAAGAGAGACTATGAGTAGATGACACGTTTCTTAGAAATATTTTAAAACTATGTGGCTCACTCAAATCCAGTAATATCAAGTGCTTCAAAATAATTTCAGGAGTGTGTAAAGATTGTTTATTGCCAGATCCATCAGAGCAAGAAAAATTCTAAAAAAGTTAACCTGAAACCTTTATGCCTATGTAAAATCTTTAAAATTTTTTCTTTCATATAGAGATGACTTTTTCCCTAAGAATAGAGGTTCCCAAATATCTGATATTGCTAAACAACTCTCTTTGTTGTAACAGGCAAAAGTATAAACGTTTGCACAAGATATTGTTCAAGATATTTAAGCTTCCAGGAACTGCTGAGAATTAATTAGTAAGGTAAATGTAGTACCTAAATAAATAAATAAACCTGAGTGCCACCCAGGGTGTGACATTAAGGGTTATATACTTTCCATTAAAGAAGACTAATAAATACGTCTAACAGCTCCAAGGAGAAGCAGAGAGGGGAGAGGGCTGGAACTAGCCAGCTCAGGTGGTGCCAGACATCAGCTGACCGCCTCCGCCAAGATTACCATGGAAACACCTTCTCTTGGGACACTGCCATGAGGTTAGGGTGCTTTAGAAATGGTGATGGCGAGCAGAGGTGGCAGTGGATGGATTTCAGCAAGGTTCACCCATGCACACATTACAAGGACAATCCATCTTTCAAATGAAATGATATCTTTCTAGTGAGTCAAGTCACATAGAGTAATCAAGTATGAGGACTGCTACAATTACAATTCATTTACTTCTACCAAACAGTCACATCAGTTCAGATAATTGTCTTTTTTCTTTCCTGCTTGCTTCATGTTCCCCACAGAACTAACGGAGGTTTTTGTGTAATTAATTGCCTACTTCCGTAGCCATCAAGCGCATACCGATAAAAAGGGACTATATCAAACGACATTAATGGGCAGATACAAGATTCTTCATATCAACCCATCAAACTAACACAACTCATCAACAAAAGGGTAAGACGAGTTCCTGCTGAGGTCAGGTTAAACGAATTTGTTTATTGGTGTCTCTGGAAACCAGGAAACAGATTTTATGTTTAAATTAAACTCAATCCTGGCAACAGGATCCTGAACACTGGCTGGGTATACAAGGCCCACATGAACAAAATCAGTGGCCGAAATGCATCTATTCAAACAAGACGTCTCAGTGATTGGTGCAATGCTCCCCACTACCCTGGTTTATAGTGATCTCTCAGATGATTCTCAGGGTTAAACAGGTGGTGAGCAAAGATTTGGACACATTACTAGTTAGGTAAGTTGCTTCTTGCCTTTGTTCTCCTTAACAAGCCACAGCAACCACAAGTTGCTTTGCAAAACATTCAAATTCTAACCCCACTAGCCCATGTAAAAAAGTTAACCTTTCTTGACAACTGGGTTAGAATTAATGCTTTAATTTGATGTTGAAACTTACAGACATAGAGCAGAGTGACACTAATTTGACAATAACATATTCCAGCTGGCTGAAACCCTAACCTAAACCAGTATTTGCACATCGAAAGTCACTCTGTGGCTGATAAAGGGGTCACCTGTAACTTGGATGTTTCATTCTCAGACTGCTGTTTCCAATTATTGTGAGAACACTGTTTACTGAAAATAATCTCTAAGCCTGTCATGATTTCCTTTTTCTTTTTAATCTTTTCTGTGAATATCACCTAGAATCACTGTTAAATCACTGTTTGAATAATTTTGGCTAATGGAAGGGGAAAAAGGTGCCAAATTTATCTTCTAAGTGTATTTTTTTTTAAATCTTTTTTTTTTTTAAAGAGGCATGAATTTTTATTTATTTATTTATTTATTTGTTTGTTTATACATGCACTGGGTACAGTCAGAAGCATGGGAGGGTGAGAGAATTCACCAGAGCCAGAGCGGGGAGCAGAGCAGGCAGAAGGACCAAAGTACACTGCTGAGGGGAGCAGCGGGCGGCAGGAGAGGTCTGCGCGCCATGTGGGACCCTCCTGCAGTGGCTGGGGAGCAGCCGGGGATCGAACCGGCGCCACAGAGGCCGCAGAGGCTTTGCAACCCAGCGCTCAACCGCTGCGCCACCAGGGAGGCCCATCTTCTAATTGTATTTTG
This sequence comes from Talpa europaea, assembly GCF_964194135.1. Taxonomy (NCBI): domain Eukaryota; kingdom Metazoa; phylum Chordata; class Mammalia; order Eulipotyphla; family Talpidae; genus Talpa; species Talpa europaea. The sequence continues at coordinate 81,085,792 of NC_140074.1, read as the reverse complement.
CTTTGACTTACATAAAGATTAGCCTTTGTCTCCCGAAAACCAATCGGTTAATGACAGAGTGGAGAGATGAACCGAGACTCCAGTGTGTACTGGGTTATATAGTTTAGGATAAGAGAAAAATAGATGATACCATTACACACCTGTTAGAATGCCCAAAATTTGAAAAAACTAACAATATCAAATAGTGATGCATATGCTCAGCAAAAGAAACTATCATTTATTGCTGGTGGGACTGTAAAATGATACAGCCATTTTGGGAGATTATCTGGCAATTCTTATAAAGCTACACTTAGTCTTACCACAATTGCTAGATATTTACTAAAATTATTTGAAAATGTGTGTCCATAGAAAAATGCAAATACTTTATCCATAATGACCCCAAACTAGAAGCAATCCTAACGACCTATGGTAGGCAAATGGATATACAAACTATGGTACATCTAGATAATAGAATATTATTCAGAGATGAAATGAGTTAATCAAGTCATAGATAAACCTTAAATATATACTGCTAAAATGAAAGAAGTCTAAAAAGGCTATATGATTCCAATGATATGACATTCTAGAGAAGGCACAACTATTTATAGAGCAGTAGAATGATCAGTGTTAGGGCTGCTGGGAGGTTTGGAAGAGATGGAGGGAAGAATGAGTAGGTCACATACAGGGGACTTTCAGAGCAGAAGAATGATTCTGTGATTCTATGATGGTAGATACATAAGGCTATGCATTTGTCAAAAACCATTGAAGTTTACAGTGTAAAAAGTGACTCTTAATTGGTGCAACTTAAAAAAAAAAATCACTTGGGAGGTTGGAGAACCCCAGAAGGAATGCAGAATGTGACAAGAGAATTGAACTAGATCAAAAACCCATGAAGCCACCTTACTGAAGGGAGGGGTTGGAAATGGTGCTGATCTAGTTAACGCTGGATGAAGTGGTGTCACACAGGGGTACAGTGTCACAATTCTAACTGTGACACACCTATGTGGGAAATGAACAATGAAGTAAATGAACACACATGGTAGGAACCAGGGTTCATACACCTGGACTGAGAATCTAAAAATAAAAGCAAGGGAGGAAGCTAGAATGTTCTATGTGGTAATGGACCAGAACTAGAGATATCAGTATGAAGTTATGTTTAGCTTAATAGAAATAAAGATGGTCACACATAAAAATATTAATAGATATGTGTAATACACAGACTAGTAAATACATATATTTCTGTGCTGTTCCAGCTAAGAGGGTCTAAAAGAAAGGAAACTTCAGAAGCAGCAAATACACTTAATGCCCAGATTCTAAGTTCTAGAACCAGAGTTTCCTGGAGAAATGTCTGAATCTAGGACTGGGGAATGATAGACTAGATAAGCTTGGGACATACTGTAGTGCCAGAGAGTAAGGAAATGTTTATTAACAAATAAATAAGGAAGAACACATTTCCATATTGATGGGAGTATGTCCAAGAAGCTCGAGTCAATTGAAAGAGCTCTCAAGTGGCCAAAGCTGGAACAATTTAAGCTTCAAAGTAAATAGGGCAGTATTCAATTATAATTCAAAGTAGAACATAAGTGTCTGAGTCCATACTTATATATAAAAATGACTGAATAAAACAGTAATTTTAAAAATGGGGGTGGGGGGAGGAAGGAACAACTCTCCCATGCAAAAGAGTTCCTAGTAATTTATGTAGATACTTTGCTCTGAAGGAGGTAAAGCAGAAATCCACTTCTTAAGTCTGGGCAATGCATGCTGGCCTATTTCCAAAGAGTTTCATACGGAAAGGGGAGAAACAAGGTAACTAGAATTGAGGAACTTGAATACTACCTCAGCCCAGTAATCAAGGTCAATACCAACGGCCATAAATAATATTGCTAGTATGTATCCTTGATATGATGTGATAAAAATATTACTCTACCTCTGTGATCTTCATCCCTAAAACCTCAGAGTAATGAGAAAAACACCAAACTCCTATCGTGGAGCACCTTACAGAACAGAATATCTGACTAGCACTCCTCAAAACTGTCAAAGATTATTAAAAACAAAGATAGTCTGAGAAGATGCCACAGCCAAGAGGCGCCTTAGGAGACAGTATCCTGGATGGAGTAAGGCAGGAAAATGACATTAGGTAAAAACTAAGGAAATTCAAACGTGGACTATAGTTAATAACAATGTGCCAACACTGGTTCACCAATTGTAAGAAACATACCTACTAATTTGAGATACTAATACTTGAGGAAAACAGATATGGGCTATATGGGAATCCTTTGTACGATCTTCTCAATTTTTCCGTAACTCTCAAATTGTTATAAAAAGAAAGCTTAATACAAAAACACAAGACAGTGTCTTACACCAATAGCCTACCATCTAAGAGCAGGACGTCTCCATGCTGGGACTCCTATATGCTCCATGTCCAAACTCAGAAGCACCGAGGGCACCGTAAGCGAGATGGGGAGTGGTGGTCAGCTGAGCTTCCAGAGGTTGGCAGCTCAGGGTGCAGGGAAAGGTCTCTGAGGAAATAAGGTGAGCATAGTAGTGGGGTTCTGGCCCCAGAAAATATCCCTACAGAGAAAACTCAGAAAGGGAGGGCTAGAGAATGGTAGGTCCTTATAAATATGGGTTCTTAGTGAGCTGAAAACTGTTTTCATAAATATGACAGAGGCAAGGATGTTTTTATAAGGAAATAATTATTATACATTAGTAAAAAATATGCTATAGTAGTATTAAAGACATAGACTGTATAAGAAATAAGGGAAAACTAAAAGACAAAGTTCAGACTGGAGGAAGCAAGTTTTGAACTAAAAGCAGGGCAGAGAGCAAACACACCCCAAGAGGAGGGCAGTGCCCATTTTATCAGTGGTGGGCTCTCCTGTTAGGACAGGGCTGGCTGGCTGCATGGAGTGCAGATAAAGAAACCATGAAAAGTCTTGAAATAGAAATGCCATAAAATAAGGGATGTGTCTGGCAAGAATTATTTCATAAGCTATTTGAGGAGGTAGAGGTCTGTAAAATGGGTAACAGGAGACTAGGAAACCATATCTTAGAAATAATAATTGTAGAAATAAGTAAGAAATATCAAGAGCAAAGTATTAGAAGAATTTGGTTATGACAAGAGACTGGGGAAAGAAATTGGAAATAACAGACATTATTAATAAGGTGGACACCTTATTAATAGGCAACTATTTGATGGAGTGCTTTTTCTTATTTTTATGCTAAATTCTAGTCATTCACAAGAAAATATAGGGGATCTATTCTACATAAGCAGTTAGATATATAAACTACATTGAGGGCAACATAATAGTAGTTTAGCAACAATGAAATATTTTCCAAAGAGGAGGCACAAGGTAGAGTTAGTTATATGTGTGCTGTTTTTGTTGAAATGCAGTTATAATCTTATGCGGATAAGTGGAATAAGTATGAGGAAATTTACTATTCAAGTAAAATGCACATTTCCTAATTTAACTTCCAGTTTACAGGGACTAGAGTGGCTTAAATGAAGCAAGAGGCAACATGCAGACAATTCACACGAGGCCAGTCCTGAATTCTTTAAAAAGTCAGTGCCATGTTATGCCAAGTGTTGGTGAAGATGTAGAGAAACTAGAGCTCTCAAATACTGGAGAATATAAAATGGAAAGATCACCTTGGAAAAGAATAGTTAAACAAATGCCATATGGTCAAGCAATGCCATTCCAAGATACCAGCTGAAGAGAAACGAAAACAAAGAGACTGCTATGTGAATATACAGACCAGCCAAATGTCCATAACCAGTGAATGGAGAAGGGGTGTTTTACTCAGAGATGAAACAAACTGGATAGATGGAACAGTGTACATAAATCTCAAAACATACTAAGTGAAGCAAATGAGACACAAAGCAACAGCCACTGTAAGAGTCTATTTATAGGAAATTTTTAGAAAAGGTAAAATTACAGAGACAGAAAGAATACCAGGAAAACAGCGATTATTTAGGGATGAAGTTGGGAGTGGGGACTTAGCAAATTGACAGTTGTGAAATTTCTAGGGTGATGAAAATGGATTATGTGATGATTGCACGACAGCATACATTTATTTAAAAAAACAAACTGCATCTTACAACAAGTGAATTTTATGGTAAGTAAATGTATTTGTTTGCTAGGGCTGCCATATAAAGCACCACAGGCTGGAGTTCTTATGTAACATAAATTTATTTTTTCACAGTTCTGGAGCCCAGAAGTCTAAGAATAAGCTGTTGCCAGAGCCAGATTTTTCTGGGGCCTCTCTCTTGGCTAATGTATGGTAATCTTCTCTCTATGTCTTCACATTGTGTGTGTGTCCCAACTGACTCTTCCTGTAAGAACACCAATCATGCTGGAGAAGGGCCCACCCTAATGACCTCATATTAACCTAATTATCTCTTTGAAAATTTTGTCTCCAAATACAATCACATTCTCAGGTACAGAGGGGTTAGGTGTAAGAGAATTTAGGGGGGGATACAATTCAGTCCAGAGGAGTAAAGCTATACCTCAACAACGCTGTTTTAAAAAGGCAATATCAGAAAAAAAAAGAGTTGTGTGGAGGTGTAGTTCTGGACTAAAAGAGATGTAACCTCCAAAATCAAAACATGAACCTTGGTAGGATCCTGTTTTTAAAAAAATATGTGTAAAAGATATTCCTTGAACAACTGGAGACATTTTAATTTACTATTAGGATAATATGGAAATATTAATTTTCTTAGTTATGAAAATAGTATTGAGATTATGAAGGAGATGGAAGCATTTTAGTGGCAAAGTGGATAGGAGAGATGGGAAATAGGGCAAAAACCCCACTTATTGATCTAAGGGGAGGCATATAAGTAGTCCCTGTACTATTCTTTTAACTTTTATTTATTATTATTATTATTTTTAAAGATTTATTTATTCATGCATACAAGAACTGGGGTATAGGCCAGATGCGCAGGAGGGTGAGAGGATTCACCAGAGACAGAGCGGGGAGCAGAACAGGCAGACTGACGAAATAACTGCTGAGGGGAGCAGCAGGAGAGACAGGAGAGGTTTGCTGCACCATGTGGGTATCTTGCCTGCCGGCTGGGATGGAACCCACGCTGCAGAGGCTGCAGACAGCTTCACAGCACTGTGTTCAGCCGCCTGCGCCACCAGGGGAGGCCCTCTTTTAACTTTTATATATTTGAAAATTTTTATAATAAAAAGTCAGAGGGATAGAAATAGCAGTGAATTTTGAGGGGGTAGATAGTTCTCAAGAGAGAAAGGGCACCTATGTTGAAGATTTCCTTATTTGCTATAGTTTTCTTCTAAAGCTTGTACCCAGTTCTAGCTTTTTATAAGTGAGAAATGGTAGTGTCTATTCCTGCTACATAAAATGTAGAATAAAACATAACATAGATCTTAGAATTTTTAAAGTTTGGCATAGAGGAGGCCAAGGAGTATAGTTTCAGCTCATTTAGATCAACATATGACAAGTGAAGACCTTTTTAGGTAGGAGCAGCAAACTGGGCAGCTTGAGTGTTACATACAACTTACAGAGGTGTTTTGTTTGGCTTGCAGAGCATCTTAAAACTAGTTCCTGACATTAATCAGGACATTTTACATGAATGGCCCCCAGTGTAGCCTATATTACAGACTAGCTTTTTGTTGGTGAATCAGAGCCTTGGCACACTGGTCTCAGGCATGGCCAGGATTGAGGGGAACAGGTGCTAAGCTGCCCCATGTGGGTACACACTCCATTCACTTCTGTACCTTCTGACTCCTAAAGGGATTTGACTTTTTTTTTTATCTTTTATTTTTTTTTTCTGGTGGTAGCTTTATTTTTTTATATTATTTTTAAAATTTTTTATATCATTGTTCATTTTAAACAATAATTGCTTCTCCCCACCCCCATAGAATTTCCTTCACCAGTGCACCTGTGCACCATCACCTGAGCCCCCTGTGCTCCTCCCTCCCTCCCTCTGATCCCTTTCCCTCCTCCTGCCCTGCGGTATATTTCTGATTTATAATTGTTTGGTTTTGTTTTGTTGTGTTTTGTACTTTTTTTTTTTTCACGGATATCTTATTTGGTTCCCCTATATTCCTGCTATAAGTGAAACCATCCAATATTTTTCTTTTTTTTTCTGGCTTATTTCACTGAGCATAATTCCTTCTAGCTCTATCCACGTTGCTACGAATGGCATGAGTTTATCTTTTTTTGATTGCTGAATAATATTCCATTGTGTATATGTACCACATCTTCTTGATCCAGATCCAGTCATCTATTTTTGGGCATTGGGGTTGTTTCCAGGTTTTATCTATTGTAAATAGTGCTGCAATAAACACAGGGGTACAGGTGCTCATTTGAATCAATGTTTTTGTGTCCTTTGGGTAGATCCCTACAAAGCCATAATAATTAAAACAGTTTGGTATTGGAACAAAACAGACACACAGACCAATGGAACCAAATAGAGAGCTCAGAAATAAAGCCACAGTTATATGAATAACTGATCTTTGACAAAGGAGCAAAGACTATGCAATGGAACATGGACAGTTGTTCAATAAATGGTGCAGGGAATGCTGGACCACCACAAGCAACTGCTACCACTCACCATGCACAAAAATCAACTCAAAATGGATAAAAGAACTGGACATAAGACCTGAAACCATAAAATATATAGAAGAAAATAGAGGTAAAACACTATAAAACATACATTGCAATAACATCTTTAAAGACTCATCACCCAAAGCAAAGAAAGTCAAGGAAAAAATAAACACCTGGGATTACATCAAAATGAAAAGCTTCTGCACAGCAAAAGAGACATTAACTAAAACAGAGAGATGCCCCACTGACTGGGAAAAAAATCTCTGCACTCCAGTCAACTGATAAGGGACTAATCACAAAGATATACAAAGAATTCACACTGACTCAACAAAAACAAAATAAACAATCCAGTAAAAAATGGGCAGAAGAACTTAAAAGACATTTCTCCAAAGAGGAAATGCAAATGGCCAACAGACATATGAAAAAATGTTCAACATCCCTTATAATCAGGGAAATGCAAATTAAAGCCACATTGAGATACCACCTTACACCAGTAAGAATGGCACATATCAAAAAAACAAGCAACAACAAATATTGGCAAGGATGAGGTGAAAAAGGAACTCTCCCACATTGCTAGTGGGAGTGCAGACTGGTCCAGCCACTATGGAGAGCTGTCTGAAGGTTCCTCAGTCTACTAAAAATGGAGCTACCATACGACCCGGCAATTCCATTCCTAGGGATCTACCCGGAGGGCACAAAAATATTGATTCAAAAGGGATTTGACTTTTTGATAAAGAAAATAGGGTAAACAGTTGTACCTTCTCATGGGCTTTTTTTTAACTGTCACCCCCAGCCCTATTTCCTTCATATGGACGTAGCTGAGAACATTATGTTGGGAGGGAGGTGAAACTGAAGGAAGAGGATCAAGGAATTTATTGTAATTTTAGTTTTTAAAATCTTTGTCCAACAGTAACTAGGACAATAATTGGCACAAGGGTAGCAAACAGACCACTAGACTTGAGCAGAGAAAGCAGAAAGACATGTGGGCATATTTAAGACAAAAAGAACAGTGAAGAGCAATGGGGAAAAAGATGACCTATTCAAGAATTGGTATTAGGTCAACTGTTTATCAACATGGGGTGGAAATGAATACCTGTGGCCTCACATATATGCAAGAAACAATTCTAGGTGGACTGTAGACGTCAAAGTGAAAGGCAAAGCAATAAAGCCTAAAGAATAGACCAGAAGAGAATATCTTCATGACTGTGAGAAGGGAAAGATTTCTTAAAAATAACTTAGCATCAACTTTAAAGGAGAAAATTGATAAATCTGAGCTACATTAACATGAAAATGTTCAAAGACACCCATTAAAACACAAATCACTGCCATATGGGCACATATGTATTAACAGAATATAGAAAGAACTAGAGATCAGTGTCTTCCTCTTCCCTCTCTATATACAATATTCCATTGTATGCATATATGTAATATGCACTATTTAAGATTCCATACATATCTATACACATGTAAGTATATACATATATAATGCAATCTTATTTAGCCATAAAAAAAGGAAATCCTGTCATTTGCAAAACTTGGATGAACCCCGAGGGTATTATGCCAAGTGGAATGATTGCGAGAAAGGCAAATACTGTATGGTACCACTTGTATGTGGAATCTAAGAAAGCCAAACTCAGAGAACAGAGTGGTGTTTACCAGGGGTTCGCGTGGCAGAAATGGGGAAATGCTGGTTAAAGCACACTAACTTCCTAATATAAGATGAATACTTTCTGGGAAGCTAATGTACAGTATGGTGATTATATCTAATAATACTGTATTACTACTGAAAGCTGCTAAGGGAATAGATCTTAAATGTTCTCATCATGAAAAGGAAATGGTAATTATGTGATGTGAGGGAGGTGCTAGCAAATGCTACTCTGGTAGTCATTTTGCAACATATAAGTGTATCAAATCAACATATTATATACTTTAACAATGTTATATGTCAATCATATCTCGACAAAGCTGAAAAACAACCCCATCTCCACCACCACACAATGTGTAACACCACAAACCTATGGTAGTAGCTGAAATCTGAAAGACTGGGGGAATTGGTGCAACTGAAACTTTCTTAGATTGTTGGTGGGGGTGTAAATGGCACAGCTGTTTTGCAAAGCTGCAATTACCTACTAAAGTTGAACAGCAATTTCACTCCTGGGTATTTGTCCACTGAAAATGTATGCACACAATAAAAGACATGCACCGGAATGACAAAAAAACCCTCAAATATTCATCTGTCCATATGTGGATGAACAAATGTTTTCACAAGGAAATACTGCATAGCAAAGAAAATGAGCAACTGGAGTTATAGGAAATAAAATGGAAATAAAGGGGATAAATCTCACAAATACAATGTTGAAGGAAGTAAAAAAAAAGGGAATAAATAGTGTTTGATTTCATTTACATTAAATTCAAAATGAACAAAATTATACCTCTGAAAAGGAAGGTAGAGGAAACACAGGAGGGACCTCTCTCTCTCTCTCTCTCTCTCTGTTTCTGTGTGTGTGTGTGTCTGTGTGTGTGTTCCTCTTAATGGCCTATATCTCGACTTTGGTGATGTTACAGAATAAATTTACTTTGTGATAATTCATTAAGTTGTAAACCCTGAAGATTTGAGTTCCTTTCTGCATGCAGGGAATACTTCAATAAAAAGATTAAAATATTTTGCTCAGCCATGAAGGGCGGGTGAAGGTCTGTGCCACATGCCAGTAAAATTTTCAAAAGATCTGTCACTCCAATAATGTCAGTTTTACTGAAATCACCCCAAGCTCAAGAAGAAGCCTGAACATCATTATTCTAATAGGGTGCTGTTCCCAAAAATGAGTACAACAAATATATTAAGCTCTAGTTCAGAAATTCATTTTCAAAGAGAAATAGCACCAGGACTTAAGTTACTACTATTGTTACTTATACTTGTTAGAATGATGGTGAGAGTAGATGATGGAGCAAAGGTTGAGAAGAGGAAGGAGATTACTAAGACAGAAAAAATGGTTATCTTAAGTTCTTTTCATTCTTTTAAGTTTTGACTTGGCCATTTTGCAAAGTTAAAAAGATGGCCAGAACAAAACAACAGATTATGACCTGATGAATTCTTATATTTAAAAAATAATTTAGAGCCCTCTCTTTCTCTCCTGCACTGGGAGCAGCTCCCTGAAAATGGGTGCCTGCACCAAGTTCGTCTCTGCCCTTCCCTGGTCAGGAGCACCTCTCAGCTGCCAAGCAGATCACGGAGTTGTGGTGCTGAAACCACCGGAGTCGCTGACAGATGAGAGCCTCAGTGACTGGGTAGCCCCACATCCACTGAACTCACTCATTCCTAGCTGCAGCTTCCCAACCAGTGCCATTTCAAAGGACATGGGCAAAGCAGCCAAATTCATGGGGCTAGTTATGGGGCTGGCATCCACTGTGTTTGGGAGCCTCATCATTGGTTATACCAGGAACCCTTCTCTGAAGCAATGGTTCTTCTCCTTGGCCATTCTAGTCTTTGGCCTTTCAGAGCCAAGGGGCTCTTTTGCCTGATCTTTCTCAACCTCTTCATCATGTGAAGGGGCTGTCTTCCCTCCCATAGTTCTTTCTCACATGACTCCTCTGCTGTTTTCCCGCACCTCCCTAGGCAGCCAAGTGGCTGGCTCTGGGTTTGACAGGGAAGACAAATACTGTGTTAATAACAACAACAAAATAATAATTGAGGGATAATGTGAGTGTAGTAGTTGACTGCAGGATAATAGCTTTGTGCGGTATTCAAAAAATTAAATATTTACATATGAAACAAAGATTGCCTCACAAGAAATAAATGAACTTAAAATTTTTGATCTTTTCCCCTTACAGAACACACACATATCATAAATTATTGATTCTAAATACATGGCACAGTGTCAGTCCTGTTTGACAAAGACTGGGACCCTGCTGATTGGAACAGATAGGTGGACAGAGTCCGAGAACCCAAGGATGCCTAATGAACTTGGCCTATCTGAAATATTTCTCTCCCACTGCTCCTTTCCACTGGAAAAACATAACCATTTACCCCAACATTCAGTAAGCTCTGTGACCATGTCCAAGATGACCAAGGTCTAAATGTGACTTGGGTCTAAGATCAATGATGCCCAAAATGAGTCATAGCAATTGTTTGTTCAACAATAGAAAAAGTCAGGAAAGACTATGCAAAGATTTGCAAGAGCTTGACAAGAAAGTAAAGTACCAATCTGGATCAAGCAGAATTGGTTGCTATGGTGAGGGCTCATCTGAGACACTGAGTTCAATATGTTATTGAAGGTAAATCTCTCTTGGGTTGGCTGACTTAGACCTATGCCAGGCTAGTCTATGCTAGTCTAGGCTGGCTGGCACACAAGGTAATTGTTAGTTAAGAAGACACACAAAGAGAAATAGAAACTGCAAATATGGCAGAATCTCTGGCTGTCAAAGTGCTCCTGTTGCTGGGGAGCATATAGGCAGCACAGATCCTGAGAGATGCCCGAGACTGGAATGGGGGTGTTTCCTGGTTTGTGAGAATCCTTTCTTCCTACCATGTGCATTCTGATTCAAAACAAAATAAACATTCCTGAAGATAGTATATGGTCACAATCTGTTCAGAGAAGCCAGAAAAGTCCAACCAGTTTCCAGGAAAGGAACCATGCAGGAGAAATGAAAAGTAGAAACACATAAGATAAGAGCAGGTAAGTATGAGACCCTTCACGATATATTTTCAGTGATCATTCTGGTTTCTGAAAACTTTCAATTTGATTCTGAAAAAGAGTATTCTCAAAGTTCTTTTCTTTCTTAGAATAATTCATAAGCTTATGGAATTAAAGGGGAAATCAGAGCACATTTAGCACTTTAAAGGAGAGATGAGAAAATGGAAGGCCAAGAAAAAAGATTGCCTTTTTATTCCATTGCCATCAGTGAGTCTCCTTTTCCCACTATTTAACCATGGACATTCTTGAATAATCTGCTCCCTTCATCCCTCTGGACTCATAATTTCAATCTCCAATTATACTTGGCTCCACTCTTTAGCCCTAAATGCTGAATTCCTTCCCCCTTTATAATAGACTTGCAATTATCTATAAAATATATACTTTCACCAATACCCAAAATGCAACATTATTAAATGCAAAATAATTCTCCTTTATTCCTCCAGCATTAATCATTAATTTTTAAAGGTTCCTTGCCTTATGCATTGCCTTTAATTTCAAAATATCTTTATCTAAAAAATATTAAGTATAACATAACAAATGCTCATGTCCCCATCAATCAGACAGTATTTTGTCATATTTGCTACAGACTTAAAAACATTTTTTACAGATGGAGTTGCTCCCTCCCATAAGAGGTAGTTACTCCTTCAAAGTTAGCTCCACCCAGAAGCAGAGCTAGAGACCAAGACTGAAAAGCACAGAGTTGATCGGGAGGTGCAGAGACACTGGTAAGGGAGTGGGAGGTGGTCCAGGGAAGGACGGCAGACAGGAGGGCCCACTATTAGGCCAGGTACCACTGTGGGCAATTGCAGCTGACTCCTGTAGAGAAGCTCCAGGAAATGGTATAAAACACACCCCAGAATTATTCTGGCCACTGAGAGAGATAACTGGAGAATTTATAGCCACACACCCTCTAGTCACTGGGTGGCTAGGCATTTCTAGCTCTGTGTCTACCCTGGACAGAGCACTGATTAAGTCTGCGACAATGCATCCTATTGACACAGCATTACCTTTACTATAGTGATAAACTTCGTTAATTTTATGATATGTATTACTGATGACAGTAACGATGATGATGATGAAAGGGAACAGCAACTATAAATATATACCAGTCAATGTGAAAAAGGAATATTGTTTGGATAAAGGAATTTCAGTTCAAAGACTTGTTTAACTATTGAATTTATATCATATGCCTCATTGATCTCCTCTTAAGAAATAAAATATATTTTATTTTTGTTTGGTTCATGCTTCACTAGACTTTGACAAGATTGGATTTTCTCCCTTATCTTCCTTCTACTCTGATTTTTAGATTGCTGGGTTATTAAGCTTAAATTGCAAATGTATGTAAGATTACAAGTTTTTGTCAAGAAAACTATATACAAATAAAGAATGTCTAGAATATAATTTTCTTTTCAGTTGCAATCTATTAACCTTTCTAATGAAAGGGGGAAAGGTATATATGTGCATGTATGTTGGTGGGGAGTGTACAGTAGAGAAGGATCTCAACCCTAATTAGGGTAACAGCCTGTAGTGATGTTCTATGTCATCGATCAAAGCCAAGAATAGCTAACCTTCTTTGAACCTCACAACCAATAGGACTCCTGTTTGAAGAAAATAAAACTGAACAAACAATGTTTCTTATTCCCTTTTGCATAAGACAAAAGGTTAAAATAATCTTTGAATAATACACCTCAAAAATCCCATTATTGGACAAACCAGACCTCACACTATAAGAACCAGAAGACAGAGAACAATCACCAGACACTAGTGGTCCACTTGACTCTTTCTGGAGAATCAGAACAAATGGCTCCTTGTAAAGCAGACCCCATTAAACAGGAGGAAAAAAAACCTTTCATATTGATATTCAAAGAAATACCCACCAAATTTCATATTTCAAATGAGAATTGATAACAGAAAGTGAAAACCCTATGGGGATAGAAAACAACTGAGTAGATTTAGATCAGATGTATACAACCAACAATTATAGATGTATAAAACTTTAATAGTTAAAAGGACATCTAGAGACAGCAAGCACTGTACATTTTAAAAAGAGGTAATAGTTTCATAAAGTAGTTCTCTACTATTTTCTAGCTGATTCAATTTCCATATTAAAAAATCTTGAGAAATCACCTCCCCTGGTGGTGCAGCGGTTGAGCGCTGGGCTGCGAAGCTGCCCACAGCCCCTGCAGCGCTGGTTTGATCCCCGGCCACTGGCAAGGGTCCCACATGATGCGACAGACCTCTCCTGTCTTGCCCGCTGCTCCCCTCAGCAGTGTATTTCGTCAGTCTGCCTGTTCTGTTCCCCGCTCTGGCTCTGGTGAATTCTCTCACCCTCCCGTGCTTCTGACTGTACCCAGTGCTTATATAAATAAATAAATCTTTAAAAAAAAAAGAAATCAGCATATTACACATTACCATAATTAAGCAGTGAGTAGGATGAGGTATAGAGAAAGGTAGAAGGCACAGTTCTTACACTTTAGCCTATTAAATGCTTGGATCCTTCTTATAGAAATCTGTAAGTCTGTAGAAAACTTAAAATTGGCATGAAATTTCAGGAATCCATAGGTGCCCTAAAGCCCCAAAGGGCTAGTAATCATTCTATACACGAGGAGTGGTCCACAAACAGCAGGATAAGAGACCACAAACACCTTTATTTAGAGAGAAACAGAATACTTACATTGTATAGTGGGATAGTCTTCATCACTTTGTAATGTTTAGTGGGATCCATTTTATATAGGTGACGATCAGTGACGAAAATTGCTCGGTCTTCCACCTTACTGAATCGATTCACCTGTGAGAAAACAAACCAATAAAACAATGTCTCATCAAGAATTAAATCGAATTATCTGTCAGGAACAGGGACAGAGCTGGCCAGCTGTGGAGACACATTCTTTCATAAGTGTGTACCATGATCTGTTTTACTTAAATCACTAGCCACTACTGGATGCAACAGGGACCTAGAAAACAGTAGCAGTTCCCAGATTTGTAGAATTTATTATCTAACTTTTACAATTCAACAAGGAAAATCAGAAAAACACAGAAGAATTAAAGGACTAAAAGAATATAGCCCAGACAGTATAAAGAAAATGAAAAGACAACCCACAGAAAAAATTTTGTGAATTGTGTATTGGTAAAGGGACTTTACTTAGAATAATATATTATATAAAATAATATATATAATCATACAATATATACAGCATCTAGAATATATCATTCAGCAATAAAAACACAAACCCCCAACTAAACTAGGTGAAGAAAGTAAACAGACACTTCTCCAGAGAATATGTACAAATTGCCAATAAACACATGAAAAGATGGTGGACACCATTAGCCATCAGGGAAACGTGAATCAGAACCACATGATACCACTTCGAACTGCTGAGATGATAATTAAAAGACAGAGAGACAGAGAGAGGACAGAAAGAGAGATAGCGAGAGAGAGAGAGAGAGAATAATAACAAATGTTAGGCAAGATGTGGAAACTATTGTCATAACTGGTGGGAATATAAAATGATGTGGCCATTTTGGAAAACAGTCTGGAATTTCTTAAATGATTACACACAGAATTACCATACGACTCAGAAATACCCTATGTAAAAACATATGCATACAAAAACTTGTGCCCAAATGTTTATAGCAGTTGTAGTTAGAGTAGCAAAAAAGTAGTCGCAACCCAAATTTCCATGAACTTTTGAATGGATAATATATTGTGATATATCCACACAAAAGAATATAACTTGGTAATAAAAAGAATGAAGTACAGATCTACACTATAACAATGATGGACCTTCAAACATTTTGCCAGAAGTCAGACACAAAGGACCACATATTGTATAATTCCATCTGTATGAAATGTTCAGAATAGGCAGATCTACAGACAAAGCAGATTAGTGGCTGAGGAGGGCTGGGGGAAGTGGGAAGTTTGGGGAGATAAAATAAAGGGGAGTGGAGTTTCTTTTCGGGCCAATGAAATGTGAAACAATTACCTGTGGTGATGGATGCACAACTACAAATATACTTAAAGTTACTGAATTATGTACTTGAAAATGGTGAATAGCATGAATTATATCTCAATAACTTCATTAGTTGTAAGAAAAAGATGTAACCTACCCATTTGAGCAATCTTCTTGTCATAGGCAGGTGCATTTTAGATTAGATTTCCTAAAGTATAATGACAGTATATCACTAAATCTACATGTTCAAAAATGTATAGGGCCTTTCTACTGCTGAAAGCATAAACAATTGTCTCATAATTATGACTGACCATAAGAGAATGGGCCATATAATAGGCAGTAGTGCCCCCACAGGGCAGGAGTCAGGCAGAAGCAGTTCAGTGGATCTGAGGTGGGATCTAAGCACTGTTGTTGAACACAGTGCTTTGACTAGCAAGATCTGCCACTCAGAGCCACTCAGCCTGTGATTACTTTTCTTTTTTCTTCTTTTATAATTATTATCTTTTGCATAGAAGAACTGGGGTGTAGGTCAGAGGTGTGAGAGGTGAGAGGATTTACCAGAGACAGAGTGGGGAACAGAACAGGTGGATCTACTGAAATACACTGCTGAGGGGAGCAGCAAGTAAGACAGGAGAGGTCTGCTGCGCCATGTGGGTCAGCTCCCTGGCCAGGGAGTGAACTCAGACCACAGCAGTGATAGTGCTAAGACTTAACACCTAGGAGCCAGGGAGGCTCCCTTTAGTTGACTTTCAAGAGTTATCCTATATGCCATGATTCTACTTAACTTTATTTCTTTAAGAGCTCTGTTCCTGTTCTGTACATTGCCTCATGTTATGCTTCCTCTAAGTGTTTATAATTTTCCACGCCCTCCTTTTCCTCTTTATTGATGTGCATTTCACGATAATGCTCAAGCACTCATTCTATTTAAAACCTCTTCAGTTTATGAAGTGAAAGATAATCACTCTTTTTTCCAAACTTCTATCACACAGTTGTAGAATCAGTATTAAGGATATGTAGAATTAATGATGAAATAAAAAAATAATACTGAAAAAAGGCACAAGGTACAAGGTCTTTTGGTTTTTTAAAGGATTTTTGGAATATGAGGAGCTCTTGGCTTGTTTCTGCTAATGTAAGACACTGGTGATATCATTGCTTTTTATTTGCAAAGGAAGGGAAGAAGGTTGGCCGATACATATTAATACTGAAACAATTAAGTTACCTCTATCCTTAACCTGTATCTTCTCATTATAAAGTTGAGTTACTGTTTACACCTCTCTGCTAAAAGGGTAAACACTTTCATTTAATAGTTGGAAAGTTTTCAAAATTTTAAGGAAAGGTGACTTGTAATTTTCAGGCCATGGAGGCTTGTTATGAAAAAGTACACTTGCTAAAATAGTCATGTAGCACATTGTGTTTTTACACTCACAGTTGAAGCTGTTTGGCAAAAGAGGTTGCTTTTACTTATTAATCTTGTGGTAATTAAACTACTGACTAGAATTTCACTAATCTACCTCCAATTAATTTAGCCACTATCATAGTTTTGACAAGTCATCATAAAATTGGAAGTGTGATAAAAAAGTTGCTGTTCTCCTTGTAAAATAGCTACAAATAAGTTATCAAAAATAGTTGTAAATAAGACTGACAAATTCACTTTCCAGTTCTTTTATCCATTTTGAGTTGATTTTTGTGCATGGTGAGAGGTAGTGGTTTAGTTTCATTTTTTTGCATGTTGTGGTCCAGCCTTCCCTGCACCATTTGTTGAACTAACTGTCCATGTTCCACTGCATAGTCTTTGCTCCTTTGTCAAAGATCAGTTGTCCATATAGCTGTGGCTTTATTTCTGGGATCTCTATTTGGTTCCATTGGTCTGTGTGTCTGTTTCTGTTCCAATACCAAACTGTTTTAATTATTATGGTCTTGTAGGGATCTATCCAAAGGACACAAAAACATTGATTCAAATGAACACCTGTACCCCTATGTGTATTGCAGCACTATTTAAATAGGTAAAACCTGGAAACAACCCAAATGCCCCAAAATAGATGGCTGGATCAAGAAGATGTGGTACATATACACAATGGAATATTATTCAATAATCAAAAAAGATAAATTCATGCCATTCACAGCAACATGGATGGAACTAGAAGGAATTATGCTCAGTGAAATAAGCCAGAAGGAAAAAAGGAAAATACTGGATGGTTTTACTTATTAGCAGAAATATAGGGGAACCAAATAAGACTTCAGTGCAAAAAAATAGTAACTGGCCGGCTGGCGAGGGTCCCACATGGCCACAGCGGGGCAGACTTCTCCTGTCTTGTCCGCTGCTCCCCTCAGCAGTGTATTTCAGTTAATTCGCCTGTTCTGCTCCCCACTCTGTCTCTGGTGAATCTTCTCACTCTCCCATGCCTCTGGCCTGTACCCCAGCTCTTATACAAAAATAAATAAATCTTAAAAAAAAAAAACCAAAAAAACCAAAAAAAAAGTAACAGTACAAAACACAACAAACCAAAACCAAACAATTATAAATCAGAGACATACTGCAGGGCAGGAGAAGGGAGAGGGATCAGAGGGAGAGAGGGAGAAGCACAGGGGACTGTGGTGATGGTGCATGGGTGCATTGGTGAAGGAAACTCTATGGGAACTAATGAAGGGGTGGGGGAAAGCAAATATTGTTTAAAAATGAACAATGATGTAAAAAATAAAAAAAGCCTATGTACATGTATATGGAAATGAAGGTCAAGGAATAACAAAACTAATGTAAGGTGAAAGAAATGAGAATAGTTGTTGCCTTTGGTGTGATGGACCTTGGCTGGGAAGGGGCACAAAGGAGCTTTCTAGGCTGATGGAACTGTTCTCTGTCCTGATAGGGTGGGCTTTACAAGGATGCGTACACTTGTCAAAACTCCCAAACCTGACCGGAAGAGGACTGGAGCACACAAAGGAGGTTGCAAAATCTAAAAAAGTTTCCAAGGGACAAATGAAAGCACAGTTGCTCAACAGCTTAAGTGTCCATCGCCCAGTTTGGTCTTGGAAAAACCTCACTTCTGCACTGAAGAAAGCAGACCGCAAAAATTTTAAGCGATTTCTTTAAGGAAACATCGTCTAACATAGTATGCACTATGTAAGCACATGGACTGCTGATCCGCAATGAATTAATCTCATGGTTGCAGTTACTGAGATCTGTTTATACATTTTTCTTCTATCTTAGAAATTGTCTTTTGCAAAAGTTAATATTATTTCTCTCTCTCTTTTTTTTTTTTTAAATAGAGGCATGTTTTATTTATTTGTTTGTTTGTTTGTTTGTTTATACATGCACTGGGTACAGTCAGAAGCGCAGGAGGGTGAGAGAATTCACCAGAGCCAGAGCGGGGAGCAGAGCAGGCAGAAGGACCGAAGCACACTGCTGAGGGGAGCAGCGGGCGGCAGGAGAGGTCTGCGCGCCATGTGGGACCCTCCTCCGGTGGCCGGGGAGCAGCTGGGGATCGAACCTGCGTCGAAGAGGCCGCGGGCAGCTTCGCAACCCAGCGCTCAACCGCTGCGCCACCGGGGAGGCCCAATATTATTTCTCTCTTTAAGGTCTAAGTTTCCAGTGGGCAAACCTTTATAACCAGCCATCCCTGTGAGACTGTACAGAGAATGCCAGCAGCTCAGACAACCTTCCCGATGGATCCAGGAGAAACGCAGGTATCTGCATTTGCAACACTGTGTTACTTGCTAGTAGCTTCCCTTATAATTTTATTCAGAAAAGTATCTTTCTATAATCAGAAATCTGAAATATGTAAAGGATTATGTTAACACAATCCTCTCCATGTCCATCCATGCTATTGCAAATGACAAGATATCATCTCTTTTTATAGCTGAGTAGCATTTCATTTTGTATAATACCATATCTTCTTTATCCACTCATCAGTCATTGGGCACCTAGGTTGTTTCCACACTTGATCATTGTAAATAGTGCTGCAATGAACATGTATCCTTTCAAATTATGTTTCTGAATTCTTTGGACAAACTCATTTTGACTTTGTAAAAAAAATAAATCAAATCTCATATACTTAGTATATATTCTCATGTGATAGAAATGTTTTGGAAATGTTTTTCTGCAAATTCATTTACAGATATTTTCTGAAATTATGTGAATAAGATCAAGTGAAAAAATAAAAAAAATCTGAAATATGTAAGCATTGGTAGGACATACTGATTTAGAACAGGTAAATGGGGCATAGCAGGATACACTGTTGTGGGTTGGACATAATTCCCTCTTGTCTCAAAGTTTCAGAATCAGTCAGTTGTCTTAACATTTCTTTTATAACCAAAGTTTATTTTTCAATTAAGCGTGATGTTGTGAGGCTGTCCACAGCCTCTGCAGTGCAGGTTCGATTTCTGGCCGGCCAGGGAGATTCCCATATGGCGTGGCAGACCTCTCCTGTCTCGTCCACTGCTCCCCTCAGCAGCGTATTTCAGTCAATTCGCCTGTTCCGTTCCCCACTCTGTTTCTGGTGAATCCTCTCACCCTCCCGCGCTTCTGGCCTGTACCCCAGCTCTTGTATAAAAATAAATAAAATCTTAAAAAAAAATAAAAATCAAACCTGACAAAAATTATATCTGTAAATAAGAGTAAAACAGGCATCCCTGGTGTTGCAGGCAGTTGAGCGCCGCAACGTGAAGCTGTCTGCAGTCTCTGTAGCACTGGCTCGATCCCTGCCGGCGAGAAGGCGAGAATCCCACATGGCGAGCAGACCTCTCCTGTCTTGCCTGCTGCTCCCCTCAGCAGTGTATTTCGTCAGCCTGCCTGTTCTGTTCCCCACTCTGTCTCTGGTGAATCCTCTTACCCTCCCGCGCATCTGGCCTGTACCCAGGTTCTTGTATAAAAATAAAAATAAATCTTTTCTTTTTTAAAAGAGTAAAAGAATTTATATGTTGAAATAATTACTACCAAGAATAAAGTATTTACTTTATACAGGAACAATTCTGCCATAAAAGAGGCCTGGCACTTCTTGAAGACTTGAAACAAGATGGTGTTTTTGCACCAGCATTTTTCTAAATTATTCTATAAACACTAGCCTCATGTGAGGCTTTGTGCAAGGAAGAGCTCCAAGTCAAGTGGGTTTGAAAATAATACAAACCTCAACCTCCCCTCTGGTGCTCAAAACCCATGTATGTATGTATTAAAGGCTCTGAGAATTCTGTACTTAAAATGTATGTTCAGCTGTTCAACCCAGCCATTCCCAAAAACATTTAAAAGAATATTCCATAGAACATTGATTTGTGAAACCCATGTTGGAGAACACAATCAACACCTGTATTCATCTTAGAATATGGAGGAGAACATCTAAAATGGAACCTGAATAATAAGTAGTGCTCCTCATTTGTAAAGTCATATTGAGAAACATAAGAATGTGTTGCAAAATAGTAAGGAAAAAAAACCTTTACTCTTAGCTTACACAAGAGTCAAAAACAACAGACCACAGTAGTGGCGCATATTGTCCTTTTATGATATATTCATGAGTTAATCTAGAAAACAACAAAAAAAACCTTCAAAGCAGCAATTATCGGAAGCTACACTTAGAAAGAGTATACTTTTGGGGACCTGACTGGTGGCCTATGCATTAAGTCTCAGTGCTATCACCACTATGGCCTGAGTTTGATCCCAGGCCAGGGAGCTGACCCACATGGCGCAAGAGACGTCTCCTCTCTTGCCTGCTAATCCCCTTAGCAGTGTATTTCAGTAGATCTGCTTGTTCTGCTCCCCACTCTGTCTCTGGTGAATCCTCTCACCCCCTGCACCTCTGGGCTACATCCCAGTCCTTCCACACAGAAAAAAAATGAAACGTGACCCTTTGAATTAAAAAGCACGATATTTCTAAACACAATGGGTCAAAAATCTTTACCTCCTGTTTTAGCAATTGAAATTTTCCTTAAAGAATGAATCAAGTGAGCGAGAAGGGCATCATGAAGCAAAGTAAGAGCTTTAAATTGCATAATTTAGCAAAATCAAAATGGTGAAGAAAATCTTTTATACATACACATGTAAACTTGTAAATCTAGACTTAATTAAAATAATGATAAAGAAACTATTTTCTTCCACTTAAACCGATAAATAGAAAAACTGGATAACAGACTCAGCATTAGACAGTCTCATCTTCTATTACCCAAGCTAAAATCCTCAACCAAAGAAAAACCCCCATCCCCTTGCTTTTTCCTACACATGTCTAGTGATGTTTATAGGTTTAGTTAGCACCCCCAGGGGCCAGAGGTAAGGATTCCTTTTGAGTGAGACCAGGAGAAAACACCTTGTGAGCGAAAGTAGCTATTTGTGGAAGTCTCCCACCTTAAAGGACATATTATAGCTGTAGTTAGAGGGAGATGGCTGGCTGTTTCAAAAAGTATCAAGAGAATAAAGAGATGGTTTCACTGAAATCATATGGAGTTTACTTTGGTATGTCCTTGGAACTGAAAAAAGTTTCCATAGAAGACATTATCTAAGTTACAGTATGAAGAAATATTATTTTACATGGAATTTACATATATAGGAATTTTTCAGTTTTTATTCAGCAGGATCCAGGGAGAGACATGTGGTCAGACAGACAAATGTCTTCAATGGAAAGAAAGAATCAGATCAAGCTGACTTTCCCATCCTAGACAACATCATTCTTAAAGCTGTCCAACCGCTTTGATCAATTGTTCTGATGAATAAATTGACTTTCCAGATATCTTGGGACTTAAAAGGAAAGCTTTTAGTAGATATGAGGATTCACTGAAATGATACATTCCTTTGTTAAGTTGGCATTACGACTTAACACTTTTTTGTATGTGTATATGAATCTGGTTAACAAAAATCATTTTGGATGGTCTGATTAATGCTAGGTACATGTATAAATACTGTTTCTGGATCTAGGAGTTTGGAGTTTTACTCTGGACTTCGGTAACCACCAAAATAGTGCAGGCATGCTTTCTTTGATGATGTTTACTTCATTCTAACTTTAAAACCGGCTGTTCTGTATTTTGTTAAGATGTCTACATTACACTGAGTTGATCTCTTCCAAGCTATGGAAACAATCCAAGTGTCCCCAAACAGTTGATCAAGAAGATGTGGTACATATACATACTACTGAGCAATAAAAAAATAAATTAACTCATGCCATTTGTGGCAACATAGAGCCAGAAGGGATTATGCTAAGTGAAGTAAGCCAGAAGTTGATAGATAAATATCAGATGGTGTCACTTAGAGAAAAACCAAATAAAGGGTAAGAAAAAGACTTTAAAACGAACCCTTTAAGTTGACCATAGGCATGGGGTGGGGGTTGTGGAGTGAGAAAAAGGTAGGGAGAGCGCATAGTACCCTGTGATGGAGGACAATAGGTGCTTTGGAGGTAGGTATGCTAAGGTGTCTACATCTGGAGGGGGAGATCCTATACTTTCAAAATACCAACAAGGATGTAAGCCAATGGTTCTTCAGTTAAAAAAAAAATATTCAAACACTAATGGCTATATTTTCTTGAACTACATGGTTTAATCTTCCTCTATGACAGTGTTTGATCAGTTTGGCTAAAGGTTTGTGAATTTTGCTGATGAACCAATTTTATATTTTGTACATTTTTTTCTATCATTTCTCTAGTCTTTGATTAATTTCTGTCTAACCTATCATTTTTTCCTTCTATTTGTGTTGATTTTAGTTTGTTCTTGATTCTCTGATATCTTAAGGAGAAAGAGTTATACAATCTGAAGAGAAACCAGAATATTCTCTGGCTTCTTAAGATGGAAGATTAGATTATCAATTTGCAATCTTTCATCTTTTTTACTTTGGCATTAAAGCAGTATTTCAGTTGTAACCCATAGTTTTAGTATGTTGGGTCTTCATTTGTTTGTTGATTTTGATTTTCACTTTCTTATAGTTATTCATTTTCCTGGTCCCTTATTTAAGTTTTCTAGATTCCTGCTATAAGTGAGACCATCCGGTATTTTTCTTTTTCTTTCTGGCTTATTTCGCTGAGCATGATCCCTTCTAGCTCCATCCATGTTACTGCAAATTGCATGTGTTTATCTTTTTTGAATGCTGAGTAATATTTTATGGTGTATATGTACCACATCTTCTTGATCCAGTCATCTATTTTTGGGCATTTGGGTTGTTTCTAAAGCTTAGCTATTGTAAACAGTGCTGCTATAAACATAGGGGTACAGATGCTCTTTGGAATTGATGTTTCTGTGTCCTTTGTCCCCCATACCCCCTTCTAAATCTCACTAAGTCCTTCTCCTTCTTCCATACTATGTTCTTGCTCCCTTTTCCTGATTTTAAAAAATAGAATGAACCAGGCATCCCTGGTGGTGCAAGGGGTATAATATGCAACCTATGAAGCTATCTGCAGCCACTGCAACACGAGTTCGATCCTGGCCAGGGAGCTACCCACATGGTGCAGCAGACCTCTCCTGACTCCCCCGCTGCTCCCCTCAGCAGTGTATTTCAGTCAGTCTGCCTGTTCTGTTTCCCACTCTGTCTCTGGGGAATCCTCTCACCCCCCCCCCCACACCTCTGACCTGTACCCCAGTTCTTGTATGCATAAATAAATAAATCTTAAAAAATAGTTTTGAACCATGTATAAAAAAGTAGTAATGGCCATTACAGACAAGGCAGATCAGCAGGTGCTATGAGGATACACAGGCAGTAAAACACAATCCCTGACCTCAGGGAGGCCCCCCCCCCACCTCCCTCAGGAAGGCTCTACGGCCTAACTCGATAGTCACAATCATTCATCAATGCCTTACAAAGGTACAGCTCACTCATGACGTAGCTTTTGTTATGTTTCACTGTAGTAATATTTAAGTAAGTTTCATAAGAACTGTTTCTTTTTTTTCAAGGCGGTCTTTTTCTTACCTTTCGAACGTGACAAGAAAAGAGGATATTCATGTATTTGTCTTTTCGTTTCAGTTCATTAGCAACTGGGACAAACGTGACTGAGGTCTGAGGTGTATCTGGCTTCTGAAAAAGAAATGTGGTAAAATAAGTCTGTTTAGCATGTTAGATAAAAAGGCCATTTTTCAATGCACAGCCTTAGAACAATACTTACGTAGTTTCTCACGTATTTTATCTCCCTGTTCCAGATGGTAACCCACTTAAGGTTTGTTTTAACTCCAAAGGTTCTATAAAATTTTTAAAATATAGAATGGGAAAGAAGAAATGTTGCTTTGGGAATAATTAATATCAAGGTGGTAATTAAAATATAGTTGCTGATTTATACACAGGAAGGTTTAAATGGGCAAAAGCCAGGTTACAAAGTATACCTATGACATGGTTACAAAATAGAGAGCCCTTTTTAAAGTGGGTGAAACATCAAATATTATATACTTAGCAGCAATCAAATCTTTCAGTTTAGTATCTCATAGAAATATTGTTTCTGAATGTGTCATCTTTGTCTAAATTCTGGGAGAAAAATCTCTTTGACTTTCTACTTTTTTTTTCTCCCGGACTTACCGAAGCAAGATAGTTGCCTTCCCAGGCCCTCTGCAGTCCAAGGTCAGCCCTCTGACCCTTCAACATTTCCATGGCTGCAACCTTTGCCCTGACCTGGGGCAGGTCTGCAGGAGGTATGCTCTTGATGAGCTGGGATGCTCGCCATCTACAAGTAAATAATCAAAATGTAGGAGACTTTAGAATCTCATTCACTCTCAAAAATACAATTAAGTAGAATCTACAATTAAGTAGAATGAAACTAAACCACCACATGCTACCTACAAAAAGTAAAATGTCTCCAAGAGATACACAGAACCTGTTTTAGGCAGAAAGCTAATTCGGTAAAACTAGCTTTGTTGTTTGAGAGCAATTCAACTACAACCTAGTGATGCTTGGGCTCTCACAATATTTAGAGTTAGGGCTCAGAAACTTTGAATTCATCATTTATTCATTCAACAAATATTTTCAAACACCTACTGAACTCCAGATGTTGTTTAGACAATGGAAGCATAGCAGTAAACAGATGAAGGTCCTTCCTGATAGTTACTTATAATCTAGAGAGACAGACAATAAACAAGTCAACAAGTGAAATATACAGTATATATCATCTGGCAAGAGTTCTGGAGAAAATAAGGCAGGAAACGAGGATAAGAATGCTGCACAGGGAAGGAATGGGGAGTGGATTACTTATATAGGGCAGTGAGGGAGGCACTGCTGCTAAGCATATATAAGCAAAGACCTACAGGAAGTGAAGGAGCCAGCTGTTAGGATATCTGAGTGAGTGTTGTAGGAATACAACACAGCTGTGCAAAGGCTCTAAAGTAAGAGCCTTCCAGGTGTGCCAGAAGATCAGCCAGGAGTCTTCTGACACTGAGGCAGAACCAGGCAGAGTAAGAGGAGGGGAGGGAGAGGGAGAATTAGGGCCAGAACCTACAGAGTCTTGAAGGACATCATCAGGACTTTGGCTTTTACTCTGAAGGAATTGGGAAGCCACTGAGGGTTTTGAGCAAGGCTGAAGGGGAGCTGGGCAGGATGACCGGTGAGGAGGCTGCTTCCACAGTGTACATAGTAGAGGATGGGGCTTGGATCGGGGAGGCATTGGGGGAAGGGGAGCTAGGTGTTGGTTCTTGATATATTCTGAAAGAAGTGTCAATAGGATTTGCTGATGGATTAGATGTGGGGACAAGAGAGCAGGAAGGATTTAAAGATGACTCCGAGATCTTTTGGTATAAGCAACTGAAGCCATAGATTAAAAATAATCTATTTGTGATTAAGAAAAACAAATACAGAGTCTTTTAAGCTCTTAGCCCTACACCTTAGGCCTCCTTGATACTTAGGCCCCCTTGATACTTAGGTCACAGCATTGAAGTAGGGAGGGTGGAAGCAAACTGAGAACTTCCTTATTTCAGAAGAAATAAGCAAGGGCAGTGGCTCTCAAGCTGCTTCCATGGAACTCACTGCCCTCCATACCCAACTGACTGCAGAGGTGTGCGTGAGACTCAGCTAAAATTGAAAAATGGTGTTCTTTTCCCAATTTATATACAGAAAATGTTAGTAAGGTTCTTTTCATCTCTAAGATCTTCCTAAGAGAGTCTTGTTTTCTTGTTTCAAGATTCTGACTTGGAGCTAAATGTTTTCTCTCTCAAGTTCCTTCTGAAATTACTAAATAAATATAAAAATAAGGAAACACATCTATGGCAACACCAGAAAATGGTAATGCTGTAATAAATTAGAGGATGTGAAGACTTTCTGGAAGATATAGAGCTGATGGGATGGATCTCATGGAGAAGCAGCTCCATATTGGGCAATCCACACAGAGGAAGGAGACGGACTCCTTCAGCAGAAATGGCCTGAGAATCTTTAGCCCAAAGTATTAAGGGCTGGTGGCAGGGGAGGAGGTAAAAGACTCCACAGTGAGAGTTGTGCCAGCTAACGGCTCACAGGATGGCTAACCATATATGCCAGAGCAGTCAGTCAGAGACAGCGGGTGGCCAAAACATTATCCATGGAAAAAGTTCAGCATGACAGTGAAACCCTCATCTCTACTTTCCATGGCTAACCAACACTAATGGAACAGACTAAGATTACTATAGAGAGGCTGGATGTCGGGACAAGGGAGCAGGAAGGATTTAAAGATGACTCCAAGGTCTTTTGGTATAAGCAACTGAAGCCATAGATTAAAAATAATCTATTTCTGATTAAGAAAAACAAGTACTGGGCCTCCCTGGTGGTACAAGGGGTTTGGGAGCAAGGCAACAGTTTGGGAGCAGTAGGTGGTCAAAGTCAAAGACCTGGTGACTGGAACATCCTCTGACACTAAGTGCCTTGCTAAGTAACTGCTCCAATTAGGCCTGAGCCCACATTTCTTTCTTGGTGGGTGAGGCCCTTGCTCTGCCAATGTTTCCAGTCTCTGTGCTTGGTCAGCCTGTCCCTTCCTCACTGCCCTCCATACCCAACTGACTACAGAGGTGTGCTGGCACATCTGGGCCTGACTTGTGCCTCTCATCCTGACTGAGCAAACCACCATCTAAAAACATGTGCAGAGGGCAGTGATAGCCATACCCATAAAGATCGCCAACCTCAGAAATAAGAAAGGGGGACAAAGCTGGGCACAAAGAAGGCCCCCGCCTTCCTAGAATAAAAAGAATTACTCTGAAGGCAGGCGTGAGTCTAAACACAGCTGGACACACGCTGAAAAATTTTTTTTAAATATATATATATTTTAAGATTTATTTATTTATTTATGCATACAAGAACTGGGGTACAGGCCAGATGTGTGGGAGGGTGAGAGGATTCACCAGAGACAGAGCTGGGAGCAGAACAGGCAGACGGACCGAAGACACTGTGGAGGGGAGCAGCGGGCAAAACAGGAGAGGTCTACCACGCCATGTGGGATTCTCGCAGGCTGGCCGGGATCGAAATGTCACTGCAGAGGCTGTGGAGCTTCACAGCGCTCCACTCAACCGCCTGCGCCACCAGGGGAGGCCCCACACTGAAATTTGAGAACAAAATAGAAACCTCACAATTATGATGGAGTCCTTTAACATATTCCTTGCCTCTCAGTTTTTGATGTGCCAAAAAAAATTCAAGATTAGATTAGATAGGACACAATGATTAGATCAGGAGCTGGTAACTAGCCTGTGCCAAATCCAGCCCAAGGCCTGGTGTTCTGCTGCTTTCCAGCTGAGTAGTTTTTACACGTTTAACACAATGAAAACATAACAAAGCAAAATATGTGAAGACCATTTGTAGCCCACAAAACCTATTTACTAACTGACCCTTTACAGATGAGGTTGACAAAAGTGATTCATTTGGGGAGGGAGGGATGAAGGGAGAAGGGGGCAGAGACAGAGAATACAGTTAACAAACAGAGTGGACACATTTTTTCAATGCTACCATGACTGTAAGTCCTGAGAAGGGTGGACTGTCTTTGGCATCTTTCTTGTTTGTTACCATATCCCTGGAACCTAGCTCAGCAGGCAGTAAGAATTTGCTGCATAATTAAATGGAATTTCACAAAAATTAATAAATTTCAGGCCATGCATAAAACCCCAAAATCTAATAAGATTATAGAGGTCACAATGCAATATAACCAAAATCAATTAATTCTTTGCTGTCATTAAAAATATTATATAGCACTTTGTCATGTACAGCACTCCTTGACTTAATTCTATGTAAATATATATAACCACATTATAATCCCAATTGTACATAAAAAGAACCCAAATGCTCTGGATGCATATATATATTCACAGTATGAGCAAATGTTTTCCTAGTGCTGAGTATGTGTCAGGCACTACCTGAAATGCTATATAAATCTACTCATAAACCTTTCAACAACCCTATGAGCAGGTACCATTATTACAGCCCTGTTACAGATAGGGTAACCGAGGCTCCAAAACTTAATTAATTTGCCCAGGTTTATACATCTGGTCAGTGGCAAAGCTAGAAAATGAGCCCAAATTCCAGGGTTTGTGCTTTTTAACTTGCATGTCATATTCTCTCCCACTCGTGTGCCTATGTGTGCTGGCACAGGCATAAACTTGGATACAAAGTAACTGTTTGTGTGGTATCTCAGGGGAAAGGAATAAAATGGGGAGATGAGGGAAGGTGTGGCAGAGTTCAGCCTTTTCTTTTTTTCCGTCTTTGGCCTTCCTCTGGGCCACCAGTCATGGCCCTTGCCTTGGCCAGGTGCACAGAGGCCCAGGTAAGTGAGCGTGGGGGGTCTCAGGAAACCTAATCCGAGGGTCAGGCTTATTCAGGATGCTCGTGGCTTCTGAGCTCTGCGTCCATCACCCAGCTCTGTGGAGCTGCCTCCATACTGCCTCCGAATGTGTCTACTTCTCTCCACCTGGGTTACTGTCCTGGTTCTCATTCAAGTTTTCATTTTTTCTCACAAACTGGAGGATGTCAACTTTATAGCCTATATATTTTTATAGTATTTCACTTAAAATGAGCATTGTTCATATAAAGCTTACTTTAAAATTATGTCAAAAATGCAGGTTACAGATAACATTAATGAAAAAATTTGTATCAGCATTCAATAGCCTGTCAAGATTTATAACTAGCATTTTACTTGGAGTATGTGAGCTGAGAATTGTGGTATGTGTGCTTTCAATAATTCTTTATTGTTTGATTTTCTCTTTTTAGATAATTTCTTTTTTATTAAAAAAAGCAAATGAGATACATATTAAAAAGTTCGCTTATGCATTTTGCTTTTTCTTTTGCTATCTGCCACCAATTACACAGAACAAAATCTAAAGGAAGATAAAATCTGATTTAGCATAGAGTTATAAATTAGTTCTTTTACATTCATAAATCAATTATTTCATAGTGCTCTTTGTGGAATATTGTGATACCAAATGACCACATTTGAGAACCATTAATTTATGTGACTAGATGGCTGTATCTAAGACAGCTAAATATATCTGGTGCACACTGGCACTGGCAACAAATAAACTCAAAAAATGAGAAGAAAGGACCTATGAGTAATGACAAACTCAGATTCAGGGCAGTTTATAAAAAACTAAGATCAGTTGGAAAGGTATCAACTTTTACATGGATGTTTCTTTATTTTAAAAAACAGCTTGCTCTAAGAGTTGTTTTCTCCCTGGCACTTTAAAATCATCTGAGAAACTCTACAAAGGAACTCTGCTTGGGCCCTGTTCCAGGACTTTCTGGAGGACTCCTGGTGTGTTTTACAAACTCTTTGTGGCTTTAAGGTACAGCAGGATTATGAACCACTGCTCAGAAATCATGAGGGGCCTCCCTGGTGGGTTGAGCACAGCGCTGTGAAGTTGTCTGCAGCCTATGCAGCACGGGTTCAATTCCCGGCCAGCCAGGGAGATACCCACATGGTGTGGCAGACCTCTCCTGACTTGCCCACTGCTCCCCTCAGCAGTGTATTTCAGTCGATCTGCCTTTTCTGCTCCCCACTCTGTCTTGGTGAATCCTCCTACCCTCCCATGCCTCTGGCCTGTATCCCAGTTCTTGTATAAATAAAATCTTAAAAAAAAAAAGGATAAGACCATTGATTCATTGAGTACCTGTCTCATGAGAGGCACCTGTATTTCATATCTTAAAAAAAAACAAGAAACCATGAACAGACTTTCCAGTTTGCACTGTGTGGTGATTTTAATAAAAAGTTGTTTTTTTGCTAATGAAAGTAGAGAGGGTGCTGATGGCTTAACTAAAGCAGGCTAGACCCAGAAGCTGTGGCACACTGCTATCCCATTATTTTGAGAGACAAACACATGTGCTCAGTAAGTAAAGTCTATAAACCCTAAGAGAGGAGGTCAAAGTAAAAGCGTAAGCTAAGCAAAAATGCGTAAGCCCCCAATTTCTGACTCTCCAGTGAGCATGTGCCATAAATGGACGTTATACACACTCCTCATTCTTACCTATTAAAAATTGTCTGCAAAGCCTCCTCGAAGCGGCGGAGCACTTTAGGCGGGGTGGGCCACTGCACATGTTTCCCATAGTCCTTCATGGTCTTGACACCCTGGAAGCGCTTGGCCACCTCGCGGATGTAGGATTTCACTTTGTAGCGCCGGTAGCATCTGATAATCGCCACAGCTGCCTTGGTCCTCTTGTACTGCATACGGGCCAGGGTGCCGCGCCATACCTTCACAGTAGAGAAAGAAAATAAAAGGTTGGTGGCAGACTGAGTAGTAAATGACCTTGAAATGCTCAGAAGATTCTCCCCTTGCAAACTACCCTAATCGCCTTCTTTGATAAACTCCTTGTACAATCTGCCATTATCAGCTCCAGCTAATAGTCAACTGGGGACCATGGGGGTCATTAAAATCAGCCCGAGCCAACGCCTGTCGATTCTGTCTGCCACCAACAGATGGCGCTGGGCACCACGTGGGTCATTTTGTGCCCGTCTGGCTGCCCATCCATTATTCACACCCTAGCCATGTCTGCCCAGTTTGAAGTGCAGTCCTGTTTTAACGTTCCAGCCATGAAAAGCAGAAAGCCAAAATACGAATAGCTTTGGGTGATTATTTTAAGAATGTCGAAAGGAAGCAAAATCAGTCAGAATCACAAGTTACCAACGTCTGAGCTCTCTTGTGAAGGCTAGACTTGCATAGATTATACACAGGGGCCACTAGGGTAAGTTAGGTCAGGTTGAATTTACAATCTGATTTCTGCAGTCTGTGTACCCCTCGCTCCAAGTACTATGTAAACTCCTGAGAACTTAGTTGAATTCCTGCGGAAGAGGCAAAATAGACAACTAGTATTATATGAATCTGTTAAAAATTTTTCAAGTGCTCAGAAATCAAAAAGACAACATATGCACGTCTTCATGCCAGCTTTATCCAAGCACAGAAAGTCAGGGATACTTAGATATTTTCTCAGCATCCTTTGTCGAGGCTCCTGTGCTTCTTAATCTCTTCAGCAAAAAGAAATGGGTGGGATATCCAACTCATTATTGGTTCTTCCTATATTCCTCTTCCACCAAAATGACTCTCCTACACGATTTCCAGTGTAAGTCCTTTCTTTGCTTTTCTCTAGGACCCCCCCAAAGTACCCTAATTGCCTTCTTTGATAAACTCCTTGTACAATCTGCCATTACCAGCTCCAGCTAATAGTCACTGCTGCTATTTAACTGTTGCAATGCTTAGGCTGATGGTATTACTTCCCTCTGGCGACTCAGGACCAAGATTTTCAATCTTTAGTTCAAAACCCACAGCATGGGGTCTCCAGACTCCTTCAGGTTTCTTTTATTTTGCCTTAAATCTCCCTCTGTGCCTGCCAGTTTCTCTCAGAGACACTCATGCCCTGCCACTTTCATTCAGTCATGGGGCTATCTTTGTGCAGACTTCTATCCTGGACCATGTGCCTGCAGTGCTCTCCTATTTCATCCTGCTGCACAGTAAAGATAGATTTGTTTGCATACTATGGGCAACGAGGTCATCCAGGGACCCCAGAGAGGAACTAACAGGTCAAACAAATCATGGTATGTAAGGGAAACACGACATATACACAATTTGTGATGGGAACCTAGCAGTTTGGAATGGGAGCACATACACAGAATATATAAAGGCAATGAGGCAATGAAAACTAACTTGTTATTGTATGTGGCATCAGCACAGCAACCCTTTTTAGTCAAAATGGCTCTCTTCCTAGTAGCCGAATCCATCCCGCAGATGGCTTTGCTACGCCTCCACCCAAGTGCTAAAATAAAGGTCCCTTCTTTAGTATCTCGGAAAACCACAAGAATACAATTAGAGGGTGAAAGTCTGTGATTCCATTTCTTAAACAAAACACATTTTAAAAGCTTCATACTGTTTGTTGCCTTTTTTTTAAGGCAAAGGAAATGAAGACTCCCTGGAGTCACATCTATATAGGTAATCAATCTTTAATTTTTAAGAAGTGCTTTAGAGAGTTTTTATTAAAATGATTTTGGTTAGATTCTTCAGTAATATGAAAAAATTTTTTTATAAATAAGTGCCTTTTTAAGGGATGGGGTTTTTTTGGACATTTAAAATGTCATCTGTGTGGTTGGTTTATGTTTTATAGATGGAGAAAAATCAAACAGTACAAAGATCCTTATAAAAAAAGACAGCTGCTCTTCTCCTTGTCCACCTAACCCCACCTCCTCACCCCACAGTCTCATTCCACACTGACTATTTTCATTGCTTCTACTGGTACTTACTGTCATACTATAAGCAATGCATGATATCTTTACTTCTTGGTTGATTCTTTTAGACACTCCCCAAATTACAGAAGGTGGTGATTTACCTCTCAAGCCACCACTCTTACCTCTCCTTTATCATCCCAATAAAAATTATATCAAAAACTTTAAGCTCACAGTGTTTACAAGATTACACAATTCATATAATACATGTATAGATCCTCCTTATGTTACATATAAATTTGGTTAAGGAGTAGAACATGACGACCCGTCTTTTATCTTGTCATGTAAATTTATATTTTACCTGTAGTTAAAAGTGGTCTCATTTTAAAAACTCATTTTATTTTCTATATATCTACTGGTAACGACTGTCAAATGCTCTAACAGACTCACCCAATGATCAGCAATAATTTTCTCGCTGTCCAGCACATCAGCCGAAGCTTCTCCTTTCAACTCCCTGTGTCCTTGTGCTCTTGGGCCCACTGCACTGTTCTATACGCTGGGACTTTTTAAACCACTCTTCTGGTACTTTGGATCCCTAGTTCCTGAGGTTATATCTTTCTTTTTCTGGTTCCCCCCACCCTTATGGTTCCAAGAAAGGGTGCATGACCAGTAAATTTCCGTTCTCCTTTAATTTCCTTGAGCAAACAAACAATGCCTGAAATGTTTGTCTGTTTCGTGGGGGTGGGGGGGGAGGGGGGCAGAG
This sequence comes from Talpa europaea, assembly GCF_964194135.1. Taxonomy (NCBI): domain Eukaryota; kingdom Metazoa; phylum Chordata; class Mammalia; order Eulipotyphla; family Talpidae; genus Talpa; species Talpa europaea. Next base: position 81,052,314 of record NC_140074.1, on the reverse strand, counting down.
TGGCTGACCTCAGACTGCTTATGTTTTAATCCTGGCCCTGTTTCTATCAGCGGGGTAAACTTGAGCAAGCTGCTTAACCCCTTGGTGCCTTCCTTTCCGTGTCTGTAAAATGGGCATGATGGTGGTATGCAATTAAAGGAGTCATTACAGAGCAAACACTTAAAACAGCCCTGGTGGGTAGGAGTTGCTCATAAAGCCTCAGTTGCCATGACGACCTGAGCATCTATTGTTTGCCTTCAACAGACTGTGGTACTTCCCTTTTTGTAAGTGCAGCTCTTTTGTCTCAGTCAGACTTAGTGTAACCTGGAAAGTCTTTATTGAATGGGAGTCATTTTTTTTTTTCCAGTCTGCTATGTGCCCCCACATGGTATTTGAATGTTTGTTTTATCCCCGCTATTGATGACACTGACTGCATATCCATGGTTTATATGCCTCAGCCAGTCTTTCAGCTGCCCTAGAGGAGGGGACAGAGAGCTGTGGCTTGGCATAGCTGTCACTGAGTTTTTTCCTTAATATCAATAAACATATGCAGCAAAGGTTTGCTTGACTGAGTCTGGGGGTGTATTGTAGGTTTCTGGTTTGGTTGGAGGACAAATATTCTTTTCTGCATGTCTCCATGTAGCGCTTTTTCTTGGTTCAGCTGTAATAATTATTCCTAGTAGAGGCTTCCTCTGTAATGTGGATCATTCCCCGCCTTCCCCAGGTGTACCTTTATATTTAAGGCCAACAAACTCAGAAATGGTCAGACTATTCAAAATTCCCTCCTAACACTTCTCCATGCTCCATTCTTTGAAAAATATGTTGATTTTTTTTTTTTTTAGCACCTTCTTCCAACTTGGTCCAATTTTCCTTTTCCTGGATGACACTTCTCAAAGTTTATGTATGAAGTTGGGATCTTTTCTTGGTTTCAGAGTTGATGGCATGCTCTTTGTTATTTTCATATTTTTGTAAATTTTGGTGGTGTGTGCCCAGTGGAGTGTCACAGAGAAGTGATTACTCCTGAGCTGATTTACCATGGTCTGGCAGACTAGCTGAATTAGTTGACTTGTGAACCCTCACTTAGGACTCACGCATTTCATCTATGGCCTTGTCCAGATCCACTGGCCTAGCAATTCTTTAGTGCACACAACTGCTGCCGATTAATTTCTTTGCCATGATGCTGACATGAGTTGACAACCTCCTTGTTACTGCAACTTCAAGAAGCAATTGAATCTTTTGGTCAATTACTGTCAGAAGACCATTCAATAGCCAGTCTGTCAAACCCCAAATTGCATTTATTTTGCAGACAAATGAAAATAAAATCATTCCAGCTAACAGGCTGAGTAATTCTAACAGGTCCTTCAGGATTCAATCTTGCTGTAAAGTAAATACTGTGATAGCTTTCTTTTGTTTGGTTTTGTTTTCTTGTAAGAGGAGGTGCAACAATGATAATTCATCTTCAGAATCTTTCACGTGAAGGCTATCTTTTTTTTTTTTTTTAAGATTTATTTTTATTTATTTATACAAGCACTCGGTACAGTCAGAAGCGCAGGAGGGTGAGAGAATTCACCAGAACAAGAGCTGGGAGCAGAGCAAGCAGAAGGACCAAAGTACACTGCTGAGGGGAGCAGCGGGCGGCAGGAGAGGTCTGCGCGCCATGTGGGACCCTCCTCCGGTGGCCGGGAGCAGCCGGGGATCGAACCGGTGCTGCAGAGGCTGCGGGCAGCTTCGCAACCCAGTGCTCAACCGCTGCGCCACCGGGGAGGCCCAAGGCTATCTTTTTTTTTAATTTAAATTTTATTTTTATATTCCCCATACAATTACAACCCCCTTATTTTGACCCCAAGCCCTCCTTTCCCCACCCCCAACCCCCATAGAGTGTCTCTGGTTCATAGTTGTTTGTTGATTTTGATATTTTCTTTCTTATAGTTATTCTTTTTCCTGGTCCCTTATTTAAGTTTTCTAGATTCCTGCTATGAGTGAGACCATCTGGTATTTTTCTTTCTGGCTTATTTCGCTGAGCATGATCCCTTCCAGTTCCATCCATGTTGCTGCAAATTGCATATGTTTATCTTTTTTGAATGCCGAGTAATACTCCATGGTGTATATGTACCACATCTTCTTGATCCAGTCATCTATTTTTGGGCATTTGGGTTGTTTCCAAAGCTTAGCTATTGTAAACAGTGCTGCTATAAACATAGGGGTGCAGGTGCTCTTTGGGATTGATGTTTCTGTGTCCTTTGGGTAAATACCTAGGAGTGGAATTGCTGGATCATATGGAAGCTCTATGTTTAGTAGGTCAAGAAATCTCCACACAGCTCTCCATAGTGGTTGGACCAGTTTGCACTCCCACCAACAGTGCCGGAGAGTTCCTTTTTCTCCACAACCTCGCCAACATTTGTTGTTGCTAGTTTTTTTAATATGTGCCATTCTCACTGATGTGAGATGGTATCTCATTGTAGTTTTGATTTGCATTTCCCTGATTACAAGTGATATTGAACATTGTTTCATATGCCTGTTAGCCATTTGCATTTCCTCTTTGGAGAAGTTCCTTTTTAGCGCTTCTGTCCATTTTTTGACTGGATTATTTTCTTTGTTTTTGTTGAGTCTCATCAGCTCTTTGTAGATTTTTGTGATCAGTCCTTTATCATTTGTGTTATGTGCAAAAATGTTCTCCCAGTCAGTGGGGTTTCTCTTTGTTTTTGTTATTGTCTCTTTTGCTGTGCAGAAGCTCTTCAATTTGATGTAGTCCCAGCTGTTGATCTTTGCCTACGTGAAGGCTATCTTGAACCTGCTTTTTTGACATAGGACTACAGGGTTTTGGTCAAGTATTGGGCACTGGAGACCCAATGAAATGTCTGGGGATGATGCAGCTTTGTCTGAGATGCTGCCTGCCTTCTGCACCCCAGGTTGATCTCTAACACAGGGGTGGCCCACTACTTGGTCAGGGTACAAGTTGGACTTTTATCTTATTGAAAAAATGTGCTGACATTTCTTCCTTATGCTTAACATTTGCAACATGCAGAATTCCATTAAAAAAACAAAATAAAAACAACCCTCTATACCTTTGTTAGCAAGGTATTGCTAGCAGTTTTGAATATTTCTTTCAAAGTCTTCTGAAGTTTTGAGATCACTCAAAAACTCAAATAACTTATATTTGAAAGGAACAGTCAAAGGTATAGCCTAACATTCATTTCCATAGAATTCTAAACGTGAATTCTGGCACACAAAGCTGTACACTGCCAATTCCCATTTTGAGATTCGTATACATATTTCCATATTAAAATGTCTGAGATGTTCTTTGTAATAAACCTATTTTAACTTTGTTCAAAAGAATTCAAAAAATATATTTGACCACAGAATCCTTTGTAAAAAGGTTATTCAATTTGAAGGGAATGAAGATATGCCATCTTCAAATATGCTACTTTGGCATAAACATTATTTTGAGCATTTTTCATTCTACAAAAATGTCCCAAATTCCTATTGTATTTATGTAGTTTCTGGAGGAAATATGGAGGAACACAGGAAACACCTAAGACATCCTATGAAAAACCAAATATGCTGATGAGATAACTGAGAAACAACTACAACTAATCCCTTAAAAAGTCAGAGCTGGGGCCTCCTTGGTGGCCTAAGGATTAAGTCTCAGTACTATCACTGCGATGGCCTGAGTTCCATCCCTGGCCACGGAGCTAACCCACATGGCATAGCAGACCTCTCCTGTCTCGCCCACTGCTCCCCTCAGCAGTGTATTCAGTAGATCTGCCTGTTCTGCTTCACTCTGTCTCTGGTCAATTCTCTCGCCCCCAACCCCCTCGCCACCCCTGGCACCTCTGTCCTGCACCCCAGTTCTTCTATGCATAAAAAAAAAAGGTCAGATCTGGTCAAGCGTCACAGCAATGTAAATGTCCATGTAATGTAAATGTCCTGACTTCCTTCTCCAAGAGTGAGGTAGGTTCAAGAAGCCCAGCACTGTTGGAGTGACAGCTCCTTGGCTGGTGCTTCCTGGGGTGGAGAAGCAAGTTCCCACCTGGGATGGAGAGGCCAGCCCCGGGAGTCCCTGGGGACTTAGGTAGTCAAATTTCACAGGCCTTGGATTTGTCACTAGATGATATGTAGTACACACTCCAGCATATTATCATAACAGCGAATGAGTAAACATCTGAAAGGTTCTTTCTAATCCCAAGTGTACATGGAGCTGACAACCACTATCTTTGATTTTCATCTGATTATTGTTATTATCTCTAACATTAATTCACTATTATGTGTCAGACCTTGTTTTTAGATACTTGACATACATTAACAACTGGTATCTAAAAAGCACTTATTTTTGACATATATTTGTCTGTGTACTGTTGCTACATTGTGTTTCTTTTACTAATGATTCACCATAAAAAAAAGCAGGAAACATATTTGATGTAAGTTTCTTTAAATCACACATTAATATATTTTGTTAGCAAATGCTAGGTTTGGGAAATAATTTTTCAGAGCTATGAGTCTTGCTTCTAGAGAGGAATGCAGTGTTTACAGCTCTTGCTAGCTGCCTGGCTCTGGCAATACGCAGTGGAAGGCGGTGGTGGCAGGGTTCCGCAGTGTGCCCCTGCTTTCCAGCAGTTACCAGTGTACTCTACCCACAATACTGGGTGAAGATGCTTCCCGATGGGGGAATCTTGGGGGCAGGGACTATCGGGACAAGGTCCTTTGTATTACTTAGGGTAAACATGAACTATGCTTCCTCTCTTCATGTTTTTGTCTTGGATTGTAATTAGCCTACGGGGAGGAAGGTGGGATAAGAAAATATACACTTATTAAAGGCAGATACTTTTTCAATAGTTCAAGCTTGCACAACATAAGGTGAACATATGATTAATTATGAAGACCAAGATTGGGCACGATTCCTTTAGTAAAAGGGAAAAAAAAGGATATAACTGCATTTGGGGTGCATGATTTCTCATAAGGACAGTACATGGGATTAGAGTGAAAGAAGCTCATGTTAGAAGAATGCGGTGATATCGAATAGATCACATTTTAGAGAAAAGCCTAAAGGACAACGTTAATTTTCTCAGTGATGTTGAGATTTCACATGTATTTGCAGACATAACTGTAACTATCTTTTTTTTTTTTTAAAGATTTATTTATTTATTTATACAAGCACTGGGTACAGTCAGAAGCACGGGAGGGTGAGAGAATTCACCAGAGCCAGAGCGGGGAGCAGAGCAGGCAGAATGACGAAGTACACTGCTGAGGGGAGCAGCGGGCGGCAGGAGAGGTCTGCGCGCCATGTGGGACCCTCTCCTGGCGGTCGGGGATCAAACTGGCACTGCAAAGGCTGCGGGCAGCTTCGCAACCCAGCGCTCAACTGCTGCGCCACCGGGGAGGCCCCTAACTGTAACGATCTTTACACCAAAATTCTACCAGAAACATAACCCTGTGCTTGTAAATGTGAAAATCCTACTACCTAATCTATTTCTACCCTGAGAAATGTTTCATAAGACAGTATTTAAAAATTGGGGTTTTTGGGGTCTTAAAATGGGAGGGAAGAACACAAGGGAATATGGTGATGGGTCACAGGGGCTGTGGTGTTGGAAGAACTATGGGGACGACACCTGAAGGGAGAAACCAACTACTGTACAAAGTTAAACAACAATGTAAGAAAAAAAATTGGGGTTTCTTAGTTATAAACCTGTTAAGTCAGAACAGATTTAAAATCGATGTTATAGGCATATGATATATTTTTCAGCTAACTTTCCTAGAATCTATGTTAAAAATGGTCTCACATATAATTATTTTTGTAAAATATATATCTACATCTTTTATCCATTTCTTGGGATTGTTTGTTGATTTGTATGAGCCCTTTATAAATTAAGGGAATCACCCTTTTGTCATTGGTGAGTGAAATGTTTGCCTTCAATATATCAATGACTCTTTGGAACTATTCATGGTATACTGCTGTACGGGAGCTGGTTTGTAAAAAATTTGATGTAGTCAAATATTCATTTTTCTTTTATGGTTACATGCATATTTTATACAAAACTGAGATCATACAATGACTAGAACAATGATCTGCAGTGCTATTTATTTGCAAAATTAGGCACATTTCCCCATGTGATCAAGTATCCCAACAATGTGATTCTGAATGGCCTCACATTAGTCAACTAGAAAGTGAACTCAGTTAGTGAACTCAGTTCATTAACCTCCTACTGTGAAATATTTTTGTGTTTTCTATTTTTTTCTTTTTAAGGGTTTATTTTATCTATTTATGCATATGAGAACTGGGGTGCAGGCCAGAGGTGTGGGGAGTGGGAAGCAGAACAGGTGGATCTATTGAAATACACTGCTGAGGGGAGCAGTGGGCAAGACAGGAGAGGTCTGTTGTGCTATGTGGGTAGCTCCCTGGCTGGGGAGCACCACCAGGGAGACCCTGTTTTCTGTTATTTCAATTATAAATATCATTTTAGTAATGATACACATATATTGATACACAAAAGATTTATGACAAAGTTCTAGAAGCACAATTTCTGTTGTGACCCATTTATGTTTTCAACTACCACATAATAACCTACTCATTTCCAAACTCTACTATGTGAGTTAGTCTCATGTATTATGAGACTAAAGTGAGAGTCTGCAATATTGCTGCTATGATTAAATTGCATTTACTATTAGTGTTGTTCAATAGAATATGAGGAGAATTTTACTAGGTATTTCTAAGAAAGAAAACTTCTCATAATTCTGAGAGAATGCCCAAGAATTTCTAGATGTGACTCTCCAACATGGAAGTGAAATGTGGTGGCTAAAATTGTAGTAGTGACCTTGCAACCACAAGGGGGAGCTAAACTTAAAATGAAGATGATACAAGAGAAAGCTGAAGAGAGGCTTCCTGTTGCATGAAATAAATCCCTTACATGCTAGTTTAAACTGCCTGCCTGCCTTCCCTCCCTCCATTCTTTCTCCCTTGCTTTTGAAATGGAATCTATTGTGATACAATACAATGTTTTTTTTTTTTTTCTTGAGAAACAGAAGTTTTAAATGTTTATGCAGGGTATTGATCACTCTTTTGCCTTTTGAATTCTTTTGTTGCTGGTATACTTAAGATCTTCCCTAATTTAATATCAAATATATGCCCATAAAATTAATTTGTTGTGTTAGGATGTAATCTCAAGGGGAATTTGATCATAAGTAGGAGAGAATTATGTTACAATTATTTCACAAGTGGCAGGAAATTTGTGTCTATTGTAGTGGATTATCCACAATTAAAGTTGTGTTCAATGCCCACAAAAGCTCTGGATTCTTTGAAACACAAATGAGTTTTAAGCAATGGCTAATGAGTATGACAGGAGAAAGGTTCTACTTGGATCAAATTCACATGAATGCACTGAAGCTAAGTCAGCTCCTACCTGGTCAGGCATTAGAAGAGTTAACATTGGTTATCTTTACAGGACGTTTCTTTATACATGGTGGCTGTAAAAAGCCACTGGGAAGTAATAAGAGAAAACATATATACATGCACACCTCCACTCTCTCCAGGTACACACAAATCCACATAAATTACTTGATTGTAAAAAGCATAAGTGATAGTGAAGACAATATTTACTGTAGATTCTAATACACCAGTCATAGCAAATCAGTATTTCAGAAAAAGTCAGAGCAAGTCTATCTTGAATTTGGAGAACAAATCAGACCACTTTTTTTTTTTTTAAGAGTTTTGATTTTTACTGTATTAAAAAAAGAAGATTTATTTATTTATTTATACAAGCACTGGGTACAGTCAGAAGCGCGGGAAGGTGAGAGAATTCACCAGAGCCAGAGCGGGGAACAGAACAGTCTGACTGACGAAATACACTTCCTAGGGGAGCAGCAGGCGTGGCAGGAGAAATCTGCGCGCCATGTGGGACCCTCTCCCAGCGGCCAGGGATTGAACCGGTGCTGCAGAGGCTGTAGGCAGCTTCGAAGCCCAGTGCTCAACCACAGCGCCACCAGAAGAGGCCCTCAGACTACCTTTTTTTTTTTTATTTATAGAGGCATGTTTTATTTATTTGTTTGTTTGTTTGTTTGTTTTGTTTATACATGCACTGGGCACAGTCAGAAGCGCGGGAGGGTGAGAGAATTCACCAGAGCCAGAGTGGGGAGCAGAGCAGGCAGAAGGACCGAAGTACACTGCTGAGGGGAGCAGCAGGCGGCAGGAGAGGTCTGCTCACCATGTGGGATCCTCCTCTGGTGGCCGGGGAGCAGCCGGGGATCGAACCGGCGCCGCAGAGGCCGCGGGCAGCTTCGCAACCCAGCGCTCAACCGCTGCGCCAACAGGGAGGCCCTCAGACTACTTTTTGAATCCACACCAGCATTAGACTGCCAACAAAGTTCTTTCCATATGTGAACCTTGGAAATATTTTAGGATTATCAAAATACCCTTTTTGGTCTTTCCTTCAGATAACTGACTTATGATTAATATTTCATAGAACTCTTCATTAACTGTCCTTACAGAAAACCAAATTCCAGCTCAAAACTTAGACCTAAACACTAAACAGATACGCGCTAGTGACAAAAAGTGACAGACATACAGACACTGCAGCAACAGTGGTTAAAAGGCCTTTCGAATGTTCATACAGCATGCACATTAGTTCTTGCTGAGGCTCTGTGCTTTGTTTCCCTGGGCTCGACACTTCTCTCCCTGTACTTTTCTTTCTATTTTTTTTTAAGATTTATTTATTTATACAAGAAATGGGGTAAAGGACAGATGCGCAGGAGGGTGAGAGGATTCACCAGAGACAGAGTGGGGAACAGAACAGGCAGACTGATGAAATACACTGCTGGGGGAGCAGTGGGGGAGACAGGAGAGGTCTGCTGCGCCATGTGGGATTCTCGCCAGCCAGCAGGGATCAAACCCACGCTGCAGAGGTTGCAGACAGCTTCATAGTGTGGCGCTCAACCGCCTGCACCATCAGGGAGGCTCCTTTCCCTGTACTTTACTTAGGGTCCGATCCTTTTCCTTCCTTAGACCTCCATTTAACATGAGCTTTACAGAGAGGTATCTCTGACCAGCCTATCTCAAATACATTTTCCTTGTCTTTGGAATGAAGGCTCCAAGTCAGTGCTTCCCTTTCTTCACAACTGTTACACAATTTGTGATTATTGACCTTTTTTTGGGGGGGGGGTTCACTCTTTATTTAGAATGTATGTGCCACACAGACAAAAACTATTTCTATTACATTCATCAGTGCCTTTCCAAAGAGAGCCTAGCAAGAAACACAGTAGTTGAATGAATGCTTAATGGCTTGAATAAACTAAATTTAAAAGAAGATTTGCTGGTTTGTAGAGAGGATCCTATGGAGAGCTTAGTCATCTTAGGGTAAGAGCTCACTTAAAGAAACAAGCAGCACCTCCTGCTGCACAACTGTGAAGACAAGTTCAACAAATTAGGAGACATCTAAGGAAAAAATACATGGCAGCTTCCATATACCATTTTCAAGTCTTTTTTTTTAAATACGTATGCATTTTTTTAAAAAAATTTATTTATTTATTTATACAAGCACTGGGTACAGTCAGAAGCACGGGAGGGTGAGAGAATTCACCAGAGCCAGAGCGGGGAGCAGAGCAGGCAGAAGGACCGAAGTACACTGCTGAGGGGAGCAGCGGGCGGCAGGAGAGGTCTGCGCGCCATGTAGGACCCTCCGCCGGTGGCCGGGGAGCAGCTGGGGATCGAACCAGTGCTGCAGAGGCTGCGGGCAGCTTCGCAACCCAGCGCTCAACTGTTGCGCCACCCGGGGAGGCCCCCATTTTCAAGTCTTAATGGAATTTTGAAATCAGTGCTGATGGCTGATAGTTCTGAAGCATGATGGTTCTTGAGCAGTCTGATGGTTCTAGAGCAGTCAAGCATGAATAAGCATCAACCTGAGAAACTGCTGCCTGTTAGTTAATGAGTAACATGATTAATGAAAAGATTTGGTTCTAGTGAATATTTCTTTTACTAAAAATGTAATATCTTTATCTTAAGTAAGCTGTGTTCTATTATAATCAAGAAAATGTGGGCATTCTAAATAAGTTACAGGATTTTTCAGGAGAAATCCCCCTCTTACCTTATTTATCTTTTTATTGGGGGAAAGGGAACACCTCAGGGTCATAGCATTTTAGTAAGTACCAAGGAAAAATGTGACAAGGTGCATCCTTATTCTCTCTTGAGGCCAGTGAGACTGAGAAAGAGCCCATATACTCATTATTATTCCTTTTTTCACTGAGCCTATGGGAATGAAATAATTCCTCTATGATAAGAATGAGAGGAAAGGGAGGGAGGGCAAAAAAACAAGGCCAGGAATCAAACCCAAATACAGGAATGCTGTATATTAGTTCTCAAATCAACAAAAAATCAGATTCCAGTGCATGTATAGGGATACAACTCTTGGTTAGATTACTTCAATGAACCGGTTATTCAAACTCACAGGCCAAAGATAAAATGAGCACTTTCTGTCATAATATAGCTTTGGCTTTGACTTAGCAGCTGATGGTATCTCCAGTTCCCTTCTCTTTTTTTTGAGGCTATCTATCAAATATTCTGTTCTCACAAAGAGGCAGAAAATCTTTGCTTCTTTTTCACACCTCCAAAGAATGCACAAAGTCACTATATTATAGCAATAGGAACTGGGTATTCCAATAGTCTTCTGAAGACTTCCCTCAACTGTGGAGGGAAATAAAAAATCAGGGAACAAATTTTCTAGGATCACCAAGCCAGGAATGTATTTATTGTTCATAATTAAAGACCACAACAGATACAGTTCCTTGACTTAACCATCAGATAAGAATGATGGAAACTGTCTTATCACTAAATAACTTAGCTTTTAATCCTGAATAATCCACCTTTTCCAAGTAAATATATAGCTAACTTAGCTCTAAGTTATTGCCATCTACAGGAAATGCTGTGCCTGGTGATGTTGTAGGAGAAAATATTCTTCCTTCCCTGTTGACCTACATTGGCCATCTAGTTGATGAGACCAGCCACAGTCAATATAGTGTGTTTGAGCAAGAGCTTGACAGGTGCTGTTTGGTGGCCCAGGCTCACTGAAGCTTTTTCCATTACCATGAGGAGAACATGCCCCAGGGGCCACTGGGAAAAATGAGCAACTTAACTCAGGGCCTGGGGTAGGTTAACCCAGGAATGGCCAAACCCCAAAGCATGAGGAAGAAATAAATTCTGACCATTATATCCATTAAGTTTTAGGGTGGTATGGTAGTCTGATTAGTGGTCCCTCCAAACGTACCTATCTCTAAATTCTGGAACCTATAAATATTACCTCACACAGCAAGAGAAGATTTTGCAGATGTGATTAGGCCAAGGAACTTGAGATGGGTAATTACCCTCAATGATCTCACTGGACCCTAAATGCAATCACATCTATCTTTACAAGAGGGAGACAGTAGCACATCTGAAGACACAGAGAAGGCACTGCAAGCATGGAGGCAGAGATGAGGGCCATAAGCCATGTAATTCTGGCAGCTACCAGAAGCTGGAAGAGGCAAGGAATGAACTAGTCCCTAACACCACCAGACCGTAGCCCTGTGAATTGGAATTCAGTCTTCCGGCCCCTAAAACTGTGAGAGAATAAACTGTTGTTTTAAGCCACCAAGTTTGTGATAGGTTTTTAACATCAGTCCTAGGAAACTAATACAGGTAGCTTGTGACAACAGTTCACTAACATAAACCCACACTAATACTATTAATATTTTATTTTTTTAAATTTTTTTTCTATTTTTTTTCTATTAATATTTTATTAAAGACAATAGTAACAAATACATAGTGCTTACTATGTGCAAAGCACTATTCCTAGTGAGTTGAATATATTAACTCATTGACTACTCACAACTGCCCCATAAGGTGCCTGCTACTTTATTTCCCTGCCACATGAAGAAATGAAGGCACAGAGATGCACAGAAGAACCACTCTGGAAGTGCCAAAGTTGGGATTGGAACTCTTGTGCCTTACATTTGACGGGAGCTGAGAGCTGTCTGCTAGTTAGGTAGTAGTACTCCAGAAGTTAACTCGAGTACTAAAATTAGTGATTCTTCAAATCTGGGAGTAGAGTTAAAATTTAAAGACATTTTTTCTCAGTTGGGAATAACTCTTGTGCCTACTAATTAATCCATTTGCTTGGTGTTATGAAAGTACCTCACTTAAATGCACATGAATAGCTCTTAAGTATTAATAAATATCTTTGCTTTCATACATAGCATAGCTAATATGAAACTTTATAAATCCCTAAGCACCTAGCAGTGAGTCATGATAATATAATTCTGTCATTGACAAATTGCCATCCAGCACTACTGTGTAAAGGACCCTGGGAGGAATACAAACAAGGAAAAGGACGCTGCTTCCCTCAACAATTTATAATCTAGTTAAGGAGATTAGACAAATATGTAAAATTAATAGATGATCTAAGACTGCAGAAATTATAGAGCTCAAAGGGGATGTTTGAGCCAAAGACTTCCTACAAATCATCTAGCTGAGAGATCTGATACCCTGACTCTTCCACGGCAGACTCTTGAAGGATCTTCACCTGTGCAACACACTTCCAGGGTCTGCACAATCCCTGGGACGTGCCTTTCCTGCCCACTCAAGAAAACAAATATGAGTCTGATGAAAATAAACTCGAATCAACTCCAATTTGTAATATTAACTAATTTAAAAAATGTGGTATAAGTATATATATAAACACACACAATATACACACAGAATGGGACTACTACTTGGCTATAAAAAAGACAAACTCTTGCCATTTGTAACAATATGATGGAACTGGAGAGGATAATGCTAAGTGAAACAATTTAGGAGAAAGAAAAATACTGGATGGTCTCACTTACATGTGGAATACAGAGAAACATAACAAAGGGCCAGTCAAAACCAAACCAATAATAAACTCTTAACTTCTGACTGCAAAACTGAGACAATCAAGGGAGAGAGTGGTGGGGTGGGAGCAGGGGCTGGAAGGGGCCCAATGGAATGCAGCGGAGGACTGCTGGGTAGTCAGCAGGATGTACAGATCCCCTGGAGCAGGTACAAAGATATAAACCTACTTTACCTTTTGGTGAGATGATGAGTGACTTATTTTGTCTTGAAAATGTTTTTTTCTATTTCACAATGAACATCCATTATTTCACACAAAAAACTGCTAAATAAAAGTTTTAGATGGAAATAATGTGATTATAGCTATGTTGTTCCTATTTATAATCCATTTAAAAGTGTAATAAACTTGTGAGTAGTGCTCTCTGTAAACCTGGATTTAAATTCTAAGCACCTGATTGTATGTTGAGGTCCCTAAAATTACTGGTCACCAACATATTTTCTTTGAGTTGTCTGGATTTTTTAAATTAATTTTAGTTTTTGATTCAACACAAAAGCCCAACTCAGGATAACTGACTAGTAAACATCTTATTTTGTAATTAAATTTTCTTAAAAAATGATGATCTTCATTGTAATACTAAATTTGAATAGATTATGATAGTTGGCAACATTAGGATCTTCTGACTAAAACCACTGAATAAAAATAGTCCTAAGTTATCTTTTATTATGAATAAAGTCCCCCAAAAGAGTGACTCATGGGTTCCTACTCATTTATATAACAGGTATATGTGCACACCATATGCATAGGTATTTTTACAATTAGCAATATGGTAAAAAAGGAGTAATATTGCTCATCCTGTTTAGTAATATATATTTTCACTTAACATTTAGAATTAGTATGAACTTTTTTTTTAGTATGAACACTTCTGATGTTGTTTTACATTGTTGTTAATGGCTGCTTAGTTTTTTTTTTATTGTGTAGATATACCAAAATTTATATAATTTTTTAATATTTTCTTTTTTAAAAGAATTATTTATTTATTTATACAAGAACCAGGGTACAGGCCAGATGCGCAGGAGGGTGAGAGGATTCACCAGAGACAGAGTGGGAAACAGAACAGGCAGACTGACGAAATACACTGCTGAGGTGAGCAGCGGGTGAGGCAGGAGAGGTCTGCTGCACCATGTGGGACATTCGCTGGCTAAACGGGAATGAACCGTCACTGCAGAGGCTGCGGACAGCTTCACAGTGCGGCACTCAATCGCCTGTGCCACCAGCGGAGGCCCAACTTCTTAATATTTTCTCCACTGTTTTCTACTTTGATGAAAAATGTGGAAAAGAAAATTATTGCAACTTTTTTTTTAAACACTTTAAAATGACAGGTTTATTAGGAAAAGGAGAAGGAAATAGAGAGGCGGCTGCATATTCCCAGGTAGGCAGAATGTATTGCAACTAAATTTTAACAAATTCTTAAGATCTTGCTAAGTATAGATTTCTAGAAGTGGCAAACCCAATTCTGTTTTTTTTGAAGACATGTTAAACTACCCTCCAGAATGTTCTCACCAATTTCTTTTTATACCCGTTGTACACATATCCTCAGCAATAATGTGTGATTTTCTAAAAAAAAAACCCTAAGTATTATGGGGCCTCCCTGGTTGCGCAGGGGTTAAGTCTCAGTGCTATCAATCTATTGCCAGCCACTGCGACATGAGTTTGATCCCTGGCCAGGGAGCTAATCCACACAGTGCAGCAGTCCTCTCCTGTCTCACCTGCTATTCCCCTCAGCAGTGTATTTCAGTAAATCTGCATGTTCTGCTCCCTGCTCTGTCTCTGATGAATCCTCTCAGCCCCCGCACCTCCGGTCTACACCCCAGATCTTGTATGTATAAATAAATCTTTAAAATGAATGTGTTTAGGGCCTCCCTGGTGGTGCAAGGGGTTAAGCACTGGACTATGAAGCAATCTGCAGCCTCTGCAGCACAAGTTTGATCCCCGGCCAGCCAGGGAGCAACCCACATGGCGAGGTAGACCTCTCCTGTCTCGCCTGCTGCTCCCCTCAGCAGTGTATTTCAGTCAGTCTGCCTGTTCTGTTCCCCACTCTGTCTCTGGTGAATCCTCTCACCTCCCCATCTCTGGCCTGTACCCCAGCTCTTGTAAAAAATGAAAAGTGTGGGCCTCCCCTGGTGGCGCAGGGGTTGAGCACTGGGCTGCACAGTGCCGGTTCGTTCCCTGGCCGCCGGTGAGGGTCCCACAAAAAAAAAAAAAAAAAAAAAAAAAAAAGTGTTTAAAAACAAACAAAAAAACCCCCCTAAATATTAGGTGAAACTATGCCTGGTATTCATTTTTCTTTTTTTTTTTTTTTTTGTTGACTGTCCTTATTTTTTGTGCCGTTTCCTGCTGAGATATTTATCTCATTTCTTTTGAAGGGCCTTTTGTACATTAAAGGTACTTAATCCACTTTTAAAAAATAAGAGTTTAAAGCCAAGTATGTTCCCCCAGAAAGAGAAAATGAATGCTCTAAATATGTGCAATAAGTATTTCCCAGAACATATTGAATATTTCATAAACTTTTTTGAAAAAAATTGTTGTTGCTGTTGTTAGCAAAACTTCATACTCCAAGCAGAATGAGGTTTAAAAGTGCCATGACAAAGAATATGGGCCATTTCTGGATTTCTTGGCAGTGGTTACATACATTTGCAGAATAAGGGAAAGACTCAAACCTCAACACGGTAGCCCCACAATTAAACCAGATATATTCCATGATATACTCTGATTTGGTAAACAGGATTTCTGAGCTTAATGAAAGAGGTTTCAAAATGATATATTTGAGAAGTCTTTTTTTTTTTTTTTAAAGATTTATTTATTTATTTATACAAGCACTGGGTACAGTCAGAAGTGCGGGAGGGTGAGAGAATTCACCAGAGCCAGAGGGGGGCGCAGTGCAGGCAGAAGGACCGAAGTACCCTGCTGAGGGGAGCAGTGGGCGGCAGGAGAGGTCTGCGGGCCATGTGGGACCCTCCTCTGGTGACCGGGGAGCAGCCGGGGATCGAACTGGCACTGCAGAGGCTGCGGGCAGCTTCGCAACCCAGCACTCAACCGCTGCGCCACCAGCGAGGCCCCGAGAAGTCTTTTCTTTTTGGAAAATTCAGTTTTAAAAACAACCCTCTTAGGGAGGTTATGCAATATCGGCATCATTGCTAAGTAGTTAAGTCCCCATTGTAATAAAAATACTTTCATCATTCCCCTTAATATCTGTCACCCAATTATTTCCAAAAGGATCAGAGGAAACTTAGGACAAAAGCTGCACTGACAGTGGGGTCATTCAAGGATAAAAGGACAGCAATGGGGACAGGGAGCATGTAGGAAGCAGAAGTATCACCCTTGAAATTCCTGGAGAGGAATAAATAGCTGAGCCCTGAGCTTCCTGGCAGCTATAGCAAATGGGAAGTTTAATGAGTAGTATGGATTACATTATTTAATAAAATTCATAATTAAAGTGAATGCTTGCTGCATCCTAATGCACTCTTCAAAAAAAAAAAAATTAAACGAGGATTTTCAGTTGAGGAGGAAGAAAAATTACCTACTCAGTAGTGAGTCAGTGGCATTTTGTTTGACTTGGCTGTGTACACCCTAAGCTACCTATGTAACTGTCTCCCCGATAAGTTGAGGGCTCTGCACACACCATTTATAGATCTTTCATGGGAGCCTGGGATAGCAATTGTTCAAAAGTTTTTAATTTAATGTAAACATTTATTCACTGAGTTGCTTCCCCTCCACTAATTAATTCCTGACAAAGAGTAAATCTCTTGAGCATCCAGCAATTTAAAATAGTGCAAAAAAAAAAAAAAAACCACCCCATAAACCCACACACAAAAAAAACGCAGTCATGGGTTTTTTCCTATCACCACCTATAGGGGCCAGAAAGTGTTGTCATGGAGACAACAGCTGTTGGGTGTTGAGTGACAGGTCTCCAGAGAGAAGTGTCTTGGAAAGGGAATATCTCAAGTTAAAAAAAAAAGTGGGGAGGGAGAAACCAATTCAGGCTCTTTTTACTCAGCACAGGGGAGGAGCTCAGTTGAGAGGTATGTTTAAGCCAGGCAAGAATAAAACACTATTTTCCCCTTTTTTACATCTAATATAGGAAATATTTTCCTTCTAAAGGAGAACAGATTTCTTTTAAGTAAATCTCAAGCATATGTACATATCTTGGCATAATTACATTTAAAATTGGGATTCACACTGATGCACCAAATTGGTTGCCTTAGTAATGAGATATCACCCGGGCAACAGATTTGCTGCTCTTTCAGGAGAGCAAATCATCTGCTTCCAACTTACAGGGGAGTGGGCTGGGAGAGGGAGGGGTGGCAGTGGTTTCTTATTGGCAGTCTCCAAGAGGAGAGAAATAAAAAACAAATTATTTTTTGACGTGTTGCCATTATTTTCCAAAAAACGCTTTTATCTTTTCTATTCATCAATTGGTTGGGAGGAGGAAAAAGGGAGGAAGAGAGAGGGAGGGAGTGGGGAGAAGGGGAGGGAGAAAAGGGAGAACAGAGGGAGAGAGAAGAAAGGATATTTTGCTGTTCCAATTTTTGCTGAAGCATTTTAATTGTTCTAAAGCGCTCTGCATTTGTCAATATGTAAATACTAACTGGTGTCAGTTATTGGATTATATTATAAATCAGTGGAAATTTTCATCACAACAATAAAATTAGTGACTTGTACATAGTTATGCATTATAATAGTACTGCTCAGTAATATAGGGGGTAAGACTCAATGTGCAATACCTATTTAAATGTCTTCTATGGCTTCCCCGGTGGTGCAGGGGTTAAGATGCAACCTATGAAGCTATGGGCAGCCACTGATACACGTGTTCAATCCCCGGGTTAGGAAGCTACCCATAAGGCGCAGCAGACCTCTTCTGACTCGCCTGCTGCTCCCCTCAGCAGTGTATTTCAGTACATCTGCCTGGTCTGCTCCCCACTCTGTCTCTGTGAATCCTCTCACCCCCCCACACCTCTGGCCTGTACCCCAGTTCTTGTATGCATAAATAAATAAATCTTAAAAAAATGTCTTCTAGATGGAAACACTCTTTAGTTTCTTTATTAAGAACATACTTTCTTGCTCTAACCTATTTTCATTACCATGCTTTACCAGTAAGTGTTCAATATGCCTTTTCCACTGGAGGATTCTGGTGCCTGTTTTGTTTTTCTTCTACCCCCTGTACTCTGCTGTCATTTTGATAACTTTAACACCGAATCTTAAAAAATCAACAATGTCCTAATTGCCAGAAGAAGCAATTATTTTGTAGGATGTTTCTACTAAATGTGATACTGCTGATCAGTCCTATTGACTTAAGTCAGCTACTTTTTTTTTGATTCCCTGACTTATATATCAACTGCTTGCTGGTCATATTGACTTGAATGTCTCACAGACACTTTGAGCACATCATGCCCCAAACTATTATTTCTTCCTGCTTCTGCACCCTCTGTCAGTCTCAGCTGTTAGCGATACAGCTCTCCAGGAACCTAAGTAGGAAACCTGGGAAATGATGATTCTTGCCTTTTACCTGTCTCACAGCCAAACCACTACTATCATGGCCTGCAAATTTTATCTCCTAAGTACTTCTCAGATTCCTCTCCATATCCACTAGTATGCTTTGATTTAGGCCATTAGCTTTCCCCTAGAGCACAGCAACAGGATCTGAACTGCCATCATGCCTCCAGTCTTGTTGACTTCTGATTCCCCTTTGACACAGCTCTATTTCAAACTTGGAAATGGACATTTCTTCTCTCTCTTAAATCTTTCTATGGGCCTTGCACTGAGATAGTAGAGATATGGCAGAACATATAATCTGATATGCCTCCTTCTAGAAAAATAAAACAAATATCCTATGCATAGCTGAGCATGCAAGAAAGTTAAGGACATACCCAAGAGTTACTACTGGATTGGTCCAAATTTAAAATTTTGACAATTCAAATTACTGATAAGAATGGGGGACAGTAAAAACTCTCATGAAATTCTAAATAAGTCTAAGGGGGGGAATTTTTTTAGAAAGAAGTTGGCGATCTTCAAGTTAAAGATGTGGAGCCTTGCACAGTTATCTGTGGAGCAGCTCCTGGAGCAGGCACTCTTGTGGTATGATCTGGGAAACCTGGAGCAGAGCACTGCTGAGTCCTTCCAGGGGATTCTCGAGGTAAGACTAGTCCCATGCTAATGCCAGCAGGTTATCTGCTTTTGAAATTCTCTTCCTCTCATGAATCTGCAGTGGAGTTTCATTATTCTGACAGCTAATGGAATGTGTGCTTATGAATTCCAGAACTTTCTAAGGTGAGTTCTATGGGGTCTTTAAAATTTGAGAAGAGTTGGTTCAGAGACTTATTCACCTGTAGACAAGGAAGCATATTAAAATATTCATTGTTGCATTACTTGCAAAGTACAAAAATTTGAAAAACTAAGATAATGTTATTAGGAAAATGATGAAATAGCACAAAAGTAAAAATAAACTAGTACTGCAATTATGAACCTAAAGAAATTTGAAAAAAAAAACATGCTGGGTGAAAAAAATCAAGTTGCAGAGGACTTTATATAGTATAGTATGAAAACAGTATTATTAGAAGCCACAGCAAAAAAGGCTTCATCAGACCAGAGGCTACCAGACTTGACCTGCACTTACTAATGAGGAACTACAGCAGAAAGGGAGTTGCTGATCCAGGTGCTTTGAGAAGACAAGTCCTGAGTTAGCTCTTGCATCTTGCTAGATAAATAAGGGAAAGGCTAGCAAACATTTAAATACTTGTTATAAAAGTCAGGTTAAATCTAAATTTAATTCTGTCATCATTAGTTGTACTGCTGCTTCTGTGTATGGGTGCTTCCTAATTATCCACATGGTTGTGTTCTAAGAAGGGCAAAGATCTTTCTTGTAACAATGAAAGGGCTTTTTTAAGCAATACCAAGAACTAGGACTAGTCTGCATTTATTATGAAAAATGATATTTATTTGAATATTGTAGAGAATGTCCTGTCCTCCACATTTGGCACAGGAAGTCCATTTTAGGTTAATAATGATGATTACCCCACTAAGACATCAAGGATTCAACACTAATGAACTCAACCTGCATCAACTGTTTATGAAATACAGATTAAGACTGTCCTATAAATGCATTTTTGAGTAAAATCTTAATCCAACAGAGTGGTTCTCAAACTTCCCCACCTTTTCTTCTCAGATATCTTTTTTTCCCCAGCTTAGGTAGCTGCCTCCCTTCTCCAAGCCCACCTGGTAGTTATTACCTCCCCCAGAACCCCAAATTTGCTCCCTCTCACCTGTCTGAGTGCTAACACATCCCCCCCGCCCCCGACTGGGTTGTCAGCTTCTTCCAGGTGGAATCTTGTCTTATTCATTTTTACGTCCCTATTTATAATGAATGAGCAAGTCCCCAATGAGTACTCATTTAAGATGGCATATAAGCACCCTTCTCCTACACAACATTAGAATGGACACGTGCTACACATTTCTCCTCACTGCACACTGAAAAGACATAGTCAATGGCCATCATCTGAAGAAAGACACATTCCATTTATTTCTTTCAAAACTCAGTCAAGGTTAAGCTCCATATTTTTAACTATAAATACCCCCCCCCTCCATAAAGCACTGTATGGGCTGGCATTGGAGGCAACTGTTTTTATCAATGTAGCAATGCCCCGCTCACCCCTTTTTGCAGCTCAGTTTATGCTTTGTCAGTAGTCATCCAAACACACCTTTCCCGACCTATTCATGGCTCAAAGGTCACTGTTACCAAGACAAATAAAAAACTTTTCTCAAATAATTATATTAAATTAAAAACCAAAATTAACAGGCAACTATAAATCAGAGACATTCTGCAGGGGAGAGGGAGGAAGAGGGATCAAAACGGGAGGGAAGAGCACAAGGGACTGTGGTGATGGTGCGCGGGTGAACTAGTAGTGGGAATTTTACAGGGACTACACTTGACAGGAGAAAGCATACATTGTACTAAAAGGAAGAATGATGTAAAATATATACAAATATTAAAAAATAGCCTCTTCTCCTGGAACATATATATTCAATAAAAAATTGAGCCACTGGGCCTCCCTGGCAGTGCAAGGGGTTAAGCACAGCACTGTGAAGCTATCCGCAGTCTCTGAAGCACGAGTTCAATCCCCTGCCCAGACAGGGAGCTGACCCACATGGCACAGCAGACCTCTCCTGTCTCGCCCGTTGCTCCCCTCAGCAGTGTATTTCAGTGGATCCACCTGTTCTGCTCTCCACTCTGTCTCTAGCGAATCCTCTCACCCCCTGCACCTCTGGCCTGTACCCTAGTTCTTGTATGCATAAATAGATCTTTGAAAAAATTGAGCCATTGATCAATTTTTATTATTGTACATATGTCAAAAAGCTGAGTCATATTATCAACACCGGTGTTGTGTTGTGGTAAAAATATATCTTAGTGCACACACTCATAGTAAGTCACTCTAAATGTCTACCAAGGTCATTTTAATAAAGGAATTCTGCCAAATCTCTAAGCAGGGAGCCACCATCATTTTTGTGGCTGGTTTTATAAGTTTTTCTCCAATAGTGTCAGTTATACTTGTTTTTCCTCTAACTAGTGTTTTGAATGATGCCACTGTAGTAAAAGTGAATAGTGGCAAAAGATGGCTGGGATTGGGTAAGAATTATAGTCCTGGGACCAACAACTGAGTGACCTCCAACACGTTACTAAGCTACTCAGTGGCTCCAGTTTCCTTTCCTATGAAATTAAAATAATAGACATGTAAAGACTTACTTTATATAGATATGAATGCTTGTCACTCAGTAAAGAGTATTAACAGTTGGTCTGCTTAACTTTAAGGGAAAAAGTAATAGATTTGGTATGATGTTTGTTTTGCTTTTAGACTGAGAAATAAAACACTGGATTGGTTTCCTGAAGAAGTCAGTGAACTTCCTTTGAACAGGATATGAAGACCCCAAGGCTTCACACCACTACTTGACAGAGTTTCACAATAAGCAATACATCAGGGAACAGGAAATGAATAACTAAGCTAATAAAATCCAGTTTTCAGCTAATGATTCTATTCACACATTTTCTTTGGCTGATTTGTAAAATTATTATACACAGGTCTATAATAACCTTTGGGACAACTTATAATTAGTAGTTAGGATATTATTCTTAGTTTCAGAATCTTCTGTTCTCACTGTATGTTTATGCTTTCATGAGCCACTGTTAGTCCTCAAGATATTTCTTGTGCCCTTGGGACTATAAGACAACCCAACAACAAGAATGTGAAATTCAAACTTAACAAATAAATACAAGAACACACAAAAATGTTAGGTTATATTGTTAATTAGGATAAGCCAACCAGGGTGGTCCTTGTGATACATGAGTTGCCTTTAAACATACAGTTTTTAAGGATGAAATGATATGTCATTGAAAATCCTAATTAATATGATTAAAGACTAGTGTTTCATTCTCAAAGGAGCCTTAGCTTCAGAGGTGACAGGAGTGCCCTGGCTCCCATCTCTAACCATCTGTGAAAGACATTTCGAAGTCGACTAGGAACGATAAACACCACTGTGCTCACGTAATTAAGGAATTATTATGAATTTATATGGTATGATAATAGTATACTAAAGTTCTTATCTGTAGAGCTTACACTGGTGTGTAAGAGTGACATGATTAGACAACTGGGATTTCCTTTTAAAAACACTAAGCAAAACAAGCTTAAAACACAAATGTGGAAGAGCATGAGGTGCATAGTAGATAAAATAAGAAAGGGTAAAACCCGACTGTTCAAGCTGGGGAATGGGAAAAGAGGGACTCATTATTTGAATCTTTTTACTTTTGTGAATATTTTCAATTTTTCTCATTAAAAATATCAAAGAAGAAAATACACCTTCTTTCAAGTTATACTAAAGCAATGATTGTATGCTAGGCTCCCACAAGTCAATAAATTCTAGAAACTAGAAACAGTACATTTAACACTCCATGCTCATCATGAAATAAAAGTAAAAATTAGAAAATGAAAAACTTACACACAAAACATGTATCACTTGGATATGATTAAAAATTTTACTACACCATGTCCACACCACCAAAGTACAATATATCTCTGAAGAGATGTGACCCAATACCCCTAAATTAGACAGTGTTGTAAACTGCTATCTCAATAAAATTATACAATTTTATTTAAAACTTTTTTTAAAGAGATTTATTTTTGATTTATTTATACAAGCGGTGGGTACAGTCAGAAGCGCGGGAGGGTGAGAGAATTCACCAGAGCCAGAGCAGGGAGCAGAGCAGGCAGAAGGACCAAAGCACAACTGCTGAGGGGAACAGCGGGCGGCAGGAGAGGTCTGCGTGCCATGTGGGACCCTCCTCCGGTGGCCAGGGAGCAGCTGGGGTGGCCAGGGAGCAGCCGGGGATCGAACCGGCGCTGCAGAGGCTGCGGGCAGCTTCGCAACCCAGTGCTCAACCACTGCGCCACCGGGGAGGCCCTATTTAAAACTTTTTAAAACAACTTATTTGGAAAGAGGAGCTATAAACAAAAAATAAATGATTATGTGTCAGATGCTATCAGTACAGTAAAAGTAATTCTCAGACTAAATTCCATAGTCCATTATTAATAAATGTGAAAGATAAAAAGGTAAGAAGCACCAACTCCACAAATTGGAAAAAAGATAAACTGCTCACTTTGGGTTTTTAAATTCCAAAAAAAGGGATTAGTAAAGATAAAAAAAATCAATTAGAAATAAGAAAATGGTGGCGTTAATAAAGTTAATAAAGTTGGTTATTTGAAAAAAAAATTCATCAACTAAAGTTGATTACAGACAAGAGTGTGAGTACAAATCAAACTCACCAAATTAAGAGGGAATGACAATACAAAGGAAATGAAAAGTATAAGTGATTATTCGATTCTATTCAATCAAATTTGAGATTCTGATGATTTTGTAGGAAAATGTAAATTACCAAAAACTGATCCCACAAAAGATAGAAATAAAAACAGCCCAATTACACATAAAGAACTATATCTAAACACGGCCCCTTTTCAGGTGTCTTCAGAGGGAAATTTAACCTGAACAGATTAACTCTATTACTAGTTAGGGTGTTCTAAAATATGGAAAAAGAAGGAAATGCATTCATGTTGTGTTGCTGAGGCAACACATAATTTTCATAGTGAAGTGATTTGCATCTGTATTGATAGTTCAAAGAGAAAATAATTTCTATGGGAATCTTGATACTTGCCAAAAAATAATTCAATTTAGTTCAACATCTATTCTTGATTTGAAAGTACTCTCAGCTCCACTGGAATAGATGAGTACCTGCTTAAAATGCTCAGATGCATCCATCTTGGTCAGTATCATGCATAAATGAAATCACTAAAAGCAACCCATTAAATTCAGAACATTTCAAGGATGTCCAATATCACTACTCCAGGAAATTGCAATTGAGATTACACAACAGTGAGTCTCCCTCCTATAATGGAGAGTCCCGGGGAAGTACAGTTAATTCTGGTATAAGAACAGAAAGACATTTTCCCATGAGCCATGTCAAAAGGACAATGGATCTTACATACTTCTGTTTGCCAAATGTTATACATGATTCACTGATTAAATCAGGTAGCCCTATTTTAAAAATGATATTCTTACAATATCAATTGATGGTACAATGTCAAATATTTATTTTTTTGAATTAAAGAAGAAAGCATCACTGTCTTATAATTCCATCTTGAACTCCTTATAAAATTAGAAATAATCCCATATACTTTTAGCACACACGTTTGAATATTTTCATTCACTAGCTTGAGGTCTTTCCTTCCTTCCTCAGTTTTCTTTTTTTCAGTTTTTCTCTCCTCCATCTTTCCCATACTCTCTTCTCCATTTGTTCTCCCCTATCCACCAATTTTGCTATGACTTAATAATAAACCACGACCACCCTCTAGTCAGGAAGCTGTCACACCAGCAACAATAAAATCCTGGAGCCAACTGGCCCTAGGAAGCCAGTGGATCTGATGAAAACTGAAACAAGAGGCTTCTCTACTTCCTGTATAAACAGGACCACAGTCTCATGTCATTTCCAGCTTGGCTGTGGATGCCACAGCTCGTGGAGGCAGGACTGCTACAAGCAGGGAGTCCCACTTGGAATTCAAATAAAAAGCAGAAAAGTCAGGGAATGGAGTATGGAGCAGATCAGGGCTAGCACAAATTAATTTCCAATGGGTTAGCAGCTCTTGCTGCTGTAGAATTCATGAGTTCTAACTGTGATCCCAGGTTATTTTACGAACAATATCTATGCTTAGCAGACTGCAGTATGTAACATGGGAAGGCTCTCAACCTTTTAACTACACTGTGGGACACTGGAAAGGCTAAACCCATTCCTAGAAGCTATGCGATCTGAAATGTTCCAAGTAAAGATAAAGGTCTTTGTCTACAATTACAGGTACTCCTTAAGAAAGGGACAATTCCCCCAATAAAGAGACAATTCACTAAGGCATCTACTAGTCATACAGGTAAGTCAAGAAAGTCACCCTTCAAATTTACCAATGTATTCCAAATGTGTTAATGGTCACACAAGAGAGAAACTTCCTCAATACTTTTCCATCTCCCCTTAAGAATTCATCTTTAATATTCACCTTATATGACAATTTTGATGTTGATCTATGATTCCCCAGAATGAGAATATAGGTTTCAAACTCTACAGGCACCAAAAAATAAGATCCTCTTCCAAAACAACAAAATACTTTAAAGTAAATGGGTAGGGAATAGTAGAGAATCGCGAACCTTTCTAATGCACTCGGTACACTATTTTCATTAAACAACTACTAACTGTTAACTGCTAGTTAACAGTTAAAACTGGTCTCTTTTGGATTTCCCCAACCAAGCAACAAATAAGTGTTTTATTTTCTGGAAAGGAATTAATGATACACAGAAGATGAATTATAAGAAATCTGAAACCAGAAAAGTCCAGGTTAAAGAACAAAAAAAAAAAAAAAAGCTCAAATAACAAAATCCACTTGGAAAGGTCTGCCTCACCAGACACTCAGCAACGAGTATGTGCTGCGGAACTGACTTGATCAGTTCCCAGTGCCTCCTTGCTTAATGCCGTCATTCTGAAAACTTTAGTTTCTTCCAAGCTGTCTAGAAATACCATCTTATTTGATTTCGCGTGTGAATGTGATGTAAGGAACACATACACAGACTCAAAGGGAGAGGGTGTGTAGATAAGAGAAGCAATGTATATTGTGAAAGAAGAGTAGAATGATTTTAAAAAATCTCACTGTTACACTGAGTCATTTCTTTTAATTTAATGATGATAAGAAGTATATACTACAACTTTGAGAAAATGCTTTTTCCAACATTTTGGCAAAGCACTCAGGTTTAAGTCTTTCAGAAAGGGTGTTTATAAGATGAAATATTGAGATTTTCAGTGAGATAAGCTCTTTCATGCACTAGCTTGTAGAAACATAAATTGGTGCAATCTTTCTGAAAGCCACTTATTAATAGAAATAAAATCTTTAAAGTGTGTATCTTTTAAATCAATAATTTCATGTCTGAGAATTTACACAAAGAAAATAGTCAAGTTTGTTTAACAATAGCTAACATTTATTGAATACTGCATCAGGTCTTACTCTAAGTAAACAGATGCCACCACAATGGGAGTGCAAGAGTGAAAAACTGGAAATAACTTAAATGTTCTATATGAACAGACTGACTGGGGAAAGTCTAACATATCACGGATGAAGTTAGCTATTGTAAATATGCAAGTAAGTGTTTACATGTGTAACATAACAAAAAATGTATTACACAACTTACTTTTATATTTAATGTAAAATTATACCTTAAATTAAAAATTATACGTATTTCTTTTTCTTTTTTTAAAAAGATTTATTTATTTATTTGTGCATACAAGAACTGGGGTACAGGACAGAGGTGTGGGGGGGGTGTGAGAGGATTCACCAGAGACAGAGTGGGAAGCAGAACAGGCAGATCTACTGAAATACACTGCTGAGGGGAGCAGCGGACAAGACAGGAGGGGTCTGCTGTGCCATGTGGGTCACCTCCCTGGCCGGGGATCAAACTCATGCTGCAGTGGCTGTGGATAAATTCATAGTGCTGAGACTTAACTCCTTGTGCCACCAGGGAGGCCCCTGTTTTATTTTTCTACATGATTTTATACTGCTATTTTTATGTGCCATAAAATCCATGGAATAGCCTTTGAAATCTAGATGGTTATTTCTAAAAAATGGTATGTCTGTTCATTTCAAAAGTCTCCTAAAATATCAAGCATATGACTAAGAATATGAAAAAAAATCCAGATGCACTAAAGAGATCACCTATAATGCTTAGGTAGTTAATGGTGTAGATGGTGGCAGTGGAGATAACTTTCTTTTTAAAGATTTATTTATTCATGCATACAAGAACTGGGGTACAGGCCAGAGGTGTGGGGGGTGAGAGTATTCGCCAGAGACAGAGTGGGGAACAGAACAGGAGGACTGACTGAAACACACCACTGAGGGGAGCAGTGGGCAAGTCAAGAGAGGTTTGCTGTGCCATGTGGGTAGCCCCCTGGCTGGGGATCAAACTTGTGATGCAGTAGATGCAGACAGCTTCATAGGTTGCGTCTTAATCCCTTGCACCACCAAGGAGGCCCGAGAATAACTTTTTTTTAGGAATCAGGAAATCAACACGAGTTTATATCTCATTGGCAGTCTTTGTGATTATGCAATTTATTCCTTTAAAACAATAAATTTTTCAGGGTATTTTAAGGGTATTTTTAGTCAATACCCTTAATTCTGCTTCACCAGCTTGCCATTTCACTGCTCTGAAGGCCCAAGAAAAGTAAGAGACTACACAGTCAGGTCCTCACATCTGACTGGTTAAACACCAGTAGGATATACATTAGGATGAACACAGTGTGATACTGGCATAGGAATTAACTGTAGAATAAAGTAGTGGGTCCTGAAATAGATTCAAGTATATATAGAAATGTAATATGAGACAAAAAGAATTTCCATTTCATGGAACAAAGGAGGAAGTTTTATATAAACAGAATAGTTGGTTATTTACCTGGAACAAAACAGAACTGAACCTCTATATTAAACCATATTTAATAAATCCTAGATTATAATATTTAAAAAGAAAACCAAAGCTATATAAAAAAGGACAAGACATAGTTTGTTAAGTGAAAAATTTCATGTGATTTTCCTTGGGTTCTCTTCACAGTTTTCTGTATGGTTTGAATTTGTTTTTGCAACTAGCATGCTTTAATTATATAATTAGAGAAAAAGATAAAAGCTTTTTATTTTAAAAGGAAATTAAAACCAACAGTTGGAGAATCTTATTTAAAATAGCATCTCCTATTCCCATGCCTATGCTTCTGCTAACTTCCCCTTAGATTCCTGAAATTCCTTTCAGGAATAGAAGAAGTGAAATAGAAGAGAAAACACCTGTCACATGGAAGGTTAGGTGACTGATGGCTGATTCCCAGAAGCTGACAGAAGTGTCCACTAATTTTATGGTCTGTGGAGTTGGTCATAACCTATAGACCATCTATGTCTCAGCCTAGAATGGTCTAGTGAAGAACATAACCTGTAGACCATATATGTCACAGCCTAGAATGGTCTAGTTAAGAATTGGGAGGAAGATCCTTATTTTCTCTACCTCACTGCCTTATGGCTAAGAAATAAAAAGAGCTATATTACACAGCATACTGGCCAGTTTTTCTCCATGCATGGGTGATGGCTTTTGAAACAGCCATCATTTCTCTTTTAGAATCTCTCTTCTCTAGGTAGAAGTGGCAATTTCTTACCAGAAAGAAAGCAGAAGTGCTATAGAGAGGATAGAGAAAGGAAGAGCTGTGGATACCTGGAAATTTAACTTTTTATGTCCAAACTGGGCTATGGGGCTGGGAGAAGTGGGGTGGGTCCAGTCTTCGGCTCACAAAACGATAAATCACTAAATTCTGTGGACTATGACCACTGAGAAAATTGTAAGAGGAGGATTCCACCAGCCACCAAAAGGGCAGAAAGTGAGTTCAGAGCAAGGTGATGACACTGTTGATTACCTATACTGGGAAACTTTTGAGAGTGAAGATTACAGCTAACAAAAGTCATGAGCCAGGCCTGGAAACACAGAAGCCAAACCCTGAACCTGAGTCAATCTCTCAGACACTCACACACACACACACACACACACTCTCTCTCTCTCTCTCTCTCTCTCTCTCTCTCTCTCTCTCAAGAGAAAGGATTTGAATATACAGAAGAACAGATACATGACAATCATTTACTGTGGCAGACAGAAAACAGAGCTCCCAATTGCGATTTACAAGCAAAATGAATGGAGTAAAAGCAATATATAAGGAAAAAAAAATTAACAGAAGACAACTGTTTTAGGAAGAAACACAATTTTGTACTCCAGCCCAGACATTTTTCTGAGTTTCAGGCAAAATCAATAAAGCGACCAACACTAAGGAACAGGAACGAAAGAAAACTTTCATTATTTGCACATGGTATAATCATTTACCCAGAAACAGTAATAGATTCAACAAATATGATTTAAGAAAGGCTTCACTCTGAGTACAGATAAATCAACATAAGCCAATATTCTCTGTACCAACACTATCATGAAGAAAATATCATAAAACTTCATAACAGCAACAAAATTAGTAATATATGTAGGAATTAACCACGAATCCCTAAAATCTAAGGGTCAATGAAGATTTAAATTTACTTATTTTATATTCTTTTTTTAAACATTTTTTTTCAGATTTATTTATTTTATTTACACAAGCACTGGGTACAGTCAGAAGCGTGGGAGGGTGAGAGAATTCACCAAAGCAGAGTGGGGAACAGAACAGGCAGACTGATGAAATACACTGCTGAGGGGAGCAGCGGGCGAGGTAGGAGAGGTCTGTCGCGCCATGTGGGACCCTTGCTGGCAGCCAGGGATCAAACCGGTGCTGCAGAGGCTGCGGGCAGCTTCGCAGCCCAGTGCTCAACCGCTGCGCCACCAGGGGAGGCCCTTATTTTATATTCTTTTTTTTTTTTTAAGATTTATTTATTTGTTTGTTTGTTTATACAAGCACTGGGTACAGTCAGAAGTGCGGGAGGGTGAGAGAATTCACCAGAGCCAGAGCGGGGAGCAGAGCAGGCAGAAGGACCGAAGTACACTGCTGAGGGGAGCAGCGGGCGGCAGGAGAGGTCTGCGTGCCATGTGGGACCCTCTTCCAGTGGCAGGGGAGCAGCCGGGGATCGAACCGGCACCGCAGAGGCCGCGGGCAGCTTTGCAACCCAGCGCTCAACCGCTGTGCCACCGGGGAGGCCCCCTTATTTTATATTCTTAAGATGATTTAGTAATATGAAATTAATCTTTCAAATTAACCTGGATTCAATGCAATTCTAATAAAAATTATTGTTGAATTTGATCAACTCAATAAGCACATTAAAATTTATATTGTAGAATAAAGTTTGACTTATAGGTTAATCAACCTTAATAAGACATATTACAATAAAAGCTGTGTAGCATTAGCGCAAAATCAGACAGACATAAAAATGGAACAGAGAAGACTACTTAGACTGAACACACACAGAGGAATTTATTATATGATAAAAATGGCACCACAAATCAATGGAAAAAGAACAGGTGGTTTAGTAGATGGCACTGAGAAAATTCAACATACAGAAGAAAATCAAACTGGGTTCCTATATAAAACCACATACAGAGATGGAGTCTAAATGGATTAAAGAACTAAATGTGAAAGGAAAAACTACACAGGATATTATCTTTGTGACCCAGTGATGAAGTAAGCCCTTTGAAATATAAAGGACAAAATATATGGCAAAAATTGATGAATTTGATTATGTCAAAATTAAGAATTCTCTTCAGCAGAGCATATTATGGACAAAGTTTAGTAGAATGTCTGCAGAGAGAGAGTGTGCGTATGTGTGTGTCTAAAATGGATAAAAGATTAATGTCTAAAATAGACTATGGGGAAATTCATTAGGCCCACACCTCAGTTGGGAAGGATGGGTAAGAGAGGTGGTTTCAAACATGTTGGCAAAACTTTTGAATTACAAGATCAAAAATAGTACGCACATAAGCTGCATTGGAAAAACTTAGTTACCTACAAGAGACCAAAAGGGGCTGATTCGGAAATCACTCTAATTCTGAGTTTTGTGGATTAAATAATTTTGAGCTCAGGCAGTCAAATGAGTTTTCTGTGTATGAAGGCAACAGAAAACATTCTAAGAAATACATAGGTACATAAAACTTTCTGATGAAATAAAATATTCGAAAAAATTTTAAAAGCATAAAAGCAAGACCTTATCCTTGTATAGGAAATATAAAATTACCTTTTGTAGAAAGAGGACGATCCTTACAAGCATCTGGGCACGTTGTTCTTCCAAAGTAAACAATGTTCGGGGTGTTCGAATGAAAATCTTGGTCTTCCCATAAGCTACGTCATCCTGAAAGCCACAACCTTCTATCAATTTCTTGACAGCCTCTTTGTCTGAAGAGAGGTCATGGTTGGGCCAGGTGAATTCAGAGATCATCTTGTATCTGTGTGAAAAAAGAATAAGGCATAGGTTAGGGGAGAAAAATTGTATGGTTTCAATAGATGCAGAAAAACTATTCAATAAAATTAAAGATGCTTCATAGAAAGGAAACGAAACTTGGTAGTAAATTAGGAATTGAAGGGAATTTCATTAGCCCTATAAGAGATTGATTGTCTGGATGAGACCAAAGTAGAGAGGACTGAAAAGGTGATGAGATTTTCTCCTGAGCATCTTGGTAAACATGGTGTCATTTGCAGAGATAAGGAAGATTAGGTAAGAGAAGTTTGAGAACAAAGCAAAGATGGAATCATGATTTGTTTCTGGGCCATATTGGGTTTGAAATGCTTACTACACATGTAGGAGGAAATCTTAAGTAAGCTATTAGATATACATATGTTGTCTGGGAAGAACTTCAGACTAGAGATAGTGATTTTGGAGTAATTAACATACAGATTATATATAAAGTCTTGGAATTGGATAGAGCAGAGGTGAACCATGTCAGCATGTAGGTTTGTGGTCTGGCATGAAGGAACCAGCAAAGAGAAGAGAAGGAGCAACCAGTGAAATAGAAGAAACACCACAAAAGAGTGTGCCACAGAAGACAAGGAAGTGGCATTTCAAGAAGAAAATGTTGCGGTGCAATCAGGTGATATAAAAGCAGAAGTTCAATCATTAGATTTGGCAAAATAAAGGTCAAAGGTAAAAAGAACTGGGCAGAGTCTGACTTGAATAGGATGGGAAAATGAAGCTGGGATTTGGATGCCTGTAAACAACTCAAGAGTTTGTGCTGTGAATGAGAACACAGGAAAATGGAAACAGTAACTGGAGTGGGTTGTGAGGTCAGGAGATACTAGAAGATGTTTATACGCAGGTGGGGATGATTCAGAAGAGAGAGACAAACCAGTGACGCAGGAGGGAGGGAGATAATTATAATAATAACATCCTTGAGAAGTAGGGGTAGAATCCCAAGCACAAGCAGAGGACCTGTCAGCTTTGGATAGGAGCAGGGAAACTTCACCCACAGCCACAGGACAAAGAGAGTATGAGTACAGATGCAGAAGGACTTGAAGGTCAGATGATGGCAGAGGCGATGTTCCAATCTGTTTCCATTTCCTCAATGAAGTAAAGGTAAGGTTGTGCTTGAGAGTGTCCCTCCTTGCTTATGATCCACTGGCGGTTTTACATAGTGTTTAGCCAATATATGGCTTACAAAGTCTGGTTTATAAAGTGCAACATGATCTGTACACCTCTCTTATCTCATCTCACACCACATCTTGCCACTCAGCATCCTGCATCCTCACTGACTGTGCTTGGTACCTAAAATACCATCCTTATTAATGCCATAGAACCTTTGCCCTGCTGCTCCCTCTGCCTCACCTGCTCTTTTCTTTGATCTTTGTGCGATTGACTCTTCCTGTCATTATCATCTCCTCAGAGACTATGCTGACCAACCAATTAAACTATTTTATGTATTTATTTATTCTGATGTCTGTGGAATCTGCCCTCTAGAACATGGGAAGCATTCAGTAAGTATTTTCAATAAATCAACAGATGGAAATTAGAATTATTCTTATAAGCCCCCACTGTCAACCATCCTTATTAACAATAAACAAGAGCAATGCCATTTATTTAGAACTGCTACATTTATTGAATGATTACTATACACTATGCACTATCCTAGGGGCTTTATACATATTAGTTATTTAATCCTCCAGTAACCCTACAAAGCAGTTACTCTCATTACCCCCATTATACACATGAAGAAACTGAGGCATGGAAAGGTTATGTGATCCGCCCAAACTTACAAAGCTAAGAAATGACAAAACCAGGATTCAAATCAGATAGACTAATTTCAGGGCCTCCATATTTAACTACTTAATATTTTATTACTGTTATAATTACTAATATCAGCAATGATAAGTAGCATTAATTGAATATCTTTTATGTGCCAGCCTCTAGGTTTTTTACTTATGTTAATTTAATCAGCTCAATAACAGCTTTGTGATACTGGTGTCATTGACTCATTTTACAGATGCAGACACAGAAGAGTCACAGAAGCTAAATTCTGGCCCAAGATCACGCAGCCAATGCATGCATAGCCAGGACTTCAGCCCACATGTGACCCCAAATCCATATTCTTTCTGCCATAACACAGTGTCCACATTTTCCCTCCACGGAAGGATGAAGTTGTTTCCATAGCCTATAAGCCAAGAATTCTGGAGACTTTTGATTCTGGGAGATTCTTTCAGATTAGCAACTCTTACATATTTCCTCTACTCTTGTTCATTCAGCAAGCTGCCAGACTACTATGTGTGGATGCACTGTCACCCATGTGGAGGATGCACAGTCAGGGGTGTGTTATCAGGTCTCCTTGTTTTGTTCAGTCTCACCTGTGAAGGAACTTCTCATACGACTGGCGGAAGGCAAATCCTGCCCGACGCACCCTCACATTTTCCAGTAGTCCAAGATACTCCACTTGATGCCGGCAGCGTTCATCATCAAAAATTTGTGGGGATTTCTTGTCATTGGGTTTGATGCAACGTACGTAATAGGGTTCCTAAAAAAAAATTAGCAAATGATAAGTTTCACTGGAGAAAAATCCAGGGTCCACAATTACACCACTAACATGCAATTAGTGTTTACTGAGTCAAATTAAGCTGGGTGCCTCTAATTTCTCAGGCATATATTTGTGAATAATTATTTTTCCTTTCCCTCCAAGGTTGGAAGTTCTCAGGTAAAATTTTCTTTTATTATATTTTAGGATTCATCAGGAATAATAGAAAGGGGATAGAACTAAGGAGTAAATTACTGAGCTATGTAACCATACACAGTTTTTGCATATTTTTGGAAACATGGTAAAAAGTAACTGAAGATGTTACTGCAAAATAAAAAAGATTAAAAACTAAAAATTAACTGAAGAGAATTTAATAAAAAGAGGTAGCAGCTATGGTAAAGATGAACTGTGATGAAGAATGTCAAGATATTAGGTATGCCCCTGGTATATTTTTCACTCCACTCTTTGAATCCAGGTTGGCCTTGTGACTTGCTTTAACCAACAGATTGTGGCAGAAGTAATACTGGGTTACCTATTGAGATGCAGCCTTGAGAGGCTCTGTCCTTTTGGAACACTTCTTCCATCTTCTGAAGAAGCCCAGGACTAAGGACTAGATGAAGAAAGAAGTCAGGAAGCCCAGTCATCCTGTTGATGACGTGTGAGTTAGCCATTAGATGACGTGTGAGTTAGCCATTAGACCATCCAGGCTTAGCTCACTACAACCCCTAGGAGAGCCCAGCTGAAACCAGCAGCAGAACTGGCTAGCCAACCCTTAAAATCATGAGAAATAGTAAATTCCTATTATTTAAAGTGCTACATTTTAGGGTGATTTGTTATGCACTAATAGATAACTGATACTTCTTCCCTATTGTGGAATATATATCCTTGGCTAAGATATTAAGCAGAGGATCTATACTATTATAAAGCACAAGCAGAATGTTAATTAAAAAATGATGGGTAATCAAATGCTAACTGAGTTTATAATGGTCTTTAAATGGAGCATTTATATGGGGGAGGTTGCAGTTTTCTGTTAAAAAGGACTTATAAATTTAATACAAATGTAATGAAATGGGGGAGTAGGAGGATTCTGTTTATTGAGGATTTTCTACAAGTTTCCTGAGATGAGGGATCTTCACAGCTTGCTAAATAAACTTAAAGAAGTGGTACTGAGCACAGTAAATACTGAAAAGCTCCTAGATCTTTCTGGATGCCTCGTACTGGTATAACAGAACAAGCATTACAAGGATCGGGACACTTGGATCTTGGTAAAGTCTCTCTAGACCGAATGTACTCATTTATGAAAGAGGATATAAGGGCTTTTACTTTAGTAATAACAGACTAAGTAACTAACAAGGATATCCAGGTGACATTTAGAATAGGCAAAAACCAACCAACCAACCAACCCAAACACAAAGTATTAGTTTAAAGATGTTGGCGTGCTAACAAGATGGGGAATTACAGGGTAGGAATCCAGAAGAAAGAAGCCACAGAGCACAGCCCAGGTATGAGACCACCTTTTTCCTAAGGAAATTTGCCAATCTAGAAGAGGTAGATGGGATCTGAGTAATGACAGCCTTGTGGAGCTAGGGACAGGGACTGGAGGCCAGAGCTTGACAAAAATAAGGTACTGGGTAAGCGTCCCTCACTCTGGGTTAAGATCCAAAAAGGCTGCCATAGTAATAAGGGAATCAGAAGTAGACTGTCCCTCACAGGCACCAAAGGTCAGTTTTGAATTATGCATCCCTTGAAATTATAAGTTTATTTAGAACACCAGTGCTCCCAGGTCCTAAAAGAAGTTAAGGGTAAATCTTCCCAGGAGAAAGAACATAATTTTGCAAATATAATGTTTGGAACAAATTAAAAATGAACCAGACACGGGGCCTCCCTGGTGGTGCAAGGGGTTAAGAAGCAACCTATAAAGCAATCCTTAGCCACTGCAGCACGAGTTCGATCCCCTGGGTGGCCAGGGAGCAACCCACATGGCACAGCAGACCTCTCCTGACTCGCCCGCTGCTCCCCTTGGCAGTGTATTTGAGTCAGCCTGCCTGTTCTGGTCCCCACTCTGTCTCTGGTGAATCCTCTCACCATCCACACCTCTGACCTGTATCCCAGTTCTTATATGCATAAATAAGCAAATCTTTAAAAAAAAATGAACCAGACATATAAAAAGTTAAGAGAATATGAATCAGAAATAGTAAAACAACACACAAAATAAACACACCTGCAGGGGGTCCAAGTTCTGGAGTCATCAGAAAGTGATATTTAAAGAACCGTTTACCATGCTCAAGATGATAAAAAACAGTATTGAGAATTTTTCAGAGAAGTGGAAATGATTAAAAAAAAAAAGGAACCAAACCAACAGAAAACCTAGGACAGAAAAATACAACAAATATTATAAGCTCAGGTTATCACTTGAAGAGAAAATAGAAAAAACTGAAGGAAAAAAGTGAACCAGAAGGTAGGTGAGAAGCACAGAGATAGAAAAAGATGAAAAACAAAAGAGGTCAAGAAGAACAGAAGTGACACTGAAAAGGTGAAAAGGTGTAAGGAACTGCAGCCCTGAAGGGGCAGAAGCAATATTTGAACTAATAGCCAAGAACTAATAGCCACACCTACGTATAGCACAGTAAAACTTCTGAAAATCCAAGAAAAGCAGCTAGAAGTAAAAGAGTGATTACCTTAAGGAACATCAAATAGACTGAAAACTGACTTCTCAAAAAAAAAACACACAAACAAAAAAAAAAAACAAAACCAAAACCAAAACCAAAAAACCAAACAAATCCCAAAGAAACCCACATGGAATGCAGAAAACAAAGGAGCATTATCTCTGAAGTGTGGAAAGGAACTGCAAGCTATAATTTTACTATTCTTCAAGAATGAAAACAGTATGAAATATTTTCAGGTAAACAAGAACAGAATTTATCAACATCAGACCTCTGATATAACAGGGTGAAGTTCCTACAGAAGAAAAATGGTCCAGATGGAAGTGATAATGGGAAGAGGAGAAAAGAAATGACAAATGAACAAATCTAAAGAGACTGCAGTAGCAGTAGTAGTAATGATGATGATGATACTAATAATGTCATCATCTCACTGGCTTAAAATCTATACACATATACATACACAGCCAGTCCTTTCACTCAACACCATTTCATTATAACCTTGGTTAAGAAATAAGGAATCCTGGCTGACACTGAATGAATGAAATGAAGTTATTTGAAAACCTGTTCATTATGTACTGTTTTGCTTAACATCATAGTTTCCAAGAACTTATCAATGACATTGAGGACTTTATATATATATATATATATATATATATATATAAAATACAAATATATGACCAAATTAGCATGTAAGTTGGAAGGAAGGCAAATGGAATTCAAATGTTTTATTGGCTTTGCATTTTCCAGGAAAGATACCAAGTAGTATTAGATTTTTTTTTAATTTTTTTTTAATTTATATTTTTAAAATTTATTCATTTATTTATTTATTTATTTATTTATTTATTTATTTATTTATTTATTTATTTATACAAGCACTGCGTACAGTCAGAAGCACAGGAGGGTGAGAGAATTCACCAGAGCCAGAGCTGGGAGCAGAGCAGGCAGAAGGACTGAAGTACACTGCTGAGGGGAGCAGCGGGTGGCAGGAGAGGTCTGCGCGCCATGTGGGACACTTCTCCGGTGGCCGGGGAGCAGCCGGGGATCAAACCAGTGCTGCAGAGGCTGCGAGCAGCCTCGCAACCCAGCGCTCAACCGCTGCACCACCGGGGAGGCCCAGTATTAGATTTTTATAATGAAGAATGATATTGTAATAATTCAAGTAAAACAAGGCCTCCCCGGTGGCGCAGCGGTTGAGCGCTGGGCTGCGAAGTTGCCTGCAGCCTCTGCAGCGCTACAGCGCTGGTTCGATTCCCGGCTGCCGGTCGAGGGTCCCACATGGCGCACAGACCTCTCTTGCCGCCCACTGCTCCCCTCAGCAGTGTACTTCGTCGGTCTTCCTGTTCTGTTTCCCTCTCTGGCTCTGGTGAATGCTCTCATCCTCCCGCACTTCTGACTGTACTCAGTGCTTATATAAATAAATAGATAAATAAATAAATCTTAAAAAAAAATTCAAGTAAAACAAGATTAAGATGTAATCTTTCAAAATAATAATAAAGAGAAAAATAAAAATAAAAATGGCAATGCTGAAAGGAGAAGAGGAGAGGAAAAAGCTTCATATTAGGTCCCACTCAACACTCTCACCCAAATGCACACAGCTTACACTCAATATGAGTCGACTCAGAAGGAAAAGAACACGCTTGCCAGTAGACAGTGTAGGATCTTTGCAGTTGTCCACACAGCAATCTGGTGGCAGCTTGGATGTAAGGAAATGAGATCTACATCAGACAGGTATAGAAAGTGCCTTTATTAGAAACCTCATGTTCCACAGATCTCTTTAGACAACCTTGCAGACATAGTTTCCAGGGTCTTGAAAGGGCCATGCCTAATACAGGAGTTACCATACACAAGGAAGTACAAAGTATGCTGTTCCCTGAACAGACACTTGACGTTCTCCCATTACAAATACAATTTACCAAAAGGGGTAATTTTTATAAGTGATGCTGTCTAGTAACATATTTCATACACATCCTACCAGCTTAACATGGGAATTGAGCCAGAAATTTAACAAAGGTTAAGCTGTTAAACAGAAGGAACAAAATTTATTTTACCCTTTGCCCACAATAATCTAACATCTAAAAGATGTTAGAAAGGGAAGAAAGTATAATATCAGAATCAAACAGAAAGCACTAATGATCGGTCCATTCAACATGTATAAACTACATTAAAAGTAAATGCACTATATGATTTATTAAAAAGACAAAGATGGTCAGAGTGGATAAAAAACCAAAACTGTGTATCATTTACAAGATATACTTGAAACAAGGATACAGAAAGGATGAAAGTAAAAAAATGGAAGATGATGTAAACCCAAAGAAAAGCTGCTGGAACAATCATATTCATACAACAGACTTGAAGGCAAAAAGCAACACAGAAATAGACATACTTCACAATAAGTGACTCAAACACTGGGGAGAAATAACATTCTAACTTGAATAAGCCTCATGAATTCTCAAACAATTTAAAGCAGAAATTGAAGGTAGACAAATGCAGTATCACAGCAGATTCTAACACACCTTTCAGCACTGAACTCACGGTGAACACTGTCAAATAGAGTCAAAGGCAAAAACAAAGAAATTAATAGGAGTGCAGAAAGACTGGACAATGTGATTAGCAAATGTGACCTATTGGACTTTATATAGAGAGAGTATTAATAGCAAATTATTTTTATATATAAACAGAACATATACATAGAGGAAAGTTAATAAACTTCTATAGCCTGAAACCATAGAGTAAATCCTCTGACCACTTGAGATTAAGCTAGAAAATAAGAGCAAAATGATAATCAGAAAATCTTGTATTTTTGGAAATTTAAAAATTTATTTCTAAATGAACCTTAAGTATGAAAGGATATTAGTGTGAATTAGAAAATATTTTTTACCTCAAAAATCTATACAACTGTGCAAGCAAAGTAATCTCAGTAAAATGTATCATTTAAGTAGTATAAGCAACTTTATTGAACAGAAACCAAGTGAAAGGCATTTCACCATTATTGACTATGTAAGGAAGTGGTCATACTGGATTAAATACTTATGACCACCTGAAGGATAGGGGAAGTCCTTTCATCCTGTTGAGCAATGTAAAAATCTTCAGATAAGGAATCAGTGGAAATGCTTTCTCTGTATAAATCAGCATTCTGTCTCAATTTATAAATGCCGCCTCTGCTCTCTTTTATAAATATCCAGACTGACTCAACCTAAGAAATCCTAAATTTGACAAATTATATGTGTCTTACAAAGGTTAGATCACAAAAGTTAGCAGTGATCTTATTCCCTTGCACTTTTAAACCCATCTCTTCCAATATTTTCTGTGAAAAAACATCACTTGTGAAAGTACACCCATCGGGATATGCATTAAGTAAAGACATTGTCTGCAGATATTCATCCACTTAACCTGCTTTGAACACTGTCAAATAGAATGAAAGGCAAATTCAAATTCATTAGTATACTGGTCATCTGTTTCAAGTACTCTATTGGGTCATCAAGCAGTACGTAAAGTTAGAACTCATTCCCTACATTTAAAAGACTTGCCATCTAGGTGAGGAGATAAGACATGCCTTTAAAAATACTGCTTGGACTCTGAAAAAAATAAAGGAGAAAGATGGATTTCCACTTCTGCTGATGGAGAATTAGGCAATTCACACCAACCTTCCTGATGAAGTTCCCGCAATAAAAGTGCTATACAAAATATGGGGATTAAATCATGAATGTACTTAAGAGCTAGTAACAGAGGAAGCCAGTAATCAGAGGAAGAGACTAAATTCTGGCCAATGAATCCAGCCTGCAGATCTGCTTCTACGAGGCTGTGTTGCCCTGGATGAGGCTGTCACCAGATTGAGCATCGCTTCTGTGAACCTTATGAGGCCAGTGGGATGGAAGGAGAGCCAGGGCTTTGGATGCAGCACTGAGCTTTGGTCTGGAACCCTAGATAACTAAACGTGGGAGTTAAAGGTGAATGGAAAATTACTGGACTTTTCAGCCTCAGCTAATCACTGCAGGTCCTGCAACTGGATTAAGGTGATCCCAGACTCTTAGGGTTTATCTGATATATCTTTTTCAACTTAAACTTTTAAATTTTCTGTTTTCTATTTATGTGTCATTAATAAATGATGCATATCTGGTTTTTCCCTTTAATCTTTTCTGATAATTTTTGTCCATTTTTATGCTATGTAATGACTAATAAACTTGGATTTATTTCTATTGTCTACTTCCTTTATGTGTATAGTGAGTCTTTACTGTAGACTCATTATTTTCCTTAGAATTTTGTGAAAATCCTTTAAGGTCAGGCATGAAGGTGATTTCCTTAAAAAAATTGTGCTTGTTTCTATTAGATGTCTGGGGACAATACCAGACTGGGATTACTTTAAACAGTTGGCTTGAGTCTTCTCAGGCCACCCACGTAGTGTGAATTTGTATGGCAAACCTTATTGGAACTGTTTTAAGATTATCAATTTTGAAGGGATGATGACCTACCCATCCCACTCCCAGCTTAGTGCCAGGGACCAAGACAGGCAGTTTTCTTTTCAAATAATAAAGGATTATTTCTAGTTCATGCCAGATGTATACCTTTGAAGATGCCTACGTGTGTGTGTAGGTGTGTGTGTGTTCTTTTATTAGACACCCTACTTTCAGGAGACCCTGGGCTTCATTTGAAAGATGCAGCATAGAGTGACCACACTCAAAACTATCTATCTACTTCAATAAATCCCCACAGGGTAAATGGAAGCCTTAGTGCTCTGATTAATTTTCTTTTTACTCAGTTAAATTCTGCCTTCACGTAGCTCCTGGCTGCATCTTCTTTACTTTGTTAGTTCACAGTTACATTCAATAAGTTGATTTTTTAATATCTTATCTAACATTTCAGTTGTCCTTATGGGTACTTTGTTTGCTATGTTGCTGGAAAACACATTACTCATCTATATATTTTTTTTAAGATTTATTTTTATTTATACAAGAACAGGGGTACAGGCCAGAGGCCTGGGAGGGTGAGAGGATTCACCAGGGACAGAATGGGGAGCAGAATAGGCAGATGGACTGAAGACACTGCTGAGGGGAGCAGCAGGCCAGGCAGGAGAGGTCTGCCACACCAGGTGGGTATCTCCCTGGCTGGCTGGGTCTTGAACCTGTGCTGCAGAGGCTGGCGGACAGCTTCACAGTGCTGTGCTCAACCTGCTGCGCCACTGGGGAGGCCCTACTCATCTATATATTTTTTTTCTTTTTCTTTTACTTTTTTTTAAGATTTATTTATTTATTTATACAAGCACTGGGTACAGTCAGAAGTGCAGGAGGGTAAGAGAAATTCACCAGAGCCACAGCAGGGAGCAGAACAGGCAGAAGGACCGAAATACACTGCTGAAGGGTGCAGCGGGTGGCAGAAGAGGTCTGTGTGCCATGTGGGACCCTCGCCAGTGGCCGGGGATCGAACTGGCACTGCAGCGGCTGCGGGCAGCTTCACAACTCAGTGCTCAACTGCTGCACCACAGGGGAGGCCCCTCATCTATATTTTTTAAGATCTTGATGT
Organism: Talpa europaea; assembly: GCF_964194135.1. NCBI lineage: Eukaryota > Metazoa > Chordata > Mammalia > Eulipotyphla > Talpidae > Talpa > Talpa europaea. Next base: position 81,010,214 of record NC_140074.1, on the reverse strand, counting down.
TCCTAGGTGAGACTGAGATCTAATTTTATTTTCTCTTCTTAACTCTGTGTTAAGGAAATGTTAATCTTGCCCTCATAAAATCAGTTGGACAATGGCCATATTTCTTTCCATTCTCCAAAAAACAGTTTGCATATGATAGGGATTATCATTATTTTGAAGATTTTGTAAAACTTTTCTGTAAAACCATCCAGGCTTGATGTCTTTGGCAGAATTGAGGGAAGGCAGACTTCTGATTAGTGAATCAGCATCTTTAAGGTTATTAATTTATCCAGGTTTTCTATTTCTTCTTGAGTTAATTTTAATAATATTTTTTAGAAAATGATCTAAATTTTCAAATTTAATGGCATATAGTTGTTCATAATATGCCGATGATCTTTAAAGTCTCTGTAATATAAATGCAGTTGTAGCCCTTCTTTTATTCATTTTTTCTTTTTAAAGGTTAGCTTATTTGATTAATTCTTTGTCTATTACTGCTCATTTTTGCCATTTAAAAATTATTTTCTCAATCTTTAGATTTTCTTGTGTGTTCTTTCTGGCTTCTTGTGTTGAACTTATTAATTCACTTATTTTCAATCTTCCTTGTTTTTTATAACAAGTGTATCATTTTAGCATTATCCTATAAATTGTGATAAATCTTTAGACACATAATTCCAGATATTTTTTGTTATGACTTCTTCAAACTGTGAGAATACTTTATTTTTTAAGTTCCCAAGTACATTTAAGACAAAAAAAGTTTTTTAATGCTGATTTTCATTTTCCTTGCTGTGAGGAAAGAGGATGATGTATCTGTATATGTACTTGTTAAAAAAGTCGAGACTTCCTTTGAGATCTAGTGGTCAATTTTTATAAATGGTCCATGTATACTTGAAAGGTATCTGTACTTCTTATTCCCTGGGTACAGAGTTCTTTTGATCTATTAGATAAGTTTTAATTTGGTTTTTAAAGCTTCTATCTCCTTACTAAGGATTTTGTCTGTTTGATCTGTTTCTGGTAGAACTGGTTTAAAGTCTCCCACTTAAAAAAATAGTCTCCCACTTTGGCTGTGGACTTTTAAAATTTTCCTTCAAAGTTTTTTCAGGTCCCTTTTTTTGTTTTAGAGCATTTATATATAATCATGACTATGTTGTTAGGGACCTGGCTCTAAATGGCTTTTATGTCGGGCATTTTAATTTTTTATTGTGAGTTTATTTATCTGCATTAATACTTTTTTCTTAAATTCTTTGTTATTTCCAACTTATACTGCTTTTAACCAGATTTTTTTAATGTTTTGTTTTGGTGGAGAGTTGATGTATATACCTCTCTGTTTTTAATCTTTTTGCAAAGCTGTCTCCTATAAGCAGCATATTGCTAGATTTTCCACACATATAGATTAGCAGTCTCTTTACAGAGACTACTTATTTAGGTTTATTTCTATATATTTTCTTTTTTCTAAATGCAGTATTTCCCTTTGTGTCTGCGCTGCCCACCTTCCTGCCTCCTATTATATGGGTAAGATGTCTACACTCTTTTTTTTTTTAAATGTATTTGCATTTTTTTAAAAGATTTATTTATTTATACATACAAGAACCAGGGCACAGGCCAGATGTGCAGGAGGGTGAGAGGATTTACCAGAGACAGAGCAGGGAACAGAACAGCAGACTGACTGAAATACACTGCTGAGAGGAGCAGCTGATGAGACAGAAGAGGTCTACTGCGCCATGTGGGCATCTCCACAGTCGGCCGGGCTTGAACACACACCACAGAGGCTGTGGACAGCTTCACAGCCCTGTGCTTAACTGCCTACACCACCAGGGAGGCCCAAGTAATCTATACTTCTTTGCTTATTCCTGCTCCTGTCCTCATCTCCCAACCTCCACATCCTCTTAGATCAGGCAGCTGAGTAGTACTGCTAGGTTAATCTGCCTACCTCATATCCAGTACCTTTTTCCTACTTTGAAATCGAATACCTATTTCTCATTGGGTATATTACTGTTCAGGATAAACATGTACTCTCTAGCTTCCTTGGCAACTAGGTATACTGAATGAGAAGTAGCTGAAGTTCTGTGTGAAACTTCCAGGAAGTCTCTTTAAAGGGGTAGAACTTCAGCTGCCAACTTGGACCAGGAAGATGGATGATGCTAAGAATGGCAGAAGACAGACAGAAAGAACCTGTCCCTAATAACCTCAGAGCTGCTATACTAGTCCTGGGATAATTTCTTTCGTACTTCATTTACAGGAAAGAAAAGTAAATGTTTCTCTTGTTTGAGCCACTAATTTGGGGATCTCTTTTATTTGCAGCTGACTATAATTCCTCATATAGAAATTATAGATACCTCTAGAATTTTAATTTTTTAAAAATGCACATTTCATTACCAGTTTTAGAAAACAAAGGCAATTCTTTCTAATTAAGTAAATCTATTTTACAATAAATATACTTTACAAATGTTTTATTAATATATTTTATAAAATTTCAAGTTTAACTGCTTCCTGGGTCACATGTCTTCCTTCTAGGTTAATGTTTTTTCTTTTTTTTTTTTAATTTTTTAAAAAAAGATTTATTTTTTATTTATTTATACAAGCACTGGGCACAGTCAGAAGCATGGGAGGGTGAGAGAATTCACCAGAGCCAGAGCGGGGAACAGAACAGGCAGAAGGACCAAAATACACTGCTAAGGGGAGCAGCGGGAGCGGCAGGAGAGGTCTGTCGCGCCATGTGGGACCCTCGCTGGTGGCCGGGGATCGAACCGGTGCTGTAGAGACTGCGGGCAGCTTCGCAGCCCAGCGCTCAACCACTGCACCACAAGGGGAGGCCCGGTTAATGTTCTTTCTTGTTGGATGAAGCTGACAGGCAGAGAGGCTGAGATGTCAGAGGAAGAGTTCTAGTGGTATTTTTGTCTTTGGTTCTGGTGTCCTTACCAGGGCCTTCCTGGAGTTTTGATTATACAACAAACTGTGTTCATATATTGTCACCTGAGGTCAAGAATCCTCATGAAAAGAAAGAGAAGCTACTGAATAGATCTGTTTTTGTGGCATTTGCCTACTTTATCCAGGGGGAAGTAACTAGAAATAGTATAGATTTAAATTCTTAGAGAGGACATTGATTTTTTTAAAAAGGATAATAATGAAGATTACTATACCCAGGAAAAGTACCAAAGGAGAAAGATAAAAATAAACGAACCAAAAATAATGAGTCCCAGAATGCTGCCTAATTTATCAAACTTGTCAACAGTAGTTTAGAGTAGAAAAGAGAAGAAAGGTGTTCTTTAAGGAAAAAACACACAAAAGTAATCAAATAGTATTAGACCTTAAAGGAAGAGTAGAAATCAGAAATAACTGTCAATAACATAGCTCTGAAATAGCCTAAGGACAATACTAAAATATTAAACATCCTTTTAAAACTCTGGCTATTTTGCATACAAGTAAAATATATGATGGAATATTACATGTTAATTCAATATTATTTTTAAAAACCAGGTCCTGTCTTCAGCACAGGGCTGAGTTCATTTTGTCAGACACATGATATATTTTTGAATTTTCAAGGTCTCAGTAAGACCACGTTGACTTAACTACAATGGAGGGTAAAACACCTGAACATAAATAAAGCATTTCATCTGGGACACAAACAATTGTTTCATCCAGCCACATTTAAAACACAGCAAAAACTCCACTTAGAACAGAACCTCTAAAATTCACTTTAAATATATGTTCTGCATTTACTATGATTATCTCAAAAGCAAATTATATATATATTCTTTATGCCATACATAAAAGGGAATCTATGAATTAAAATGATATTTAGAACAAAAGGGAATTACCTTCGATGCGAGGTTGTCTACCAAGGCAATCATGGAGTTCTTAAACAAGGTGGCAGCCGTGAGGGGTCGCTTGGTCACCTCTGTGATGCTCAGTTTGCCTTCCGGCCACATATTCTTTAGCACAGGATCTGAACTGAGAAGCAGAGGGCAATTCAAATGTGACATTCAAATAAGCTGCACAAGAACTGGTGGCCAACCCTGCTACAATGAAATCTGAGGGTCACAACTAGACACAGACGGAACTCACAGGCCTCACTGGAGAAGTGGTTCCATCCAGAAAATGATGCTGAAAGCTAGCAACAGATACTGAACTACAGTGGAAAAGACGTGTCCAAGCTATACTACATTTTAAAAATCCTATAAATTTCTTTAAAGTGACACTTCTATTATTGCTATTATTACGATTACCATCTAGGGCCCTCAAATAGTTTACGTGGCTCTTACAATATAACAACAATAGATGACTGTTTTAAGATAGGACATCACTATAATAGGAAAATGACCTCCAATGTCATGGCAAAAAAGTGAAAGCATCTTCTAACTGAAGCAAGTACTCACACTTACTTCGTAGGTAATGCTACCAAAAGCCAGCTCTTTCTAAAAATAGAGATGGGAATATAAAGTAACCATTTTTTACATTGTCTTCTAGTAAATCCTTTCACTGCAGGTGAATTTATAGGTGGCACTGGCAGTTACAATATTTTATTGGTGTGACACTAAGAATGTTGCAGTCCAATTTCTTAAAATGTTTTTCAAGCCAGTTTTTGTGCTAAAAACCACATATTTGCTATTTGGCTCTATAGAGTTGCTTTGCTCCTGACTCCACAGTGGAAGATGGAGCTGTTCTCAGTGTGCTGAACCTCTGGCCACGATAAATCCACAGAGGTAGTGAATGCCATCATCACTCAGCCCCGCTGCCTCCCTCGAGCATACCCTGACATTGCTACTGGCCAACTGAGGCTGTTTATTCAATCTTAATTTTTGACATTTTCCACATAGAGCAATGACAGACTCTCATTTTCCCCTTAAAATTGATGCATCTTATCTGGATAAATGCTCTCAAAATGCCTTTTCCCTGTGACCAGCACCTCCATGTCTCTCCTCTCACAATTACTTGTGTCTAATTTGCTAGGGATGATGACTCCGTCAAAGTTCTGGGTGGCTTCAACATCCACACAGATTACCTACTTTATAGAAAAACTCCTTGAAAGAACTGTTTAAACACATGTGTCTCCATGTTCTCATTTGCCTACTTTAGTCTGATATCTACTTCATGACTGCTAAAGCCATGTCAGTGAGAGGCCCACTCATCTTCACATTAGCAAATCCACTGGTTAATCTCAGTCCTCACTCCACTCCAGCTTTTGACCAGTACTGACACAGTTTATCATTACTTTCTTCTCAAAGCACTTTAGTTTATGGCTTGGCTTCTGTGACACCAGACTTGTGGTTTTTCTTCCTCCCTCACTGGCACGCTCTCTCTTTCCTTCACTAGTTCTTCCTTCCTTGTTTGAGTCTAAATGTTGGCAAGTCTCAGGGATTAGACTTTTGAGTTCTTCTCACGCTTACTTTTCACCTCTGCTCACCCTAGACCATCTCATTTAATTGCATAGCCCTAAATGCCATCAATATCTCAATGGCCATGGATTTATGTCTCTAGTCCCACCTTCACCATGAGTTCCAGATGCAATTGCCTATATGGCATTTTCAACTGGATGTCCAATACACATCTATCAAAACAAAATTCTTGGTATCCCCCACCGAATTTGCTCCTCTTCTTGTCTTTCCCACATCAAGCATCCCTTCCCCATTGCTTTGGAATCATCTCTGATTTCTGTTTTTCTTTCACATCACACATCCTATCCATCAACAAATTTTATTAGCGCCACTTTCAAAATATCACCCAATTTGACCACTTTTCATCATCTCTGCCACTACCATCCAAATCTCAGCTTGGATTACTAACCTAGCCTCCAAACTGTCCTGCCTATTTCTACTCTTGCCTTTTATTGTATATGTTTTACATGGCAGCCCTGGGATTTTTTAAAATATAAATTATATCATTTGAAAAATTCCAGTGGCTTCCCTTCATACTTTATCCTTACCTTGCCTCATGGATTCTTCACGATCCAGGTCCTGCTTAACTCTGAATTCATTCCTTCCTACTCTTCCCACTTCTCAACCCCATTTGCCTTCATGCTTTTCTTCATATACCCCAGCTCATTCTCACCTTAGGCCTTGGTACTAGCTGCTCTCCCTGCCTGGACTGCACTTCCCCCAAACATTCATGGTTCACTCCCTCACTTCACTCAGGTTTCTGCTCAAATGTCACTCCTCTGAAAAGGCCTTTCCAACCACTCTTTTTCCTCCCCTGCCCTTTTTCATCTGTACCCTCCACCTATGATGCTTTACTTTTCTTTACACAATGTCACTCCCTAGAAGTGAGTTGTCTTCTTGTTTACTGCCCACCACTCCCACCAGAATGAAAGATCCATGAGGGCAGGAACTCTATCTAAATTCTTTTCCCAGTTATATCTGAGAGTATGAAGAATATGTGGCTCAGATGGGCTCAATACATTTTGGATGGTCTGTTGACCAACTCACAGAGGAGACTTCACAAATGAGTGACTAGGGTTTTTGAATTTAAAAGAAGCAGCTGGTCAAGAGTCTCTTCTCTTTTTCATGGGGCTTTTTTCCAAAATATTCATACTAAGTTTGAACTTGTTATTATTTGTCTGGTTTTCTTTCATCACAGCCTTTTCACATTTCCTTGATTGTGAGCTGTTCTGTTCCCCCTGTCCAGATCTGTCATCATTTACACTAGATGCACCCTGAAAGGTCTCACAGTTGGGGGCAGACACTACAGTCAGAATCTGAGTGTGTAGTGATTTTAGCAGGATCAGATGTTAACTGACACCCTCCCATTACCACTGGCCTAGCCTAGGGATAGCTAGTACCCTGGCAGGGGGTGCCGAAGGATGGCAGCAGTATACAGAGAAACTGAGGCAACCCAAGGGAAATCAAGAAAACCATATTAGTAGCAGGTTTCTGCTCTAAGTTGAAGGATTGTATAGTCAGAAAGTAATATGTTGTATTCATTAAGCATGATTAAGAAGAACAAGAAAATCTGCCAGAAACTCTTAAAGTTTTCACATAAAAATACCATGTATATACATGTTATGCAATGTATATGTCTAAAAGCTTAATTTAAAGATGATTGAAAAACTTTATTCTTACCTGTTGTACATGAGGCGCTTGAAATCTTGAAATAAAGTATCTTTATTTTTGTCAATAAAACCAATGACAGAATAGCTAAGGGAGAGAAAAAAAAATAGGATACATGCATTATTCACCAAGCAAGAGCAACATTTAAGTTTTTCTAGACATCTACAAGCCTTTCTACTGTTGACTATAATCAATCATCTATAAAGCTAACATGGTCTACCCTGTGCTATGTTAAAGATGATCAAATTTATCAAGTACAGGGGCTATTGCTTCACTTCCTCAAAAGAAAAGTAAATATCAACACCATCATTATGTGTAAGACCATAATTTTCTACTAGTCTATTGCTTACCTCAAGAAGATGACTTTTTAAGATAGCGACATTTATCATTCAGCATTTGTAAGATAAAAGCAAAACAGAGACAAACAGGAACTAACGGTCTCATCCGTGGGGAGGTGAAGTGACCTGCCTAAGGTTCGCTCAGTGTGTTCAGGGTGGGATGAGAGAATCCAAGAACTGCAAAGGATGGTAATATCTGGATAAGCAGAGGAGAAAGTGGAAGGCAGATCACACAGAGAAACATTAAAGGCAGGGACAAAAGCAGGCACATGCATGGGGTTCTTAAGAGAAAGGAGAAGGCCAGGAGTGACAGCATACAGGGAGTGTGGTCTTGAAAGTCAGCTGAGGTTGCAATTGCTAAGAAGGGTAGAAATGGGAGCTGTCCTACTGCAGTGACAGGCATGGACTCAAGAGTAAATTTCAGGGTTGAAGTATAAAAGTAATCAGGGATTCTGGATTATTAAATCAAAGGTTTAAGAGGATGAGCAAATAGTAACTCTAGATGCATCTGCTCCTCAGAGCTCTGCCGTCTTGCCTGTCAGTATTTTCTTCCTTGACAATCACATCAAAGTAGACAAATCTCAGATCTCTACCCTGACCTCTCACTGATATTTTAGTCTTACATAGTTAATTCTGAAAAAAATTCTTTCATGCTGTGCTGCTTGTGGGCAGTTAGTCCAAAATTATTCCCTTGCCTCCTCTAACCTAGGTCTAGGATTCTTAGTGCTTTCAGTCACCTGACTTTTAATTTGTTATCTAACCCATAATATTCAAACTTCAAGGTTTGTATTTTATCTTTAACATTCACAGTGATTTGATCTCAATCTACTTGCCCAGGCATTTCTACTTTTCTAGACTACAAAAAGGATACACTCCAGTCAAATGGTCTGAGCTGCTATTTCCTGAATATTTTTAGTACCTTCCCACTCCTTCCTATAAAAATAATTCCTAGCATCTAAGAACCAGCATCAGCCTTACCCATATTTATCACATACAGCTTAGAAGTATTATATCATTTGCTTATTCTGAATTCAGATAACACTTATTATTACTCACATGACAATTATTTTATACCATCTTTTGCTGTATTAATGTATGCATGTAAATGCATGTACAGGTGTATATTTATTTGAACACAATATACATACCTATAAGTATACATAAATATACACAACTATGCATGATTGTGAGCATCTTACATAGAAAGCTCTTTGTGGACAGGGATCATACCTGATAAGGTATCATGTACAGAGAAGACACCCAGCAAAAATCTAGAAAAGGATCAAAGGGCTTAAGGAAAGAAGAGGCAGTCTGAGGCTGGACTAACCCACAAGGAGGTGAACTAGCAATCTGAACTGGGAGCCTGGGAACCTGGCAATTGTCTGTTATTCTATAAACTTGCTGTGTGACCTTGGGTAAGAATTTTACACACTCTGAACAAATTTCTTTACAAAACAAAGGGCTGGCCTACATTTTTACTTTCTAAGCCTCTTTTCAGCTTTACACCTATGTCATTCTAAGGTTTATGAAAGCCCCCCTGTAAAGGTGAGGCCTGGATTTTCAGCGGAAGAGACCTCTATAGCAGTGGGTTTCCCCTCTTCAGTATTCTGGAACCTGGGAAGAGGATAAGAAAAAAAGGGAAGATGGTACCATTCCAGCACTAAAGGCTAATTAGACAGATGGAGTGATGATTTTGATCCATATTATTTTATGATTCTGGAGATTTAATTTAAACCAGGAACAGCTATTAAAATATCTTCAAAAGTCTTTCCAGAATTTATAGAAATAATCATTTGCTTTATTTTTCTGGCTCTCTTCCTGTCATGGGTTTTAAGAATAGAACTCCTAAGGTTAAAGCATAAAGAAAAAGGAAAAAGAGAGAACTTTAAAGTAAGGAGTGTGTTCAGTGGAGAGTGAAAGCATACTAAGTGTGTAGGCTGAGAAATGGTCCCCTGAAAGACATTACTAAATTCCCTGGAAACAAGGAATGTTGCCTTATATGGTAAAGAAGTAACTACATGAAGGATTTTGAGAGGAGCAGCTTATCCCACGCTACCCAGGTGCCATCAAAAGTGTAGCTTGAAAACAGAGGCAAAGAGAGTTTTAGCATGGACACGCACACAGCAAAGTAAGAGGCAATGTGACCACAGAGGCAGAGGCTACAGCGATGTGGCCACAAGCCAAGGAATGCCTGCAGCTGCCAGGAGCTGGGAAAGGCAAGAACAATCCCATAGAGTCTCGAGAGGGACTGTGGCCCTGCTGGCCCCTAGATTTCCAACTTGTGGTCTCTGGGCACTGTGAGAAAATTAATTTCTGTTCTTTTAAGCTACCAGTTTGTGGTCATTTGTTACAGCGGCCATTGGAAACTGAATACTAAGGTTTTTATATTTCTTAGTAATATTTTCATATCCATTTCTTCTTGCACTGTAATCAGAAAACGTGGTGAGTGAGAATTTTACTTTTTCAAATAACGTTTTGAAAAACAATACAGTAGAACTGGTTTTTGTTCCCACAGTTACCCAGCTACTGCAGTTCTTCGCACACAGTGGTGACTATCACTGCTGAGTATCACTGTGACTATCACTATCAGAGTGACTATCACTCTGACTGCCTGTCAGAGCTCACTCTCTCCTCTTTCCCCAGCTCTTTCTCCCGATGTTTACTTTCAGGGCTCAGCCTGGGCATCACTTCTTCAGGAAGACTTCTCTATGCTCCTCACTCTGAATTCATTATTGCTCTTCAGTGTTTCCATAATGCTTTGTGCATCTCCAGTTTAACCCTTTCTCTTTGTGACATGCCGGCCTGTATCCTCCACTGAACTGTCAGCTGCTTCAGGGAAAGGCCCATCTATGTACCTTGGTTTGTCCATCAATTGATTGTGACAGAGTGCTGACAACACCAGGGGCTATGCATGGCCACAGAGGGTGTGCTCAGTGTTTGAAAAGCAAAGGATGAATAAGTTGTGCAAATTTTTTTTTAAATGAAGAGATTAAAATATATTGGCATACAAAATGACTGAAAGTGAATGAACAGGAATACAATTTCTATTTTCCCTGGTTATAGTCTCTGAGATGAGGCTGCATGCAGACTGTCATGTAAGATACTAGGGTAAGATGTACTCACATGACATCACCCGCATAATGTCGGATTCGAAAATCTCGATCAAACTCCAGGATCTTGTCTGAGGCACAGAGCTAAAAAATCAAGAAGGAGATTATTTTAAAAACATATATGTTCACTTTCCTGAATATATATTCCCACTAAAAATTAGATGATAATAATGTCACAAATCATGCTATCATTATGAATGAAATCACACTGTGTGGGGCTTGCTTTGAATATTTGGCTTATTTGAAGACCACAGTCTTTCACCAGAAATCCACATAGCTAGGCTTCATTTCCCAGTCATCCTTGCATTTGGAAATGGTCAACTGACCAAGTTCTGGACAATGGAAGTGAGGTGCTACCATTCTAGGCCAAAGGTAGTAAGAAGTGGGTATTCTCCTCAGTACTTTGTTTTCTCCTCCCACTAGTTGGATGCAGAGGACAGTCTTTCAAGGATGGAAGAACTAGGAGATGGGAAAAAATATGGGTCCCTGAGAAAGAACAGACTTCTATTGTTTTATGAAACTCAAATCTTGACACGGTCTAGTCTACCCTGTCTGATACTGTTTTTTTCTCTACATGTTCCACTTGTGGAAGACCACGCTGAGGACATGCTATCAGCTAGGCACACATATATCATTCAGTCCTCATTACTGATATTTAAGTATTGCAAGGTCTTTTTCACATACATGGAAGCTAAGACTCAAAGAAGTTAGGTAGTTGGTCCAAGGCCACATAATTTTAAGTGGGGCTCTGGGAAAGAATGTTCTGCTCCTTGCTCTGTCTCTGGTGAATCCTCCTACCCTCCCGCGCCTCTGGCCTGTACCCCAGCTCTTGTATAAAAATAAATAAATCTTTAAAAAAAAAGTTATTTGCACTACAGAACAGTGTGCCTCATATAGCAACATGGAATTATGAAAGGGTCTCCTTTCTTCATGGAAGTGAAGGACCATGAGGCCTATGTTCTCTGGCCTATGGTTGCTAGACAAACTGACATTGCAGGGAGCACTTGGGGATGATGATGTGTCTCTCTTCAGAGAAATGGCAAACGTTTCACATGCCAGGCACCACACAAAGGTCGGCCCACCACACTGCCGCCAATTATTACAGAAATGAGATGCTTATAATGTGAAGTAGGGAGTCAAAAGGATGCCCGTTCATTTCAGGAATAAGTTTCCTTGTAATAACTGCAATTACAGCTAGAATTTCTTTATTTTCAAGAAAGTCACATAATCTGAAGAACTATGGCAGAGCACGCAAACTACATTTGATAACTGAGGAGAACAGTAAAAAGTCAAGGACAAAAGCTGTTTCAATGCCAGCATTATCAGATGCAGGAGCAAAATTCTAGCACATGAACAAGGACTCTGTACCTATTGGTTATAAATGACATCATGCTTTCTAAAGAATCATGTTCATTTTTCCTATTTCTAGCAAATTGAATAGTCTGGAGCTCCCTCTCCTGGATATTATGATTTTTATCAAACTTGTCCTATAAACCAGAGATGCTGAATTTACCCACAACAATACATAATTTCATGGATAATTATGGCCTTTCTTTCCTAGTTGAGGGACACTCTTTTAATCCAACACATGAAGTCATTTAATACTGTCATATAATGAGGAGACTCTTACAGATCAAAATAAGAGAAAGTATTCATTAAACACATTACCTTTCGGCTAGAGAAATGACCATGCTTGGCCAATTTACTGTTAAGTGCTTCGAGGAACATTTCATCTGTCACTTTGCCGACATTCATGCAGGCGTCATCTAGGATGGCGATGATGCCCTTGTGCTGCTGCTCCACCAGGTCCACGATGATCTGGTTGTTGAAGTAATCTATCTGTAGGAAAGCAGGTGCAGGCAAGTAAGACACCAATGTCTCCATATGTATCAGGGTAAGTAAAGCTACATGGTGAATAACATCAGTGAGGTCTGACACTAAAGTGAGCATGTCCTACCAGGTTAATTTTTTAATGTCTTTGTTAACTTTGTATCATGAAACATTTTGTCTTAGATGAGTATAGCTAAAGCAAAAATGATAAAGTAGACATTTCTCCTATTACCAATTTCTGTTTTAATTATCTCTAAATCCTGCACCTAGCCCTACTCCTTCATACTCTCAGCCCCCCAATCTGTTAATTATTAGCCACATGATCCAGATTTCACTGAATAACAATAACCTGATATTTAACTTATTGAGATTAAGTTATTACGTAAAGCTTGCACTTTTAGTTAGATGGTTCTGGATGACTCAAATCCAAAAGAGCATCTTCTCCACTTTCTCCATATTGAAAAAGCATATATGGATCTAACAGAGTTTTGACATTTGTTGGGGTACGATCTAAAACATTTAATTCTGAGATGTAAGTATCTGTAACAGATAAGAATAAGCTTTCCCCCCCCCCCCCATGAACTGGATGATGCTGTAATTTCAGGCTTTTAAGCAACTTCAATATACATAAGGTGAAAATTCCTCTTCTACACCTGCTTATTCTGGTAACTGGCAGCATAAAATCAGTACTCCCACAGAGAGCACACACTGGCCAAACTCAGGAAAGCTGTATATCATTTGAAGATGGGCAAATTATTATACATGGAATCTTATGTGTTGACAAGTCCCATCTCACTTTGACATGAAATTCATGTAGATTTAGATAGATACCTAAACTGAGAGTTGTCTCCATTGCCTTCTGTAAGATCTATACACTCATAACAGGCTATTAAAGTGCTCTGCATATTCCAGTCCCATGCTATTTAACATTCAAAGACCTAGACCAGTTATTTGTCTGTGGCTTTTAGCTCCATGCCTAGACTTCCAAGTTCTTCTCTTTCCATGGACTGAAAGTCTGCAAACTGGGTGGCTTTTACTTTCTTTTTAATACTTTTCTGTTTTGTCTATATCAGTGATTCACAGACGCTGACTGTGCTCCCCCTAGCCCCCACTGGGGTACTTGGCAATGTCTGGAAACATGTTTTGGTAGTCACGACTAGAGTTACTGGCATCCAGTGGGTGGAGGCCAGAGATGCTGCTAAACATAGAGCAAAGCACAGCTTTCCACAGCAAAGAATTACCTGGTCCAAGATGTGAGTAGCACAGAGATGGAGACGACCTGGTCTAAATATTTACCTTTATTGTGAGCATGGACTACATTTCCAATTAGGGAGAAAGCATAAATTAGTAATAACTAGGGGGAAAATGCAAAAAAAATACCCCCAAATACTCAGAAAGTAGGAACTGAGAAAGTAGGTAATGTTAGGCTTTTGGACTATGACTAAATTTTCTGTCCTAAGGACCAAAGAATTAAGTTCCCTGAAATTCTAATTGTATAACTAAAAGCCACTTAGTTTTTACTGAAGAATCCAGTAACTTTTAGTTTGGGAGTTAATTTGGCTTCAAATATTGCTTGAAGTAGTGGTTTTCAAACCAATTTGTTCCAGCAAACTGGCATTCCCAGCAGATTTCTTCAGATTATAGAGGGAAGGATAGACATGATGGGGTGGATCGGGGGCATAGGGCTTAGGCCTTCCTCTCCCCACTCTAAATTGAGCAGCTTTCTGCATGAGTCAAGTCCTCGATAGCTAAAATGGACTTATAAAGTACAGTACCAAAAGCCTTAAAAAGTAACCAATTAAGGAGACAATCAAACATTATTAACCTGACGAGGCTAACAGCCAGTTCACATACCACCTATAAAACAGACTGGCAGAAAAACATTGATCCCAAATCCAGTCAGGCCCCAAATCTAACAACTAAAATACAGAACATACAAGGAACAGTCCTCTGTTTTCTGCATTAGATGACATCTCAGGAATCTGACAGCAAAATCCAGGCTGTAGGAAACTCTATAGAGCAATGATTTGTTCTTTTCAACAAAAGATTACAAGGGAAAAAAAGAAAGAGCCAGATGGAGGAGAAACATGTACACATAGACGAGAAACCTTGCCTATGCAGCATAAGACCCTCATTTGGAACCAAATTCAAATTGTGAAAACAAAAATCATAAGGCAACCGAGGAAGTATTAAACTGTGAACACTGAATGGACAGAGATTTGGTAACATTAAGTAATTACTGCTATTTTTTTCAGTGTGATAGTTGTATTATGGTTATGGTTTCTGTACAATTCTTTAATCTTTTAAAGAAAAACAATGACGTGTTTAGAGATGAAACAATACGGCATCTGAGATTTGCTTTGGAATAATCTGGGGATAGGTGAGTAGGGTAACAGAAGAAGCAAGTCGCTGACAACTGTTGAAGTCGGCTGTTTCTTATATTATGGCCTCTGCTCTTATGTATGTTCAAAATTTTCCATAAGAAATTAAAAAAATTAAATACTATATTCAGAAGTCTGAGGTTTTTAAAGGAAATACTTGCCCAGATTCTATCTAATTTGGGGACCTTGCCATATAGTTGGTAACTTGTTATCTTGGGGTTTGTCTTCTATTTCCTCTAGGACATATTTCCTCTTGGTTTATCTCACTAAGAATTTTTGCATTTCTAGGGTTTTTATTCCTCTTTCAGATGTTTGGAATCGCTTGCTACCATTGCTGATTTTTCCATTTAGCAACTATGCCTGTGGAATTTGATATTCTGATTGTTAAAATATTTTTGGCCAGTATCCCCAAATTACATCTGAACACAAGTTTTATCATTATATTTGCTGCAAAAAAATTTAAGCTTCAGCTATAATTGTGTATTATACAATAGATTTATTTTAAGAAAACTGCATATAAATTTAATTGAATACATCTTAATGTGCTATAAAAGTTTACCGTTTAAATCAAAATTGTAGGTAATCCAATTATAAAGTAGTAATGCACACTTTGGCTTATTTGTAAGTAGTAACATACTTGAACTTTCAAAATTTTTTAATTCCAATAATATACTTGAAAAAAAATTTTTTGTGGTATTCTAACGTTTAACACACATAGTGGAAAGCAAAGATACAATTTGAGGCAAGAAAGCTATTTAATACACCACACCACTGTCTCTTTTTTCTGAATGAGAGCAAACAGTTCACAGAGAACCAGGAGAAGAGAGGTGACAACTGCAGTGTGTCACAAATAAATCAGAAAATAAAAATAGAAGACAAGCATTTTTACACATGGGTTTCAGAGGATATGAACATTAACTGAAGACAATAAAGATGCCATTTATCTTACACAGTAGAGAAGGAAAACTAGAATAAGAGGAGAAAAAGGAAGAAAAGGAGAAAGGAAAACAAACTGAACCTGGAAGCAAAGCTCAATTTAAGGCAGAAGCCGCTACTCTGAAGATCTTGCAGTAGGATGTTCAACTCTGATACTTGAATCAGACAGTATGAACCAGAAAACCCATGTGTGAAAAATGTTAAGCTTGCTGATTGTAACTGCATTTTCTGGGCACTAACAAGAGCACCTATCTAATTAGAGAAACCCCACCTATCAGTCCTGAAAACAAGCTGTATTTACATTAAAAGTAAAATCAGATGCTTCGAGCACCCAAGAAGGGTATAAAAAAAAATCTAAAATGTGAAGACTTGATGTTCTCCACAAGATGTGAAACACATGAAGACATTTCCCACCAGAGCCCACTCACGTGCTTCCAGGGGATGCCTTCCCGCTGGTATTCCTCTTGTTCCTGCTTCAGAACCAGCTGTATAAATAGCTGTTGCAGCTTCTCATTGCAGTAATTGATGCAGAATTGTTCAAAGCTGCAAGAAAGGGAATAAATTATGTTTAAAGAAATTAAAAAAATGGGGTTTTAAGTATCTTATTGAGTTTACCTGTTGTTGTCAAAGATTTCAAAGCCATAGATATCTAGGACACCAATAACAGTGTTTTTCCCATGGATTGTGGTGTCATAATTCTTGACCTCTATAATATCATTGATGCGGGTTACAATCCAACAAAAAAGGCGCTCGTATATTGCCTGTGAAGAAAATAACATCGTAAATTTTTGCTCATTTGGGAATGAGTCCTCTGTTTAGATTGGCGAGAGAAGTTTTAAATTCCTATTTTTCTTCTTCTCACTGTTTAGCATAGCTGTTATTACCCTAAGCAGAATTAGAAATGTAGACCATCTGTTAAAATAATTATGTGATGTATGCAAAACTGAAGGAAACAGTTGGGATTTTTAGGAGATTACTGTATGTCATACACACTTGTAGGGTAAGGAAAAATGTCAGGCTTTTCTGCCCTCCCGCCATCAGGACAGATGATGGATCCTTGCGGTCCTGAATGCATGCCTGATGGCAGGCACCTGGAATAGGGTGTGGGCATAGGTAGATGGGATTCACCTGGGCTGAGACTGGGCTTTTTAAGGGTGGAATCACGGGGACGCCAGTAGAAGCGAAGAACGAACAGAAGCTGAGAGAGAAGCAGAGAACTCTGGAGAGCCCAGCTAGAGTGAAGACTTGCTGGGGGCTGGGAGGCCTGCCAGCCTCCCGGCCCCCCAGCACCCCTGCCTGCTGTGTGCCTGCTAAATCCCAATAAAAGCCTGCAAAAAAAACCACTGAGGGCTCCAGAACTCCTCTTTTGCCCGGTCTGCTGGATCTTAGAGGGCCTGCTCAGTGCCCCTTCCTGCCCCTACAATTGGCATAAGTCGGCAAGATGATCCATGCAGACAGGTATTGGAGTCCTCCGAAGACCTGGAGGGACTAAGGAGTAACAGACTGTGTGTGCCTGTGACGACGCTGGAGGTGTCATGGCGGCACAGGAGATGGACGAGATCCAGAGCTGCAGGACGAGACCTGGTGTGAAGGAGATACCCGAGAGGACCAGCCAATGACCCCTGAGGCAGCAGAATCGTCGGGAAAGAGAGGACCACGATTCGGAGCTCGCCAGTGCTGATGCAGGGAGAGGCCAACAGACTTGGACTGATGGACTTGGACTGATGAGCTTGGACTGACAATCCTGCCAGAAGGCGGAGGACCTTGGCAGGTTATGTTTTTTTGAGAATCTGGGGGTGGCCAGTGGGCCTTGATGGCCAAAAGCAGTCTGTGTATGCCCAGCAGCCAGGCAGAGGAGAAAAGCCAACTGAGAAGGCAAAAGCTGGTACTGATGTTGAGTTTGGTAAGCCCTGAGTGGCTGTTAAGCACTAAGTAAACCAAGGAAGGCCAGTGAGTCTCGTAAAATCATCTGTGGGTGATGCCCTGCTCGTTGTCGAGTGAGGGTGAGGAGCTGAGGAACCCGTCCTTGGGGGACGGGTGGGGAACGTGGCTTGGGGTGGAGCCCAATCCGAATGTAGAGTTTGGATCCCTGACCCATGTGCTTGTGCAGTGGGTTGGCCTGAGTGCAGGGGTCTGCGAGTCGCATTGGTGGCTATGAAGGCCGAATGATGGAGCGACTGCAGACAGAAATCCTGAGGGTTGGCGATTACCCCCAACAGAATAGAATCGTCAATCCCAGAGTGAGCGCATCCTGGGGGTGGATGAGGTGTGTGGCTTGTAGTCGAGACTATAGCCAGAGGTCAGGAAGCCTGATGGCTCCTGGTGTGTTACAGTAGATGCCGTGAGTGATTCCCCTCCCTTGTATGAGCAGTGCCTTCGGCAGCAGATTTGGTGGCTCATCTGCTGGTACCAATAATTGTCTTTTGCACTAGGTTGGGGCCCTGCCTGGACTTATTTGTGTTCTGTTGTATTTTGTTGTTATATTGTGATGTATTTGCTTTTGTGGGCCATGGCTGCATTGTTTGTTTGCTAAGAAAATTGTATATATGAAGACTACATGGCAGAAAACCCTGAGGGGGTGGACTGTAGGGTAAGGAAAAATGTCAGGCTTTTCTGCCCTCCCGCCATCAGGATAGATGATGGATCCTTGCGGTCCTGAATGCATGCCTGATGGCGGGCACCTGGAATAGGGTATGGGCATAGGTAGATGGGATTCACCTGGGCTGAGACTGGGCTTTTTAAGGGCGGCGTCACGGGGACGCCAGTAGAAGCGAAGAACGAACAGAAGCCGAGAGAGAAGCAGAGAACTCTGGGGAGCCCAGCTAGAGTGAAGACTTGCTGGGGGCTGGGAGGCCTGCCAGCCTCCCGGCCCCCCAGCATCCCTGCCTGCTGTGTGCCTGCTAAATCCCAATAAAAGCCTGCAAAAAAAACCACTGAGGGCTCCAGAACTCCTCCTTTGCCCGATCTGCATGGGATCAGAGGACCTGCACTGTGGCCATTACTGCCGCCTCTACACTGCAGTCCAACATCATTCCAACAATATTCTCCAGGTGTGCTTTTGCTTCTGTGTCCAGCTATGGCATCAGTTTGCCTCTTTCCTCTTTCAAGTTACTTCATTGCTTTATTGGTAATTTCATCGACTATAAAAAGTGGGGAACCTATGGATTAATATGTATGCTCCATTAAAGCTCTATGGGTTCTAAAACTATAAATATTGGTTTATAATGCTAAATAAAGGTCTGAGGCAGAAGGCCACAGTTTGAAATACCACAAGAATCAAATGCATATCCAGTGCACAAGGGTGCACATACCAAGACACACCTGGAGAAAGGCACCACACCCCAAACCATCCCAGTAACACATGCTCTGCCACACCAAGCTTTGGAAAGCCCTTCCGATGGCCTCCTTCCAGCCACCTGCTGCCCACCTATACACATTGCCGCATATTTCACTTCCTCTCTACTACTCTTCGATCACTCCAACCTTCTCTAATCTCCCTCTACTCCACTGAGATGATCTGTCAAAGACCCCAACACTGTTACACAGACACTTTCTGTTCCTCAACATAGACCTCTAACTAGGATATTCAGCATTGCTCAAACTAGTTTCTAACTCTCTTCTCACGAAGTTCTCCTTTATGGGATTTATGATAGCAAACTGTTGTAATCCTCCCCTAATTTCATCAGCTGCTCCTTCTTTGTGACTTTTAATGGGGTCACCCACCTACCCTCCACCTGACCTCTGATAGCTGGAGTACCTGCTGGTGCTCATCTCGTCACTCTAACACCTTCTCTCTGAGGCATCCTAATACTACTCCCAGAAGAATTATCCCAATACAGACCTCTCCTCTGAGCTTCAGACTCATATTCCTCACCGCCCACCTGACATACCCTTAGATGTCTCACTACCATCTCAAACTTAAGTCCTGTTAGGATTCTTAATCATCCACCTTCCAATACTGTTCCTATCCTACTTTTAACCATGAATAAATGGCATCAGAAACTTAGAAATGTACTTAGTCAACAAATATTTGTTAAGTATGAGCATCACATAGTTTGTTGGATAGACAATACTACGCAAACACAAACATGGCTTATTCTCCAAGAAGCTTACCGAGTAGGGTGAAGGGGAAAGTCATACACACAGAAATTACTAATTGTGAGATGCATGGGTTCTGAGGTGAATTTAATCTGTTCAGTGTTCAGAAAGGTCAGGGGAAGCCTCTCTGAGAAAGTAAGCTGAGATTTTATTTTAGGAGGATGAGTGAGTTAGTCAGGCAAGAGGGGAGAGAAAAGTAGACCATGTAGAAGAAACAATACAGTGGCAGAAGATGAAAATAACATGTAAGGCCTGAAAGACTAATGTGCTAGAGTGAAGGAGGCTAGAATATGGTATGAAATAAGACAGGAGGGGTGGGCTGGAGTGAAACCAGATTAAGGACCTATCCTTGATTCCGCCCCCCTAGCAGCTTCTGTGGAGTTTATTTTCCAAATAGCATCCATCTCAACTAATCCTCTTCTCCCCATTTCTACTGCTACCCTTCTCATCATAGCTGCCATCACCTCTCTTCTAATTTAAATTACTGGATAATTGAAATATCCTCTTAAGAGGGCTCCTTGCTTTCTCACTCTTGCCATACCTCCCCCATAAGATTCCCTGTACTAAGACCAGAGTGATTGTTTTAAAATTTTAATCTTGATGTTCATGCCCCTATTTAAAATCCTCCAATCACTCTCCATTGGACCTGGACAAATTCGAATTCCACCGAAGACCAAAAATCAAACCTGAGGCAAGAGTAAGAAGAGGACTATGAAACAACTTAATCAACCAACAATAAAGCTGCTATACTTGGGAAAATAAAAACATTTGCCACATAGGCAACAAAGGGTGAAGGGTATGAGCACTTACAAATTGAAAATAAAAAGACAGCAGGTACAAAGGATACACCCAAGGTAAAAAGGCTATACTCAAGAATTCTCAGTGTAGATTTCAATACTTTTAAAAATTATGAAAAGAAGTTCAAACACACTAGTAATAAAAATCAAAGTAATCATGAATTACTACTGTACATGACATCTGTAAATTTCAAGTTTAAAATTAGTATACCCCGTGACCCAGCCAGCTCATTCCTGGGAGTCCATCCAAATGAAATAAAGACACCAGAGTAGAAGAATGTTCAAGAGTTTGCAGTATTATCTGTAGTGGCAAAAAAGGGAAGCAAGGTGAATGACTTCAGAGGTGGATGGTTGATAAATTTTGACACCACCACCGCTCACAGCTGTGAAAAAGACTCAAAATTCAGTCAGCTGGCTTGAAGACTCCACCTAAAGCATTCGTGAGCGAGGAAAGCAACAAGGCCACAAGGCGACCCTGAGAAGAAAGTGTCACTGGCTTCAGCTTTTCTCAGAATGTTCCTGGCCATGAAGCTCACAAGCAGGGGGTTTTAATAAGACTATGAATGAATGAAATGTGTCATCACAGTTTTTAATAGCCCTGACCTGCTTACAAGGAACATCTGAACACACCCTCCCAGAACTTCATTAAAATGGCTTTGGAGGTCAAGGCCAGGCCGAAGGCATGGGCGGAACCCCACCTTGGCAAAGGCATCCCTGCCGTAGCTGGCTTCTTGCTCTGTGTGCTGCTTGTCGATGATGTCTCGCCCGGTGGCCACGGTCCGGTACAGGAGAGCCTTCTCCACCATGTCTGATTTAGTAGACAGCAACTCTGCGATGATGGACACGACCTTGCCATTTTCAATAAAAGGAGTGTCGCCATCCACTACAAATTTTAGATTTCCCTATACCGAGAGTGAAAACACAAAACATATCATGTCCAATGACATTCTGAGAAATTATGTCAGAGATAAGTTTGCAATTTAAAATAATTCAAGCGACCTTGTTTGTAGTACCTATTTTCCTAAATATATTAAATACATTTCTCAAAGGCAAAAGCATGTGATTCATTTTTTCCTCTTCTCCAGACATTCACCTATTTTTAAATGCTTAGAGTGTTTTTGATGAACAGAGGAATGACATTTCTATGTAATCAAATTTATTAATCTTTTACTATAGGGTTTCTCCTTCTTTGGTGTTACACTCAGATCATCCCTACTCCAAATGTTTTATGAGTATTTAATATTTTCTTACGTTTAAGCTTGTAATTTACCTAGAATTTATTTTGGTATGTGGTACAAAGTAAGATTCTAACCTTAATTTTCCAGATGGCTGGTTAGCTACTTCAACTCCATGTATAGAATACTCTAGTTTTTCCTACTGATTTGAAATGTCACCTCTATTATATAATAAATTCCCCCAAATTTCTGAGTCTGTTCATATTCCATAGAAATAAATACCTTTTAACCATCTATCCAGTGTCCATCACATCAACTAAACTGGTGCTGAATTTGTGTGACAAATTTTAAAGTAGTGTCACTTTTACTATCATTTTAAATTTGGTAGAACTAGTAATGTCTCCTCTTTCCACTCCCTCTAGCCTGCTATTCCTTTTTAGTATGCTTTATTTGATGATCTTAAGTGCTTATTGTTCTAGGTAAATTCTAGTGCTATTATGCCAACTTAAGGACAAAATTTCTGCTTGGATTCTGAAGGATACTATTACACATATTGCTATATGTATAAACTAGTTCAAAGAATTAAGACAATTTATAATACAAATTCTTCCTTTTCAGGAACATTTTGCTGTATAAAATTTTTATATAGGTCCTGCATAGTTCTGATTTATTTACAGTTACATTATGCTACATTAAAGTGAAAAGTAATTTTTATTCTGGATTTAAATTCAAGTCATCACTTATTTATTGTAAAGTTACATGGTCATTATAGTTTAAACATCTCTAATTATATAAATAGTAAGGAAGGAAATCTGACACATGGTTCTTTAGTTCTTCTGAGTTCAGTGTGGTGCAGTGGAAAGTAACTGGACCATTAAGCCAGCCAACTTGGTGTGCAGTGTTGGCTGCCATGAACTGGCTGTGCCTTCGGTCAGTCCTGCCACCCTGAGGGCTCATTTCCCACCTTGTGAAATGAGATGATCAATATGCCAGTTCTAATAATCAATGCTCCTCCACCACTGGAGACTTATTCTGCTCAAAAGATTTTATTTATAGTGTTGGTAGTCACATCATTGGTAATTTTTTCATCCTTGAAATGAACCAGTTAAAAGTCTGGCATACCAGTAAGACATTTAAATAAAGGCCATAGTCTCAAAACCTACAATGGCTTGGAAAATCACTCATAATACATAAAATGATGGAGAGAACCACAGACACATAATTTCTTTAAAACATAAGAGAAATTTTCTCTACCTAAATTACTTTTTAAGCCTGCAGAGGAAAAATGAACTCTTCTAAAGAGCATCCTGTGTCTACAGGGAGATAATACCTCCTGTAAGGTGTCCCAACTCACCAGGTGAAGAATAGAAGCCAGAATTTTATACACCGTTTGAATCTCTTCAGGTTTGAAGCCAATTACTTTCATGGCATCAGCTACTACTTTGAAATCTGCAGCATCATTGATAGAAGACTAGGAATGAAAATGGAAAACTTTAGCCACAGACATTTCATATGATCATTAAAATCTAACAATTACGACAATTATGACACTAGATTCAAGGTTAGCCAAGATCTTAAAGCTTTGTAGTAAGTCACTGAGGGGATGATGAATCTTCACAGAAAACAAAAATGACATCAGAGGCAGAAACATCATTCAGAGCCCTTTCGTGTGAGAGCCACTGCCATCCAAAACAAATACTTCCCACTTCTCTATAGAGACTTCAGTGAGGGGGCAGGTCCCGAGCTGGCTCTGAGGGCACACATGGCTGTGACGAGCAAGGAAGCAGCCTGGGATATGAGCTCACACATGGGAACTCTGACTGTGGGAGCCTCTGAGACACATGCCTGGCCTTTGTCATCTGTGGCTTTCTGCTCCACAATTAGTCTTGTGGAGGCTGGGAACAACATTCACATTCTTGTATGGTCAGGCTTTTTATTTCACAGATGAAGAGTAAGAGCAGGCCCCTAAAAGCAAAGTAGTCTGCCTCGATCATGCCAAATAATCTGGTACTATGACGTCACCTTTTTCATTCATTCAATAAATATCTGGTGTCCTAACTGTCATGGGCAGGGAGGGGTATGTCACAGACTGAATATCTGTGCCCCCCCCAAAATTCACAGGTTGAAATCCCAACCTCCAATGTGATGTTATTAAGAGGCAGGGTCTCTGGGAGGTGATCAGGTCATAAGGGTGGAGTCCTCATGAACAGGATCAGTGTCCTCATAAAGACGACCCCAGAGATCGCCTGTCCCTTCTGCTCTGTGAGGACACAGCAAACAGGCACCATCCATAAGCAGAAAACAGGCCCTTCTGAGACAAGGAATCTGCAAGTGCCTGGATCTTAGACTCCCAGCCTCCCAGAACTGTAATAACCCAGTTTACGGCACTTTTGTTGTAGCAAACCAAAGGGAGAAAGACAGATTCAAAGCTGTGTCACCTGCCTTAAGGAACTATAGCCATCAGGTTGAAAGTAGGATTTCAACAGAAATTCACGATAAAGCAATGGTAATTGCTTATTTAGACAACGCAGCAGTTGCAGAGGGCCTGATTAATCTTTCTTTGGTGAGTTTCTTCTCTACTCAAGGCACAGAGACCTGGCCTGAGGTTTACCCACTGAAAGAGGACACAGGAAAGGGTCTGCTGCCTGAGAAGCACCTGTTTCTCTAGTGTTCAGGACAAAACCAGGGAAGACCTTCTAGCTGCCAGTTCTTTGACCTTGGGCAATAGACTTAACTTTGTTGCACTGCAATTTCCTCATGACTGAAATGGTCATCCTGATACACTTTTACAGAGTTGTAAGAATTGAATGAACATTTCTATAAAGTACCTCCCTTGTTCCTAGGGCATAAAAAGAACTTAATAAGTATCAGTTATTATATTTATAAACTGTAACCAAAGAAACTAGATAATAAAATATAAATGCCCTAATGTGGGAAACCGTTGGTTGTTTACCTAACAGCCATGTCCACCTCCAATCCTTTCTTGCTGACAGAGCCCTGACTTGTTCACCTCTCTAAGTACAGGTATCCTTTAGGGTACCCCTCCTTCCCCCAGCTCAGGAGGTAAATCTTCATTGGCCTAAATTAATCACAGTGATTGTTCTTACTCCTCTTGCCATGTAACTGGTTAGCTGTGGGCACAGGATGCCATTCTGATCAGTAAGACAGGTTTCCTAGCTTATAAAGGAACATAGCCAGGAACACTTCTCCTCCTGTGATTCTTGGAATTGGTGCTGTCATTTTGGGACTGTGAGGAAAATCAGCCTTAGAGGGCAGGCCAATTCAGAGAGAATGGCAGAGTTTTTAGTTGGGGAAATAAATAAGCAAACATATGGGTCCCCATCAACTCTGGGACTGCCACATCAGAGGGTTTCTTGTCATATGAGAAAATTAAGTTCCTTACTGTCTCAGGAGACTTTTAGCTGAATCTTATCTTAGCTGCTCAAGTATCTTATTATACATGATTTCTGTATTTTAGGATAATTAAATAAAATTATTACACAGAGTGTAGCACTTTATAGTTATTTATTCTATTAGTTAATCATTCTATTAATCTACATTTGCTTACATGGGAAGATATTGAGATTATACCAGAATTTCATAACAGTAGGCTTAATCAGGATGCATTGTACAATTCCCTTTATAAATATATATGCATAAACTGTTATCAGTAATTATCTCTGAGTGGTAAGCTTTAGTGTACTTTTGTTTCCTTTTGGTTCATTTCTATTTTAGGTTTTAAATATGATCATGTGTTTTGTTGTTTCTGCAGAAGATGAAGAATAAAAGGTGGGAGGGGAAGAGGAATGGAAAACTTCAATGAAAAGGGAAACTAAGCTAAATTTAGTTTAGACAAAAAGCTAAACGTTCATCTAAGACTTGCTTTCCGTGGGGACTCTGAACGATCTGGCCAAAAGTAATTTGGTGAGTAAGACACCTTGGTTAAAAAGGGGTATTTCCAGTCACAAACATTTTTTAAGTGTTGGTTGTACAATCCTTCATGCATCTCCAAATATTTCTGACCTATTCTCAGAAGACTGGACTGCTGCCCTCTATTGTTTTGTCTTCAATTAATTTCCAGCCAAAAATCTTGCTCTCAGATGATAGTAAAAGTAAAAAGTTTATGCAACCTAAGTGTCAAACAATGCAAAATTAATTGCAAGTTGTTCAATTTATCATTTATTTCCATGCACACCAATGAAAATACAGCAAAACCAGCAATGCAAGCATAATTAGTTTAAGGTGAATAATAATTTTTTTAAAGAAAAGAAACACTTCCACATCTTAAATCCTTTCTATTATTAGCTTCTTTCATCCCCTCCCCGACCCCACAACTACAAAGGTAATGTATCTTTGGTTATAGAAGAAATTTAAATTATGGAAAAGGAGAATACAAACACCCATAATCAACATCCATTCAGAATAATTAAAATTATGGTCTAGATCCCTCCATATCTTATGGATTTTGTATTTTTCCTCCAAGAAAATAGGATAATACTGTGATTACTGTTTAATAACCTATCATAGTCTGCTATAAAATGACTAGCGGAAAATTAATTAGAAATAAAAGGGAAAGGCATTCACCTATGTGAGTGCAGTGGCTCACAGACCAGGGAAAGGATAAATCTGAAAGCTGAATAGGAGTGCTCCAAGGGTCACAAAACTACCTGTAGGCTATTATAAGATCAGTATTTGAAAAAACAGTGAAAGGAGATCTTTGATATTCGTATTCATCCAAAGTGCTTTTTAATTTTCTTTTATCTCACCAACTTGCCTTTGGCCAAATCATATGGTGTCTTCTTTTGAGATGAATTTCCTAGTCATATCAATATTTTTATGGAATCAGAATAAAAGGGATAGATTAAAATGGAAAGAAAAGACAAGAACATAGGAAAAAAATCTTTCCTGGTGATAAAATATAATAATGGGGTATTAAGCAAATGTGTTGAGTCAATAATGTATTTCTGTCCCTAAGAATTTCAAAATTAGACTAGAATCAGAGAATTGTTTATTAGCCTCAAGGCAGAAAGATAGACCACACAATTACTTAATGTCCTTTAGGATTCTTTGTTTGATTCTATATGTCAGTTCTCTCCAAGAGGAAATGCTCACCTTTAATTGTGCTCCTACATGGATATAGTTGTAGGATGAGAGGGACTTCTGGAGGTGGAGAGAGCGCAGCATCTGCTCTGAACCTCCTTGGAGTAGCTGAAAAAATATTGAAATAAAAATAAACCGGCAAAATACATACTGACACAAAGAGAACAAATATTCTAATTTAATGGTAATTTAGCTTTTATTAATTTCCTGGGCTTAATTCACAAAGGTCCTCCTAATTCAGCATGA
This sequence comes from Talpa europaea, assembly GCF_964194135.1. NCBI lineage: Eukaryota > Metazoa > Chordata > Mammalia > Eulipotyphla > Talpidae > Talpa > Talpa europaea. The sequence continues at coordinate 80,983,184 of NC_140074.1, read as the reverse complement.
AAGGATTTTTTTCTTTACAACTTGAAGCAAGTAAATGGCTTCGCCAACATCAGTCATGGGGAATGTTATGAAGTCTTGAAGAAAACACTTAAGAAGGGTTAGCTCTTTCATAACTGGCATAAAAAGCTCCTGCTTTTCCTATGGTCATCTGTAACAGGAGCCTATGCTCTGTGGTGGTCTCCTGCTTGGCAGCCCCATTATCCAGACAGGGTAGAGCTGCTTCAGGATTCAGAAAGTCAGCATTGCCACAGAGTCAGAGGTATCAGCAGACAGTCACATGGTGAATCACAGTGGAAACACACAGCTTTTCCTCATCAAGCCCTCTCACAGGAAAGGACCACTGAATAACTATGAGTGCATTAGACAAAGACAAATAACATTTTTATGGAAGTGGGTGAAACACTGGGAAAGAGTTATGGGTTCTTGAAATAAACAGAACTCTTTCGTAGAAAAACAGTTTATTGAAAACATGGTAAACTGTCAACAAAGTCACATTATATAGAACATGCCTTTGGAGAGCACTGCATTTAAAACACTAAATTGTATGCTTTGCTTTACTTAAAAGGTGTAATTGTGACATTTTAATATTGATTTCTTAAACCAAATATATCAGAACTTGTCTATGCAAATGAACAGTGTTTATGAAAGCCGTTACCCAGGAGAAACATCAGATGAATGGTATTCAAATTACACTGTACAGTCACCTTCAGAGTCAGGTTACACACCGAAATCAATCTTACTTTTTAAAAATCCAAAATTGTATTGCTTAATCTGATCACTCACTTTGTTCGCTTTGGTTTATATTACCTTGGGCTTTAAAAAATTATAAAAATGTGTCAAACAAGTGTAAAGACTTGCAACAGTAGGGCAAGTGTAAGATTTTGCTTAGATTCTAAAAAGTATGACCAAAAGAGGTATTTAAATATTTTCCCTTAAACAATCACAGCTTTGAATAGATACAGTCAATTTTTCTTTGAATTCATACACCCTGGTTATTTTTTAAAGTAATCCTATTGCTTTATCATCTCCATGAACAAAGTAAGCTGCATTTGTATTCCCACTTCTGGAGCTCTCAAATATGGGAACAACAGCTTCAAGTCAAATTACAACAGAAATAACATAGTTAGAATTTCCTGTTTCAAAAGTTTTTCATGTCATTCAACTACTATCTACTAGTACTGTTCGACCAAGGCGGTCATCTGCCTGGCTGGTCATCTGCTGGCTCTTCCTAATTAACAGTCCCACTCTTGGAACTTAAGAAGCATACTGGAAGGATGTGTGCTCACGAGTGTGATGTCCTGCACCAGTGGAGGCCTGGGAGGCACATGAGAGGGGTGGGGCCCAATATGAAAACATTCATTTCCTGAGCAAGTAATTGGCCATCTGCATAACAGCAGATTACTAACCTGATAGAAAGAATGGAAGCTTCTTTCTCCTGGCTGTTGCACAATCACTCGCGACTACAACAAAACACATTAAAATGGTTAATCTGAGAACGTACCGCTAAAACAAAATGGAAGCGACTTTTCAGGAAATCCTACATGAAACAGTGCATTTAGACACCCTAAAGACCCATGGACAGTAGACATATAAGCAGAGACCCCCCTCTTTGGGGCTTTCTGTGTAATTTTTAATTCCCTAAACTTTCAGAGAAAGGTGTTATTTTGATTTTTTTTTTAACCTGAAACCTAATAGAATGTTTCTTAAGGGGTAAGAATTCTAAGTGGGGAGAATCAGAAAGGGATGTTAGGGAGGAATATTTTCAACTTTCTCTTCTCCAGATTCTGCTGGAATTTTAAAGAGCATTGTCACATACTATAACAGAATCAATTGAACAAGATCTGTCAATAGAGACCTCTGTCTTCAACGGTTTCAAAAAGACTGCAATTTAAGAGGGCTCAAAATGTATGTTCATTCCAAGGATTCTTTTTTATTGAGTATGTATATAAAGTGAAGTCATGCCATTTTAGGAAAAAAGACTAAAAATAACTGTCATTTCCTGTCTTTTTTCAACTGACTTTAATAAAACATGTATTTCCCTAAGAATCTGACTTCAATTTAACAAACAAAAATAAAGATTATACTGCATTATACCACCATGAAGGATGCTATGGCATGACTGGGGTGGGAAATCCTTAACTGAGAAGGCAAGTTAATTCCGACCCAAGGAAAATTCCAGGTGGAGACTTAATGTGGGAAAGGGCAATCTCAGCTGCAAAAACAGGCAAGTAAACTCTGAGTGCTCTCTTATACCACTTTCTGGTGGTCCCAATATGGAAGTTTTAATTGGAATCTTCTATACGTCAGGTCTAACATTCATGTGGGCAAATACAAACATATTCTCTTTCACTGACCAAATGCAGTATGCTTTACATTTGGTTCACAAGGTCCATTGATGTTACTAGTGATATAAAACAGTGAACAGAAACTAGAAGAAACTGAGATTTCACATGAATTAAAATGAAAACAGATGGAAGATGGTGATACAGAAAGAGAGTAAAACTGATCAGTACTAGATTGGTTTTTGTTAAATCCTACCCAGAAGTTGGCACATACTGATAGACCTCTTCCACTTTCCTCCAGCTCCAAACCCAAATCTTTTTTTTTTTTTAAACTTTTTCTTTAAGATTTATTTATTTATTTATGCAAGCACTGGGTACAGTCAGAAGCGCAGGAGGGTGAGAGAATTCACCAGAGCCAGAACGGGGAGCAGAGCAGGCAGAAGGACCAAAGTACACTGCTGAGGGGAGCAGCGGGCGGCAGGAGAGGTCTGCGTGCCATGTGGGACCCTCCTCTGGTGGTCAGGGAGCAGCCGGGGATCGAACCAGCACTGCACAGGCTGCGGGCAGCTTTGCAACCCAGCGCTCAACCGCTGTGCCACCGGGGAGGTCCCAAACCCAAATCTTTATCTAAAAAGTTTATAACTTTTCCAACTCGATATTGCAAATACTAATAAGAGAACACTAAAGGAGACTCTTGGCATGGAAAGATAATTGAGGAGCAGAAAGGAAGAAGGGGATGAAAAGCTACTCTGAAGCACTTGAAGAAATTCTATAAATATAATCAGGTTTTTAAAAAAACATTTAGCTTCATAAACATTACCCTCAGAAATTAAGCTGATTTTACCTTCTCTAATAAGTAGTTATTGATATGTCCTCCAATAGGGTCTCCCTTGAAATCAAAGTTGATATCCATGTATTTCCCAAACCTGCTTGAGTTGTCATTGCGATTGGTTTTGGCATTTCCAAAAGCTTCCAAAACACAGTTGGACTTTAGTAACATATTCTTCACTCTTTAACACAGAAAACAAAAGTCATTATAAAATGTTTCTGAGGTTTGATGAATGAGATTTGCAGTAAAACACATGCAAATATTTATACAGCGGTGCTGACCACAGCACTGTTTGGAAGAAAACAAAACAAAACCCTAAGTGTACACCAACAGGGACACTTCAATTCATGACTGAAAATAAACTTTTGTTTCCTAGTTTGTGTACTGACAGAGAGAGATATCCAGCATATATTAATGAATGAGAAGATGTAAAATAGTATGTACTGCAGGGTCTTTGTGTGTATGTGTATGCACACATGCATGTAAGGCATGCATGGGTTAGTAAATGTTTAAGAACCTGGAGGAGGGGCACACCTCCATGGCTGCCTCGCTGATGGGTAGGTAGGGTAGGATTTCAGGGAGCTTTCACCTTCAACACAACGCTCTAATTTTCAGTTTTTTTTCTTTTTAAAAGAACATTTTATTTACATAAGGATAAATGTGGAAAGAATGTTTTGGAAAGAATGGGTGTCACAGAATATGGTATTATTATTATTATAGTACTTGCTTACAAAGACTAGACTAGTAAGATTTATTAGCTAGTTATACATCATAAATGTGATTTTTATCAGTTTAGAGATTGCTCATTATGTTGCTTAAAGCCCTATGGAATCTCTCTGTATCAGTTGTTGAATGCATGCTTTGAATAAAGAACTCTAGCTTATTAAGCAAATACTATGTGCCAGGACCTGTACCAGCCCCGGGCAGTACAAGCAAGCTTTATTGCTCATTTGACTGTGAGCTGCAGCATGGTGTGGCAATGACATCTATTGAGAAAATGAATCCTAGCTAGAGTTGCTAATATCAGGGGTGATAATAATGGGCAGGTGTGGACCTATATCTCAGCGCCCCCCTTCACTCTAGGGAACCTAGAGCTTCCCAGGCAGAATTTAAAAGACAATCGGTGCAGTGGAAGAGAATTTGGACAATAAAACCCACCAATGTAATGTACCGACCACATCTAACATTTAAGGCAGCAGTTATAAACTAGAATTGAGAAGCTTTCATCTGTTTTGGAATAGCTTTATTTTGTTCTATATTTAGGTAAAGCTTATCATAGTAGTAAGATTTATCTATTAAAAACAAATACAGCAGAATGATATAAATAAAAGCACAAAAACAGTAGACAAAAACAATCACAGTAATTACATCATCAATAAATGCCTGAAACACACATGTTTAGGCCTGGCTAGGTCTATACAGAAAATGAGGTTCCCATCAGTTTCCCCCGCTACTGGACTGTCCTTACCGTTCAACTTCCGCTCTCTGGCTGGGGTTGGTGATGGCCGCAATATACTGCATGATGTACTTACTGGCTTCAGTTTTACCAGCTCCACTTTCCCCTGGTGGAAAAAATTGTGCAAACTGAACATTATAACTTAAAACAGGAGTCAGCTATTTTCTAATAGAATAATTTAAAAATTGATGTTAGTTATTTATTTAAGATCCCTTGGGTATCACTGTTGGCTCTTTTGGAGTTATTTCCCCTCTCTTGATATGGAGTTGGCTCTCACAGATCTCAACGTGGTGAAAAAGGGAAAACTACTGGGGAAGTACAATAACAGAGTACAAGTCAAGATTTACTTAGTTAAAAATATCAAGGGATAAAATGTGATGAACTAATTCCTTAGACTAAAGATCTAGAACTTAGAAGTGACTCAACATACTGCAAAAAAGACATGAATGATTCAAACAGCTAAGTTCATATAACCTTATTTTCTGTAACAGAATTTCTTTTAATAACAATGAAGTGACTCTTTCAAGGAAATTAAAGTTAGTGTGCTTTTAGTGAAGAAACAAAACAGCAGGTTCCAGGAAGATGGTGTCCCCAAAAGCATGACAACTGGTATAGCAGGGGCGGCGGCGGGGGTGGGGGTGGTGGTGAGGATGAATATATAACTATCTCCCTAATTTTTAGTGTTTGTCTCCTGACTCAGAAACTCCACTACTAGAAATTTAACATTATGGAAATACAGAAAAATGCTAACATAATCAAATAACAATAATCTTTAAAGGTTTTAAGATCATTTCTATAGACTATACTATGTGTCATAGTTAAAATCTAAAAATAATATTGCCTATCGGTAGAGGACTGGGTCAATCAATTACGATGCTACTATGTGAGAGACTACTATACAACTGTTAAAGAGAAACACCACTTGTACAGGTACTTTAATGTACCTGTATATTTTTAAAAGGTAAAACAAGTTATATAATACCCATTATAATTTCATAATTATACACGTAAATTACATCTCAATGTGTATTTGATTATACACTTGCACATACAGAGAAAATGTATGAAGGATAAACACAACATTATCTGCTGCTACTGATGGGATTTCATATTTAAATAATAATAGCCAAGGGGAAGGGACTTTTTGCTTTTGATTTATACAACTTAACATAATTGTTTGCTCTTTCCTAACCTCCCCTTACAACCAGTTGATATGGCTTTCCTAACTTGTTTTAATAAAATTAGCTTTAGCACATGACTCTTTAACTCCAACATTAAGTTAAGCTGTTCAATTCCTCTGACCTTTAATATTGTCACGTGTAAGATACAAACACAACTGTTCTACTTAACATTTAGAGAGTTGTTTTGATAACCCAAATGGAATAAAGATCACAAAGGTTTTTTTAAAAAGTATAAAGCCACTAATACAAATGTGAGGTGGTTCCCACAGTTGGAAGAGGCCACCCTGGGTCAGAGGGCAGACAAATTTCTTGTCTCCATTTCACTAGGCTGGAAGGGCTTAGCTTTACATAGAGTTCAGCTCCAGTTCTTGGGCACACGGAGGCTGTTGCTATCTCCCTCTTCTTTGGGCTGAACGCTCCAGTCCCTATCCTGATAGCCTCTCCCAGCCCCCAGGTCTCTCTGTAGCCCTTAACATTAGCTCCCATTCAACCATCTACAATGAGTTTATTTCTTCATTTTTGGTACCTCTGGATTTTATTTTCTTAGCTTCATTCTGTTATTTAAACTATTTCATTTTATAGTTTATTCAATACTTTTATGTGTCTGAAATGAAAAAAAGGTTTCCACACCAGTTCAGATTACAAAATTGACCAGAATTACATCTCAATGTGTACTGTAAATGAAGCAAAGAACTGAAGACAGTTAGAAATGACAAATAATTCAGTATTTAATGTTCATTACTTTTTAAAAAATCCCATAAAATTGTTTTAATTTCTACTTTTAAGAAAGATCTAATGAACCATTTGGATCCTCCAGGTAGTACCAACCCAAATAAGCTAACACATTTTGGAAGTACCAAGAACCCTCTCTAAATACCTGATATCATAATACAGGTGTCTTTTGATCGCCTCTTCATAGCCTTGTAAGCAGCGTCAGCAATAGCAAAGAGATGAGGCGGCCTCTCATAAAGTTCACGTCCTTTATACTGCTCAATTGTGTCTTTCTCATAGATGTTCAATGGCTTGTAAGGATTCACAGAAACCACGACTTCTCCAATGAATGTGTAGATGCGCCCTTTCTCAAATCTGCACAAAAGCAAAGGGGGAAAGGAGCTGTGGTTAGATGATAGAGAAACGCTATTTCTTTCCCATGAATCTTTTAGGAAAACTCAGTATCACAGAACAATTTCTGAACTGACATTTCACTGGTTCAGACTTCACTTTTAGAGACAATGCCTGAGGCTGTATGCTCTTCAGATGCTGCTGGTAGAAAAGAACAATAGGGGTTAAAGGTCAAGAAAAAGGAATTTAATTTTTTGGGTGGTTAAGAGATGTCCTATTTCCAAAATGCAAAAGGGCAAGAAAGTGTGTGTGTCAGGGGAGGGGAGGTAGATAAAACAGTTGAAGACAACCTAAGAATTCTAGAAGGAAAAGAAACTGAAGATAATGCAGGTCTTGAAATCCACTTAGCCAGATTTTCCACTACAAAGAAGACTGCCCAAATACATTTATTTCTTCTTCCTCTTGAAACCCCACTTTAATCTCAAGAAAGGAATAAACAGAAAAATCCCTATCAGAGAGAATGGTAGGAGACACTTTTAGTATGAATCAAATTCATTTTTAAAATGCTTAAAATTCCACTGGGTCGCTATACCATTACTTAATCGCTCCTCTCCTTCCTGCTATTGTAAACAATACTACAGAAAACATTAGGCACATAATCATACAAATCAACACTTTTATTTCTGTGGGACAGATTCCTAGGAATGGGATAGCTGTTAGGAGGCATAAATATTTTTAAAGGCAATGATCCCACCTCTTCCTTATAGAAAAGGCAAAAAAGTCACCCCATATGTAATTTGTACGTATCACTGTATGTATAAATATTTTACAAATGAACACACAAGCATGGAAAAAATACAAAAGAACATGTTAAGTTTTATATATTCTTTATATATTGATTATATAATATGATGATGAGAGTGAAGGCCATGTGGGTGGTTGGGAGGAAGCCACAGGAACAAAGTACAAAAGAGCAAAAAACCCTAGCATATATGATATGGCTACAAAACAAAGTCTAGAAACTCATCTATATTCACTCTTTATCTATAAGCATAAGCATATGAATGAGTGCTAGACCATTGACCAAATGGATGCTTCTACACAAGTGCTACTAACACTCCATTTGCCAAGAGGCATAGGTAAACATGGAGCTCGAGATCAAGAGCTGAAGGAAGGAAATGCCCCACCGGGCAAAGTGCTGGTTCATGAAACACAGCCCAGGTCCTGAGCACTTCTGCTGAGGGGTCAGGGTGGGCAGAGAAATAACTAAGCATTTGGGAACAAAAGGCAAGAACCTTGAACTTCCTTTACACTGTCATAAAGGCTGACAGCTACAATTTGGAGTGGAAATAATCATGCTGGTATGTCAACAATAAATTAAAGTGGGCCTCCCTGATGGCCTAGGGGTTAAGTCTCAGCATTGTCAATGCCAGGGCCTGAGTTCGATCCCCGGCCAGGGAGCTAACCGACATGGTGCAGCAGACCTCTCCTGTCTCACCTGCTGCTGTATTTCAATAGATCTGCCTATTCTGCTCCCCACGCTGCCTTTGGTGAATCCTTTGACCCTGCGCACCTCTGACCTGCACACCAGTTCTTTTATGCAAAAATAACTAAAAAAAAAAAAAAAGGCAAAAGTTTTGTCAAGCAATTACTATCTAATTAAATAAGTGTCTATTAACCACTTTCAGGTTTCCTGTGCATTTTTTTACAGTGGTTTTCTTATGCAATCTCCCTATTGTTAGAAAGTTTATGTGGTAGCTAAAAGCACCAACCCCGGAGTCCTTCAGCTGGGTCTGAAGACTCATGGTGCAAACTAACAACGGTAAAACCTTGTGAAAGCTACTTAAGCTCCATGTGTTTCAGCTTCTTAATCTGTAAAATGGTGATAATTATACCCTTCTCTCCCTCTGGCACTGAGTATTTAAAAAAAAGGCAATTAATCTTTTGCTTCCAATTATTTACCACATGAAGGAGATTTCTAATAAATGCTTTTATTTTATTAACATTGCCACTTAAGTCACAGCAATCACTACACACAAGGAATTAATTCAATGACCATAATCTGATTCCCTGCCTCAGCCGTCAGTCAACCACGTCACAAGCAAAATGTCTATATAACACAAGCTCAAAGACCACAGAAATAATACAAACATAAGGGTCACTATTCAAGCTTTTCTGGCTTAACCTGCAAATTTGCAGGACACGCTCAATAATTACCTTCAAGGATAAGAATGAAAGGACAAGAATTCTTTGTTTTACCAAGCACTATCCCACTGGGGGCGAGAAAGAGAAGGGTGTTAGGGGAAAAATTTTTCTCGTGATCCTGGAACCCCGTGCCAAGAGCACATAACATATATGATTAAAAATGTTTTAATCATGATTAAAAATGATTAAAAATCACATAACATATATGATTAAAAATGTCATCTAAGATTCCAGGTCCGTCTAACCATGTGCTTTGTCTGAAATTCCATTTTATTTCAGATGGAATGCTTTATCAAAACTGCTAAGCCTTGTTTGTTAGACACTTAAAGTTCACGTATAATATTATCAACTGCATACCTATTAATTTGAAGACAGTGCAAAAGTTCAACAAAAGTTCAAAGGTACCAAATAAAATGCAATGCTTCAGCAATTTACAAGACGTCAGAAGGTTATCTTATTTGAAACTCAGCTTGGTTATTAAAGAGGAAATTTTCAATCTGATTAGATCCTACGATCACCACTAGATGGTGCTATATATACACTTTAAAAGCAACTCAATCAAGATTTCCACTCCCCTTGGAATGCCATAGTGGATGAAGTAAGTACTAGGTGATACAGTCACCTGCTTGGTTTGCCTCCAGGAGGAACTGCAGTAATTATCCTAAATGATGGGGTGATGCCATCTCTTACAAGAGACTATGGAAAGCATTTTTAAGACCAACGTGTGCAAACCTTTAATGATAAACTTATAATTAAATCTTCAAATATTCAATATCTACTTTGTGCCAGATAGTGGGCCTGACTGGAGATTAAAAAAAGAAATAAAGAACAAGGAAAGCCTTGTAAATAAATAACAAGACAACATGATAGATGAAATAATAATAAAGGCATATACTGTGGTAGCCAGGATGATCACAACAAAGCCCTTTCAATGAGGAACCCTAAAAGAGTAACACACTCCACAGCAGCGCACACAAGCTCTTTTGTGTTCTGGCCTCCACATTTCTCTTCACTTGACTTACCTAACTCCTCACAACACACTCACCCATTAAAATCTCTCTGCCTCCCCAGTCCCTGTGAGCTCACTCCTGCTCTCACAGTAACAAGCTATTTAAAGTCCCAGAGGGCAGAATGCTTTCAAGGCTTTCCCAGGGGGTTTATTCTGCTTCAGATACCCTTTCCCCACCCAGTCTCTTCTTCCCCATCTGCTTGGTAGAGTGTCACTGCTTTCCTTCTTCAAAAACCGGCATCAGCTTCTTTAGAAAGCCAGTGTTTTCCCCTCTCCCAAATTTTATTTGAGATGATTAGATTTCAAGTGTACCCTTAAGACTTCTAAGTTAGTTTCATCTAGTAGAAGAATTCAGTTATCCTTGACTGACTTATTTAACTACAAGGAATCAATTATAATCAAGAGACGTTTCCCCCCTCCACTGCAGCACAGGCCCACAAGTAATGTTCTGGACACCAGCCGGGTGTCCCACAATTCAACTCAATTCTGACACTGTCGAGACAGCATTAGAGTCCACAAGCTAAGGGTTCAGTCCTACAAGACTAAGAGCAATCTTCAGGTGCTAACAGCCAAGTCCAGGTTATCACCTGTGCTCTGAATCACCAGCTACTGATTGGAGGTTCTCACAACCCCCTCCTTGGAATTCAGATACAAGACCCAGAGCTAGAGCAACTCACAGAATTCAGAGAAACATTTTACTTACTAGACCACTGGTTTATTATAAACAGACTACGCACAGGACAAGGCATGTGGGAGGGGCATGTAGGTTCCCTGTCCTTTCCAGGCACACCACTCTCCCCTGCTTATACCTGCTCACCAAAGCAGCAGCTCTCTAAACCTTTTGGCTTTTTTATGGAGGCTTCATTACATAGGCCTTAATTCACTAGTCATCAGCAGTTGATTCATACTCTAGTCCCTCTCCCCTGGAGTTTGGGGAGCTTGGGGAGAGCAGATCTTAAGTTCTACCCCTCTAATCTCATAGTTGGTTCTCCTGGCACCAAGTGCCCATCCTAAAATGAGAGTTCAAAGGTTACCTCATTAACATGACAAAACACACCTTGATTGCTCTCATTCTTTAGGAAATTCCAAGGATTTTAGGAAATCTGTGCCAAAAAAAAAATGGGTCAAAGACCAAATACATATTTCTCAGTATAAGTCACTGCATCACATAGGATTCTGCAGATGTCATCAATATATGATCCTAATGATGGCCCAATCCAACATGGCTGGTGCCCTTATGAGGAGGAAAGTGCCTGTGAAGACAGAGATTGACAAGGAGGGCACCATGTGGAGACAGGTAGCTTGGGACAACCCCAGATGTGCCAAAATTCGAGGGCCACCACTAGAAGGCAGGAAGAAGCAAGTAAGGATTTGCCTCCCACAGGTTTCAAGGTGCTGACATCTTGACTTGAACTTCTAGGCTTCAGAGCTGTGAGACAATAAATGTCTGTTGTTCTAAGTCACCCAGTTTGTGGTAATTTGTCATAGCATCTCTAGGAAATGCATACAAGTAGTTACAGCAAAATAAATTCAACAAAATACACCTCTATCTCATGTTTAAAGAAATGCAATAACACTGAAAATATGATATAAATTTTCACCCACAGATCAGGAGTCTTGATGGTGAACAATGTTAGTAAGAATAAGATATCACAGGGATCTTCCCATCATAGGTACAATCTTAACTGGTCTTGTAAGAGGGTGGTCCCCAGGAAAGGGGGAGGTTCCCTGCCCCACCCAAGGGAGGGTGGAGCTGAGCAGGAAGAGGAGAAGCTGCAGAAGAGACTGAGGAAGGAAGCAGGATGGAGCCAGGAGACCTGGAGGAGGCGCATGGAGCCTAGAGACATGTGAAGAAACTGCGCTTGTCTTTTGGTTGTGGACTGGGGTGAGACCCATGGGGAGGTGACAATGGCAGCTTTTATCTTGATATTGATTTTGCTCTTTTCCTTCTGGGCTTGTCTGGTTGTTTCTGACCCTTTTCTGTGGGTCCCCACTGGAAGATGCTTTAGACTTGTGGCAGGCTTTGGGGCCTTGTTCTGGGCCAATCCCATATGGATGGAGATTTACCCACAAGGGGATGGGTAACTTTGGGTTCTTCATTTAGAAACTAAATTCTTTGCCTTTCCTGTATTGTTTCCTAATTAAAGTTCCTTCCCATTAAAGTCTCATATGTTTTGTGTTGATGCGGCGAATGGCAGAACCCATTTAGAACAGGCAAGTTTGCGGGGTTTTGGGCTGCCCCTCTCCCTGTCCTATAACAGTCTCAATCCCTTTCAATCCATTCTTCATACAGCAGGAGGTACAGCCTTAAAATATAAATGTAATTGCTCAGTCCAGCCCTTAAATCTTTTCAATGGAAAGTCTCAATGTCAAGTCAAACTGACACTCAGGTATTTGCTCATCTCATGCCAGAATAAAACAAGTTGTTTTGCTCTGGCCCAGAATAAAAACAAGTTCTTTTTCCATCTAAACTTCCTCTTAGCCCCCATCATCCCATATTTATTCCTTTATATAGTAGTTATCACAAGTAGTTTCTTGGTTTTTGTCTGTCTCCAGGGGAAGAGAGACCAACTACATCTATCTTGTTCAGTGCTTTATCTTTAGCATGCAGTGTAGGGCCTGGAATTTAGGGGGAGATGGCTATATATTGGATGAATGAAAAAAATAAAGGAATGAACAAGTGAGCCTCCAGCCCACTCTGTTCTCTTAGAAATGGCTTTGCATCCTATTTATAGGGGAAAATATCAAGCTATTGTGTGAAAAACTTTAAATCTTGACCATTTTTCTCTATTTAGTTTTACTTCTCTTTTTTCTGCTGACTTTCAAAAATGGGGCTGAGGGAGTATTAAATATAGCAAGCTATTACCTAATTTTTAAAAGATGTGCCAATTCCCTGTCCCAACAGAAAACAATCTTTTTTTTTTCTGAAATAGTATATTTTTTTATTTTTAAAATAAATTTTATTTTTATATTCCCCATACAATTGCAACCCCCTTATTTTGACCCCAATCCCTCCCCTCCCCACCCCCAACAGAAAACAATCTTATCTCTCTTCATGTGGGGCAGCCTCATGTAATCTGGATACAAATAGCAATTTTTATTCTAGGAAAACATAATTAAAAGGTACCTACTCCAACTCATCTTCTGAGATAGATTTTTCACTGTTGGAGGAGGAAGTTACCAAATAAGTGGGGTTGACTGGTGACTGGCGGTATCGGTACAAACCCACAGTGTATGGGAAAGAGGGGTAGGAAGTGAGAGGGAGTTGGAGATGCACACATATTTCCTAGCTTTCAGGAGAGAGCTGAGAAGCAATGACACACATACCTTGGCTTGTAAACATTATTCTTCTTAACTAATAGGACCCAGAGCTCTGAGAAGAACAGCTGATTCCAGAGCTGAGCAGGGAAAGTACGAGATAGTCATCTTAGTCATCTGGAATATCTTGTTGAGCCAGAAAGTAGGGAAGTACTCAAAGAATAACAGGGACATGTCAAAAGGACCCAAAACCCAGCCTGAATGGTCTCCCACTGGCCAAACCTAGGACCACATAACATTGACTAAACACATACATTGACTAAATAAGAAACTATGAGTTTATACTGATACAAAAATCAATGAGAAGGAAAAACTATTCCTTTGAGTAGAATGCCAAGAAATTCAGAAGGACTGATATGGGTTACAAAAGTATCAGTGTATGCTAAAACTAGCAGTTGACATTTTAATAGGAAAACGATATTTACATACCTCAAAGTATGTTCTCCCCTCGAATTACTTATTAATTACAAAGGAAAAGACAATGACAGTGGAAAAAAGTGACCAGTTAAGCCAAGTTATCAAAATGAATATCACCAATGTTGAAACAAATTCACAGAGTCACTTGTGATGGTTAATTTTATGAGTCGGATTGACTGGGACTTGGTCAAACATTATTCTGAGTATGTCCCTGGGGGTGTTCCTGGGTGAGAGTAACATCAGAATTAGCAGGCTGGGTAAAGCAGATAGCCCTTGGTAAAGCAGAGGCAGGTGAGCCTCACCCAATTCCTTGATGGCCTGATTAGAATAAAATGGTGAGTAGAAAAAGAATTCCTTCTCAGATCATGTTCAGTGAAGTAAGCCAGGAAGAAAAAGAAAAATACTGGATGGTCTCACTCATAGCAGGAATTTAGAAAACACAATTAAGGGATCAGGAAAAAGACTAATTATGATAAAGTAAAAATCAAAATGCAACTATGAACCAGAGACACACTGGGGGGGGGGAGCAGAGGGGGACAGAAGAGAGTAGGATCTAAACAAGGGGGGTGGGAATTTTACAGAGACTATAACCAAAATGGAAATACATACATTGTACAAAAATGAAAAATGATGTAAAAAACATATAAAAGAAAAAAAAAAGAGAATTCCTTCTCTCTGCCTGCCTGACTGATATGGGACATAGGTCCTTTTTGTGCCTTTGCAGTCAGACTCAAACAAGACCTACAGTGTAGGCTTCTGGGTCTCTAGCTCACTAACCACTGGTTTTTAGCTTCTCAGCCTTCCGTGATGATGTAAGCCAAACACCCTCTTTATACACATATACCCACTGGTTCTATATCTCTGAAGAATCTGGACAAATACAGATTTTGATACTAGAGGTGTTTCTAGAGGAGCAGAATTTAATCTAAATTGGTTCTGGGGGGTTTCTGACATTGGCATTCTCACTTTTTTAGATTTAAAGTCACTAATGATTCTATTTCCAGTAGTTAAGAGAGCACTGACAGATAGTCCATGGTGTGACCTGGCAATAGAGATATACAAGTTATCTCCATTGGATAGTCCCAGTCAACCTCTTATAAGAAGTAAGGAGCTGGGTGACTGTGAATATGATACCTGTAACATTTTGGAAAAACTTACATGTACTACACATACATGTTACATATACTACATATACATGTTACTGGACAGAATATGAATCAAATTCCTAGCTCAAGTTCCACAAAATACCCTGAAAGCTTTGCTGTGTTCTGAAGATGAGCCTTATTTTCAGAGCTGAGGACCCAAATACAGTGTGCCTCTAGAGAGGATGCAGAGAGCAGGGCATGACAATCACTTCTGTGGTATCTGCCAAAAAGCACATGACCTGAATCCAATCAGGAGGGAACATAGGACAAACCTAAATTGAAGGACATTAAATAAAATTAACTGGAAAATGTCATAATCAAGAAAACAGAGAAAGGCTGAATAATACCCCAGATTATAAGAAATTATTGAGACATAACAACAAAACATAGGCACACTCTTAGCTTAATCCCAGACCAGGGGAAATAACTATGAAGGATATTACCAGGATAAATGAGAAATCTGACTAGGATCTATGAATTAGATACGAGAACTGAGTCTAATTACAGTTCCTGATTTGTATCATTGATGTGGCTTTCTAAGAGGATGCTCTTGTTCTTAGGAAATATGCTCTGAATTATTTAGTGGTAAACGGGCACAATGTCTCCAATTTACTCTCAAATAGTTAAAAAAAGAATTACATGTGGGTACAAAAATACTTACAAAGAGAAATCCAAAAACAAGTAGAGCAAAATGTAAACAATTGGTAAAGAATAAAAGGAAGTTTCTTATAGTAGTCTTGCAAATTTCCTGTGTTTATAATTATATTGAAATTAAAAGTTGGTAATAAAAATATACAACTTCTAAACTTCTTTATAGCAGGTTTAAATTCTTATTAATTTATTAATTCTGAATAGGCAATATATACTCTTACTAAAAAGATTCAAAAGATATAAATGAATAGTGAGAATTCTTTCTCATCTTTCCTACACCTCCACTCATCTGAGATAACCAGTGTTACTGGTTTCCTGTGACTTCTCCCAGAATGATTTTATGCATAAATATGTGCATACATTTTTCAACATTTTTTTTCATATAATTAAAATATATAGCTTGGAAATGGTTTCATGTAAGTAGAAAAAAAGCTTCATTATTTTCCTGCCTGGATGGTGTTTCATTTCACAGTTGAATATACAATAATATACTTAATCAGTCTCTATTGGACATTTAGATTGTCATCAACCTTTAGTTGCTATGAACAATGCCACCATAAATATCATGGTACCTATTTCTTCCTGCACATGTGCTTGCAAACCTGTAGAGCACATTTCTAAAACTGAAGCTGCTGGTTCAAAGGATATGTGCAATTTATATTTATGAATTATTGCCAAATTATTCTCCAAAGAAGTTGCATCAATTTATATTTCCACCTGCAACATCTCAGTTTCTGTTTCCTGGGTGTAGATTTTTTAATGAACAATGCAGGTACATTTCAAAAGGACAGTCTATATTGCACTTTTATTTTCCAAGTACATAAAACTTTGACCCCTCTCTCTACTGACACACCAAACTTAAGCAATGTTCATTAGCTTTCTGCCAACTTTCAATAAGGGTCAATTTACCTTCCCTAGCTCAGATGCGAATCTCCCCAAGGGCAAAGGCATCTTGTTTCTGCTTCTTCTGGTGAAATTATGACCTCCATGGGAAGGAGTCCACTCATTTTATCTCATTAGATGCATTTACATTTCTGAGGTGGGCAGGGACTATGTCCTACAAAGATTATGAGCTTTGGAGTCATACTGTCCTGGAGCCCTGGCTTGGAATCCTGGCTCTGTGAGTTCTGACTGTGTCAATTCATAAACATCCAAGGAACTAATAAGTGCCATGTGCCAGGCATTATGCCAACAGCCTGGGTTACAAAGCAGAATAAGGCATGGTGTTACTGTAATCAGAGATTTATATGAACAGACAGACATGTAGTAAGAACAATGATAGAGGGTTTAAATGACATTTTTAAATTTATCATTCCCCTCTTGCTCCTCACATACTTTCTTCTTTCTCTCCCCCTCCCCCATCCCTGTCTGTCTGTCTGTCTGTCTGTCTCTCTCTCTCTTTCACACACACACAGCTTCCCTCTCTCAGAGGTTGTTTCAGAAAAAGATTTAAGAGAATAACAAAAGAGGGCCTCCCTGGTGGTGCAGGGGTTAAAAACAGCACTATCTAGCTATCGCCAGCCACTTCAGCAGGAAAGATGCCAGGCCAACCCACATGGCTCAGCGGGTCTCTCCTGGGCCTTTCCTGTCTCTCCTGATGCTCCCCTCAGCAGTGTACTTCAGTAGATCTGCCTGTTCTGCTCCCTACTCTCTCTGGTGAATACTCTTCACTCCACCCCACCCCAGCCCACACCTCTGGCCTGCACCCCACATGTATAAATAAATAAATCTTTTTAAAAAAGAGAGCGAGAATAACAAAAGAAAGGTGTTATGGAAGCTTACAGAAGGGATACCTAACCTAGCTTTAGGAGTGGGAGGATTCAAAGAAGACATCCTAAAAATCAGGTTGCTTGACATCTGAATTATTTATGTACTAATACATCTCCATACAAGCAGTTCTAGGCACTTCTTGGTTTATATCTGCAACAGAAGGTTTCACATTGGTCTTCCATTAACATACTAAAGAGAATACTTGAGAAGCACTAGCACAGCCCGCCTGGGCCCCCAATAGCTGAGGAAAGGGTGTGTTGAGAAAGTATGTTCTGAACCTGACCACAGTTAGCACTACCTAGCTCTATGGCAATGTGTAAGTTCACCTCTCTGTGCCCCACTTTCTCCCACTGACAAGTGAACAACATTAGAATCTACCAGGCATGGCTGTTACATGAAACGAGGTACTCTGCTCCTTGGAGCACTTGGGCACGGTGCTGACACGTATAAGAGAGCAGGATCAGAAATAGCCTTTTTCGCTGAATTTACCGTCAGCTGTCTGAATGGCAGGGACGACTGTCCTCCACTGAGTCCACTGTCTGGTGTGCTGCCCTGCAAGGTGCTGTGTTTATCCTCACGGGAAGGGTCACTTCTGCTACTGCAGTGACTCCTGATCCAGCTTGGTAAATTATCAGGAAATAATTCTTCCAGGGACCCTCTAAAGGGTCTCAGTTTTCCACAGGATGCTAGAAACTAGGTAGGGCTACCGGCAGGTTTGACTGATGTCTCAGTTCATCTCTTGGTTTTCTTCTCCAGAGCAACAGCTCTTCACAAAAGCAGCACAAAAAGGCAGTTAAACCAGAAAGTGTGGTCAGGAGATGCCTGGTTGCATTATTTTATCTTTAAACAAAGTTTTTTTATGATGGAAAAACCTTGGTTTTGAATATGCATTTTAAGGTAAGGATTGTAAGGATTGTTTCTTTAAACATGTCTATTATATAGTAAGGTATGGATGCTCTTGCTGTCTTTAATTTTATTTGTACTCATTTGCTCATTCATTCTATGCAGAGTACTCTGCACCCTTGTTCCAAGTGCTGTCCTGAGGCTCTGGGGAGAGAAAGATGAGGCAGAAACGTTTTTACCCTGAGGTAGGGCAATGACAGACAAGAAATAGGGGCTCTGGGCAGAGGCAACCAATAGTGTAGGCCCCCGTGGAGGGAGGGAGCTGGTATCCGAGGAATCCAGAGCAGGACAGTGTGACCATTCCAGAGAGTGGGCAGCAAGGGATGTGAAGGAAGAGGATTGTGGGCTGGGGGCTTAGGGGTTCTTGAGTTTATCTCAAGGGTGGTTTTTAAATGTTGATCACTTCTGATTTTAAAAGGCCTCCTCCGACTGCAGGGTGGGAAGGGCTGAGTGCCTGGTGATGGAGAAGTGAGTAGGCTACTGCCTTAGAGCTGGGGGAGGGCTGACTGTGGCTGAGGCTGGGATGGTGCAGTGGAGAGATGAGGTAGGGAAGCTTTGAGAGCAGACAGAACTGATTAGACAGGATAACTTACTGGAAGTGAGAGGTGACAAAAAGGGAGGCGTCAAGGTTTCTCACAGGACTGACAGGGCAGATTATGATGCTGGATGTTAATGAGAAGAGGGACTGCAGGGGATGATCAAAATATCAGAGCTGAATGAGATTCAGACAGGCCATGTGGTTTTGAGGTACCTGCATTTTCTCATGCTTCTTTCTTGCGCCACATAATTAAACCTGATCTTTTAGACAGAAAGTGAGCAACACTGAGGATGGCAAACCCAGAGCAAGTAGACAACCAGAAAGCCTCAGCTGTCATGGGTAAAAATGCTATAAGGAGACCACAGGGTCCAGTGCCCAACTTAAAAGAGAGGACTTTTAAAGAGATTGTGGATCTCTATGTTCTAGTTTAAATATTTCCTCTAACTGAATTTAATCATGTCAAGTTACTCACTGATTCTACTTTCCTGGCATAAAAAGATGGCAGAAACAAACAATACATTCTGCTCAGGAAAGACTATCAATTAAGGTCCAGGTACCGTGGTTTTAAAGAAATACAATGGCAGGCTCTTCCTATGCTGTCTAAATCTCCTGACTATGACAGACACTTTTACCAAACGTCACAAATCATTCACCTGGCAAAAGGAAGCAGAACACTTTAGAGAATATTTCAGTGAAAACAAGATAAGTTTCAAGGATATAAGGAGTGACCTGTCAAACACGGCATAGCAAATCATGCTGGCTGGGCTGACATCTGTAAACAGACTGCTTTTCAGTTTTGTTGTTGTGTCTGCTCTGTAGTGGGAGCCTGAAAGGGGTTCAAATTTCAAGTCTGCCACTGCCATGAGGAGCACATGGCCTTGCAGGGCACTCAGGTCAACCAGTCACTTTACGATGGACCAGTCTCCACCACTGCTGCCAGGATGGCCCCCCTGGGGAAAGAATCACTGCCATGTCCCAGTACCTGTAATTTCAACACACTGTGCAAAATGAACCCCCAAATGGTTACATTTTCATCAGGAGATTAGAGAAGGTTCATAACCTTACTAAACACACAGCATGGAATGCAAAAATTGTCTGTTTTGGCCACCATTTGCCACCCTGTAGATTTTAAATTGTGTTTAATTATTTAATTGGATGTTTGATTTTGTTAAAATCCTGGTAGAAAAAATACAGATTGGTGAACTAGTCACAGTAAAGTCACAATATGTGACCATAACAATACTCAGAAACCACAGACCCTCAGAGCAACAGATGTATGTTTAATATTCACATGCATTTCGAGCTAGTAAAAAAAAATGTAATATATTTTCTTCTGTCAGCATATGACAATCAAACTGCATTATTTATCTATGAAATGATGAGTAGTAAGCACAAGCATGAAGAGGTAGATGAAATTACAAGAATGAGTACCTATTAATAACATGATGTTATTTTCTCTTATAAGTAGAAAAATATATATTTACTCATTTCCATCTGTTGCATTTAATAATGGTTTTGCATTAAAGTAACCATCTGGCTACGTTACATGCCTAGGGAAGCAGTTAGCTGCATTTTGCCTTCACCAAGGAGTTAGCCTATTTATTAACAATGCTCACAAAGATGAAGAATACCTGGACCTGAGTCAGAAAATCCTTTGGCAGGATTCAGAGTTATATGAATTGATAACAAGTATATGTTTTATTTATTTACTTTTTTAAAATATTTATTTGAACAGAAGTAAGATATCTAGATTTTTTTTTTATTTTTTTTTTAAAGATTTATTTATTTATTTATACAAGAACTGGGGAACAGGCCAGATTCGCAGGAGGGTGAGAGGATTCACCAGAGACAGAGCGGGGAACAGAACAGGTAGACTGATGAAATACACTGCTGAGGGAAGCAGTGGGCAAGATAGGAGAGATCTACCGCACCATGCTGGACCCTCGCCAGCTGGCCGGGATCAAACTGGTGCTGCAGAGGCTGCAGACAACTTCACAGTGTGGCGTTCAACCACCTGCGCCACCAGGGGAGGCCTGACAAGTATATGTTTTAAATGATGCTATGAGCCACCTGAACTACAGTACTGAATACTTTGAAAAAAATAGATTCCATATATGTCTTAAGATTATAACTAAATGAGATACACTTAGGAAACTTATCCCACCCTACTCTCAAATTTATCCTAGTAGAATTATTAGGTATTCCATTCCCTGAGGCTTTCTGGATGGCAGGAAACCTAAAGGTATAACCTGTCATTTTTTTTTTAAAGATTTATTTTTTATTTATACAATAGCTGCGGTACAGGCCAGAGGCACGGGAGAGTGAGAGGATTCACCTGAGACAGAGTAGGGAGCAGAACAGGCGGACAGACAAAAGGCAATGCTGAAGGGACCAGTGGGTGTGACAGGAGAGGTCCGCTGCACCATGTGGGAATCTCCCTGGCCAGCCGGGAATCGAACCCGCAGTGCAGAGGCTGAAGACAGCCTCACAGCGCTGCACTCAACCGCTGCACCACTGGGGAGCCCTAACCTGTCATTTTTTTTTTTAAATTATTTATTTTTGGGCCTCCCCGGTGGCACAGTGGTTGAGTGCTGGGTTGCAAAGCTGCCCGCAGCCTCTGCGGCGCTGGTTCGATCCCCGGCTACTCCCCGGCCACCGGAGGAGGGTCCCACATGGCGCGCAGACCTCTCCTGCCGCCCGCTGCTCCCCTCAGCAGTGTACTTCGGTCCTTCTGCCTGCTCTGCTCCCCGTTCTGGCTCTGGTGAATTCTCTCACCCTCCAGCGCTTCTGACTGTACCCAGTGCATGTATAAACAAACAAACAAACAAACAAACAAATAAATAAATAAAACATGCCTCTAAAAAAAAAAATTATTTATTTTGCATAAAAGAACTGGGATGTAGACCAGAAGAACGGTGGTGGGGGTAGGGGATGGAGGTGAGAGGATTCACCAGAGACAGAGTAAAGAACAAAACAGGTCAGGGGCCTCCCCTGGTGGCGCAGCGAGGGTCCCATCAAAAAAAAAAAAAAAAAAAAAAAAAAGAACAAAATAGGTGGATCTACTGAAATACACTGCTGAGGGGAGCAGCAGGTGAGACAGGAGAGGTCTGCTGCACCATATGTGGATTACCTCCCTGATCGGGAATCAAATTCAGGCCATAGAGGTGATAGCACTGAGACTAAACCCCAAGGCCACTAGGGAGGCCCTAATCTGTTATTTTTTAACCATGTTTAAAAGATACACAACTGTATCAGTATACTGCATTGCTTTTTTAAAAAATGGTAGTTCCTCACACCTATCATAATAAAAGCCATACACGACAAACCCACAGCCAATATTATCCTCAATGGTGAAAAGCTGAAAGCCTTTCCCCTATGATCTGGAATAAGCAAGGATGTCCACTCTCACCACTGCTTTTCACTATAATACTGGAAGTCCTAGCCAGAGCATTAAGACCAAAGAAAGACAAATAGGGAAAGAATATAATAATATATTATATATCTTTATCTGCAGACAATATAATAATATAAATGGAGAATCCTAAAAACTCCACAGAAAAACTAATCAAAATTATAGACCAGCTTAGTAAAGTAGCAGGATACAAAATAAACATACAAAAATCAGTAGCCTTCCCATATGCAAACAATCTGAAGAAGAAATTAAGAAAATCATCCCTTTACAATTAAAACCAAAAACATCAAATACTTGGGAATAAACCTAACAAAAGAGGTGAAAGATCTATACAAGGAAAACTATAAGACACTGGTAAAACAAACAGAAGATTACACAAAGAAATGAAGAGACATTCTTTTCTCATGGATGAAAAGAATTAATATTATCAAAATGGCCACCGCACTGAAAACAATTTACAGATTCAATGCTATTCTGATAAAAATTTCAATGACATTCTTCAAACAAATGGAACAAATACTGATGAAATTCATATGGAACCACAAAAAACCTCAAATAGCCAAAGCTCTCCTGACTAAAAAGGAGAATGGAGGTATCATGCTCCCTGATTTCAAACTATACTACATAGCCATAATAATTAAAACAGTATGGTACTGGAACAAAAACAGACATACAGACTAATGGAATTGAACAGAAAAACCCAGAAATAAACCCTCATATTTATAGACAACTGATCTTTGACAAAGGAGCAAAGAATATGCAATGGAACAAGAACAGTTTGTTCAATAAATTGTGCTGGGAAAACTGGACTGCTACTTGCAAAAGAATGAAGTTAGATTACTACCTCATATCAGGCACAAAAACCAACTCAAAATGGATAAAAGACCTGAATTTAAGACCTAAAACCATAAAATATACAGAAGAAAATACAGGCAAAACACTATATTACATATATCTCAGTAACATCTTTACAGACACATTCCCCAAAGCAAAGATAGGGAAGGAAAAGATAAACAAATGGGATTACAAGAAATTAAAGAGCTTCTGTACAGCAAAAGACACACTAACCAAACAGAGAGATACCCTACTGATTGGGAGAAAGTTTTTTCACACAATACAACCGATAAGGGACTGATCACAAAAATCTACAAAGAGCTCCCATAACTCAACAAAAACAAAGTAAATAATCCAGTCAGAAAATGGGTAGAAGAGCTAAAAAGACACTTCTCCAAAGAGGAAATGCAAATGACCAACAGATATATGAAAAAATGTCTTACATCACTTGTAATGAGGGAAATGCAAATCAAAACCATAATGAGATACCACCTTACAACAGTGAGAACGGCACACATTAAAAAAAAAAAACCAGGCAAAAACAAATGTTGGCAAGGATGTGGAGAAAAAGGAACTCTCCTACACTGCTGGTGGGAGTGCAAACTGGTCTAACCACTATGGAAAGCTGTTTGGAGTTTCCTTAAACTACTAAAAATGGAGCTACCATATGACCCATCAATTCCATTCCTAGGAATCTACCCAAAGGACACAGAACATTAATTCAAAAAGATACCTGCACCCCTATGTTTATTGCAGCACTATTTACAATAGGCAAGATATGGAAACAACTTAAATGCCCAAAAATAGATCACTGGATCAAGAAGGCATGTTATAGGACAGGAGACACTGAAGAAATAAATATATATATATATATATATATATATATATGGCAGTCTAGCGACTGAATTCTTTCCATTTCAGGTATTCTGACACCTGTTTAAAGTTCAATAAACAAGCTCACACTAGATTATTGTGCACCTGAAAAACAATGTCAGATGTTTTTCATGTATGTTGCTGATCATAAGTTTATTACTATTAATAGAAATCCTTCCAAATTCTTCATTTGTGGACATCAAATGCCCACATACAAGAAAGAAGGAAATTACCATATATTTAAACCAACCACTTAACCATTTCTTCTGCTTGGAAAAACCTGAATGACAAAGCAAAGCTTTCATTGACCAGGGAGGGAGATGTATTTCTACTATAAAATAGATTGCATAAAAGTAGGAAAACTGGAAAGTCTCCCAGATGCTCCTTAATTATGTGTTTGGCAATTGTTTCTGTTGGGGTGAACTAATAGGTACCACAGAACCAAGCAGAAGATTTAAAAATTAGCAAAAATATTTACTTCATGAATGAAAGAATGAATGGCCAGAAACTCTGTCTGCTGCCTCTGCATGGCTTTCCTTCACAGGAGTCTGCAAAATCGTGGAGAGCATATTGACCCATGTAAACTTCCCCTATAGTTCTTATATTTGGCATTTTCTCTTGACTTGGGTTTTCTTTCTTAAATGACCTTCCTTGTGTCTGTGGGAGAGAGAGGGTTTAACCTGCTTTTCCCTACCAGCAGTGTAGCATTTATGTGAGGTTGGCAGTCTTCCTTTTAGACTATGGACAGCAGCCTGCGGGGAGGAGGGGTGTTAAAGGGGCACCCTCACTATTCCAACATCAGGAGTGTCTGGGGGCACCGAGATTTTTCCAGTGCTGATCTGACAATACTGTCACTCCTCTAATACCAACAGCCCCTAAAGGGAAATTTAAAATGTCAGAGAGCATCCCCAAGTGAATATCCAAAGTTGCTAAACTCTCAATAATGGCTGTTCATTTTAGAATAGAGTTATTATGGTAAGCAGAAGAGAGCTAAATTTGGAGGCCTTTAAAGATGTAAAAGATGAAAGACATCAACTGTTACCACTCTAAAGAATTTTCACTTTCATCTGATATTTGAGATGTTGTCTTTTACAGTTTTATTCCTAGCCTGTTAAGTTTCCTAAGAAACCATGAGACATATTTCTTTTTTTTTATTTATTTATGCATACAAGAACTGGGGTGCAGGACAGAGGTGTGGGGGTAAAGGGTGGGAGGATTCACCAGAGACAGAGTGGGGAGCAGAACAGGTGGATCTACTGAAATACAACTGCTGAGGGGAGCAGTGGGCGAGACACGAGACAGGAGAGGTCTGTGCCAATTGGGTTAGCAACCTGGCCTGGATTTAACTCATGTCACAGTGGCTGGCAATAGCTTGACAGTGCTGAGACTTTAACCCCTGTGCCACCAAGGATTTCTTTTAAATTTAATTTTACTTATTCCTAGTACACTGTTGTGGGGTGCAAAGGAATTTTTACTAAGAGAGGAAGGACCAAGACCCACTGACAGATTCATTATAAAATCTCAAAGTATTAAATGGGCCCATGTTTAATTCTAAAAATAAACACATTCCCAAAACAAACAAGGTCTGAACAATGTACTACTCTGCTTTATCCAGTCAGTCTTTCTCCACTCGTGAAAATCACCAAGCAGTATCTATACTCAGGAATACAGACATCAGGAAGTGAACTAAGAGAATGAGAATGTGGTGGCAAAGAAAAAGGGTCAAAAACTAAAAACAGATCAAACACATCAGGAAATGGAAAAAACAAATAATTCTCCCTACTTTTTCTTAGTTCCTAAAGCAGAAATTAAATCTTTTTTTTTTTTTTCTATTGCTAGGTCAAACTGAGAAAGGAATTTATCAAAGTAGATTGGTTGCCAATTTAGGAAAAATACCATAGTATTTACTTTTTTGTTTGTCACCACAAGTATGACTATGAATTCAGGTTTTCAGAGACCAATCAAGTTTTGGCTGCTCTTAGAAAGTAACTTCTCTCTAGTTCAATCCTATTCATTTAAGCAGCAAATACTCTCTAAATGTCTGTCAGTATTACATTGCAAAAAAGTAAAAGCTAAGCCTACTTATCAACAGCATTATTTCTAAGTCTTTATTTAAATAAGTCCGATCACCCTCTGTACAAAGAACTGAAACTAAACCATGTGATTGAATAAGTACAAAATTAATATTCTTATTTTATAATTTCAGGAAATACTTGTCTCAAGTTTTTGCTTATAATTCATCTAAGTTTAAAAAGTCAAGGGTTTGGCCAGCATGGCCTGTCTGTTTGGCAGAGCCAGCGCTGGATTCGGCTAGCTCAGTCAGTATTTTGGGTCAGCATAAGGATTCCACCAGTGCAGCTGGGGTGTCCAGCAGAATGGGGGTAGAGGAGGGAGGCCGCATGGCGGGGAAGTTAGTTACACATAGGAGGGCTGAGAAAATAAATATGTTGAGGATGACAGGAGCCAGGTTTCTTACTGCTGCGTAAAGAAATTACAAACATAGAAGGGTGACTGGTAAATAAATTCTATGGTGTTGGGAACAGCATGAATTCCTGATAGCTAAAAGAAATATAAATAAAGAGGTAGAAATAGACGTGTGTGTGTGTGTGTGTGTGTGTGTATTCTCTCCAAGCCCCACTAAGAACACCTAAAAGCACCAACACACCACTCACAACAACTATAGCTACTACCCAGATCTTTTCTTTTCTTTCTTTCTTTTTTTTTTTGGTGGGACCTCGCTGGCAGCTGGGGAATGAACTGGCGCTGCAGAGGCTGCAGGCAGCCTTGCAGCCCAGCGCTCAACCGCTGCGCCACCAGGGGAGGCCCTACCCAGATCTTATTTTCTACATGCCATATGCCACTGAAAGGTAACAAGGCTTTTGAGAGAAATGGCTGATTCCATAATGGGACAGAGAGAAACACAAGATGAGTCCAGAACCTTATTCAGTCAGAAAGTAAAGAAGTTTTCAAAGAATAACAGGGACATGGCAAAAAGATTCTGTAGCTGAAAGGAGTTTTCACTATTCAAATCTGGGAGAGTTTAGTTTATTTGGGAAAATAAGAATAATCAATTTTGTTGTTGACTATCTTTGTTCTGTATGGTGGCTGGGTGGACGACAGCTTCTATGCTGACTAGCCTTCTAGAAGACACAAACCATTGATTAGACCAAAGTGTGGAACTGAATTGGCACAAATCCATCAGCACAAATGAGCAAACAGCTCAAACTTACACCCTGTGGACAATATGGTTTCTTGTTTAAAATAAATAATATGTGGATGCTTACATATCAGCAAATATATCTAAACCTTGCTCTAAATTGTTCTTTGGCAATGCATATATTTATGCCTTAAGTGTTTTCTTACCTGGGGTACTAACAACTGGATGCAGAGGTAAAGTTTTTCCTTGTTAATACATATAAAACATTGTGTTTTTTTTTTAAGTTTTATCCTTAGTATCAACTCAAGGAAAATAATATTTCTCTGAAAAATATCTTGTAAGACATGGCATTAATTAGGTTGACCTTAAATGTTCCCTTCCCTCAAATTCTGACTAAAAGATTAATTATGTAAAGAAGAAAAATCTTTCCCGCTGTTGACAATCTGTGACTGTTAGCTCTGACTTTTAAAAATAATTTTCACATTGAATTAATTCAAACCTAAAAGTTATAAAAAGAGCATTAAAAACTCCCAAATACCCTCACTCAGATGATTCCCCCAATGTTAACATGTTCTCATATTTGCCTTTTTTCCACATGAGTATCTGTGCATACATAAACATATACATAAACAGTATTTTATTTATTTGTTTAGCTATGCAGATTATAATGATGTATTTCTGATATCAACCAACCTCTCTTAATCAAAGTTATACATCATTTTGTTTTTCAAATGATATGTAATTTAAATTAGCAAAGAATGGTGCTAAAAAAAGTCAAAGGTTTTGTTTTGGGGTGGTTTTGGCTGGTGGGTTAATCATGCTACCACACATTAGTTCACTCATCAAACTATGCTGTCTGTGGAAGCCAGGAGGCAAAACACAACAGTGAGGGAGAACAGGTGTAAGCCCACTCTGGTGGGGACTGGTTAAGTTTGTGCCCTGTACAAGGGGGGCAGCTGCTGCTCTCAGAGAGGGTTCCTACTCTGAAATGTGGGCCAAGTTGTATCAGAACTTCTGATTTTTAAAATAAAGGTAGAAATAAAGATTTGTAAAGGGATATTATTCTATTTTAAAATGGAACTAATGTTTAAATATGATAAAACTCATTTGAGCAAAAAGAAAGTGCTCACTGTAACTTGGATACAGCTCACCACACTACCAGCTGACAGGTGAAATAATAATTCCCATTTAATTTCTGGTGACGACTAATAGAAAGTTCTAATGCCATAAATAGGTAATATGCATGGTGCAAAAACAATGAAAAGAAAATGACCCTACCCTCCGATCCTGTAGTCAATTCTCTTGCAAAGGAAGTGATGCAATATAAACTACACACAATATTTAAGAAAAAAAAAATTTAAAAAGGAAGACTGAGTTGGCAAGGTCTGCTCCCATATTGCAAAACAACATCTGCAAAACAGAGCTTTTTCAAGGAATCTTCCTCAAAGAACACAAACAAGGAAGTTCCCTTTGCAGTCAAAGGCTGACCTTAAGATTTATGTAGTAAAATCAATGTATATTAGTAGCTACTATGATTAATGTTTATTTTTGGCTTATAGAATGAATTATCAATGAACTAATCAAGATAATAATCACTAATAACAATACAATTATTCATAAAATAAAACTGATCCAATTTATATTTTTAAACATTTTTGTCATCCTTTAAAACACTCTGTCTACTTGGCACCTGTAGCCCAAACTCTCTCTCTCCCTCCACCAGCCTTAAACACAGACTGTCTCTACAACTTATTTGTCAATTATTTGGATGTTTGGAGCACTGGAACACTTCTTCTATTATCCTTTTAAGCTATTGAATTTTTATTGCTATTAGTATTTCAAATATTTCTGTATTTCTTTAAATTCTCCAGTAGGACCCAGAATAGTATTCTTCTAGTCTGCCAAGTATTTGTTCCTTGCTCTGTGAGAATCCAGAAATGGAGAGCAATGAGAAACTTTGATGGCTACCTGACATTCCAGTGAAAGCCAGGAGAAAGGTCAGTGAACTAACTCACTTGTTCAGCACAGTACAGACCATCTGGATGCTGTCAGACCCTCATGAGGCTGCATGTGACATGACTACATATTACTCACTCACAGCAGGACCACGCTGTGAGGTGTAATATCTCTGGGCAGTTTATCAGCTCTCACACAAACTAATCTCAGAAAATGTATGCATTTATTTAATACTTATTATGTCTATAATCATTTTAATTTCTAATAAGGCCTGTTTTTAAATTTATTGTTTAACACATTAGCTAAATTGGGGAAGAAAAATTTCTGTTATTTACTTCTTAACCCTAATTTAGCTTAATGTCTAATACTTGGCAAAATAAGCCTCAGACTTTTGTCTGGAAAAGACACATTTATTTTTTGGATGTAGCAATTACAGTGAGCCAAATGATGATGAAAGCAGTTCCAGAGAACTGAGCACTGAAAGAGCATGCACTGGGTTTCACTCGGGGGGGATGAATCCCTCGTATGCTAAGTCTGGTTTTGGAGCCAAACTGATGGTGAACTATGTTATGGGCAGAAATGACTAACCAATAAAGCAATAAAGTCATCAAAAATGAGAAAGCATTTTACACCTAAAATAAAGAAACAAACCTAAAAGAATTGTTTAAAGAAAAAATATTAACCTAAAAGGCTGACATTAATACATTAATCTAACTCTAGCCAGGACAGCCCATCAGGACATCAAGGTCCAAGGAGCATCAGCTTGGACCTATCTTGGAAGAGTTATTTCAGAGGCTGCCTGCTCTTTCCTGGCATTCCAGAGACTCCCCCCTACAGACATACAAGCTCCAGCCACATTGCTCCTTACAGGGAAAAAAGTGTCCTGTGAGGTTTGATGCTAGAAGATCATGATGACAAAGTGACCTTGTGCCACCTCACCTAAGGTGTTACAGTGTTTGTTTTTCAATTACAGTTTAAATAGTTTTCTAAAAAAATGTTTATTTAATATATACCCCCTTTGTAAATGAGAAAGTCTAACTTTGTAGAAGAATGCATTAACCTGTAAAAGTGAACCTGCATATTTTGAATACCTAAAGAGACTAATACACTTTTACACTTTTAAAATATTTCTTTTAGGAGTAAAGATGATGTCATCTGTTACTGTATTTTTATAGCTCAGTTGGTGTTTGGCTTTCCAAGGCAATGCTAGGCAGTTCCTAGCTTGCTCACTATGAATGAATTGCTTATTTCTTCGCCTGCCCTTTTAGTTCCAGCATATTCAGGAAAGGAGTGGTGCAGAGTAAATGGTGAATGGTATTTCCCATTTTATAAACCTGGCAATGTGTAAGACTTAACTAAACAAGGAAGTACAAATATAGGTGGATTTTGTAATTTTTTCTGCTTTACACATTATATACTCACACACAGAGAACTTTATAGTCACTTCATCTACAATTAATTAAGTTACACAATTCAGATTTCTGAAAACTGAATTTATTTTTATGAAGGACTTCAATTTATATCAGTAAGAAAATCACAAAAGTTAATATATATATTAATTCTACTGTCTTCATATATTATTAATAGATAGTAAAGGCTACACAATATTGTCTAAAGCAGTTTAAATATTTTATTGTTAGGGTGAACATATTAAAAAAATGGTAAATATATTCAAACACTCTTACTCTCCAGAGATTCTTACTCTCCAGAGATTCTTACACAAGCACACTACCAGAAACCTTTCTGTACCTATGCCTACACCATATGTATGCACATTCATTTTAAACACAACGCACCACATATACACACAAATACACGTAGATATACCATATAATCGGATCTCATGTTGCTTTTTTCAGCACCTTTAATAACATGGCAAAGATGGTTGTTCACCAAACATTCCATCTGTTCTCCCACATTTCCAGCCCCTCCTGCAGGTCCATGTTATTAGTTCTGGCCAACAGGCTGTGGGATGCACAGACTCCTGGGCCAAAGCAAGGAGGAGCAGTGTTCAGTGGATGCTGGAGAGTCTTCCAGACCCATGTAAGATTTTATGTGAGAAATAAACCTAGTTACACTAAGCAGCTGAGACTTGCAGGTTGTTTATGACTGCAGTATAACCCACCCTATCCTAATCCAGCAAACTTCCCATGTTAGCATTTTTGCATACTTCATTTTTCTAAACAATACAGATACGTTGTAATGGATGTATCAGCCCCCACTTTTAGGTTGCTCCTAATTTTATTATTATAAACAATACTGCCATTAACATATTTTTACACATGATTTTGCTAACACATACACAAATTATTTCTGTGGATAAATTTCTTGAAGTAGAATTACTGGGTCACAGAATAAT
The DNA here is from genome assembly GCF_964194135.1 of Talpa europaea. Taxonomy (NCBI): domain Eukaryota; kingdom Metazoa; phylum Chordata; class Mammalia; order Eulipotyphla; family Talpidae; genus Talpa; species Talpa europaea. The sequence continues at coordinate 80,951,827 of NC_140074.1, read as the reverse complement.
AGTACATTACATTTTTCTGAAAATAAAAGTGATATATTCATGATCAAAATGTAATTGGTACATAAGGAATGCAGTGAGTGTCCCCCTCACACCCTAGTCCACTACTTCTAAAGCCTTCCTCTGATCATAAACAATAATTCTTCAGAAATTTTATATATGCAAAATTTATCTCTTGTATATATGCAAATGTGAATGCAAACATACATACAAGTATATTTAAGGTATATTCTGAGAGGTATTTCTAAATTGCCTTTTTTTAAACTTTTATGGTTTTTATCTTTTTTTTTTTGATTGATTTATTTATACAAGCACTGGGTACAGTCAGAAGCGCAGGAGGGTGAGAGGATTCACCAGAGCCAGAGCGGGGAGCAGAGCAGGCGGAAGGACCGAAGTACACTGCTGAGGAAAGCAGTGGGCGGCAGGAGAGGTCTGCGCACCATGTGGGACCCTCCTCCGGTGGCCGGGGAGCAGCCGGGAATCGAACCAGTGCTGCAGAGGCTGCGGGCAGCTTCGCAACCCAGAGCTCAACCGCTGCGCCACGGGGGAGGCCCCTAAATTGCCTTTTAAAGAGAATGTCTGTTTTCCCACACTCTGCTTGGGTTATATTTAAACTAAGAGGCATTCAAGCCATGCTTTTTATGTTTAGCAATAAAAACTGCTAATATTTGGGCAGGCCTTCTATATTATCTTAATATCAAAGGTCCTACTATAATTGTCAGGTAAACTAATAATCAATGTAATATTGCTGACCCTTTAACAATGTAGTGGTTAGGGGCACCGACACCCAAGCAGTGGAATGGAGTATAATTTATAGTCAGCCCTCAATATCCCTGGGTTCTGCGTCTGGATTCAACCAACCTCAGATGTTAACATCTGAGGTTGGTTGAATTTGGAACTTGAGGAGAGAAAAAAAAATCCAGTATAAATGGACTTGCAGTTCAGACCCCTTCAGTTCAGGGATAAACTATATTTGCAAAACAAACTCACAGTGACCAAGTGCAGACTGAAAGTAGTCCTCTAAACCTAAAGGCAACGGAAACGGGCAAGTACAGGTGGATGGTAATGCAGGACAGGCAGGATAAAGCCAGAGCAGAGAGAGGGGTGCCACTAGGACATAGCAAGGGGAACGAGGTGGCTGCAAGGCGTTTGTGAGCACTGGGAGGTAGCAGAATGGTGGAAGTAGTGATGTGTGTCAGGGACCAACCTGAAGGGCCCAGGAAGCTGGAGAGGACAGTGTCCGATCATAGACTTGACATGTGGAAGGAAGGCCTGGGTGGCTGCTGGCAAGTGAAACAATGGGGAGGCAGAGCTGCTAAGGAGATCTGAAAGCTCAGAGCTCACTGACTCAGTAAAGGGAATCATCACTTCAGATGTATGTTGCCACACCACATCCACTATCAAGGCACCCATACTCCTCCATCATAGTCCTTCTGTTACTTTTCAATATACCTTTACATAATTTTGTCCATGGGTACCAATTTCCTGGGCCTGGGGGTGGTAGTGTTTTGATCGGAAAGTTGTTTGGTTCTTTGTAATTTATTAATTTTTATGGGTCTTTACAAAAACAGATTGACTAAATTATTTGACTTTTTAAATCTGGAATTAATTTTAACAGGTTATAGTCACGTGACTCATACCACTACACTGAAACTTTGGCATATAATGGTTCAGACCATTTCTTTGAAAGAAAATGGATTCCTTAAGAAGATCCAGAGAAGGCTGTCCCAGGACAGGTCTCTCATCTGGGACAGGCAATAAAGGAAAAGAAGGGCTTGAAGGAGACTGAAATAGCTTCAAGAATAAAAGAAAGAGGAAAGGGCAAAACTTTTGAGGGCAAAAGAGCAGCATGTGAAGTGTCTGTATTTCTAGTTTCGCTGTTTCTTCCAATTGTCAATATTTCTGGTAGGATGTCTTACAAGTGTCTCGGATGCTGTAGGTTTAAAACATAACTCAGGGCCTCCCTAGTGGCACAAGGGGTTAAGACGCAACCTATGAAGCTGTTTGCAGCCACTGCAGCACAAGTTTGATCCCTGGCCAGGGAGCTACCCACATGGCACAGCAGACCTCTCCTGTCTTGCCCACTGCTCCACTCAGCAGTGTGTTTTGTCAGTCTGCCTGTTCTGTTCCCAATTTTGTCTCTGGTGAATCCTCTCACCAACCCGTCTCCCACACCTCTGGCCTGTACCTCACTTCTTATATGCATAAATAAATCTTTTTAAAAAAAACTCAATTAAACTCCTAACAATTAAATGTATGCTTTCCATTATCTTCCTCACTTCCATGAAAGGTTCTCCACTCAAACAAGCCAAAACTGAAAACCGGACGAGGATCTTCTCCCCATCTTTATGTCTAGTCACTGAGGATGCCACAATCACAATCACAGCTTTCAAAATCTATCCTCTCTGCTCCAGCCCTATGTCTTGTCTGATTTGCCTTTCTACAACACCCGCTACCTAGTTTTCCTGACTTCAGTGGGGTTCCCAATTCTTTTTCATTTTTAGACCTTTTCCTTCAAATTATGGAATATTTCAGACACCCTAGCAGACACTGTACCCTCTCTACCTAAACCCTCCTCCTTCCCCTCCTCCTTGCCAGCACACCTCTGATTCTACTTAGGTGATCACAGCCCCCAGTCAAGTTGTTTGCTCAGGGAATGAAGTCCAAGCTCCAGCTCCAGTAGAATAAATCTCGTTAGTCCAAACTAAAACTGGGAATTCTAGTCCCCTGGTCAGTGATCAGATCACAAAAGTTCCCTCCACCTGAGTGCAGGTGAGGGGGTTCCTATTAGAATGTTGTCATATGCACATGGTCTTTGAATGTTCACCTTGAGGTGAAGAGAGTCAGCCTAAAAGGACCAAAATTCTAAGAGAATAGGAAAGACCTATGTCCTTGAGGACAGGACTGAGCTACTAGATTATTCAACCTGTTTCCCCCTGCCCCTAGACTTCTTGTTTAAGTCACTCTTATTTGGGTTTTCTGGTACTTGTAGCCAAAGCATCCTGCTGCAGAAAAAAAGCTGATAAGCCTCGTTTTGAATACTGAGTTTGAGTTTACTGCAGGACAAGATCAAAGAACAGGTAAGAGGACAGGAGTGTGCAGATGTGAGAGTCAATGCAGAAGTGACAATGAGTTACATGAGAGGAGTTGGTCACCAGGTATGACAGCTAACAATTATCTCATGTTTTTATGTGTTAGGAACCACTCCAAAGGTATTAAAAGAATTTCTCTCTTTTATCCTCACAACTCTTAGGAGTTTCCTATTCCACTTTACATATGGCAGAAAGGAGGACTAGCAGTTTATTCACTTGCCAAAGGTTACAAAGGCCGAGGGAGGTGGTGTTACTTTTTATAACCTAATAGTCTGTCAATAAACACTCCTAAGTCTTTATGCTATGTTATCTACACAAAGGAAAAAGCTGAGTCATGAATAGCAGTATTCACAGAAGCACAGACAATGCAAAACATTTCTAAAGGGAAAAGCTGAAGGAGCAGATTCAGTTGGAGGGGAAGAAAAAGGCATAACTGTAACAAACTCTGAAAGTCAGGGAACTCGAGAGAACTAGAATATCAGGCTAGCAGAGGTCCTGATGCCCAGAAAGCCTGCAATTCCCTCTATAGGACGAGGAGGCCACTGCAGAAATGTGGGCTAGACACCAACTTCACCTGCTGTCCAGGTTTAGCCTAGCAGCAGCATGTTATAATGGGTTCAGCTTACTTGTCTTAATAATTAACACCAAGTCACAAATAGGAAAATCATATTTACTGACTGACAAAATGCTAAGGTCTAGGCTGGCCAGAACTTTATATGTATAGTATGTCATTTAATCTTCACAGTAACCTTAACCACAATCGTGACACTATTCTTCATACACAATTTTGCTGAGCAAATGTATTTATAAGCATGGCATCGTTTGCACCTGTCAGCACATTCTATTACTTCCATCTTCAAAATATATTCAGGATTCAATCATTTCTCCTGTAAATAGTCTTCAGCACTGATGATTTTCCAATAGTTGGAAAAATATTCTGGCACGGACTTTAGTTTTCCATAGTATATCCTTAAATATCACTGTGTAGGCAAATCTAAAAAAGACTGGCTTCCTACACACCCTGTTACTCATTAATCCAACAAGTGTTTATTGTGCTAGGCCATGTGCCAGGGCTTGGGTATAATGGTGATGAATATAATCCTGGTCCCAGATCCTCTAGATAGCCTAGCAGGGGGCACAGTCAAGTAAACAGGAAAACAGCACAGGAGCTTCTGCATTAGAGCAAACCCAGGGTGCTATCAGAGCACAAATGCACAACAGTTAATCCAGACCACAAGGATCTGAGAAGGTGATTCCAGAACTAACATCCAAGTTGAGAAGAAGTAAAGGATGGGTAGGAACTATGGGGTGGTAAAGAAGAGACTGGGGGGAAGGAATAGGTTCCACACACAAATTAGAGCTGGAACAAAGGCCAAGAGGCTTAAGACAGACAAGGCTTGTTCTGAGAAAAGCAGTGCAGTGAGGCTAGACAGGAGCACTGGGAGGGCAGTGTGGGGGGAGGGAAGGGAAAGGGCAGAGAGAAGACAGAACTGAAGGTTGATAGCACAGAGCCACGTCAGAAGTTTCTACTTAACCCCCAGAGCACAGGTGAGTCACTGAAGGATTTCAGTGCCAGGCCTGTGGGGTTGAATTTTGCCTTTTAGAAAGCAAATTCTGGCAGTGACATGGAAGCATAAAGACTGGTGCTAGAGAGACCAGTATGTCCCACATCTATGGGTCTCTTAACAGAGAATTAACTAGAACCTGTTGGAGTCACATTAAAAAAATACTTATAAGACTGACTAGATGGGGGTGGAGAAGGCGAAGAGAAAGACAAATCTTTTAAGAAAACTCAGTTTCTGGCTTAGGCATCAGATGAAAAGTTGAACACAGAGTAGCTTTGACTTGCTGGCAAACGTCTCGAGGCAACAACACTTTTTAGAAAAGGGACCTTCTAAAGTCTGGGTCAGCCACATAAAAAATACTTTTGTGTCTTTTGCATTTACATTTTAAATTTATCCCTTTTCTTTCCGACCATCTCATAAAGAAGAGTAAATGCTCTCGGGATTTGTCAACATAGCATGTGACCTTATAAAATGGTGTGGGAGGAAGGAGGATAAACAAAGGCTCTGCTTAACCAGAGTAGTGATTAGCTGGCTGTTTCAAGAAGAGTCAAGTAATTTGGAATGATGCAAGTAAGACTAGGAATTAGCAGACTATTTTAAATGAAACCATTGTTTCTTCTAAATGCGACACAATACAAATTAAGACATAAATTAATCATTCTTGAATACTGAAATATTTACTCTGAATTGCTGAATTACCTATTAAATGCTGCCTTAGGGTGATGCTAGTTGCAAGGACGAATAAACTCCAAATTTTCAGTGGCTTAACATGTGAAGTTTATTTATGAGTGTCACATCAATCCAACATGACTATTGCTGGAGGGAGGAAGGGGGCCTTTGTTTTAAATGGTCACTGAGTGGCTTTTTTTTTTTTTTTGAGTGGCTTTTTTGACAGAAACTCTTGCAACTTCAACACACCACTTACAGGTCACCTTGGCCATGGAGAACCAGTCAGCAGAGGGGGCAGACACTGGAGAATCACCCGTGGGAGTTTTTGATGAGCTAAACCTAAAAACAGCTAGACTTCAAAAATTCCACTGATGAGTACTCAGACATGACACATGTAGCTGCGTCAGGAGATGTGCCCAAAAAGGAGAGGAAACCAGTTATAGTGGTGAGAATTCTGAGGAAAAGATATATGACTTATCCTTGCAGAGCCTACCAGTATTTCGAAGAAAACAGGAATTCAAGTACTATAATTCTATTGCAAAAGTACCTTATAAATATAAATGTCTTATAATAAAAGTCAAACAGCTAAAAATCAGCTAAGCAACTAAACATAAGCAGCTAAAAAATCAACTGTGGAGAACGTAAACTGAAGAGATACAGGAAAAAATAGAAGATTTTTAAAATCTTGGTTTTATATAAGTTGCTCATTTAAACACAATTTTTCCTTATTCACCAAGCAGATACTAAAATTATTATGGCGGCAGAAACCATTCCAAACTGTGGCTCAAGAAGAATCATTAAAATTATATCTAAAGTACTACCAAATTAAGGCTACCAGAGCAGGAGGGGGAAGGGGAGAGCAGAGGGGAGGGGGCCCAATGGACTATGAGTGGATATTAGTTACTCAAATGCTTCAAATTTTCCAATGTTAACTTTTATTCTTATAATTTACATTTATAATTATTAATTTAGGTAATTCAAGCTCAGGGAAAGAAATAAGATGTCAATATAGTCTTCCCAAGAAATACTCTCCATATTTGCATTTGCTTCTCTGAATGAAAAAATCTATAAACCAAGAGAAAATCCCCCATTTATTAATCAGGATAATACAAGGCTATGCTGGAGTAACAAATAAGCCTTTGAGCGCTCAATGACTAACACAACAGTGGTTTATTTCTTGCCCATGTAAGACCAATCCTGGCCAGGCAGTCCTCCTCCATCTTGTAGGTTTGTCAACTAGAACATGTATTTCAGTGGCAAAGGAGAAAGAAATCAAAAAAGCACCCTAGGTCTTAACTATTTCAGCTTCACAGTGACACACAGCACTTCTGTTCAGATTTCAGTCCTAATCATCTCGTCTCAGTCTAACAGTAGGTAAAGCTAGGAAATGTAGAGAAGAACAAGGTGATTCCGGTCTCAGTGACACCTCTACAGAACAAGTCCCACTCCCCAAGTACCTTTCCTACTGTAAATTTAAAGGTTGTATTCTGAATCATGTGCAGCAAAGCAAGTCAGAATGATAAAAACAAATATTGGATACTCGCATAACAGGCAATTTGACAATGTAAAAACACTTTCAAAAACTAGAGGACCTCAACCAACATCCTGAGGGCTCTGGGGTTAAGAAGGAGGGGAGAAGGAAAGGGACATAGGGTCACAAGGGATGAGAGGAGATATGTTCATTAAAAATAATAAAGACATTAAAAAAATAAAGTGTGCTGGCATATAAATTACATTTATTAGTACCAATGAATCCAATCATCAAAAGATCACATTAAATATCTGGGCTTGTAAGCCTGAACAAAATTTTTTTTAAAGATTTATTGATTGATTGATTGATTGATTGATTTATACAAGCACTGGGTACAGTCAGAAGCGCTGGAGGGTGAGAGAATTCACCAGAGCTAGAGCGGGGAACAGAACGGGCAGACTGACGAAATACACTGCTGAGGGGAGCAGCGGGCGTGGCAGGAGAGGTCTGTGCGCCATGTGGGACCCTTGCCGGTGGCCGGGGATTGAACCGGCACTGCAGAGGCTGCGGGCAGCTTCTTAGCCCAGCGCTCAACGGCTGCATCACCAGGGGAGGCCCTGAACAAATTCTTTATCCCCATGAGCTAGAATCATTTAACATGCTCTGAAGCCCTGTATCACGAAGCCAGTAGATTCCTCTCAGTATCTTTTCTCTACAACATTCTAAACAAGGAATCCACTCATCTGTCAGTCAATAAATACTTACTGGCAATGCCTTTAGCCCGATGCTGACACTAAGGATAGAGCAGTGAAAAGACCCATTTGGGTCCTGATTGTACTTACAATGAAGTGAGGGACACAGTTCTGTAAGAGTTACCAATAACCAGAGTATCACAATCCAGATAAACTGGAGATATGAAGGAGGAAGGCAGAAGGTCAACATGGTATTTAACAAGAGACTTAACCAATTCAGGGGTTTCACTAAAACAAAAGTGGGGTCCTACAGGATAGGTAATGGTTAGATAGGTAAATGGGGGGGATTAAGAATGTTTTAGACCGACAAACAAAACTAAACCAAGCAAACCCTAGATATCTGGCGGCAGAATTGAGGCTATCAGAGCAGGAGGGGAAAGAGGGGAGCCAAGGCGGGGAGGTGCCTAATGGACTATAGTGGAGGGTTATGGTGGTGGTGTGCTGTGGTAACACACTTGAAGAGATGTGAACCAAAACCGTAAATCATATATGGTGCTGTAAACTAACATTATCTCAATAAAGAATAATTTTTTTAAATTCCAGTAAAAGGGAACACAATAGGTGTGGTGAGTAGGATTAAAAACTGAGTCCAGGGCCTCCCTGGTGGCGCAAAGGGTGAAGACGCAACCTATGAAGCTATTTGCAGCCACTGCGGCACGAGTTTGGTCCCAAGCCAGGGAGCTACCCACATGGTGCAGCAGACCTCACCTGTCTCGCCCACTGCTGCCCTCAGCAGTGTATTTCAGTCAATCTGCCTGTTCTGTTCCCCACTCTGTCTCTGGTGAAACCTCTCACCCCCCACACCTCTGGCCTGTACCCCAGTTTCTTATATGCATAAATAAATCTTTAAAAAAATAAAATTACCTTAATCAATTATTATTATCTTAATCAAACAATCAAACAAGCCTGCAAAAGACTTCAATTCTTTAACAGTATCTTCAAATACTAGAGATGGGGAAAATGGGAAACAATTTTTCTTTGAAAATACTCTTCATAGTTTTTGTATTTAGTGAACTATGAGATAGTTCATTGGTTTATATATTTTAAAAGTGGTCTAAATTTAGTAGGTGGATGCTCTTAACTATAGATATTGCAGAAAATTCCTAAATATAACTAAGTATGAGTTTAAAATTCAATATCAAAATTGTAGTTCATTTTTATAATGAAAACAGGATTTAGTTTTTCTTCAAATGCAATATAGTCCCTTCTGGGGAATTTCAAAAATAAAATCAGTGTTTTTAACCAAAAAGTGGGAAAACATACTATAAAGGATTTTTGGTAATAAAATGATATTATTTCATCTATGTAACATAGGGAAGTAAATACTGTGTCTTAGTATTCTATCTAATGAAGTACTAGTCGAGAACAGTATCTAAATTCCATTCCAGGGCAACCTATTATGATTCTAAATGCATGGGACATATTTTGTAACCCCCAAATGCCAGCCTGTCAAATTTATGCATACGTCTGCCCCAAATAATCATCTAATAATAAATTACACAGTACTTTAACTCTGAAACTATGTATATTATACACTGTACAATAACTTGTATACTGGAAAATTTATACAGTAATTGGTAATGCACTATGCAAACCAAAGCTTCTACCAACATGAAAATGTCTAGGAAATTTGAAAAATCAATATGGCCCTAGAATAAATCATGTAGCTTATGACAACGAATATATTTGAAAATTATTCATCTGGGTAGTAAACCAGAAGAGAATTTTGAGTTATTATTTAAAGTTAAATAGTTGTATATTGCTGTAAATAAAACAAAAATAGTATTCACCTGTTAGCTACTTCACAACAATGTTATAAGTCTGCATTAAAAAAAAAATCTATAAACTTTTTTTCTGCACCCCTAAAAGATATGGGGATTGAAGCTTCTTTATTCCATTTAGAACAGGAAAACAAGTTAGATTACTGAATGATTTGGCAACAAAACACCTTGGAACAAGAATCTGATTCTATTTCTCTTTATTATAGTTGTAAAATATTTATATACATTTTCTGAATTTTGAAACTAGCATTTTACACATAGAAAATGATGTCACTTTTAAAAACTGGTCTGTCCTGTCAGTTAAATACAGGAATTACCATTTTCAAGTAACCATTTCAAGTAAAATAATCTTTCCTGGCTATAAAAAAAACTATAAAATTACAACTTGTTTTCAGTTCAAAAAGTTTTTTTTAAATAGCCAAAATAAAAAAGAATTCTAGTAAGAGATTGACATTACCTCTTCCTTGCTGTTTTTCTAAACCATGTCAAAGTGGCATAGTAGCCAACATTTCTGAGCATTACTGTGCCAGGCATTGTGTTAAATGGTTTTTATACACAATCACATTTAATCCTCACAACAATCCAAAGCATTACAGAAGTCTCACATTACAAGTAAAGAGAATGAGACTTCAAGAGACTGTAGGTTCTTGCCCAAGGTCACTCAAGTATTAAATAGAAGAGCTAGGATTCACCCAGGCAGTCTACTTCTTGAACCAGGATACTTAACCATTCCTTCAATCCACAAATACTCTGTAACCAAATATTATTTGTGCTAATGCTCAAACTGTGGCTCACGGCTGTCACAACAGTGTCTGGCCATCCTCCCCAGCATCACGGCACAGTGGCTGCTATGAAAGCCTCTGCATGGAAGAAAGGTTGGCTAAATATTGAACAGTGGTTCCAGCTCAGTGGAAAGATTCCTAACTGGTTGACACTACATGGCAGATGCTACAGGAACACATTCAAGTCCTTCTAGCTGAAGGATCCAAAAAACACGGCTTATATGTCTCCAGCTTTTCTAGAAGAGCTACTGAAATAAAGACCCTGTTGAAGGAAAGAAATATAAAATAAAAACCTCACTCTCAGCTAGCCTGAGTTTTAGGGCCCCTGGAGGCATTATTACATGTGCTTTGGAATCAGCTAGTCCTAGATTCAAATCCTGGTTCCATCGCTTGTGTATCTCTGGTCGTGGGTAAGGAGTTATTCTCTCTACACCTGTTTCCTCCTCTGTAAAGTGAGGGTATTACACCACCTAAGGCTGCTGTGGGTACTAAAGGAGACAGAGTAAGCAATATAACACCAGGGTCCAGTTTCCTTTATTTCAGAAAGAAGTAATGAGACTAGAAAATCTTTAAAGTCCTTTCCAGTTAGAAAATCTTAAGAGATTCTGCCTTATTTTCAGTTTAAAAACCATAAGAGATTAACCATAGTAAAAAGCAATTCTATTAGAGAGGCTGATATTACCTCATTCTGCCTTTACCGTAGACTGGCGTATTAAAAAACAGGCTATGCCTGGAGTGTTTAACCTACAAAAAAGGAAGTTAGCGGTTGTTGAAATGTAACTGCAGCTGGTTATTCACTTTATTCGGAAAGCACTGCTGCTGATATAACCACACCACAGAAAACCTTCATAATGTTGGCTAAAAGCAAGCTAAAATGACACAGTAACAATTCCTCATCATGTAAATGACAGCTCTATCACTGATTTTGTCTGGCTAATTTGGTTGCAGGACATGAGAGCTATGCTAGCTTGGTTGGTTATGTGCCGAGAAGGAGACAAGCAGGGAGGGGTCTCAGAGGAATCCTGGGGGACAAGCACTGTCTCACAGCTTCTAATTCTCTCTTCTCATTCAATCCATTCTGACCTTCATGAAACAGCCCCCTGTGCATGGATGAGTGTCTGTTCTTCGTAAGTTTGACTTGCTACAGCCCCTCTGTCCTCTGTATGAGGTGCCTTCAACTTTGATTTCATGTATTTTTATGTATGCACATGTGATTTTCTGCAGGGAATGAATGTCCACACTTTCATCATATTCCTCAAGGCGGCAATGACCCCAAAAGGAATAAGGACAACTATTCTAGTTCATGACTCTAGTTTTTATTTCTACCGGTCTCTCAGTCATTCAGTTTCCCAATTCCAGACTAATAGAATAATAATGGCTACCACTTATGGAGCTTTGAGTCAGACAGCGTTATAAGCCTAAATGTGGATTAACTATTTTTAATTCAAAAAAACATTATATAAGACAACACACACACACATTTCCAGAAACTGGGGCATAGTGAACTGTAAGTAAGTTGCTTAAGGTCACACAACTAGTAATTGGCTGAATTTAAGTCTGCACCTAGATAATATACTTAGGTTATAAATTTTCTGGATCAAGTCACAGGTGGTTGGTTAAGAGCACAGACAGGTCACCTTTGGATCAAGTCCCACCCAGATGAGGTGGAGTGAGCGTGGCTAAGCAGCAGGGGGATCAGTTGGTTTAAAACATGGCCCCCACAAGGCCACAGCAGAGTGGTTTCTCTTAAAAGGGGTGGAAGTGGTGGCCACGCATTATGTTAACATGTCTAGTATAACCATCATTTTCATTGTTCATCTTCTAGGAATGTTTCAAATAAACTAACTTCTTACCTTCAAAAATTATAAGTAAGGAAGAAATAATACTGTGTAGAGGTAAGAGATGACTAGGGCCCTTCCGGCTAAAGAAAAGTAAAGCCAAATCATCTGCACTTATATATACACACAAACACACACACATGATGGACATGGGGTTTCTCTGTGGTTCCAGTGAGATCAGGTTCTGATCCCAATTTCCATGGACAGACCTAAAGTCAAACTACCAGCTATGTTAGTTTACTCTCCCAACCCCCTAGCACAGACTAACAGCCTGTTAGGAGAAAAATTCCTCTTATCCACGAATTAATGGAATTATTTCTAAAAATACTGACACACGTTACCCGGCAGTCGCAGCCATGAAGGTCAAGCTGTGCAGCAGTTTCAGTGGGTACAAGATTGTACAAAAATGAAGAACGATGTAAAAAAAAAACAAAAAAACTACCCTGGACACATCTATCTATAACAGCAACAACAAAAATACTGACACAGAGAAAAAGAATACGAGGATATGAATGTGGGAAATAAATATATACATGTATGTGTGTATAGATATGTATATCATCTCTATCTACATATACTAATTTTGCCACACAAAGTAAAATTCATGGCACAAACCATTATTTTTTAAATTATCTTTTGTGCTAGGCATAATTATGCCCACTCCTACCCCCAAAGATGTCCACATCCTAATTCCTGTGAATGTGCCATTTTACACCACAAAGGGGGAGTGAGGCTGTTAATAAGCTAATCTTAAAAAAGGGAGATTTCCAGATAACCTAGGTTGGTCCAACATAATCACTTAAAAATGAAAGAAGAATGACACAGAGAAGTCAGAGTTGGAGAGACGTGTGATTCCACATAAATGTCAACAGCTACACAACGTCAGCAGGCTTGACTTGCCATTGTTGGTTTTGAAAGCTGAGGAAGAAGACCCTGAGCCAAGGAATGCAGGTAGCCTCCAGCAGCTGGAAATGGTGGGGATTTAGGGTGCTCTTCTGGATGCCCAGACAGGAACCAACCCTGCCAACGCCCTGACTTCAGCCCTGGCTCTGACCTCTAGAACTGTAAAAGAAATGGATGGTGCGTTGAGTAACTAAGCTTGTAGTAATTTGTTACAGGCAATTTTTAAGCCTTCATCAAATGAGCTTAAAACAAAGACAAAGCAACTCAAAATCGAAATGACACAATAATGAAAGGTTAAAAAAAAAGTAACTAGTAGAACTCAGGAGAAAAGAAGAGTAAAATAAAGACATCACATAAGAAAAAGGTACATTAGACGCAACAAAAAGGAGCAAGGATCCTGCTGACAAACACATCTGGGGCTACAGAGGATTAAATTGAGAAAATAAAATGGCAAACCAAAGGATTAGTGAGAAACTAATAGATCTAGGTAGAGACACGAGAAGCACAGTCCTCATTTACAGCTATGAAGAAAAAAAAAAAACAGATGAAAAGATACTACAAAATGTAATGAAAGAAATTCAAGAATTTCTTCAATGGTCATATTGAAAGGGTATATACATTCTAAGATTAAACAATTAGAGATGAATTAACACCACGACATGTCCTAGTAAAGTTACGATGCTTCAAAGATTAAAAAACAAACAAAAAACCTAACATTCAGAAACATCAAGAGAAAAAAAATTAGGCCACAGACACCTATAAGAGAAAAATCAGAATTGTCTTGGACTTTCAAACATACTCAACCTTAGAAAACAGCATAGCAATGATTACAAAGAGAGGAAAAGACAACTGGAGAATTTTATTTATTTATTTATTTGTTTGTTTGTTTATTTATTTATTAAGATTTATTTATTTATACAAGCACTGGGTACAGTCAGAAGCTCGAGAGGGTGAAAGAATTCACCAGAGACAGAGCAGGGAACAGAGCAGGTAGACTGACGAAATACACTGCTGAGGGGAGCAGCGGGCGTGGCAGGAGAGGTCTGCGCGCCATGTGGGACCCTCGCTGGGGGTTGGGGATCGAACCAATGCTGCAGAGGCTGTGGGCAGCTTTGCAGCCCGGCGCTCAACAGCTGCGCCACCAGGAGAGGCCCTGGAGAATTTTTATCCAAACATTCACTCTGGCATACAGCCATCAGGGGGTGATTCGGAATGGTACAACAATGGAAGCAACTAGCTCCTTTTGAAGAAACTTATTGATGAATAACATCAACAAAGGGAACAAGAATAGATAACAAGAATTAGAGGCAAATGCTGGATCCATTAAACAAAATAATAGTGTTATAAAAAAGTGACAATGTGTATTAGAAATAATAACATCCTTAGCAAAAATTTGGGAGGTGGAGAAATAAAAAGGTAGAAAGTCATTTAACTATTCTGACATCTTCATCTTTCATAACAGGAGTTAGTTAATAAAATTATAAGTGAATGCATGTTATTACTTAAAGATAAAAAGGTAAACTTGTGCCCAACATAGCTAACTCCTTACTCAACATCCTTTTACCTTTCTTCCTAACTAATAGAACTCCAGTTTGGCCCAGGGGTTAAAAATATTCATTCTCCCAGCTAGGGGTGACAGCCAGGATGATGGTCAATGATACATAACTTGAGTGTTTCTAGGAAAGTGTGGCTTCCCCAATACAGGCACTCCTTTCCTTTTCTCCCTCCTGTCTGGAATGCAGATGAGAGATTGGAAGTGAAGTGACCATCAAATGACCTCCAGATAAGCATGAGAAGAAGACAGCCAAGTGGAAGGGCAGCATGGGCTCGGGGCACCAACGACACTGCCCAGCCTGACTGCTGTCCTCTGTGCTGCTCATCTTACAAGGAAAATAAACCCCGATCTGGGAAGCAAAAAAATGATAATAAATTCAAAAACAAAATTAAAAGGCAACTATAAATCAGAGACATTCTGCGGGGAGGGAGAAGGTGAGGGATCAAAACAAGGGAGGGAAGACAAATGACACAGAAACATTAATTCCAAAGGGCACCTGCACCCCTATGTTTATACCAGCACTATTTACAATAGCTAAGCTTTGGAAACAACCCAAATGCCCAAAAATAGATGACTGGATCAAGAAGATGTGGTCCATATACACAATGGAATATTACTCAGCAATCAAAAAGATAAATGCATGCAGTTTGCAGCAACATGAATAGAGCTAGAAGGGATCATGCTCAGCGAAATAAACCAAAAAGAAAATGAAAAATACCGGATGGTCTCACTCATAGCAGGAATTTAGAAAACCTAAATAAGGAACAAGGAAAAAGACTAATTATAATAAAGTAGAAATCAAAATCAACAAACAACTATAAACCAAAGACACACTACCGGGGAAGGGGGGGGCAAGGAGAGGAAGGATTAGGGTCAAAATAAGGGGAGGTGCAATTGTATGGGGAATATAACCAAAATGAAAATGCATAATTGTGCAAAAATGTAAAATGATGTAAGAATTACATAAAATAAAATTATTAATTAAAAAAAAACAAGGGAGGGAAGAGCACAGGGACTATGGAGATGGTGCATGTGCGAATTGGTGGTGGGAATTTTATGGGGATTATACCTCAGAGGAGAAAGCATACAGTGTAAAACAAAAAATGAACAATGATGTAAAATATAAATAAATTAATTAAAACCCTGATCTGGTTAAGCCACTGATGCTGGAGCTCCTTTCCATAAAAATCAAACATAACCTTAACTGAATATCACTAGAAAAATTAGTAATAGTATTACAGCAAATCAAAAACTGGTAGGTGGAAGGGAGAGAAGGAATGTGTAGTTATAAAAGTAATGACTTAAAAAAAAAACCCTAAAAACTAAGTTGTGTTTAAATTATCAGAAAGAAAACATTTATAAAACAATGCTACACAAATACTGAGCACAGGGTAGGGGACGAGAGGATTCACTGGAGATAGAGTGGGGAGCAGAAAAGGCAGATCTACTGAAATACATGCTGAGGGGAGCAGCAGATAGACTGGAGAGGTCTGCTGCTCCCTGGCTGTGATTGAACTCATGTTACAGTGGCAGGTGATAGCTTGATAGTGCTGTGACTAACCCCTGTGCCACCAGGGAGGCTCTGCGTTCACAATTTAACATAACAAAAATAAACACAGAGATATACATGTTTATATAACCTCAGATTTGGAAGGGCCTTTATAATCATGACACCAAAGCCAGAGATGATAAAGGAAAAAGTTATGAGTTAACTATATAAAAATTTATTTGGCAAAACTTACCAAAGTTAAAAAAAAAATCCAAAATACATATGTATACTTATATAATAGAAAGGAGAAATATTTTAAAAGTTATTAAATCTTTAATAGGAAATTTAGATTATATAAATATCCAATAAATCTAGGAAAAAATATTTAACCTTATTGCCAATCTAGGAATGCACAATAATGACATTTGAATAACAAAAACTGCTGATAATCGCAAAATCTTGCATTAAGGAGGTAGGGTTTTGGTTAATAGATTGTAGCATTGAGACAGCAATGTCGTGAAATATATCAGAGGACCTTAAAATGATGAAAATGTACATATGCAAATAACATAGCAATGCCACTAGTAGTCATCTACCCTAGAGAAATACTAGCCCAAGGGTGTGCAAAAATACTACAAACACCACTAATTATTTGTGAAAAGGAGAACATCCAAACATATTACACAGCTAATGGAGAGAGGGAGGCAAAATTCAAAACACTGACATGAAAAGAGGTTAAGAACATATTGTATGAAATGAAAATGAACGCAAACTATAGAACATTAATATGATCCCTTTTATTTTTTAATTTGGAACTAAATGTGTTTACATACACAGAGAATCACCCTCTGGTCATCTTCTTTTACTCTCTCCCTCCTCTTACATATCTAACTAATTAGTTGTCTAAATGCTTACAGGCTCTGAAAAAAACCATCCAACTCAGTGTTTACTTTTGGGGAGGAAAATGAGTGGAGTGGAGGGGGAGGAGGAAATTTCAGTTTTCACTTCACTTACTTTTGGCAATTTCAGTGTTACCAGCATGTTTTTCTTTAGTAATTACAACAAGTGAAGATAAAAAGTAGACCAAATTACAGTAATAAGATACAAAAATTAATCAGAAGATTTTACTCAAAAAAGAGCATATCTTTGTTATCTCAGCTGTGATGTCTTTGGAAACTGTTATTAGAATACCTGTTAAACTTGTTCAGCTTTATATGGAAAATCTTCACACCCAAATTCAGTATTATTAAAATAAAAATTTTCAAAATCTTCATTTCAGGACAAAATCTCTTTAAGTAAGGTAACATGCTCCTGTATAAAATTTTGAAACCCTTTTTGTATTTTTAATTGCCTGGGTATGACAGAATTTAATTCCTTAATAGAACACTCATATTGTTAGGGGGAAAAGGATGTCCTAAGCTAATTCCATACAGGCTTTGTGGACTCCACCCCCACCCCAGGCCAAAGCCAAAGACACTGGGAACTCCAAATCCCATCACCACCAAAGGGACGGTGGCTGGGACCTGAGGGGGGATTTAAGCAGCCAGGTTGATATAAAGGCAGACACATGGGCTTTGGGGGACCCCCCATTTTGGCTCTCGGCCAGCTCGCAGCGTCCGGCCAGCTCTGAGTGACTTTGGGTTTCCAGGTCGTCGGATCGGGTAGGACGCATTAAAGACTTTATTTCCTATTTTCTCCCCGAGTTGTACATTTTCCTGATTTCCTTTTCCCTTGTAAATAAACCTTTTATTAACCTTTTGTGTGTGCCTGTAGTGGAGTATTAATAAGTCCCTTTTAAGCGCGCGGGTGAGGACCCACAGCCAGGAACCCGTTCAATATCGGGGCTGCTCTATAACAATATCACGTCACAAATGTTAGAAGTGCTGTGGATGTTAGAAGTGCTATGAAAATGTTTATTCCTTTATCCTGGGAATTGACTTGTCTAGGGAGAATACATTTCCTAGAGAATTCCGAGGTATTTTAGGGATCTTGATGATACATGCTCCCCTCCTGTCCAGATCTTGGTTAGCTCACCCCTCCCATCAACTCCCCAAACACTCTTTACTTTCCCTTTTACAGAACTCATCATTCTTTACTGGACTTGCCTGTTGACTTGTCTGTAATCATCCCTACTCCTACCCAATCAGCACAGGACCTGTCACACAGGAAGTCAAAAAAGTTTACTGACATGAATGAATAAATGTTTTTAGACATATGCGTTTAGTTTAGAAGGATGCTTTACATGTAGCAGCCATTGACAAAGCTTGAGTGAACTTTTGCTTGAGTGAACTTTTGCCAGGTTCCTGAACCTTCTCTTCAGTCCATCTGTACACTTCCTTGTAAAATCTAGTTTTAGCAAAAACCCTGCTAAGTCAGTTTATCAAGGCCTCCCCATCTTTAGTATCTGCTCATCCTCCATTCTCATCAGGCTCCTCACTCTCCAGCATCCCCTAGGTAATATCTGACCACCCTGTTCTGTCTTCAACAAGAGTTCTGTTGGGTGGGTTTAGCAGGAAACCCCCCCTTAACCCTGATATTTCCTCTTAGTAATTTTCCAGCCACTGACCCCCTTCCTGCTCCTTGGCTATAAATTTCCACTTGCCTGAGCTATATTTGGAGTTGAGTTCAATCTCTCCCTCCCTGCATTAAAGTCTTGCTTATGCTTTATCAAAGGTAATTAAATATTTTCCCTACTGTCTCAGAAAGGATAAGAGCTTAAATAATTAGTGGCAAATGAATAAATCCAAGAAGTTATGTGTAGGAAAAAGTACATCCCTCCAATAATTTCTCTTTGTTATTATTAAAATCAGAAATCTAACAAAGTTGGTATTTAATCAAACTAAACAATCTACACAGGTGACACCACACACCAATGTCCTGATACAGAACATGGTGGACACTGGCTCTCCCACACTTTCATGATAGAAATTTTCTACTTGCAATAGGAGACAATTATTACTAACAGTTAAATTAATTCAATAGGCACAAAATTATTTTGAGAAATATGAAAGAGTGCAATAATGAGTTATGCATTTCTCAAACTTTTCATGACTTGCTGTGAAACTGTGATAGAACCACAGTTTGAAAGGTATTGTTCATTTTTTAAATGATCTAAAAATAATTTCTGTATAAATTAACTAGGAAGTATGGGGATGTAAACTGGTATAGCCAACTGTGGAAGACAGTATGATAGTTCCTCAAGAAATTTAACATCAAATTACAAGATGATTCAATCTAGCCATTCCATCTCTAGGTAGATACCAAAAGATACGAAAGCAGGAAGTAGACCTAAGTTCATAGCGAGATTATTCAGAATAGCCAAAAGGTAGAAAGAGTCCAAAGGGTCACTGAGAGATGCAGAAACAAGTCTCTAATACAATGTGACAGTATGCAACCTTAAAGTGGCATGTCATTCTGACACAAGCTACTACGTGGAGGAACCTAAAAAACATTAAGCCAGTCACAAAAGGACAAATAATATATGGTTTCACCTATATGATGTACCCAAGATAGTCAAATTCAAATTTATAGACAAAGAGTAGAATAGTGGTCACTAGGGATTAGAATGTTGTAGGGGCTGGTGGGGTGAGGCTGGGGGAGGGGAATTAGTGTTTTAATGGGATAGTTTAGGATGATGAGATGGTTCTGCAGAGAGGCAGTGGTGATGGTTGCACACAATGTAAATGTACTTAATGCCACCGAAATGTACACTCAAAAGAGGCTAAAAAGGTAAATTTTATGTTGTAGATTTTACCACACTGAAAAATTTTAGTGGGAAGCATCATTATTTAAAAAAAAAAAAAGTGCTTATTTCTTTGTATTTCAAGCCTCCAATCTATTCAATCAACATGCACCCAAAAGAAGGTTAAAAAAAAAAAAACCCAAAGACATTAAGTTTAAAGACAAACTAAAGACTCTACAGCCCACAAAACAGATGGTCAGCAACTATGTACACAAGGAATTGTCATTTATGCCAAAAGCAATGAGGAAAAAGTGAGCATTAAAAAATCTCTCATTAAGTACACAAACATTTTCAGAAACCTGGCTTCTTGGTTCAAATACAATGCCTATCCTTACTTATTAACTACATTTGCACTAAGGAAAAAGGGGTAACACTGTAAAGCATCGAACGACTCTTACAAAGTCAGAATCACACCACTGGCGAAAGCACATGATCGCTAACCACTGAGCCCCAGGAACAAAATACTGACATGGGAGAGGCTGAGACACATGTCCAGTCAGCCGCAGTGCATGGAGCTGACGTGGATGCTCCACACAAGGGCAGGCATCTTACTCCAGAAAAGTTCTGGGTACAAGTCATTGTTATAAGTGAATCAGAATCTGTTTCAATTCTTCTGTGTTATTAGAAGACAGGAAACAGGTGTGTGTTTGGAGGAGTTAATCAGAGAATGAGCAGGCTGGTGGCAGTGGTCTGCCCTGCTCCAACCTGTATTCAAGTATAGGACTGGGGTGGGAGCCAGGGGGAGGGAACATGCAAATGTAAGGCACCCGCAGAATTCGTATTACTTAAAGGAGTAAAAGGGGCATAAAAGCTAAGTTTTGAGCCCTTGTTCTCAGAGGGAAGGTTCCCCTTTATATGCATTTTTCTCATTTGGACTTCATACCAACCCTGTGGCGTTGGCTTCAGTACTGTTAGTTCTGTTGATTCTGCATTATTCTGGGTTTATTGCTGTGGAAACTGAGGCACACGCAGTTGAGCAGACTTGCCAGAAGTCACACCATGCAAATGACGTAGCCAAGATGCAAACCTTGGGTGGGACTCCAATGCTCAGGACTTCCTGGCCATATAGGCCTCAGTTCCAGACAGACAGAAGAAAATAAGTCAGGAACAAAAATGGAAATAGGAGAAAGAAAATATGCTATGGTGGATGCCAAAATAAACTACAAAACATTTACTTTTAAGATGAGATCTTGAAATAGTAGCCAAAAAAAAGTCAACTAACGGGGAGGAGCTGAGCATGCATTAGAACAGGGAAACTAGATATATTAAGGGCATTTTTTAGTAAGATCTCAGGTCACTTTCATTCCCTCTCCACATAATATCTTTCGGGGGTAGATATTAATAGATCATCAGACACACCCATTTGCAAATAGATGGATAAAAATCACCCTCCCAAACAAGTTTTTTCTTCCACTTTGTGCCTACGCACACCTCTGCATGAATCCTAGAAATATGGATTCTGCATTCATTCCAGAGGCTGAACTCCAGTTCTATCACTTGCTATGAGCAGGGCTCAAGTCTCATGCTTTTTAAGCAAGTGAGGAAATGAAGACAGACACAAACAATGGAAAACGAGGCTTGTGGGTTTTTGTGAAACCATAAAAATAGTTCCTAGCATACACATTATAAAAGGTCTCTCCATGCCCTCACCATTCAAGAAATAAACATTTCTTCTAAGAATAAACCAGCTGACCTAGTAGGTTTAGTCATTTTAATTAGGATAGCATCAACTTTTCCCAGTAAGTGAAACTTAGTTCAAGACTTATGGCTGAAGTTAAAGGGAGAAAGAATACCACACAAAGGCCTGGGGTAGCCCATAAATGAGTGAAGTGTTTTCATTCTATTTTAGCTTGCATAAATTTTTTTACCTCAACTATATTGTGAATAACTAGAGTGAACAGAGAAAGTGATATCATTTAAAACAGGATATTTATCAAAACATGAAATCTCCCAGCCAATGAAAATTGTATTTATCATAACATAATTATACTGAATATAAAACTAAAAATGTACAGCAGGAGAGTTCCCTCAGGAGCTGCTATCGTTGGATTAAAGTGAGGCTGTCTGAAAGCAGGGTAAGCAGAAGCCAGGCTTTGAAGTACAGCAGAGCATAAAGCTGATTAAGCGATAAAGACATTATAAAAACATTATTTGTTGACACAAAAAGTTTAAAAAATAAATGAAAGATGCAGTTTTACACCTATTTGGTATGAACTCCCACAATTACATAGGCATTTGTCTTACTTACCCTCATGGGTTTGTAAGAAAAAGCCTGGGCAGATAAGCACAAACTATTAAGAATAGTCATGACTAAGCAGAAGAATTACATTTCCCCCAAGACTCATTTTCCACTTTTTCTACAGCAGAAGAAAAAGGTTTTGAAAGATAATGACATGAGTGTAAAAACAGAGAAAGATGAAGTTTTTATAAATATATTACTGACTTGTGATCGATAGAATAACTAGTGTCACAGATCAGAAAGAAAATGGAATTCACTGCAAGAACAGGCAGCAATTTTGATATAGAGTGCTAATCTAATCAGAAAATGCTTTCAAAATTCTGCTGAGAAAGAGAATAACACTTTTTTCAAAACACAAAATATCTACTTGGAGAAAAAAGAAATCGCTTTTTGATTATTTTTGCTGTATCAGTTCATGCTGAGTTCTGAAGCAGAAAACCTAAGAAATGTACCCTCAACTAATGACATCCAAGTAAATCTTCACAGATGGAATTTATTTCACTTCTGTCCTAACTAATTTGTGAACAATGCTTAGGAGAACCCATGCTGATAGAGCATTAAGTGCCTTCAGATAATGAAATACTTAGTAATCCCATTAAAATATGTTTAAAGAAGGACATGATCATCAGATTTCCACTAATTTGTTTCTAAAATGAAGGCTTAGGATCAAGTACAAAGTAACACATGCTAAATCTAAATAAACAAGGTAAAAACAATATAATTAATTATTAGTGCAACACCAGAGTGGTGTGCAGTAGAAATACTGTACTTCATTTTCTAACTCAATGTGTGCCCCCAGAGAAATTCTACACACTTAAAATAACAGGTTGCAGTGTTTGTACTTAGGCGTACTATTATTCTTGAGCAAATATTTAGGTAAGTTCACCATGGCCTGTCCCCCCCCACACACACACACACAAGTCTTGGAGTTGCCTGGTCAGGTAGCCAGCCGTGCTGTGGTCAACACACTTAAGCACAAGACACCTCTCCCCTCTCCTGGCCTCTTTGAAGTGAGGTGCTAGTGTGGCACCGACCTGTGAGCCAGATTTGGGACTTTGTCTCAACACAGCCACTTACTAGCTGTGTGGTTTTGGGTAAACACCTTGCTAAGCTGCTGCAGCCTCATGTATAAAATTGGCATTACTCTCTTCTATGTGAGGTTACAAGGATTCATTAGATCAATGTATTTAAAGGTATTGTGCACAGGGACTCGTAGGAAGGAAGTGCTCAAAAAAGTGATCCCTTCCTACATCAAAGCCTGCCTCTACCACTTACCAGGCTGAGCAAGTTACAGCTCTGTTTCCCCAAAGTGGAAACTCTGTACAAAGTGGAGCCCATAGAGTCCCTGCTTCAGCAGGGCTGCTGTTGAGAGTAAATGCATACACATCCTTATGCTGCATTTGCCACAGGATGTTACCTGAGTATCAGCGTCTGTCATTAGGCTGACGATGTAGAGCTGAGCAGAATCCACTGCTGCTGCCTCCCAGGCTTCATGATTCTGTTTTCTCCTGCCAGAGTACTTACTATGTTCCACTCCTCCAATCTTTAGTTTCTCCACATCTAGCATTATTAAATGAAGTGCCTGAAATGTAGCCGATTCTCCACAACGGTTTCTTAGAAGAAAGAATCAAGTTCCACCATTCACCGATTCAATTTCTATATTTATCTTTTTCTGGTGATGGCTGAGGCAATTGCCCCAACCTCTCAGATAAACCAAGTGCTCTCTATAACATAAACCCTTAATAAATGCTATCTAATCATGTGCAGAAGGTTAAACAGTAAAAGAACGGGGAAAGATTTCATTAAGTAATAAATTCCTATTTCATGCTACTGTATTAAGAGGGCTATTTTCCATAATTTCTTACTAAAGTGAGTAATACTCAGTCTTCAATGTAATGGTATAATAAAAAGGCTATCAGTGTTATATATTATGAAGTGTTTAACTATAAAAAAGGTCTATAAAAATGACTTATTCTTCCTAGACTTCTTCTATTATTCCATAAATTAGGGGGTAGTCTGGTATACCCTACGTTACTTCCTACTAACATTTTACTTTTTTTTAAGTTAACTTGCAGTCTGAATACATGCTAATGACAAGGGCAAAGCAAGCTAAGAAAGGAATGTTTAGAAGAAAGGAACTTATATTAAAAAATTACCAATCTCACAAATTTTATTGATTTAAGAAGGATGTTTTAATTTTTAAAGTAAAACTAAAAAATAAATGGGAAGAATAAAATACATGATTTTAAAATCCACTGTCCTTTAACAGTTATATACTTTTAACTTGGGTAACAAGTTAGCTACTTAATTTATCCAATCTATAAAATGTTTTGGTGTCTACAAAACATAATCTGAAATCTCCCCAAGGGACCTTTATATGATTCTAAAGTAGAGCTGTGTATGGCACTCCCTCCCCTCCCCTGTCTTGGTTGTTCAAACCATTAACTCCACTCACAGTAATAAGTTCCCTCAGAATTGAATTTATCTCGCAGGCCTCCCTGGTGGTGCAAGGGGTTAAGACACAACCTATGACGCTGTCCATAGCCATTACAGCACGAGTTCGATCCCTGGCCAGGGAGCTACCCACATGGCGCAGCAGACCTCTCCTGCCTCACCCACTGCTCCCCTCAGCAGTGTATTTCGGTCAATCTGTCTATTCTGTTCCCCACTCTGTCTCTGGTGAATTCTCTCACTTACAATACCTCTGGCCTGTACCCAGTTCTTGTATGCATAAATAAATAAATCTTAAAAAAAAAGAATTGAATTTATCTCTCTGCCCCAGACTTCTCCCCTCAACCTCAGAATAGTATACCTAGCTGTCTACTTAGCATCTCTACTTGGACATCTGTTGGCATTTTGAACATAACAATTTCAAATGAAGTTCCTGATACTCTCTGCAATATTGGGGGGTAGGGAGGCCCTGCTCTCTATACCCCATATCGGATCTGTCAGCAATACCAATCTTCGAACTATATCCAGAATGCAATTCCTCAGCACCTCTGTCACTCGATACTGGTCCGAGCCTTCCTCCTCTCTGTCTCCCACATGGTTTCCAGTCCCTGCCCTTGCTTCCTCTCCAATTTATTCTCCAAATAGCAGCCAAAGTGATTCTGTTAACAAATCAGTCAGGTCCTGATATGCTCTAATCAAACCCTCCCATGGTTTCCCAACTCACAAAAACGCCAAATCTTTTTTTTTCTTTTTTTTTATTTAAATTTCATTTTTTATATTCCCCATACAATTACAACCCCTTATTTTGACCCCAAGCCCTTCTTTCCCCGCCCAAAAATGCCAAATCTTTACACCAGCCACCTGACTCCAATCCACCCACATCTCTGACCACATCTCCTTCCTCCCCCTCACCTCTTTCTCTTTACCTTCACCCACTTTGATCCAGGCTCACTGGGCTCTTCCTTGTTTCTCTTAACACACCCAGCAAGCTTCCACCCAAAGTCTTTGCATCTGCTTTTCCTTCTGCATTATTCTCTCCTCCAAACAACCTGATCACTCACTTCCTTCAAGACTTTATTTACATGTCACCTACTCTGTCATGTCTTCCCTGACCACTGACATAAAATCTGCAAACTGTACATCTCAATACTTCCTCTCCCTGCTTTGTGCTTTTCATGCACAGCACTTAATACCATATGATATCCTAACATTTTGCTTCTTTATAATTTTTTTCCTATTGTCTGTCTCCCGTTACAAGGAAAGCAAATTCTGTGAAGGGGTGGATTTTTGTTTGTTTGCTTCTTTGCTTGTCTTTTGCTTCTTCCAGAACCATCCACCATATATAGCAGTCATTATAGTGTTTGTTAAATAAGCACATGAACACACTTCTCCAAAACATACTACTATTTGATATCCTATTTAGTTATATATATATATATTTTTAAAGATTTATTTGTTTATTTTTATACAAGAACTGGGGTACAGGCCAGATGTGTGGGAGGGTGAGAGGATTCACCAGAGACAGAGCGGGGAACAGAACAGGCAGACTGATGAAATGCACTGCTGAGGGGAGCAGCGGGTGAGATTAGAGAGGTCTGCCGTGCCATGTGGGACCCTCCGGGCTGCCCGGGATTGAACCGGTGCTGCAGAGGCTGCAGACAGCTCCACAGCGCGGCACTCAACCACCTGCGCCACCAGGGGAGGCCCAGAAATATTATATATTTAACTTGATATTAAATATTATGAATATTTGAGACTGATTAATTTGACTGATATTAAGAATAAAACACAGAAGTCCATGAATTGTCACCAAATTAAGACACCTTGTGTGGGGGGGTGGCAAGTTGTCTGTTCACCCATTATGTCACTGGCAAAACCGCAGTAAATAAGCAGACATGGTACCTGCCCATCAGGGAGCTTAGACGAAAGTGAAGGTATCTACTCTCCTATCCCCACATTCATGATCTAAAGTGCCTGGGGGTAAGGCCAAGATCATTGGGCTTTGAGTTTACGCTAGTAACCTGCAATAAAGAATTGAATCACCCTCAATTCTTTATTCTCCCCTAGCTTCGAAACTAGTGAAACACTCTGCCATTAGGACCTGTTCAGTCTACTTGAAGAATGTGTCATGTGCAGCTTAAACTCCCTATCTCTACTATCACTCAATTCTCCTATCATCTGCCACCTGAGAGCTACAGTTTTTTTCTAACTAGCATCCTTCACCAGTGTTTCCCCATCTAGTTTGTCTCACACTCTGTGGCTGGAATTACCTCTCCTGAAGCAAACACTATTGTCTTTCCTAAATTTCCTCAATAGCTTTTCATTGGTTACAAAAGGACATACAAAGTCCTTAAATCTAGTCCCAAACACACCTTGACAGGTTTGTTCGAACACAGCTCTGATTTTTGCCCCATGTACATTCATACTTGTTGGTTGGCAAGCATCGATTAGTCTATCACTCAATACTCAAATAAAATGTGACTTCCTCCAACTCCCCCCTCCTCTGTGCTCTCAGGACATTTTGTTCAGACATATACTGCTGTGTGGAAAACACTCTTGTAATGATTCAAAGCTTCCATCCTCACTTACAAGCTCACTGCAGGGACCATGCCTTACTTATTTCCTGGACTCTATGCTTAGGAGAGCACCTATAACAGAGTAGCAGTCAATCAGTATCTTATATAAATGAATGACTAGGACAGCCACAAAGAGCTTTAGTATAAAGCCCAGAAGGTGGCTCCCTGGAATAGCTTCTACCTGCTGATACTGGTTCTTCATGAGACCATGAAGAACACAAACTCTTTGTCACATGAATGCCTTCCTAATTGGAAAATAGCCATCGGCTCCTTCTGGCATTTTTCTCTGAGAGAACTATGAGTAGTTCTTTCATACATCATAACCATAAATCTCTTTACCATCCTTGTCAGGTTTCTTCCAAACACGATCTAGGTTATTTATAGCCTTTCAGAACAGTGTTACTTAAAACCAAATGATACCACTTCTTTTGTTGGAGTTAACAGTCTTCAATTTCTATAAAAAACTTAATACATCTGGGGGGCTCTTACTAATTGTTGGCTCATGTTGAGATTACCATGGGTTGAAAATTTTTATAATTTTATTTTTATATTCCCCATACAATTGCAACCTCCTTATTTTGACCCCAATGCCTCCCCTCCCCGCCCCCCACTCCCCATAGAGTGTCTCTGGTTCATAGTTGCTTGTTGATTTTGATTTTCACTTTCTTATAGTTATTCATTTTCCTGGTCTCTTATTTAAGTTTTCTAGATTCCTGCTATCAGTGAGACCATCCAGTATTTTTCTTTTTCTTTCTGGCTTATTTCGCTGAGCAGGATCCCTTCCAGCGCCATCCATGTTGCTGCAAATTGCATGTGTTTAACTTTGAATGCTGAGAAATATTCCATGGTGTATATGTACCACATCTTCTTGATCCAGTCATCTATTTTTGGGCATTTGGGTTGTTTCCAAAGCTTAGCTATTGTAAACAGTGCTGCAATAAACATAGGGGTGCAGGTGTTCTTTGGAATTGATGTTTCTGTGACCTTTGGGTAAATACCTAGGAGTGGAATTGCTGGATCATATGGAAGCTCTATGTTTAGTAGGTCCAGAAATCTCCATATAGCTCTCCATAGTGGTTGGACCAGTTTGCACTCCCACGAACAGTGCAGGAGAGTTCCTTTTTCTCCACAACCTTGTCAACATTTGTTGTTGCTAGTTTTTTTAATATGTGCCATTCTCACTGGTGTAAGGTGGTATCTCATGGTAGTTTTGATTTACATTTCCCTGATTACAAGTGATGAACATTTTTTCATATGCCTGTTGGCCATTTGCATTTCCTCTTCAGAGAAGTTTCTTTTTAGCTCTTCTGCCCATTTTTTGACTGGATTATTTTCTTTGTTGTTGTTGAGTCTCATCAGCTCTTTGTAGATTTTTGTGATCAGTCCTTTATCATTAGTGTTGTGTGCAAAAAACAGTTGGTGGGGTTTCTCTTTGTTTTTGTTATTGTCTCTTTTGCTGTGCAGAAGATGTAGTCCCAGCTGTTGATCTTTGCCTTCACTATCACTGCTTTGGGTGATGTGTCTGTAAAGATGTCTTTGATGTGCATATCACATAGTGTTTTGCCTATATTTCCTTCTATGTATTTTATGGTTTCAGGTCTTATGTCTAGTTCTTTAATCCATTTTGAGTTGGTTTTTGTGTATGGTGTGAGGTAGTAGTCAAGCTTCATTCTTTTGCATGTAGCCTACCCAATTTTCCCAGCACCATTTATTGAACAAACTTTCTTTGCTCCAATGCATATTCTTTGCTCCTTTGTCAAAGATTAGTTGACCATAAATCTGTGGGTTTATTTCTGGATTTTCTATTCGATTCCATTGGTCTGTGTGTCTGTTCTTGTTCTAATTCCATGCAGTTTTGATGATTATGGCTTTGTAGTATAGTTTGAAGTCTGGGAGTGTGATGCCTCCATTCCCTTCTTTTTTTTTTCAGGAGAGCTTTGGCTATTTGGGGTTTTTGGTGATTCCATATGAATTTCATCAATAATTGTTCTATTTCTTTGAAGAATGACATTGAAATTTTGATTGGAATAGCATTGAATCTGTATATTGCTTTTGGTAGGATGGCCATTTTAATAATGTTTATACTTCCAATCCATGAGCAGGGGATACCTTTCCATTTCTTTGTGTCTTCTTCTACTTCTTTTAACAGTGTTTTATAGTTTTCTTTGTATAAGTCCTTTACCTCTTTTGTTAGATTTAATCCCAAGTATTTGATTTTTTTTGTTTCTATAATAAATGGGATGATTTTTTTGATTTCTTCTTAGATTTATTGTTTGTGTTTAGGAAGGCTATTGACTTTTGCGTGTTGATTTTGTATCCTGACACTTTACTGAACTGATTGATGAGTTCAATTAGTTTTTCTGTGGAGTTTTTGGGGTTCTCTATGTATATTATCATATCATCTTCAAATAGTGATAGTTTGACTTCTTCTTTTCCTATTTGGATTCCTTGTATGTCTTTCTCTTGTCTTATTGCTCTGGCTAGGACTTCCAGTATTATACTGAAAAGCAGTGGTGAGAGTGGATATCCTTGTCTTGTTCCAGATCTTAATGGAAATGCTTTCAGCTTTTCACTATTGAGAATGATACTGGCTGTTGGCTTGTCATAGATGGCCTTTATGATGTTGAGGTATGTTCCTTGTATCCCAAGAATTTCAAGGGCTTTTATCATGAATGGGTGTTGCACTTTGTCGAAAGCTTTCTCAGCATCTATTGATATTATCATATGGTTTTTATATTTCTTTTTGTTGATGTGTTGGATAACGGTGATTGATTTTCGGATGTTGAACCATCCTTGTGTCCCTGGAATAAATCCTACTTGGTCGTGGTGAATTATCTTATGGATACATTGTTGGATTCTGATAGCTAAAATTTTAGTGAGGATTTTTGCATCAGTGTTCATTAGGGAGATTGGCCTGTAGTTTTCTTTTTTTGTGTTGTCCTCGTTCGGTTTTGGTATTAGTGTAATGTTGACATCATAGAACGTGTTTGGTATTATCCCTTCCTTCTCAATTTTTTGGAAGAGTTTGTGAAGGATAGGCACTAATTCATTTCTGAATGTTTGGTAGAATTCATTTGTAAATCCATCAGGTCCTGGGCTTTTGTTTTTGGGGTGGTTTTTGATTACCATTTCAATTTTGCTGCTTTTAATTGGTCTGTTTAGGTGTTCTATTTCTTCTTTATCTAGCTTTGGGTGATTGTAGAGTTGTAGGAATTGGTCCATCTCCTCTAGATTGTTGAACTTGTTTCCATATAACTGTTCATAGTAGTTACTGATTATTCTTTTGATTTCTGCTGTGTCCGTTGTGATTTCTCCTCTTTCATTTATGATCCTGTTTATTTGTGCTTTCTCCTTTTTTTCCTTTGTAGCCTGGCTAGGGGGTTGTCTATTTTATTTATTTTTTCGAAGATCCAGCTCTTGGTTTCATTGATCTTTTGGATTGTTTTTTTTACTTTCAATTTCATTTATTTCTGCTTTCTTTGGTTTTTATTATTTCTTTTCTTCTACTGCTTTTGGGGTTTTTTTTGTTGTTCTTTTTCTAGATCTTTGAGCTTCGAGATTAGGTTTTTTTTTGAGTTCTTTCTTGTTTCTTGATGTAAGCCTCTATTGCTATATATTTTCCTCTTATCACTGCTTTTGCTGCATCCCATACATTTAGGAAATTGGTGTCCTCCTTGTCATTCAATTCAAAGAATTTTTTAATTTCTTCTTTGATCTCCTCGTTAGTCCAGTGGTATTCCAGTAGTGTGGGTTTCAATCTCCATGAGGTAGGAGAGTACCTTGCCTTCTTTTTATGGTTTATTTCTAGTTTGATGCCTTCATGGTCAGAAAAGATGGTTGGCATGATTTCAATCTTGGTGTATCTGTTGATGTTTGTCTTGTGTCCCAGTATGTGATCGATCCTGGAGAATGATCCGTGTGCGCTTGAGAAAAATGTGTACTCAGATTTTTTGGGGTTTAGTGTTCTATAGATGTCTGTTAAGCCCAAGCTCTCTAGATCCTTATTTAGAGCTTTAGCGTCTTTACTTATTTTTTGTCTCATTGATCTGTCCATTGTTGATAGTGGTGTGTTGAAGTCTCCCACTGTGTATGTGTTTTCTCTGATGTCTATTTTCAAAGATGACAACAGTTGTCTGATATATTTTGGTGCTCCTTCGTTTAGTGAACATATGTTAATGAGAGTTATTTCTTCTTGAAGTATTGTCCCCTTGATCATAATGTAGTGACCGTTGGGGTCTCTTTTTATCTTTTTGAGTTTGAAATCTGTTTTATCTGATATAAGTATAGCTGTTCCAGCTTTCGTTTTTGGTCCATTCGCTTGTAGGATTGTTTTCCATCCTTTAACTTTGAGTCTATTTTTATCGTTTGTAGCTAAATGTGTTTCCTGGAGACAGCAAAAGGTTGGGTTTTGTTTCTTAATCCAGCCTGAGACTCTGTGTCTTTTTATTGAAGAGTTTAGTCCATTTACATTTAGAGTTAATATTGATATGTTAGCATCTGTATTTGCCATTGTGTTTGTCTTTCCTTTGATTTTATTTATTTATTCTTTTAATAACTTTTTTTTTAGCCTTCTTTTGTTGTTATTTGTCCCTTTGAGGTTCTGGCTTTAGGACTCCTTGTAGTATTTTTTGGAGTGGGGGTTTAGTTGTAATGAAATTCCAGAGTTTCTGTTTGCCTGGGAAGGTCCTTATTCTTTCTTTCTTTCTTTTTTTTTTTTTTTTTTTTTTTAGGTCCTTATTCTTTCTTCATAGAGGAAGGAGAGCTTTGCGGGTTAGAGTATTCTTGGTTGGCATCTGTTTTCTTGGAGTCTGTTGACTATGTCCCTCCACTCTCTCCTTGCCCATAGTGTTTCTTCAGAGAAGTCTGATGTCAGTCTGATTGGTTTTCCTTTGAATGTTATCTGTTTCTTCCCTCTTGTCAGCTTCATTATTTTTTCCTTGTCTTGGATTCTTGGGAGCTTTACTATTATGTGTCTTGCTGTATTTTTCCTTTCATCATGGAAGTTTGGTGTTCTTCTTGTTTCTTGTATATCAATTTTCAGCTCCTTCTTCATGTTTGGGAAGTTCTCTTCAATTATTTCCTTGAATATTTTCTCTGTGCCTACATCTCTCTCCTCTCCATCTGGGATTCCTATAACTCTTATATTTCCTTTCCTCATGGAGTCAGATAGTTCCTGAAGTCTTTCTTTGGTCTTTTTCCTTCGTACTTCTCTTTCCTTTTCTGTTTTAGTTCTTTTTATTTCTGTGTCTTCAAGAGTACTTATTCGATCTTCCATTTCATCTATTCTGCTTTCATTGCTTTTCCCAGAGTTCTTTAGTGCCTCCATTAATTCTTCGATCTCCGGCATTTCTTTTACTTCCCTCTTTAGGGATTCAATTTCATTCTTCTGATCGTTAATTATTTTTCCCTTATCATTGTTTTCCTTTATGACTTCTGTCAGTTTTTTAATCACGGCAATTTTAAATTCTCTTTCTGGAAGCCTCAGAAGTTCTTCCAAGTTACTGTCGTTGCAATCTGGTAGGTGGTTTTCTTTTTGTGGTGTGCTTTTTTCCTGAGGAGTTGCTGGGTTGCATGTGGTTTTTCTACTCCCTACTGCCTGTTTTGTAATTTGCCGTATTCCTTGGGACACTGTGTTGCTGGTACTGGCCAGCATCTTGGGTGAACTTCCCAGCTCACCTCTGGCTCCTCTGGAGCCTTCTGCCGGTTTCAAGCAGTCTTTACTGAAGAAAGGTCCCTGTTCTAAAATGCCGATGCAGGGACGCACTCCCCTGCACGCCCGGTCTGCTCCAGCAGTGGGTGCCACGCCCCTCTGGGCTTGGACTGCAGGCCACAAGGGGCCTGGCATGGGCGAACTTCCCAGCTCACCTCTGGCTCCTCTGGGAGCCTTCTGCAGGTTTCAAGCAGTCTCTACTGAAGAAAGGTCCCTGTTCTAAAATGGCGATGTGGGGGACGCGCTCCCCTGCACGCCTGGTCTGGGTTGAAAATTTTTAATGTTTAAAATAAGATTAATATGTTTCCATTATAAAAACAACACCCATTAAACATTTTTACAAACTAGATAAAGAAAAACAAATTCCACCAACTATATTGGTAGTTGTATAATCTAATACATTATATATATTTTGTGAATTTAATTTTTTTAATGCATAAAGCAGTGTGGTGTGTTTGCTATTTCTCCAACCATATTGTCTACTCAACTCATAAATACTTCACTTATCAGAGAGAGAGGGGCGGAGCAACATGGCGGCGAGGAGACGCTGCGAGTAAGATCTCCCATTAAAAAAAGTTAATAGGGAGGAAAAGCGGCAGGTCCCAGTGAGAACTGGGACACGGAAGATAAACGGACGACTCCAGCAAACTGCCCGAAGAAGAAAGTTGCCATAAAAGAGGACCAGAAGGGAGGGAAGCACAGAACCCTGCTCCCCTCCCCCGCCCACAAAGTTGGCACTCTCCGACCGGCAGAGAGGAGGGAAACAACAAACCAAAACGGCCAACAAGAAAAACGGACGCAGCAAGTGGGACTGTGAGTGGAAAGGAACTATTTCAGCCACCACACCCCGTGAACGGGAGCTGTGGAGAACCCTGCAGGATCCGCCGCAGAGGTGAGCTCCAGGCGCCATTAAAGAGAGCCCCGCCCCCC
Source organism: Talpa europaea (assembly GCF_964194135.1). Classification (NCBI taxonomy): domain Eukaryota; kingdom Metazoa; phylum Chordata; class Mammalia; order Eulipotyphla; family Talpidae; genus Talpa; species Talpa europaea. The sequence goes on along the minus strand of NC_140074.1, from coordinate 80,918,285 downwards.
AGGAGGAGACCAGCACCAGCACACAGCCCCGGCCGCCCAGTAAGCTTGCTCGGAAAGCGGCGCGCTGATCCAGATCAGATCGCAACTGCCCAGGTCCCCGCGCCTGCGACCTAGGCTTGCGGGGAGACCGCGGAGGCCCTCCCTGAGTGAGCAGGAACAAGGCGCCCAGGCAGGGGAGCGGGATTCAAAAGGCGCCATTCCCGCGCCACTGATCTGGGCTACAGCCCGCGTCCTGGAACTGAGGGCTTTGGAACTGAGACCCGGGGCATGAAATTAGGGGCGTGGGTTCCCCACGACGGTGGGGCACAAGGCAGACACAGCACCCCAAAGCCATTGAGGTGTACCCTACCATCCCCGCTCTGCTCCCTGTCCCACGGGGTGGAAAATCAGCTCCCCAAGGGCTCTAGGAGAGATCTCTGGCGCCACCTAGCGACTTGAAGCCAGCAGAGGCTCCTGAAGGAGCTAGTGGCCAGCTGGGGAGTTAGCCCACACCGGGCCCCTTCCGAACAAGTAGTCTGAGCCCACAGGGAGAGCGAGCACCCACAGCCGGGGCAGACCAGGCGCGCAGAAGAGTGTGCCTGAGACCAGACGCGCAGGGAGTGTGTCCCACATCACCATTTTAGAACAGGGACATTTCTTCAGTAAAGACTACCTGCAGAAGACTTCCTCAGGAGCCAGAGGTGAGCGGGGGAAGTTCGCCCACGCCAGACCCCCTCTGGCCTGCAGTCCAAGCCCAGAGGGGGAGCAGGAACCCACCGCCGGGGCAGACCAGGCGCACAGGGGAGTGTGTCCCCACATCAGCATTTTAGAACAGGGACCTTTCTCCAGTAAAGACTGCTTGAAACTGACAGATGACTCCTGGAGGAACCAGAGGGGAGCAGAGAAGCCCACCCAAGATGCCGGCCAGTCCCAACAACACAGTGTCCCAACGCATACGGCAAATTAGAAAACAGACAGTAGGGAGGAGAAGAACCACACGCAACCTAGCAACTCTCCAGAGAAAAAGCACACCACAAAAAGAAAACCAGCCCCCAGATTGCAACGACAATAACTTGGAAGAATTTCTGAGCCTTCCAGAAAGAGAATTTAAAATTGCCGTGATTAAAAAACTGACAGAAATCATAAAGGAAAACAATGATAAGGGAAAAATAATCAATGATCAGAAGAATGCAACTGAGTCCCTAGAGAGGGAAAACAATGGTCAGAAGAAAGAAATTGAGTCCCTAAAGAGGGAAGTAAAAGAAATGCAGGAGATCAAAGAATTAATGGAAGAACTAAAGAATTCTGGGAAAAGCAATGAAAGCAGAATAGATGAAATGGAAGAACGAATAAGTAATCTTGAAGACACAGAAATAAAAAGAACCAAAACAGAAAAGGAAAGAGAAGTACGAAGGAAAAAGAATGAGGAAAGACTTCGGGAACTATCTGACTCCTTGAGGAAAGGAAATATAAGAGTTATAGGAATACCAGAAGGAGAGGAGAGAGATGTAGGAACAGAGAAAATATTCAAAGAGATAATTGAAGAGAACTTCCCAAATGTGAAGAAGGAGCTGAAAATTGATATACAAGAAGCAAGAAGAACACCAAACTTCCACGACGAAAGGAAAAATACAGCAAGACACATAATAGTAAAGCTCCCAAGAATCCAGGACAAGGAAAAAATAATGAAGCTGGCAAGAGGGAAGAAACAGATAACATTCAAAGGAAAACCAATCAGGCTGACATCAGACTTCTCCGAAGAAACAGTACGGGCAAGGAGAGAGTGGAGGGACATAGTCAACAGACTCCAAGAAAACAGATGCCAACCAAGAATACTCTATCTCGCAAAGCTCTCCTTCCTCTTTGAAGAAAGAATATGGACCTTCCCAGACAAACAGAAACTCCGGAATTTCATTGCAACTAAACCCCCACTCCAAAAAATACTACAAGGAGTCCTAAAGCCAGAACCTCAGAGGGATGAATAACAATGAAAGAAGGCCAAAAAAAAAAAAAGTTATTAAAAGAATAAATAAATAAAATCAAAGGAAAGACAAACACAATGGCAAATACAGATGTTAACATATCAATATTAACTCTTAATGTAAATGGACTAAACTCTTCAATAAAAAGACACAGAGTTGCAGCCTGGATTAAGAAACAAAACCCAACCTTTTGCTGTCTCCAGGAAACACATTTAGCTACAAAAGATAAAAATAGGCTCAAAGTTAAAGGATGGAAAACAATCCTACAAGCAAATGGACCAAAAAAGAAAGCAGGAACAGCTATACTTATATCAGATAAAACAGATTTCAAACTCAAAAAGATAAAAAGAGACCCCAATGGTCACTACATTATGATCAAGGGGACAATACTTCAAGAAGAAATAACACTCATTAACATATACTCACCAAACGAAGGAGCACCAAAATATATCAGACAACTGTTGTCCTCTCTGAAAACAGACATCAGAGAAAACACATACGTAGTGGGAGACTTCAACACACCACTATCAACAATGGGTAGATCAGCAAGACAAAAAATAAGTAAAGAAACCAAAGCTCTAAATAAAGACCTAGAGCAATTGGGCTTAACAGACATCTATAGAACACTAAACCCCAAAAAAATGGAGTACACATTTTTCTCAAGCGCACACGGATCATTCTCCAGGATCGATCACATACTGGGGCACAAGACAAACATCAACAGATACACCAAGATTGAAATCATATCAACCATCTTTTCTGACCATGAAGGCATCAAACTAGAAATAAACCATAAAAAGAAGGCAAGGAACTTTCCTACCTCATGGAGATTAAAAACCACACTACTGGAAGACCATTGGACTAATGAGGAGATCAAAGAAGAAATTAAAAAATTTTTTGAATTGAACGACAAGGAGGACACCAATATCCTAAATGTATGGGATGCAGCAAAAGCAGTAATAAGAGGAAAATATATAGCAATAGAAGCTCACATCAAGAAACAAGAAAGAACGCAAAGAAACAACCTAATCTCGAAGCTCAAAGATCTAGAAAAAGAACAACAAAAAAACCCCAAAACCAGTAGAAGAAAAGAAATAATAAAAACCAAAGCAGAAATAAATGAAATTGAAACTAAAAAAACAATCCAAAAGATCAATGAAACCAAGAGCTGGTTCTTTGAAAAAATCAATAAAATAGACAAACCCCTAGCCAGGCTCATAAAGGAAAAAAGGGAGAAAGCACAAATAAACAGGATCATCAATGAAAGAGGAGAAATCACAATGGACACAGCAGAAATCAAAAGAATAATCAGTAACTACTATGAACAGTTATATGGAAACAAGTTTAACAATCTAGAGGAGATGGACAAATTCCTACAACTCTACAATCACCCAAAGCTAGATAAAGAAGAAATAGAACACCTAAACAGACCAATTACAATTAGCGAAATTGAAATGGTAATCAAAAACCTCCCCAAAAACAAAAGCCCAGGACCTGATGGATTTACAAATGAATTCTACCAAACATTCAGAGACGAATTAGTGCCTATCCTTCACAAACTCTTCCAAAAAATTGAGAAGGAAGGGACAATACCAAACACGTTTTATGAAGCCAACATTACACTAATACCAAAACCGAACAAGGACAACACAAAAAAGGAAAACTACAGGCCAATCTCCTTAATGAACACTGATGCAAAAATCCTCAATAAAATTTTAGCTATCAGAATCCAACAATGTATCCATAAGATAATTCACCACGACCAAGTAGGATTCATTCCAGGGACACAAGGATGGTTTAACATCCGAAAATCAATCACCGTTATCCAACACATCAACAAAAAGAAATATAAAAACCATATGATAATATCAATAGATGCTGAGAAAGCTTTCGACAAAGTGCAACACCCATTCATGATAAAAGCCCTTGAAATCCTTGGGATACAAGGAACATACCTCAACATCATAAAGGCCATCTATGACAAGCCAACAGCCAGTATCATTCTCAATGGTGAAAAGCTGAAAGCAATTCCATTAAGATCTGGAACAAGACAAGGATGTCCACTCTCACCACTGCTTTTCAATATAATACTGGAAGTCCTAGCCAGGGCAATAAGACAAGAGAAAGACATCCAAGGAATCCAAATAGGAAAAGAAGAAGTCAAACTATCACTATTTGCAGACGATATGATATTATACATAGAGAACCCCAAAAACTCCACAGAAAAGCTAATTCAACTCATTAATCAGTTCAGTAAAGTGGCAGGATACAAAATCAACACGCAAAAGTCAGCAGCCTTCCTATACACAAACAATAAATCTGAAGAAGAAGAGATCAAAAAAACCATCCCTTTTGTTATTGAAACAAAAAAAATCAAATATTTGGGAATAAATCTAACAAAAGAGGTAAAGGACCTATACAAAGAAAACTATAAAACACTGTTAAAAGAAATAGAAGAAGACACAAAGAAATGGAGAGACATCCCCTGCTCATGGATTGGAAGAATAAACATTATTAAAATGGCCATCCTTCCAAAAGCAATATACAGATTCAATGCTATTCCAATCAAAATTTCAATGTCATTCTTCAAAGAAATAGAACAATTATTGATGAAATTCATATGGAATCACAAAAAACCCCGAATAGCCAAAGCTCTCCTGAAAAAAAAAGAAGGGAATGGAGGCATCACACTCCCAGACTTCAAACTATACTACAAAGCCATGATCATCAAAACTGTATGGTATTGGAACAAGAACAGACATACAGACCAATGGAATCGAATAGAAAATCCAGAAATAAACCCACAGATTTATGGTCAACTAATCTTTGACAAAGGAGCAAAGAATATGCATTGGAGCAAAGAAAGTTTGTTCAATAAATGGTGCTGGGAAAACTGGGTCGCTACATGCAAAAGAATGAAGCTTGACCACTACCTCACACCATACACAAAAATCAACTCAAAATGGATTAAATAACTAGACATAAGACCTGAAACCATAAAATACATAGAAGGAAATATAGGCGAAACACTACGTGATTTGCATATCAAAGACATCTTTACAGACACATCACCCAAAGCAGTGATAGTGAAGGCAAAGATAAACAGCTGGGACTACATCAAATTAAAGAGCTTTTGCACAGCAAAAGAGACAATAACAAAAACAAAGAGAAACCCCACCAACTGGGAGAACATTTTTGCACCCAACACTAATGATAAAGGACTGATCACAAAAATCTGCAAAGAGCTGATGAGACTCAACAACAACAAAGAAAATAATCCAGTCAAAAAATGGGCAGAAGAGCTAAAAAGAAACTTCTCTGAAGAGGAAATGCAAATGGCCAACAGGCATATGAAAAAATGTTCAACATCACTTGTCATCAGGGAAATGCAAATCAAAACTACCATGAGATACCATCTTACACCAGTGAGAATGGCACATATTAAAAAAACTAGCAACAACAAATGTTGGCGAGGGTGTGGAGAAAAAGGAACTCTTCTGCACTGTTGGTGGGAGTGCAAACTGGTCCAACCACTGTGGAAAGCTGTGTGGAGATTTCTGGACCTACTAAACATAGAGCTTCCATATGATCCAGCAATTCCACTCCTAGGTATTTACCCAAAGGTCACAGAAACATCAATTCCAAAGAACACCTGCACCCCTATGTTTATAGCAGCACTGTTTACAATAGCTAAGCTTTGGAAACAACCCAAATGCCCAAAAATAGATGACTGGATCAAGAAGATGTGGTACATATATACCATGGAATATTACTCAGCATTCAAAAAAGATAAACACATGCAATTTGCAGCAACATGGATGGCACTGGAAGGGATCATGCTCAGCGAAATAAGCCAAAAAGAAAAAGAAAAATACCGGATGGTCTCACTCATAGCAGGAATCTAGAATACTTAAATAAGGGACCAGGAAAATGAATATAAGAAAGTGAAAATCAAAATCAACAAAAAACTATGAACCAGAGACACTTTTAGGGGGGCGGGAGGGGAGGGATTGGGGTCAGAATGGGGGGGCTGCAATTGTATGGGGAATATAACAATAAAATTTATAAAAAAAAATCTTTAAAAAAAAAGTAAAAAAAAAAATAGTTCACTTATCAGAAACACCTAAAAATATTTCTAGTTGACAATAAACTGTCATCTATTGCACACTGAGCATGTGCTAGTTGAGAAACAAACTGGCAAATCAAGTGTTGTTATCATTTACAGATGAGAATACTGAAGGTTAGGGAAATTAAGTGACTTTACCAGGGCCACATGGTCAAAGTCATTTTTGCTGCATAGTTACCAAGGAGTAGAATGGCTGGGCAACAGGATAGATGCATATTTAACCTGAGGAGATGCTGCTAAAGAGGTTTCCAAAGTGACTGGATTAATTTATGCTCTTCCTAGCATTGAGAGACAGTTGTTGTTCTGGTTGTTTCATATTCTGACCAATATTTGGGTTTTGTCAGTCTTTTTAATTTAAGGCATTCTGACAAGTGTGTGGTACAATCTTGTGGTTTGAGCTTGCATTTCCCTTATGTGCAATAATGTGTGAACTTTTAAAAGCCTACTGATCATTATTTGGTTATCAACTTAAGTGACTTAATTGGCTGTCTTATTTTTTCTTTTTGTATGAGTTCTTTATACCTTCTGCCTGTAGTCTTTGATTAGCTATATATGCTATGGAAGTCTTTTCCAATACTGTAGCTCATCTTCATTTTTAGTAGCTATGTACTATTTTATCAACTAGATATGCTATTGTTTTCCTATGACAGTTAAACATTTAGACAAATTCCAATTTTTGCTGTAATTTCAACACTTGATGTTACCAACTTTTAAAGCTTTATCTGTATCTAAAAATTTTCCTTAACCTAGAATCACCAGATTATAGAAATTTAGAAGCAGAATTACTGAGTTAATATACATATCCAGTTGGTAATGATACAGAGTCAAACTGCTTCAGAGAGAATACTATCAGTTGATACTGGTCCTCAACAATGCGCAGGAATACCCAATCACCGTGTCCTCACTCATTCTGACTTTTTGAAAAAAAATTCTTTACCAGTTGGACAGGAAAAATATCAGTATTTTTTATTTTGAAATTTATTTCTGTCACCCCGAGTAAAATTGAAATGATTTTTGTTTAGCCATTACATTCCACTTCTGCAAATACTATGGTCATTTTTTGACTGTGCATTTATCTATTGCATTCTCTAGAGTTTTTCTCCTTCACTCTAGGTATTAAGCCTTCTTTCTTTCTCTTTTTATTTTTATTATAGCTTTATTTTATTGTTATAATTACTGCAATCTTTCCCCAGGATGTTATTATGTTTTCTATTCTTAAATTTTTTTTTTGTAGTTGAATCTGTGATGATAGCCAAGCTTAAAAATGTCCTTTCCCTACAACAGTCCTGTTTCCATATTCCTCACAAATTAGTATTTCTTTATAAATATCCACACCCATTGTCTTACTTTTTAAAAAATATTTAACTCTTCAACCCTTAGTAAGCATTGATAGCCACCTGTGGCTATCAAGTGCCATTTATCAATAAATACTCCTTTCCTCTTTTGTATTTATGATGCAGATTTTATCACTTTTTGAATTTTTATACGTCATAGCTACTTCAGAGCTGCTTTTCAATTCCATCAATTTGTCTGTCTGCTCTTACTGTTTCCACCTTTGTAGTATCATAATTATTTGACCATCAATTTGTCTGTCTGCTCATACTGTTTCCACCTTTGTAGTATCATAATTATTTGACCAATAGTCACTGAGCACCTCCCTTGGTTAGAGCCTAAAGTTAAAGTAGTGAACCAGACACACCTGGTCTTGTCCTTACATGGTGCCAACAGGCCAGTGGGAGGATGGGGGCAAGTCAACCGGCGATGGCAACACAGCATGACGCCCAAGGGAGAAAGATGTACAGGCACTAAGGCATTACAGAGAAGAGGCCTTAATCTGGCCTTGGGGAATGAGGAAAAGGAAGTGAAGTCTTGTGGTTGAGAAGAAAGCATGTTGAAAAGATCAGAAAGTGGAGAAGAAAAGGGAGCACTCAAAGCGCTCAAGGGCATTTCATTCCAACTGAAGCTGGGGCTGGGGGAGAACAGGAGTCTGGCAGAGCCACCGCAGCAAAGGCAAGATCATGCAAGAATTATTTATCAGTTTGTACTCTACCCTGAGGGCGAGGTAAGCCCTGAAGGGTTCAGTCATGGAGCAAAGCGTTCAGATACACATTTTTGAAAGACCATTGTGGCTACAAGAGGATGGAAAAAATAATTTAGAAGTCAAAAGTGGAGTCAAGGAGCCTACTAAGGGGATGAGTAGTAAGATTAAGTCCTGACTCAACCCTCTTATTTTTCAAGCTTTTCTATACTATCACATATTTGTTTTTCTAGATTAACCCTGAAATGATTTCATCAGGGAGCCTCCTGTATCTCAGACTCTCCTCCAATTTAATCGTGAGTTTATCAGAAATTCTATCACACATTTAAAATAATTTAGAATTATAACTTAAATATATGTAATTTTCTTCCAAGGTTTTTAAATAATTACTGCAAGTCTTAAGTCTTTTCATCATATATTTTTGCAAAGATAATAATGGGTTGCTAGGAAAACAAAAACAGAGGAGAAAAAAGGCAGAGTCTTAATAGCTATACCAAAAATCTAAGAAATGTACAAAACCAAAGGGAAACAAAAGCAAAAAGGCTTAGGGTTTAAGCCAAGAAGTCAGACCAACCACTGAAGAGAGCCAAAGGACAGCTTCCATAGTTGGGGTTAAGTAGTGGGATGTGTATGTCCTAATGAAGAACCTTATTTTTCCAAAAGCAGATAAAAAACTTCAGCTAGAATTCAAACCAAACTGGAGTCTTACCGAAATAACTGAGCCACAGTGGTAGGGTCTAAGAACCAAAGGCATGGAAAAAGACCCTAGAAAAGACCTTAAGTGCTTTAAAACTGGACCAAGCTAAGTGATTAATAAACATGTGGCTTCACTTAGTCATAGTCTGGATTCTCTCACACCAAAGGGCAGTGAAGCAGGGAACCTGGAAATTCTGTGACAGGCTGCAAATTGGGGTAAAGCGCTACCTCCAGAAAAAGAGAGAAGGAAACCCAGGCAAGAAGGAACTAACTTCTAAGAAACTAATTCTCCTTCTACACTTCAGGATTGATTAATAAGAATGAACACGTAATTCTGTGAGTGACAAAACAGAAATTTCCCAGATTGTTCTGCCTATATTTATTCTCAGGATTTAAAGCATTTTTTCCACGGGAGATTTATTATTCTGAAAATGGTTTGAGTCTTATTTTCCAATATGACTACTAAGATATCAAATTCAAGTCAAAATATGAGAAACTTAGAGAAATTTGATGGTCTGACAAAACTACTAGACAATGCCAAAAAAGACAACAATTTTCATGTGCTCTTCTTTCCAGGGCGTCCATTCAAAATTGTCTGCTTGAAAAAGAAGAATATTTACACGTAAGACTTTGTTCCAATAACAATTTTCTTATTAATCTTAGCTGGGGCATAATTCCTTATTCGGGATGTTTACCACACTCAAGGCACTGGGGCGCTAATGATGAAAAGGCAGATGTGCTTCCTTCCCTCCTGGGGCAAGAGTACACTGGGGAACACGGACAAATAACAACTAGACCACAGGGCCCAGGGTGTTACTGGAGCACGTGGGTGTGCAGGAAGGCAGCTGGGAGGGCCTGACATGTCTGGGAAGGTTATGTGGGTATTTCACAGGACTTGAGGGCTGGGCCCCAAGCTGAGACCTGGAAACTGATAGCATAACAGGGCCATCCCTCCTGAGCATGGGCTGCAGGGTGCTCTCCCAGGACCCTGGAGAGTACAGCTCCTTCGTCTGTGTTTAGATTGGGCCACGGCCTTGTCCATGTCCCCCAGTGGGAAGTCATGATAGCACTATTTTCTGTGTGGTTCCTGACATGAAAAAGGTTGAGAATCACTGCTTGCAAAGAATTCAGGAAGTAATCTTTTTGTCTCTCTGCTATAATTCATTCTCATTCTCTCTCTCTTTCTCTCTTGCTCGCTCACTCTCTCTACACACACACACAACTCATTCTTCTAAAGGAGTATTTTTTTTACTCTTCAATGCACGTAGAACTTGCTTCCCAACAGTTCTGGAATATACATATCCTGAATTCCAATTACCAAAAGAAAGAAGAACTATTTCATTTCCATGATAAAATCCTGATGAATTGTGGTGGGTAGAATGTGATTCAGGTGCTGGACCAATCAATAGTGGCTGAAAGAGAACTCTCCTGTATTTAGATGGTGGCTCCCAGAGTTGCCATCTAACTAGACTATGGGGAGGGATACTAACTAGTCAGATAAAACCACAGGTGTCCACTCTAAGATCTGAGTGCTCAAGGCAAGGACCCAAGGGAGAGGAGGAGGATTCAAGAGAGCAAAAAGATAGCTGAGAGACCATTGAGAAACTGATGTCCCTGTGTGGGTGAGATGAGACAAGAGCCATGGTAGGGGAGGTGGATTACCCCAACAGAGGAAGATGAGCACATCTTGTGCTGTGATGGGAAGAAAGGAGGAAAGAATGGGGGAAGGCATGGGGTTTGGATGTACTGGTAGGAAAGGGAGTTCAGGGGTGAGGAAGTATATCTCTAAGAAGCAGGAAGGTTATGCAGGATAGAAATGTGAGATTAGCAGAAAGAATATGCAATAGATGCCACGTGAAATAAGAGACAGCAACCCAGGGAAGCACACGAGGAATGCCCCTCAGTTTTAAGATGAGTGACATCAGCAGCTATCGATTTATTGATACTAGCTCTACAAGAGTGTCAATTCCCCCCAGCATATCTCAGCAGCTCTAATATTGGATATACAGAGGCAAATTAAAAAGAGCAATTTGATAGGTCCAGGGCTGGGAGTTTGCTAGGTGAGGGTCCTTGAAGGACAGTGGAATAAGAAGTTTAAAGTTGAGAAGACAGAGATGCACTGGATCCTGGGTCACAAAGAAGCAAGAAGCAGTGTGATATGATACTTTGGGAGATGACCAACAGCACAGGCAATGTGAAGCACTGTCAATGTAATGGACTGCAAGTTTTCTGCAACAGTTCATCCCAGCAGGGGCCACTCAGGCGTCCTAGAAGTTAAGTGCATGCTGGATTGATGGATTCTCTGTTATTTTTCTTAATGAAAATATTCAGTTATTCCTCAAATTCTTAATGTACTTTATGCACATTATGGGTGCTCCCTACCTCAACTGCTTGCATTTTTTCCTCAGGCCTAATGACCTACTCCAATCAGAAAAGGCTGTATGCCACTTCCAACATGCAGTTGGCACTCAACCTTCTACTCAGGAGTTTTTTACATGCCTTCTCTCCATTCTCCTTCAGAATGAACTTCCCATATTGTGTTTAGACTTCAAAATTCACCAACTTCAAAACCTAGGTGAGTATACAGTTTCCTCTAGGAAAGTCTACAAATTATACCTAACTCGAATCACTATTTCTTTCAATACATGGGTTTTTATTCCACATACTTACATTGTCATTTATTTTATTTCTAATTCTCTTCAAGGACAGGAGTTTTTCATAAATTTATATTTTAAGCCACATGTACCTGGAACCTAAGAAAAACTCTTGATTTAAAGTACTCAGGCAGGCAAGGAAGCAAACAACCGTATTCTTATTCTAAAGCTCGTTATACCACACTGAGTATCTATAAAGCACAAACTCCTGTGACTGAGAAAATAGAGAAGTATTTTATATCAGATGTATTCAAAACTGTATAACCTGCCAAATCAGTAATGGAATGTTGAATGAATCAAGTGGAATACTTAGTACTGACTACTAGCTTGATGTTTCTTAGTCACTAAATCATGTTTTTTATTTGGTATACCAAGGAAACCCAAAGTCACGGAGTTTTCTAATCCCCTGCCTTTTAGGGGAAGAGAAGAGATGGTTACAGGGCAGGAAAAGGAGTTACCAATCCAGGATTCAGGACTGAAGGAAAGGAAGTGGGTTGCATCAAGATACTACAGGGAAAGTAGGAGGATTCACAATTTCAAGGACCTACAAGTATAAACTCATTAGTCAAATTTCAAGCCAGAAATGAACATGAGAAAAATATTAACAGGGTGAACTTTTTTCCTCCAAATGAAGACGCTGAAGACACTCTCATGCTCTACCGAATTAATGCCAATTTTCTATAGCACAATCCAGTGACAAACCTAAAAATGGTAAATATACGTACACTTTGACATCTTATTTTACTTCTAGAAATCTATATAAAGTAAAAAGACACATATATATGCAAAGATAGTCATTTACATAATGATAGCTTTACTAGCAAACAACTGAAATCAGTTCACAAAATCATTTAATATCCTAATGTATGGATTACAATAAATAATACATGAAAGAAACAAATGTACAAAACATGCTGCTAAGTGAAAAAACAAATGTAAGAGTATGCATAGTGTGATCTAGTTTTTATAAAAATAAAGCTTTTACATACATAAACTTACATGTACACATATGTGTATGTGTATATGAAAATAGAACAAACGTACACAGTCTCATGGAGGATGTGTGAGTTCTGGAAGACCATGTTTTTAATTTATGTAGAGCATGAATTTTGTATGACTTCATATTATGTTTGTAACTAAAAATCTATAGGTATTTTTAAAGTAGATATATATTTATTGGCAAAACATTAATATATTTTTAAGTGGGGAATGCAGGCTAAAATGGCATATTTCCATATTTGTGTTTTAAAAAGAGCTACACATATACAACAAAAAGAAACCTAGAAGAATACTCCAAAACCCTGACAACAGCTATTCATTCGGTGGGGTGAGAGTCTGTGTGATTTACTTTCCTCTTTGTAACTTTCTGTCTCAATTCCTTATTTTTTTAAAAAAAGGACTTCTTTTTTAAAAATAAGTTTTTATTTTAAAAAAATCTGTCTTCAATTTTCACTTTCAAACTTAAGAGCCATAAGCTTCAACAACAGTTTCACAATAATTAATTATTTTAATGTTGCTTCCTCTCTTTATTTATGCAACAGACTCTTGGTTTATCCTTGCTTAAAAAAAAAAAAATCAGCAGCAGCAGGACAGCAGAAACAATAGGGCAGAAATAATCAAAGAATATTGCTTGCTTCCCGCTTTGCTATGAAAAAAGGGGGGGGGGGCGTGTGACATCAATGTATCATTTTATATTCTGAATGTGAAATTTCCAAAGAGTTTTTATGTACACAATGTTATCTTGTTTCTTAAGTCTATACAGGAATCAGGGGAAGTATAATACTGACTTAAGGGAAGCAGCCTGAATTAGGAGGGGTGGAAGGATGTGCCCAGTGTCTCAAATTGGTAACAGGGCTAGCTTGTACCATACAAAATGGTAGCCACTAACCATATGTGACTATGAAAGTAAAATTAATTAAATTGATATTATTTTTTAAAACTCAATTCCTTGGTGGCAGTCATCACATGCAAGCACTTAATAGCCACCTGTGGCTAGTAGCTACCATACTGAACAGTGGCAGATAGAAAATATTTCCATCACCACAGAAATAATGGCTTTCCCACTTTCTAATACCATTTGCCACTCATGTTAGCTTTCTACATTCTTGCTTTGTCCTTTTGAAAAAAAAAAGAAAAACAGTCAATGAACTTACTCTACTAGACATGAATCTCTGAAAAATTATAAGGAAAAAAAACTTACACTGAAAGGTAGTGGGCACAGCTGAGAATAATGAGTGGCAGGAGTGGGCACAAAGATTCTGAAGTGTGGAAAGGGAGCTCAGTGACACTTTCACCCTCTGCTGCCTTTGTCACAGAACTAAGATTTTATTTAGGTGTCTATCCTTGCCCCACATGGCCTTTGCGCATCAGAGTTAAGGAATGGGCTTGGAATGCATCTTGGGCTTTAATGAAACCAGACAAGCAGTTAGCTGACAGATAACACTCTCGTGTAGCTTTGGTCTTGATCTCTAAAAGGTAGAATAGCAGAATGTCTACCCCAACCTCACTTTAGGTGTTACCCCAAAAAGTGCATGTACATCATGTGATCACACACACTACTATTATGTGCAATCAACATAACAGCACACAATATATACCAAATATATCATTTAGATTTATTAATATAGGTCAACTACAGGTAAGTATTTAGATGTATCTTGAGATGAAAAATTAAATTTGGGGCTTAATGAGTCTTGAAATTCTATCACTGAAATAGAGATAATATTCTTGCAAAAATAAACTACAGTAATTATGAACACTGCTGATTTTATGTACAAAAGCTCAAAAGTTTTAAAATCATTAAACAAAAAGGGAAACAGGGCCTCCCCTGGTGGTGCAGCAGTTGAGCGCTGGGCTGCAAAGCTGCCTGAAGCCTCTGCAGTGCTTTTTTGATCCCCGGCCCCCTGGCGAGGGTCTCACATGGCGGGACAGACCTCTCCTGCTGCACCCACTGCTCCCCTCAGCAGAGAATTTCGTCAGTCTGCCTGTTCTGTTCCCCACCCTGGCTCTGGTGAATTCTCTCACCCTCCCGCGCTTCTGACTGTACCCAGTGCTTGTATAAATAAATAAATAAATCTTTTTTTTAAAAAAAGGGAAACAATGACAATATAAGTAGTAAAAGAGATAATTATAATTCCTAGGTAAACTTTGGGAAGAAGGTTATACTCTTTTGCAGCCAACCATTTATAAAACTTAAATAATCAAGATAGATACAGCAATAACATAATTCTCAGTGGAATAATAATATTTAAAAAAAAACCTCTAAAACTGGACTGATTTTCTTATTATTTGATTCTATTTAGGCCGTGTCTGTAAGAATAATCTCAATTAAGGAACTCTTTCTATCTTGTGAGAATGAATTGGAAGCAAAACGTCAACTTTGCCGACCTTTTAAGAATGAAGCATCAGTACAGAAAATTGTCATACAGTTTTCAATGGAACAAATATATAAAGGTCTTCAGCAATTTTGGAGTCACAAGCATACGCTGCTCTGTTCACATACTCCAGAGAATAATTACAGCTCGGTAAAGAGAAACTGAATTACTGGTCTTAAGTAGAAAGATGGTAGCCACTTGTCATCTTTCCTCAGCTAAAGACAAGCTGCAGGGTATACTGTGAACCATTTCATCAGGGACATACAGAGTGTTCCAATGGAATGAAATAGCATCTACCACATGTTAAAAAGATAGACTGGGGGGAAAAAAGATATTGCTTGTATTTTAGCAAGCAACAATATCTGTACAGCAAGAATTAGTAAGAATTAATGGTCACTTACACAGGAAATAATTCATCTGCTAAAAAAGATACTAACTGATGAGCCATGAAAAAACAAGTATTTCCTATAGGAGACTGTTATATAAATCACGGGCCATTCTGCTTCAGAGAAGTTGCCAAAATGAATATGTATACAGAGAAAAGCATGTGATGAAAAATAAGTCCTCATTCATTTCACTTAAAACAATTAATTCATTTCAGATTAAATGAGATTAAAAATATATAATAGGGGGCCTCCCCTGGTGGCTCAGTGGTTGAGCGCTGGCCTGCGAAGCTACGCACAGCTTCTGCAGCTCCAGTTCACTTCCTGGCCGCCAGCGAGGGTCCCACATGGCGCACAGACCTCTCCTGCCGCCCGCTGCTCCCCTCAGCAGTGTACTTCATTGGTCTGTCAGTTCTGTTCCCTGCTCTGGCTCTGGTGAATTCTCTCACCCTCCCATGCTTCTGACTGTACCCAGTGCTTGTATAAATAAATAAATAAATCTTTAATATATATATATATATATATATATATATATATAAAATAGGAAATCTCGACTGGGGGCAGGGAGGAATACTATAAAGGACTTAATGGAGGCAATGGACAAATCCAAACATGACTT
Organism: Talpa europaea; assembly: GCF_964194135.1. Lineage (NCBI taxonomy): Eukaryota > Metazoa > Chordata > Mammalia > Eulipotyphla > Talpidae > Talpa > Talpa europaea. Next base: position 80,902,434 of record NC_140074.1, on the reverse strand, counting down.
TGACACAAGATAATTACCTAATCCAATACAGAATTTCCTGCTTCTGTTAACTGTACTATGGTTGTGTAAGAGTCTTCCCTTGGTGAAAGAGGTTAAAGGGGCAAGATGTCTGCAATTCACTCTCAAATATTGGTGAGGGGGTGATAAAGCAAAAGTTAAACAATTGGTGGAGCGGCATAAAAAAAATAATTACATGGGAGTTCCTGTAACTTCTTAGAAATTGTAAATTGCATTTAAGTAAAAAGTTATTGCTCTCTCTCTTTACATTTCCCTAAGAAAACAAGTAGTTCTGCAGTCAAGTCCAGAGCAATTAAGAAAAATGATGTTCTTAATTTGCTGGAGGAGTCACCATAATGTACTCTGTCCTTAGCTCTCGGACACTTACGCTAGATCTAGAATTGATTCACAGGATCTCTCCTTATAATAGAATACAGCCCTTCTTTTTTTTTTTTTTTTTTAAATTTTATTGTTATATTCCCCATACAATTGCAGCCCCCCCTTCTGACCCCAATCCCTCTTAGTGTGATCAACCAGTGACTATTTATAGCTTGATTACTGGCACAGTTACCATATAACCTGTATCCTTTAAGTCATGGTATGTACCTGAGTCTAGTCAACACAGCACTCCCAAATCTCATTTTCATAAAACAGATGCCTTACAGAAGAGCCCCTACATACATGCAAAAGAATGAAATGGAACCACTACCTCACACTGCACACAAAAATTAATTTCAAAATGGATCAAAGACTTGGATGTAAGACCAGAAACCATAAAATTCATAGAAGAAAACACAGACGAAACAACTGGCAACACTGGATTCAGGGATGTCTTTGGCGACTTGAGTACAGTGTTAAGGGAAACAAAAAAATAAACTCAAGGGACAACATCAAATTAAAAAGCTTAGTCACTATGAAAGAAACTATCATTAAAAAAACCTACTGGAGGGCAGAAAATATTTGCACATGATACAAAGAACTCATACAACTCAATATATAAACAAATAACCCAATAAAAAATGGGCAGAAGAGCTAAACAGACATTTGTCCAAAGGGTTGGCTAAGGTGTGGGGGGAAAAAAGGAACTTTCATACAGTGTTGATAAGAATGTAGACTAGTTCAGCCTCTACGGAAAACAGTACGGAGGTTTCTCAGAAACTCAAAATAGATCTACTATATGATCAACCAACCTCTCTCCTAGGTATCTACCCTAAGAATACAAAAACTCTAATTTGAAGGGATATATGCACTCCTATGTTCGTTGAAGCACTATTTACAATGACCAAGTTATGGAAACAACCTAAGTACCCAACAACAGATGAGAGGATAAAGATGCTGTATCTGTACATGGAATGAATACTACTGAGTCTTAAAAATACTTAGTTGCCATTTGTAAACACATGAATAAAACTGGAGAGGATGTGCTAAGTGAAATAAGTCAGGAGAAAGACACACTGGATGGTTTCACTCATGTGTATGAATATAAAACAAAGCAAAGAGAGAGACAAGTTCTTGAAATCTGATTGCTGAACTGATGGGGGTGGGGAAGTTGAGGGACTGGGGAGTAAAAGGTGGTGGAGTTCCAGTGGATTATGTTGCAGGATTATTGGGACCCTAGTGGTATACATGGTATGACAGCATGCATCTGCAGAGGTGTGAAGCCACACCCCTAAAACATAGTGTTGTAAGCCAATGTTATCTCAATAAACATGGTTGCTTTTCTTCTTTTTTTCCCCCAGGGGAGAGAACAGCCCTGTAAAAAGGAGGCTCCTGGATGACCGTTTCAAAGATGGTGCCAATTTCCTTAACAATTCAATGTACCATGCAAAGTTAAGTAAACATGTATTACAAAGAAAGAGAAAAAAATACATTGTTAGAAATAAACATTATGCAGTAAAACATACACACTTGGAACAATCAGTCCCTTAAAAATCAAGTGTGCTCATTTTACAGCTGTAAAAACATGTTTGAAGCCTGAATTGTAGAGTTCCATGTACTTTCTACAGTTAAAACAAAACACAGAAGGAAATGCACTTTACTATCATGACATGTCATCCGAAAATTATATGTCTAACCCTTGAGCTTATTTTAGAAACTCTCCTCACTAATTTGCCTGTGTTTTTGATGCAAGTAATATGTTTTCAATCATGAAAGGTTACAGGGAAATTTTTGTGGTAAAAACTGGCCTTCCATTAGCATAAAAATCATGAGTCTTACTGCAGTCCTTTGGGAAGTAACATTTTTTCATCATTGTCAAGTAGTTTTCAAACCAATTTAATAGCTACTGTTCCCAAGAACGGTTGTTTACATCCATTGAAAACTGATGTCACTCAAAACCATGTAAGAGAAAATAATGATAAGTTGGAAGAGGAAATTATTTCATTACAATATTTTCAGACTCAAATTATGTGAACTTTTCTCATAAAAATAATATTCACTGATGTTTAATTGACAACTGTCCATCTGCCACACAAATTAGTCCTGAACTATTGTAGTGCTCCTTTACCATGTGTACTGCAACACTATCAAAGAATGCAGCCATTTTACTTTGACACATAATCAGATTTGATGCTAAGTTTTTTAAGTATTCCTAAAAAATTATGTGGGAATAATAACGTAATGCTACCTTTTTTTTTTCTTTCCTTAACACAACCTTAAATATCCTCTTTTTTCTTTTAAGATCTATCTTACAGGGATAGATCAACTTTTCCAAAACGTAACTATCAAAATGAGCATCAGTGGATTTGAGTTTGACCTCCTGTTTACTATGGGAGTCAATATCTGTTTCTTTTTCTTTTTTTCCATTTATGAGAGAACAGACCTCTCTGCACTTAAAGTTATTTAAATACACTGATAAGATAAACTTTGTTTAGATGACCAATTGATTACTCTGCTTTTTACCTCCAAGTGGGATGCTAAGAAATCTTACTGCCAGAGAAATCTTCCAGACAGACAGGTGGAAATTGCATATTCATGGTTTTCAAACTCAAGAGAACACTTAACATTGCTTGGTGACCCTCATTAGGTGTCCTTAAACAGGTCCCTGACCACCACCTGCATGAGAAAGTGAACCCAAACACCCTCACCTCCAGCTAATGTCTTCTGTTCCTCATAGAAAAATACATTCTATTATATTAGAAAGAAACTCCTCCAACTTTCTACCAGCTTACCTGCATCCACTCCCATGCTAATGACTCTCCTGTCCCTGAAAAAGAGGTGCCCCTACAGTGCTACACCCCCTTCTTTCTCACTTCTTCAAGCATTTCTAATCCCTGCAAATCTACCTAAGTCTCACCCATCTTTAAAAAAAAGCAATATAATATCTTCCATCAATTCTGTAGTCACTTTACAGTGACTCTGTTCTGCTCTTAACAACAATGATTCTGAATAAAAAAAATACCCATTTCATCCATTCCTTACCTCATTAAGGCTAACACACTATCATTATACTAACACTTCCAGTACCAAATCCACAGTCCATCCTTAGCTTATGTGACCTCTCTTCAACATTTACTACAGCTAGTGCTTCCTTCCAGAAATTCTATCTTCTATTAGTTTTTCTCATACCATTATTTTCTGGATCATCTATTTCTTTTATTGGCTCTTCCACCAATAAAACCCTTAAATGTTAGAATTCTGTCAGTGGGAGTAGAAATTGATGCAACCATTTTGAAAAACTCTTAATACAAACCTTTATATTTGTTATCTTTTAACCAACTTATTCACCTCTGTGAATCCACACTAACAAAACACTGTAATCTTAATGAAAGAAGAAATTACTCTTGCAGAGAAGCATTAAATAAAATGTTATTTATATTATTAACAAGATGACAGTAAGATTGAACTAATGCTAAATGGGAAAAAAATACACGCACACGCATACACACACAATGTTGTTTCAACTCGGTGAAAAGTATAAGCATAGGGAAAAGGTCTGGAAGGAAATATTCCAAGTATTAACAGTGATTTACTTGGGAAATGAGAATTGAATTGTGATGAAACTGGTTTTCTTTATGTATTTCGGTACTTTCCAAGTTTTCCACAAAGGTCATTGATATATTGAGAGAGAAAAAAATCCCATGTATAAGAAACAAATTAAAAATGAGAGCCAATAATCTTCCACAAAAGGCCATCTCGTGTACTCCAGAAGTATCAAATATCCTAAGGGGACAATTCTGACATCTATGCCCTAGTACACGTCACTCTTTCTAGCTTCAGAACTGACTTCCATGTGGTTTCTATATAGATAATTCCAAGTGATGACTCACAAGACCCATGATCTTAATCTGTTATCTCACCTTCCATCTCACACTCCAAACCTCCTTTCCTCTAGGCACCAACTTCACCAAATTCCTACTCTGGGTTTCTAGGTGAGTCAGACTTGACTCTTGCTTCATCAATATCCAATCAAATACCACAGTTAATCAGTTTTCCTCCTCTATATGAAAATCATGTCTTCTCTCTTTCCACTTCCTCACTTGTTTCACCTGTATGCTTTCAATAATTTGCTAACTGGTCTTCTTACTAAGTTTCAGTTATATCCCCTCATAGCAACCACACTAATTTTCCTAAAATGTAAATCTGATCCAGTTATTTGGCCACTTAAAACCCTTTAATGACACCTCATCACTTCATCATCATCATCAAAAACCTGAACATGGGACATCATAAACTTATTCTCCCCATGTTCACTTGTCAACTTACTACACACCCTTTAGCTCAATGTCTCCTCCGGAAAACCTCCCTCCATCCTTACCACTCCCCAAATTGCTAGCTGGGTCTTCTGCTAGTTTCTGTAGCATACCATGCATCTCTCTATTGCAGCCCAGATCACAGAGTGTAATTTCCACATTCCTCTTTTCTTCTAGAACTGAATTAAACATGGGTGTGATTAGATTCTATTCATCACTCTCTCTCTAAAACATAGCATACAGCTGGCAAATAATTAAATGTACTAAATGATTAAATGAATAAATGACTGGGTTCACAAAAAAGTACAGGATGGATTAACAAGTATGGCTTTTTTTTTTTCATACAACTAAACCAATGCTCTAAGAAACAATATATGATAGATAGTGGATTTACACAATGAATCATAAGGCTAGGTAATAAATTTACCATTACAAATTGCAGTATCCTCCTTCAATTCACATAGCCATCTTGTGGTAATGTTAAGTTTGCAGTTTTAAACTTACATCATATGAATCTTCCCCCAGTTTTTTTTCTTACTGAGACTCGCATTTGAAAGTCACCTTTCATAGTGAAAAATATAGGCAAAAATTATGATAATTTTTGTTTCCTGAAAGCGGGAAAAAAGTCAAATACTCTCTTACTAGCAATATCAACAACTAGAATCATACTGGAGTCAGTCCAAACTAAAGAAAAATAAGATCCCCTTTTCACTCGATATAGTTCTTTTCCATTTATTCCAACACACACACTAGGTAGAACCTGGAAATTTTAGTTTATTAACAGAACTTTCTTGACGATGTAATTCATGAGAGGTTATGAAGAAAAAAATGGATCCTGGCAGAGCAGAGATTATTGAAAAATTAAGAAACTGTGAAAGAGAGATCTCTTCCTTATTTAACTACTCAAAATTCCTCACAAATGAGTCATCGTCCTCCAAAAAAACAAAGTTCCACCTGAAATAAACCTGAATGTGAAGAAGCTTGGACATCGAAGGAAATTAACTTCAGTTTTTTCTGGTCTAAAGGACGAAATCATTGATGAAGCTAATCACAAACAAAAAATAATCCAAAAGTAATTCTTACTCACTTTGGGATATACTATATACTTTATGCAGTGATGACAGACTTCATGTTATTTGACAAACTAATGTTAGAAGTAGTTGGCACTTCCTACACACAGATCAACTGAGTTACTTAAGCAGAACCTGAGATTAGATTTTTTTTATATTCCTTATACAACTGCACCCCCCTTATTTTTACCCCAATCCCTCCTCTCCCCGCCCCCCTTCCCATAGTGTGTCTCTGGTTTATAGCTGCTTGTTGATTTTGATTTTTTCTTTATTATAGTTATTCTTTTTCCTGGTCCCTTATTTAGGTTTTGTAGATTCCTGCTATGAGTGAGACTATCCAGTATTTTTCTTTTCTTTCTGGCTTATTTCACTGAGCATGATCCCTTCTAGCTCCACATGTTGCTGCAAATTGCATGAGTTTATCTTTTTTGATTGCTGAGTAATATTCCATTGTGTATATATACCACATCTTCTTGATCCAGTCATCTATTTTTGGGCATTTGGGTTTTTTCCATAGCTTAGCTATTGTAAATAGCTATAAACATAGGGGTGCAGAACTAATGTTTCTGTGTCATTTGGGTAAATACCTAGGAGTGGAATTGCTGGATCATATGGAGTCCCTATCTTTAGTGGCTTGAGGAATCTCCACACAGCTTTCCACAGTGGTTGGACCAGTTTGCACTCCCACCAGCAGTGCAGGAGAGTTCCTTTTTCTCCACACCCTTGCCAACATTTGTTGTTGCTAGTTTTTTTAATATGTGCCATTCTCACTGGTGTAAGATGGTATCTTATTGTAGTTTTGATTTGCATTTCCTGATTACAAGTGATGTTGAACATATTTTCATATGCCTGTTGGACATTTGCATTTCCTCTTTGGAGAAGTTTCTTTTTACAGAGGCTGAGATTAAAAAAATCCCCCAAATATACAATTCTTAAAGGAGTTGGGACTCAAAGTAAAATCAAAAAGTAATAAAAAAAAAGGGGGGGGTAAAGGTTGACTAGGCACAATAAAGTCAGGAAACACAACTACAGAATACATGAATGGGAGGCAGAGAGTTGGGAGACTGTGGGGTATGGGTGCACAGGCTGAAGCCACACTCTATACTGAGGTTCCCATGAGACACCAACATGCGACACACAAGTGTGTACGTACAAGTGTGTGGAGGGTGCCTCACACACAGACAGCTATCCCCTCTCTGACAGTTGCTCTTACGATCTCTGCAAATCCACTGAAGTCACACCATATCTTCAGCTGACATTAACATAACCGTTGGTTAATCCTCACTGGCTATTAACGAAGTTTATGATGCTATTCCTAAGGTCAAAGAACATCCACCAAGTCTTAACCGCTTGCTGGTGTTTACAGCTTCATCAGCCATTTCCTTGAAGGCTTCTCATTGTATTTTTTTAAAACACATTTTATTGAAGTTTAATATACACACATGAAAGTGCACAAACTGTAAGCGCATCGGAGCGAACACCTGTGTGACATCCAATGTCATGGAGACTTTCACCAGCAGCCCCAGGTGACCTCCTATAGCCGCCGCCTAACCACAGACCCCTGTTCCTCTCCAAAGATAACCATCATCCTGAGTTCTAGAGCCACAGGACAGCATTGCTTGTTTTTCATTTTCTATAGATGGAGGCATAGAGTAGGTATTGTTTTATGTCTGTCTTCTTTTGCTCAATGTTATGATTGTGACATTAATTCATGCTGACGCATGTTGCTGTAGCTCATTCATTTTTGTTATCCAGTTGTTCTACTGTATGAATGCCACAATTTATTTTTCTATGCCACTACAGATGGAAACTTGTGCCCTTCCTAAATTTTGGCTCTCTTACTTCCTGCCTTTTAGTGTCAAACTAACACTTCTTTATTTCTACCCTGCAATCTAGCACTAGGGCTTTTGCTTGTGGTTTTTGGTATTTTTTGCTTATTTCTTATCATTTATTCAAAACATTTTAATCAACTATTACATATCAAAAATGATTTTCAGCATTTGAACTAAATAGCAGAAAAAGAAGCCATGACAGGATAAACAAAACATGTTGCAAAACATTCCCAGTTATGAAAGTGTAGCCCAGACGTCACTGAATGAGCTGGCTGAGGCGCTGACACTCAGTGGTCCATGCTGTGGTTGTCTGCAGAACCAGCTTTCACCGCCTGCAAGTGCATTCCTTCTCACCCACTTGTTCTCCTTTTCACCCATTGGCCAGGAAGAGCATTAGAAAGTCAGTACTGAGTTAAACATCATCTGTCTTGGGTCCCATCATTCTGCATGTGCATGCAGATGCTATTCTTGGGCCATGTTTTTGGAGATGGCACAGACCAGGCAGCAGCTATGCTTTGGCCATGAAGGCTGCCCTGCATGGTCACACACAGACTCTTGGTGTATGGGAGGAGGGATACAGGCATTTCAGACAACAAGTACAGGAGCAACTGCTCTTCTCGGGAATCTCACCCATTGCATTAGACCCTCTCTTCTCTCCAATGCCTCCCTCTCTCTACCTCATCATTGTTTACTTATGCTCAACTCTCCAGGCTTAAAGATAACAGAAAAACAAAACTCCATCTACAACCTCCAGTTGCTATATCTTTCTCTCCTCCTCTTCAGAGCAAACTTCTTAAAATCCTGATCACCATTCATTCTGTGTGGTTCTTCACTCCCTCCCCACTGCTCTCCCCACTACAATTATTTTCCTCCTTTCCCCTCAACTAAAATCACTCTCACTAACATCACCAATGCCCTCCGTGGTGCTGTACCTAATGGACACATCTTCTTTCTTGGCTTCCTGAACCTCCCTGGAGTGTTCTAGTTCACTGCTTTCCATGTGTAAACAGCAGCAGGGGTAGGAGAAGGACATATGGGCTTTGAACACATGCCAATCTGGTTTCAAATTGAGAAAGTCATTTTCTCTTTGAATATCTGCTTCACATCTGTATAGTGAGTATAACATCCACTCTATAGATTTGAATAGATTAAAAGATAAATGAACAAAGTAATCTGATTAGCTAAAAACTATCTAACAGTATCTTATACCTGGAAGCTGTCCCAATAACTAGATCTCCCCTGCATTTCCCCTTTTATGGAAGCTAGTCCTATCTCCCTATCTATACTGGATTTAAAGCAGAGCTCTCCCATGTAAACCCTCCAAACCTGTCAGACTAGTCTCCACTTTGTCCTCTGACACATCATCCTATTTTGGAGGCACCTCTGAATGCAACACTCTCCCCCGCTGCCCTTACCTCATGCATACCTAAGTCTTACTCATGCTCCAACACCTAGTCCAATCTCATGCCTCCACAGAGTCCTCCTTTAATCACCAAAACTCAAAGAAACATCCTCCTGGTCTGAACTGTAGAATATTGGTACCAATCAGCTGCCATTTGTTACAGACCACTTTATCAAGGTCCTGTGTCTCTTTATATCAATGCCCTTTTACCCAATAACATCACTAACTTCCTATAGGAGTTACATACAGACTTTAGTCTACAAGGCCTCCAGCAAACAGTTTTAAATAATACCTATTGCTTGCTATGGGAGTTCAAGCTCCTTTGATTTGCTATAAGTAAAAGCATAAACATAACAAATTCATAACAATATTTAACAAATTCAATCATATATATTTCCCCAAATCTTAGAATTTGGTATTTTAAAGGTCATGTAGATCAAACTTTCAGATGTACAACAGCCTCAGTGAATAAACTTTCAACTTCAATCAGTCCCCTGACCAGATTCACTACTCCCTCTGGGAATCTATCTGATGTCGAGGTAGCAGTTACTTTTTGATTCAAAACAAATGTAAACTTAATCCCCAAAATTGTAAGTACCTTCTTTCTTCCAATGGACTTGACAGTAACTTGCTTACCTGACTCCTGACCATCCACTTGAGTCTATTTCCTATAAGGGCTCCCTCCCACACAATCACAACCCAATCATCAAAATGAGGAAACGAGTACATGACACATGTACTAACAGTGAACTTTCAAATTCCATTCAAATTCCACCAAATGTCCCAATAATGCCCTTAATAGCTAAAGAATCCAGTTCAGAATCACACTTCACACCTTCAGTTATGTCCCTTTAGTCTCCTTCATTCTAGAATATTTCTTCAGTCTTTCCTTGATTTTTTCATGAAGTTGACATTTGGGAAGACTGCGGTTATTTTGTAGACTGTCCTTTGATCTGAATTTGCCAGATGTTTCCTCTGATTAGAATCAGATTAGGCATCTAACAGGAATGTCACAGAAGCATAACACTGTGTCTCCTTGCATCTATTCACATGCCAAATGACCCGATTTGTCCCATGACTGATACTGATCCTTTTGCTCACTACCTCATTCAAGGTAGAATCTTTCAAGCTTCTCCACTGTAACCATGTATCATTTCCCCTTTGATATTAACTAATGAGCATTTTGTAGGGAGATACTAAATAAATATCTCATGTCTAATCAGATTTCAACTTATTCATTTATGTAAGTATGGACTCATGGTTTCCCATTTCAGTTTGAAGCTCAAACAGACCCAGATTTAGCTAGGGGGAGCTCCTTTAAGCTGATTGTCTGTATTTTTACATTTTCCATCATTCTTTGAGGGCATCCTTGCTTACTGGCACAGCGAGATGTGCCTCTGGTTCATCTTTTTTCCCAAGCAAGAAGGGATTCCCCTCACCTCTTTATTTACAAAATCGGAATTATACAATCTGTTCCATTAATCATATTCTATAGTATAGTATATGTTTAGTCCAATAGACCCAGTCTTTTCCTTGTCAGTTTGATCTATAATATCCCAGTGTGGATGGGCAGAAGTTCCTGTGCTCAGAATGCTTCCAGACCTCAGCTGATGCTCTTCTTCATCTGGCTGTTTTTTTGGTTCCTTTTCTTATCCTTTATAATAAACTACTAAATATAAGCAAGCGTTTTTGAGTTCTGTGAGAGCTGCCCTAGCAAATTAATTTAAACCCGAGGAAGGGGTGAGATTGTCCAATTTACAGCCACTGGTTGGTCAGACCCAGACTAGTGGCTGGTATCTGAGTGTGGGGAAGAAGGGCACTCTTGTGGGCCTGAGTCTTTACCATGGGATCTGATGCTAGCTCCATGTAGACACTATCAAAATTTTGCACATTAAATTTGTAAGATATCCAATTGGTGTCCACTGAACTGGAGTATTGCCTGATGGTATTGAAAAATACACCAGAATTATCATGTCCTGTGTCTTCTTCCTTCTATCATTGATTGATTGATAGTTTCAAGTGTCCTGGTCACACTGAGCACTGTTTTCTGAATGAACATTTTTCTGTGCACATAGCTTATGAAAGTGTATAGAGTGGGCATACCCAGTTGCCTATCTAATAGCCTATTCTGTCTCTAAAAATCATTCGTCAAAGGTGTCAATTTTGTTCAGGTATCCCCTTCCTTCCACATAATGATATGCTTCAGGAAAAGTGACTATTCTAAGTCAATCATGATAAGCACGTTCCTCTGAACCAGTGACAGGGTTTGTAACGGGCATGTGAACAAATGCTGACCAATGAAATACATGAAGAAGTCTTCCAGGGGCTTCCTAAGACAGGAGCACAGGACAAACAGATGGCCCCTCTCCTCTTCTGAGTCTGGTGGGATGCACAGAGCTGCTGCCACTGTCACCAACCAGCCTGAGGATGAAACCAGCATGAAGAGGTGGACAAGCTGAAATCAGATGAGTGGAATCAGAGTCCTCAGGGGCTGGCCAGAGCCTCCCTATCACCAGACTGCTTGTGTGAGTTGATGTGTTTAAGCTGGTCTGGTCAGGTTTCTTTTGGTTGCAGTCAAAAGCATTCTATGAATGATCTGAGAACTACTCTCCCCTTCAGGAGAGATGGGATCAGCCAAGTAGAACTTCCAAGTCTTCATATTTCTCTGGATAGCTCCATACTACAGACCACTAAAACCCTCTTCTTTCACATTCCCAGAGTGGCATTTTGTTTTTATACTGTTGTCCTTCAGTAGAGAATTGGAAATTTTTAAATTTTTTTAGCTTTTCCATTATTTCAACATGTGCAGATCTTTTTAAGTATGTTTAAGTGGGGAATGATATAGGAAATTAAAAAACTGCCATTTGATTGCAAAAGAGGAGAGGAAGTGTAGAATAAATACAGCGCTAGAGCTAGGATAGAGATTTTTGCTTCAGCAGTAACTGTAACTAAACTAGTGATGAATCCTGGACAAATCACATACTTTCCATATTCTTAACTTCATGGATGCGTACATTAGTGAGATAACCTCAAGGTTCCCTTCTGGCACTAAAATTCTATGACTCAGGCACCTCCCTGGTGGTGCAAGGTTAAGATGCAACCTATGAAGCAATCCGCAGCCACTGCAGCATGAGTTTGATTCCCAGCCAGCCAGGGAGATATCCACATGGTGTAGCAGCCCTCTCCTAACTCGCCCGCTGCTCCCCTCAGCAGTGTGCTTCAGTCAGTCTGCCTGTTCTGTTCCCCACTCTGTCTCTGGTGAATGCTCTGACCCCCTATACCTCTGGCGTGTGCCCCAGCTCTTGTATGCATGAACGGATAAATCTTAAAAAAAAAAAAAATTCTATGACTTAGAGACTTCACTGGGGAATTTGTGGCTCAGAATTCTTGTCTGGCCTGAAACATAAAATCACTTGTAACCTATCAGTCATTATTGAGATAAATTTTTTTTTTGTCAAATCCAGACAGTACTGCTCTTAGGCTGCCTACCCCCAAGAAGTGTTTGTTGGTCTGTACAGACAGAAACAGGTCTGCACGTGTGCTTACTATCACTGAAGGAGAGTATAGAAAGTAATTACCAGATCCATGCTCCATCTGTTGACTTGACAAAAACAAGCATTTAGAATAGCCACCAGATCTGGCAGCTAAACCAAAGGAAGCCCAGACACTTCAAGACATGCTAGCACCCTGAACTGACTGCAAGATGGGTGAGGTCCTTCAATCTCTTCAAGTCTGAACCCCTCATTTCCCAAGCCCTTAGCAGACGGTGGTCCCTGAGCAGTGTTCCATTATCACCTGCCTGCCCCACCCTGCCCCAACAGATGTCCTTCAGTTTCTGAATATACCAGTGTCCATCTGTCTATCAACATCTCTCTCCCTCATTCCCTCCCTCACTCCTGAGTCATCTGCCTGACCCAAACTACCCTTCCTGATCAGATTCCTCCAGGCCACACTGGACCTCCCCCCACCCAGGACAAACTCTTTCTAATCTTGCTTAATACAAACTTCTTCATAAAATACCTTTCTGTGGCATGTGCTCATGCCATGCAGTTTCTATAAGAAGGAGCCCGGCTCTTTGCCTTCATTAACACTTATGACTACTTGCAATTATACTTTAGTTGATTACCAGACTTATATAGTTCCCCTGCTGGTTTATCAGCTGCTTAGGAGCAGAAACCATGCCCCTGCATACCCACAAAAGAATGAGGTAGATGTAGATACCACTGTACTTTCAAAGACAACTTAATGACTGGAAAAATGCTTAAGATACTGTATTTATGAAATTATATCTTGCACAAGGAAGATCCCAAATTTTAACATATGCATACGTACACAAAATTTTTAAAATTAAAAATAAAAGATTAACAAAGATGGTATGGTTATGCCCTTTTGTATGGAGAATGTGGTGATGGAAAGAAAATTTATATACAGTATGCTAATAGTGGACAACCATAACTAGATGGTGAAAGAAAACTTGTAAGTATACTAAATAAATAATAAAATTAATTTAATAATCACAATAGAACTAAGAACATGGTTATTTGGATAAGTTATGATACACTTGTTAATATACCAGTCAGCTCACTTTGCATTCACACTGAGCTTCCACAGAACGCAACTGTGGAATGAAAATCCATTAAGCTAGGACAGAGGTGCTGAACTTGGCTGCCCATGAAGATCACCTGCACATTAATCAGACTTAATAAACCAGACTCTCCAGGAAGTAGAGTCCAGGTAATCTGTATTTTTTTAAAATCAGGAATTCTTATACAAAGGCAAATTTGAGGACCAAAAACCTAGGATAAATCAAACAGTTAAAGGAGAGGTTCCTTTTCAGTAAAGGCTTCAAATAAAGTCAGAGATGCAAATAGTAACAGATTCTGCCAATAGCTGCTGCTCCAAAAAAAAAAAAAAGCTGCTGCTCACCACAAATCAACAAGCAATCACAGAGAGCACACAGTGTGGAAAAATTCACTCTATCAGGTGTTAGTTTGTTCAAGCACACAAATGACTCAAATACCAAGGGCAGTAGTGTTACAGAAGCACCTTACCTATGCAGAGCTCAGCCTTGGCCTATGTTCCTTTCTGGACAAACACCAGAGCAATTAAAGAATACCTCTGAGATGATGAAAAACAGACCTCTCAAGACTCCTGCCCTCCACTGGATAAACCCAAGATGACCCTCTTCAACAAACTTGTCTCAGAGCAGATAAGATTCGTAAATTAAGAGGGGGAGAGAATTCACAGGGAGGCACATGAAAGAAACAAAATTTACACACATACTGTAAAAAGTTAGATTAATTTGGGGAATATGTGGGGGGAGGGGAAACATTACATATATCTCAATCAATCCTAAGGGTCTGAAAACAACTGTTCATAATTTATGGTCGTGATGACCTAAGTCATTAAGAAAAAAACAAAACTGCACAATTCACATTGTTTAAGGAAGCAAACATTAACAACTGAATACCACCAACCAAGAGTTAAGAATAAACAACCCCACTATGGTAACAATGCCTGAAAGGAGATTCTATGCTTCTATTAACCATGCTGTATTTACCAGCAAGGCACAGAGCAGGTTCTCTGATTCAGACAGATGGGTAAAGGAGAGTCCTGGAGCCCTTGTGGCTTTTTTGGGCTTTTAATGATCTTTCTACACCATTTGTAGTGAGGCAACCAGGTGGAGGGCAGGCAGGGGGCCCAGGGAGCCTGGAGGCCTCTTAGCCACTGCAGCCAGCCCCCTCTCCCCTCACCCCCAAATCTTTCTGGGCTCTTTCGAATTCTCTCGTGGTCTCATCTCTGGTCTCTACTGCATTCTGCTGCATGGGCCTCTGCTACAGCCCTTATATGCTTAGTCTCCCAGCTCAGGTGCGCCCATTCACACACGTGCACTCCAGGTGCCACCATCAGCCTGTGTGTAAGACCATCATTGATACTAATGGCGGGAGGATGGGATCAGTCCCATTTTAAGACTAGATAGTAAAGGCTCAGAGAACTTAAATAGGTTGTTTAAATCAGTGCACCATATAACTGTTTAATTGCAGGATGTTTTCAGGAAACTGAAATATTTTCTTTGCTTATTATTTTATACCACATTGCCACTTCTTAAGTTATTTTGATTGGAAACAGTTCTAATTTTGTATGTATGTATGCCTGCAAGGATAAAAGCCATCTGGAGAATTATCACCTAGAACAGTGGCTTTCAAACTATTTTTTTTTTTAATGTGATAACATTTGTTCCCAAGCAAAAAAAGTCCTTGGAACTTGAACATGTGAAAGCAGCACTGCTCTGCTGAAAGTGTTAGAAAGCAGCAGCCCTCAAAGCCCTACTTCACCTGTACCTGGCATCTAAGGCTGCTCCTCCAGCATCTCCACAGCCTGCAGATTTTGAAATGTCCTACTCTAAAGGAGCTCAGTTACTAAAATTTCTGTACACAAGTATATCCCTTAGAGAGACTCCACAAATGATACAGACTCAACAAATGATGATGCTGGTAAAAATGTAGTCAGCTTGCTAAGGTAAGCAACAATGTAAGACTGTTGAAGATCACACTACCATTAAAGTATCCTCCTGGCTAGACAGTGTCACAGGACCCCTGAACCTGGTCCCTGTTTGTTACCTTACCTTCCTACTACTGAGTTATCCTTGATTGTTTTGAAAACCGCAAAACTCTGGCCAGTCAAAATCCTGCTTCCTCACTATCTCATCCTAGTGATCAATCCATAAAATCAGAGCCTCACCTTCCTCCCCCAGGTCAAGAGTGGCTCAGGGCTGCTGCCGCCCCTCACCTGTTGTGTGATCTATAATAAACACTCTTTTCTTGAACCTCTCTAAATTCCTTTCGTCATATCAATAAAACTAGATAAGAACTCTAACATGTCTGAGTTCTATAAGACTCTTAAAAGAAAAAAAGAATTATCCACCATTGCACAGACTCCAAATATATTTGTTTTTTTCCCCCAAAAGTTATGGTAGTTTCATTTTCCTACAACCAAAAAACTAATCATATATTTACATAAAGTACAGTAAATATATATCTCAGGCTGGAATCAAAATGCAAAATACTACACATTCACTTACTCTTTCATTGCTAGGTGGGGAAAACATCTTGTCCTTAATGCCAGGAAATCAGATTTAAAAGATAAAGATTTTGCCTTACCCTCAGGACTTGGAGACTGGTGGTAGGACACAAATAAAAACTGAGAGGACAGGTTGAAAGCAGCGAGAAACCCTCATAGTTGTACCTACTAACACTGAAACTCTTCAGAGATTTTTATTTTGAGGTTTTTCTTTCAATTACATGGAGCCTACGTTAGGGTAACAGAATTGTGCTAACTCAACCTCATTATCAATTATCAAGGACTATTCTTACAATAAACTTAAGGAGACGTGAGTGTCAAAATTTAAACATTACCAATTTTAGGGCTATCCAAAATAAACGTAAATTTTTAAATGGAGTTTTACCTGTTTTTTAATTGACTATAAAATTTCTTGACTTTATATTGAACACACAGCAGCATCTAAGACAGCGACTCAGGATCACCCTGACTCGCTACAGGCCATCTGCCATTGTACCAGTTACTCAAAGCAGACTTTGTGGTCAAAGTCCGGGGAAAACAAAAACAAACCAAAACAGAGTTTTTCTTGGTGTTTGCTTCATTGTTTCAGATGAAGCCATTTTCTGACTAATTCATTTGCTTCTAGTATTTACGTGACCCTTGTGTATATAAATGGTAATTACACTCCACCCAAGTCTTAGTGATAGGACTATGGGAGATATATGGAGAGAGGAATGAAAGCAAAGTTGAGTCTGGTCCTTGACATAGTTCTCCATCTATTCCAGAAGGCTTTTTTAGGACCCTTAATTGGCCTGTGGCTCTTTTGGAAAATATTATATTCAGCAGGAAACAGTCTTTTTTATTAAAGCAAAATAGCTTTATCAGACTTTATGATTTATTCTGATTAAGGTGAAATACACTTTTATATTGTGCACCAAGGAACAGAAATGCAGGGTAAAATAAAGGTGGTCTTCTTAAGATGTGGTATATATACACATTGGAATATTACTCAGCAATCAAAAAAGATAAACACATGCCCTACCTTCACAGCAGCATGGATGGAGCTGGAAGGGATTATGCTAAGTGAAATAAGTCAGAAGCGGATGGTTTCGCTTACAGGAGGAATGTAGAGGAAACAAGGGATCAGTGGGGAAAAAATCATTATAATAAATTAAAAATCAAAATCAACAAGCAACTATAAATCAGAGACATTCTGCAGGGGAGTGGGAGGGAGAGGGATCAAAACAGGGGTGGGAAGAGCACAAGGGACTATGGTGATGGCACACAAGTGAACTGGTGGTGGGAATTTCATGGGGACTACACCTGAGAGGAGAAAGCATACATTGTACAAAAATGAAGAATGATATAAAAAAAATTAAAAAAATAAAATTGTCTTGGAAGATAAAAAAAAAAGTGGTCTTCTTCAGACATAACAGTTACACAACCCACATTAGCAGATGTGCCTTGAATAGCAACTATCATAGACCCAGGGTTAGCCAGGACAATGGAACATGGACAAAGAGCCGGGAAAGTATAAAAAGGAACCAGTCAGTGCTCTCAAACCCCTTCTCCATCAAGTGAAATAAGTAGACCATCTTATTTCACTACGAAATGTTCAAAGTCAGGACTGGACTCAGGTTTAGGAAGTTATCTTTAATCCACAATGGAATGGCAGTGAAGTTCACCACACAGAGTGGGTGCTCAGTGCTGGAAGTGCTGTAATTAGGCATAAGATAAAGATAGAAAAAAATTCCATTTACTCTTCTCGTCCCCAAGGCACAAATGCTTTAATTGAACCAAGCTTTTCCCTGGCACCCTCCCTTTTTGTCATCAGGGCCTAGTTCCCTGAGAAGGAACTGAACTCTACTATCTGCTGCCCAGCCCTACCTGCTGGAGGTCCGTTCTCCACCCCAGGTCTGCCTTATCCCTGCATGGTTGCAAGCTGTAAGATTACTTCTCAAAAATGAAACTGTCCTCCTAACTGACCTCATCTAGACATAAGAAAGGAAGGATGGAGCGCATCTACACTAATGTGCCCAGGCAGCATTAGACGTATTTGACTCTTAAAGAGGATTCTTATCAACCTACCTCAGTCTCCAGTTGGAAGAATTTGGTGCAGCAGGAAAATAGAATTTTGAAAAAAGTGCTGACACTATGGAAGAAAGTATTTCTGAGCCTCGAAAGCTGGTGGTATGACCAACCCATTCAGTAGAGAAGAAAAGGGTTGGAGGGTACAGGCCAATGGCGTGTGACAGGGGTTTCCAAGTGAGAGACTATTTCTCTCTACTTCCTTAAAGGTCTGCCCACATTCTACCTCCTCCTCAGAGCATTTCCTACCTACTCCCAATCCATTTTCTCTGTTCCTAAACTCCCCCAGATCTCTAGTACATAACAAATATACATATGTACAAATACACAACTCTTAATTATACTCTTCTTTAGAAATATAGAATGTTATTCCTTCTGTCTATGAAGCCATAAAATAAATGTCTGAACTATTCATTCTGGCTGAATCATTACATTAACCATTTATTTATCTTTTATTCCCAATTAAGCTACCCTCCAAAGAGTGACTTTTTTCCTTTCTTTTTTTTAATTGATGTAATGCTGGTTTACCATGCTGTATATGATTCACAGTCATAGGCTCACACCTCTTCAGATATACGTTACCACACCACACCCACCACCAAAGCACCCACAACTCTCTACTATAGTACTATAGTCTACTGAGCACCCTTTCCCCGTTTAGTAGCCTTAGTTCTGCAGTCAGATATCCAGATTTCATTTGTTTGGGTTGGTTTCCCTCTGTTCATTTGTTTCTCCAAATTCCATATAAGTGAAATCATCTGGTATTTGTCTCTCGCCTTCTGACTTATTTGCTTAGCATCCAGTTCCCCCCCCCCCACATTGTGGCAAATTGTCAGATTTTATGCTTTTTACCTAGTTAAGTAGTATTCCATTTTGTATATATACGACATTTTCTTTTTTTTTTTTTTTAAAGATTTATTTATTTATTTATTTATACAAGCACTGGGTACAGTCAGAAGCACAGGAGGGTGAGAGAATTCGCCAGAGCCAGAGCGGGGAGCAGAGCAGGCAGAAGGACCAAGGTACACTGCTGAGGGGAGCAGCGGGCGGCAGGAGACGTCTGCGCGCCATGTGGGACCCTCCTCCGGTGGCCAGGGAGCAGCCGGGGATCGAACCGGCGCTGCAGAGGCTGTGGGCAGCTTCGCAACCCAGCGCTCAACCGCTGCGCCACCAGGGAGGCCCTATACGACATTTTCTTAATTCACTCTGCCGTGGAGCACTTAGGTTGTTTCCACACTTGGCTACCGTAAATAGTGCTGCAATAAATGCAGAAAAGTATATATCCTTTCAAATTAGTATTTTTGCCGTCTTCGGGTAGACTCCTAGATGATAAATCATACAGTAGATCTGTTTCTAATGTTCTGAGAATACTCCATACTGTTTTCCATGGGGACTGGACCAATCCACATTCCTATCAATAGTGTATGAGGGTTCCTTTTTCTCCACATGCTCGTCAGCACCAGTTTCTGATCTTTTTGGTATGAAGTGATATCTTATGAGGGTTTTGAATTGCATTTCCCTAATAGGTGAAGAAGAGCGGTTTTCATTTCCCTGTTGGCTATATGTATTCCTTCTTTGGAGAAGTATCTATTCAGCTTTTCTCATTTTGATTGTGTTATTTTTCTTTTTGTTGAGTTGCAGTCCTGAGTTGTAGTCTTTTTTGGTGAGTCTTGTGTAGCTATTAGCTCCTTGTTGGATGTAAGACGTGCAACTTTCTCCCATTTGGTTTTTCCCATTTCATAGGGTACAAAGAGTGACTTTAAAGAAAAGTAACCTTCATCAAAGCACCCAAGATAGTGAAAAATACATAGTAACATTTCAATTAGTTAATGGTTTCAAAGTCAGAGGGGCATATTAAAAATACTTAAGGTCTATATATAGTTAGAGAAATGAGTTACAGATAAAAAAATAAAAACCAAAAGGTCTTATAAAGTTCATTACCCCAGTAGTTCCTGGTGATGTCCAGTGTCCCCACTTCATGGAAGCAGAGGCAGTGACAGGCAGGACAAAAGATGTGGTACATATACACAGTGGAATATTACTCAGCAATCAAAAAAGATAAACTCATGCCATTTGCAGCAACATAGATGGAGCTGGAAGGGATCATGCTCAGTTAAATAAGCCAGAAAGAAAAAGAAAAATACCAGATGGTCTCACTCATAGCAGGAATTTAGAAAACCTAAATAAGGGACCAGGAAAAAGACTAATTATAATAAAGTAAAAATCAAAATCAACAAGCAACTATAAACCAGGGACACACTACAGCGAGGAGAGAAGGGAGTAGAATCAAAACAAGGGGGAGGTGGGAATTGTATGGGGACTATAACCAAGATGAAAATGCATACATTGTGCAAAAATGAAAAATGATGTAAAAAATATATAAACTAAAAAAATAGAAAAAAAAAGTATGTACGGAGTTTTTCATGAGTAGTAAATCCCCTTTTCCAAAACGTTTAAAACAGAGTAAAGTGCAGTATCCCTGGGGGGGGGGTTATGACTATGTTTAGGGTGATAGTTATGAAGAGAATCTGAACAGGAGCAGCACTTGATCCACAGGCCAGGGGACTGAGAGGAGAGGAACAGAAAGCTCCTGTTGAGCAGCTATTCAGCCACAGACACCATGGCGGGTGTTTCACAGGTGCTATAACTTAATCTTCACAATAACACGTCCTCTTTACAGCTGAAGAAACCCTAGTTCAAGGAAGCTAAGTAACTCATTTAAGGCCCCCTAGGTAGCAGTGACAGAGAAGGATGAAGGTGCGATCTCTCTCCACTTGGTAACCCTGGTGCCTTCTAGAACATTTTTGTCCTCGACCCACAAACAAAATCAAAGCAAACAAACTTGGGTCAGTGAGAGAAGAGGAGAAATTAGCTAGCTCTTCAGCAGTTAGAGGTGCAGGGCAGGGACACAAGGCCATTTGGGAAAAATTCAAGAAAACAGTTAACATTAGTTGAGTGAGAATGATATCCTGACCAAGCACTTTTTACACATGCTATGATTTTATACTAATAACCCTGAAAGGTGATCATTCTACATGTAAGGAAACTGAGGTCTAGGGAAACTGACACACCCTAAGTCATAATGCTAAAAGAGTAGAAGTGAAGCCAGGATTTGAATGATCTGTCAGGTCTCAAACCTTATGCTCTTTCCACTACTCCCTGTTGCAAGCTTCTCTCCCTCTCTTCTATCCATATATGCCAAAAACTAAAGTTTGGGAAACACTATTTAATTAAGCTACCTAACCAGTAATTATACAGCAGTTTAACTGAAAGGAACCTGATTCCCATAGGAAATAAAACTATCATTTCAACCAAGGCATTTAACAGACGTGCTATGTTTATTTTAAAATGCTGTTAACCCTCTGAACCCATTATGAAAATAACTGCCATTTTTATAGGCCATGTCAGCAAGACTCATCATAGGTAATCTCCCCAGTGGGTCTGGAATCACCATTGGCAGGATTTCCCAGTAGTTCAACCCAACATGGGTTAGGCAATGACACAATGACTGTCAATCTCCAGCAATGGAACCTGGAGAGTCATAAAATGGAGCCAATCCTTGAGATAGGGCCCATTTTGCTGAACTGGCTCAGATGTAAGAAAGTTGGTTAACCGTTCTCCACATGAGGATAACTCACAGGACGGACAACTCACACACAGATGATGAAACACATTTTCATCGGCACTAAAGTCACCATTTTTGTAAAAGCTAAGCTAAAAGCCAAATCTCATCTCTTTAATGTAGAAATATACCCCTTCAGAACCTGCAATGAAACAAACCAGTAGCAGCTCCTAAGTGCTTGAGTACACCACATCTGGCTCTATTTGGAAGCTAAATTCAGCAGAAGTCTCCAGGGTCAGCAAATGACCTTGCATAAAAATAGTCATGGAAATCTGTCACCGCGGAGGAAAGGAAACAAGACGGCGAGTGATTCACTCCAAATGGCAGCTCCAAAACCCAAGTTCTCATTTTTGTCCCAATACGAAGCCAATGTGCAAAACAGGCATAGAGCAAACTGTCCTTTCCCAAAGGCCTCTAAAAGTGGTTGCCAAAGAATTTCACAGGGAAGCCAAAAAGATTTAGTGTGCCATTCACCTCTCCTATAAATCTAACGAGAGCGCCTTCTAACTAGAGCTCTGGACCAATCGCTGATTTACACTTGCTTAAAGACCACCCAGGGTATCTAAGGTTTTTTCCCCTGGCAAGCAAGAGGGAACCTTTGTCCCATCAAATTTTCCAAATGACCAAACAGCCACAGAGAAAAAGTACAGGGGTTGTGTGGTGAGGGTATGTGTGTGCCTATTCACTGCTTTTCTGCTAACTCTACAACTCACGCCTCCCACCCCTTCTACACAGCTGTGTTAAAATAACTACAACATTTTGTGAAGACTGAATTGCTTTTTTAACTTTAAGAATTTCACTTTATGAATGACAATCAGCCAACATTTGACTGTTAGTTCAATTTAAGATGTGCTGAACAGAGGTGCCAAGTTCTGTAGCGCGACAGAAATCCGAAAGGATCAGAAGTGGGGTTTGCTTTGCAGCTGCTCACCTGCACTATTCCCTTCCGAAGCCCTGTATCTAATCTTGCATTCCTAACTTACATTCTTCTTCTTAAAGGTGATTCCCCTACCCCAATTGTAATGACTTTCAAAGGATCACAAGACCTGGGTCCACTTCTGCGTACTTTGAGGATGTCACAATTTGTTGGGCGAGCAGGTAGGCAGATAATAGGACAAACTTCCTGACAGTTATGACCAAGCATCCAGGTATTCTGGGAGTACTGGGGAGTATAATTAATCTTTCCTTGGAGAACTGGATTGGGAAAGACTTCTCAGAACTGGCCTCAAAGGATGAGAAAGAGAGCAATAGGCAGAGAACGAGGGCAGAAAGGAGGGTAGGAAGAAGATATTCTAGGCAGTGAGAACAGCCAAGGGTAGTGATTTTCAACAGGGGATAATTCTGCCCTCTTCCCCACGGGACATCTGGCAAGATTTTGGAAACACGTTGTCATAAATGGAAGGAGAACAGTACTGCTGACATCTGCTGGGTAGAGGCCAGGGATGCTCCTAAGCATCCCAAAAAGCACAAGAAACCTCCACAAGGTACGGGATTTTTTGAAAAGTCATGACATATTTTTTTCTATGTAAAAATGCTTTTCTGACAACCCAGTATTATCTAGTTCCAAATGTCAATAGTGCCGTGCTTGAAAACCCTGTTAAGCAAAAATACAAAAGACATTGTTAGGTAAAAGTGAGAAGTTGCACATAACTTTGGCAAACACAATGCTACAAATGACTGTCTTTATAGAAAAGCCAATAAGAGGAAAAATTAAACTTCCAAGTAGACAAGATAAAAGGCTGAGCAGATGCACTGTTCTCCAAATAGAAACCACCACCAACAAAGTTAGGAAACAACCCCTCGAAGCCTAAGGTACATTTCACTGTCCTGTGAAATGGAAAGCACATCTCTCAGAGATGCTGTCCTCGGCTTGAATCCACTCCCAAGCAGTGGCCTGCATTCTTCATTTTACTCTGATGGCTAGGTAAGAAGCAGCATGAGGAACAGCTGTTCCATGCAGCGCACCCTGGTGGGCTCTCAACCAGCATGGGGGTACAAGGCAAGCGTCAATGCTGGAAGAACTTACGTACAAAAGCGGCCCAAGCAAGGAAAAAAGGAACCAAAGAGCTCCAAGGTCCAAAAAGGAAGTGGCAACGAAGAAAGAGGAATGTGGCAGGGATGCTGTGGTTGGGGTTGCAAGTGGTCATTAGGGCTGTTGGCAGGAACCAGGCCAAACCATGAAGGCAGGAGGTGCCTGTGCAGGAATCTTAGTCTGGGCACAGACCCTTGCAAATGAGCGAGGACCTTACCACCACCACCAAAACCACCAGCACCTCCGCCCCCACCAAAAAGGAAAAACAACAACAACAACAAATAACTAGAACAAATCTTCCCCAGCAAGACACTCTGAGTAGGGATAGGCGCAGCCCTCAAGATACTAGCAGTAACTATAAGAAGGACAAGAAATACAAATTGAAACACCTCCTCTAATACACACACTAATCCACATCACCCCTTTAATGTAGTCTCATCCAGACCCGCATGCACACACACACCTACAGCAATTAAACAGTAAGTGGTTGGACATCAATTATAGCAGATGTCTAAAAAAAAATTCAAGCTTTGGCTCTTAAAGGAGAAAGACGGCCAGAATAGTAATATGAAAATAATTCTAAACAGGCAATGTCACAAAAGCTTCAAAAAAAAAAAAAAACTGAGACCTTGCCTTTTGTCTCTCTACAAAAAAAAAAAAAAACAAAACCCTACTTTCACAAGGAATTCACTACATGACCAGCATTATGTTAGGTGCTACTGTTGAGAAAATTAAAATCAGATTTGGATGATACTGACCCCGAACAGGTGCAGTCTGAAGAGTCTAATTGTGCATTAGAAACCATAAATGAAGGGAATCTTGCAAAAGAGCCAGGTGGAAAGCATGGGATAGGACAGGAGGGCAAGAAGGAGCCACAGCTGGAGAAAGGCAGGAATGATGGGACTCACAGGCACATACATCCACTTGGAGACGGAATACACTCAACTTCCCCTACACACAACCAGCCTGGCCTAACCACCTATGTTCTGGGAGTGAAAACACTGCAGTATCACAGAACAGCACCTGGATCTGCAGTGGGTTTCCAGATACCTTCCCCAAAGTGAAATACATGTCCAAAGGTCACCACAGCATGAACCCAGAGCTCATACTGCGAAACACTAAAATAGTCTCAAGGAGTTCCGAGTGATAGGAAATTTTCTCAGAGAGAACTGCTTTCTCCCAGGTGAGACTTGACAGCTGGAGAGGAGGCTGCTGCTACTGTTTGCAGGGACTGTGTTTACAGACACCGAGAATATATTGTGAATCATGAAGAGTTATATATATCAATATAAAAGTAAATCATGAAGAGTTACTGAACCTGTACACAATGAGAATTGCAGCCAATTCTCAGTCATTAAGTACAGAGATGAGATACACAGCAATACATACACACAAATACATGTGCAAATCTGAACGCCAGAACCTTAACTGACTTTGTGATTGGGTGTAAAGGTAGACCTGGAAACCTGGGCATTAACCAAGGGTCATGCAAATGAGAGTTGGTAATCCTACCCATCCTCTGCAACTTCTACCCTCTATTAAGATTTTTCTGAGCTAGCCTAAGGCATCTCTCCCACCTTGGAACTTTCAGAACAATTAGTCTGTATAATTACTTGGCAAAGAATCACCTGAGTTCTCTAACTCTTTGTAGTTTTCCTGACCTACTATTTAAGTCACTAGAAATAGATAACTTTACTCCCTATCTTCATTGACACGGCTCTTTGAGAAGTAAGGTACATATCTTATAGCTCTTTGGACCCTGTCACCTTACTTCCTAGTGTACCCTGCACAATGCAGAATTAAATTGCAAAGTTCTCTCTCTGCACATAGGAGTTAAGTTAGGCTCACTTTAACAATTTCACACATAGAGACTTTGTGACCAAAGATAAGCGAAAGCAAAACAGGATAGAAAAATCTTGGAGACTTATTATTCTACAAATTATGAACCTCCCACACATTGGCTAGCAAAAGGTCAATTTGCAGTAGGTAGGTGTGAAATTCAGGTCTTTGCTTCTGCCCTGTGCTCTAGAACATAATGAGGTTGGCCCAAGGGCAGATGAATATGTCTACGGGCTTGCAATTTTAAAGGTTAATACTGAGAATGTGTTAAGTGCCCAAAAGAAATGATTTTCACTTTATAAGCTATGGAGTGATATTTAGCTATAAACCTTACAAGAAATGAGGTGAAAACTTCCAGGACACATGTGTGTGCATATATGTGTGTGCATCCGCGCGCACGCACACACACACACACACACATCCAAACTCAGTTATTTTGAAACTCCATTTACTGTAATTTTTTTTAATGAAAGTACTTTAAAGCTCTGCTTATATATTATTCTGTCAAAAGTGAAGAGTCACATAGAGAAAACTCTCTAAAACAAATCTGTCTTTAAGCCCATTTTGGGGATTTGAGTGGCGACTACATTTTCAGGGATACAAGGGCTCCATCCATAACTCCTTGAAAAAATTGAAACCATGAGTGCCTTGTCAAATTCAGACAGTTTATCTTGGCACTGGCAAGCAGTGCAGTCTCTTCGATGTCTGGAAACGTGTCTAATTACGTTTTGAGAGTAACTAAAAAAAAAAAAAAAGCCAGCGTCCCGGAACAGACAGCTCAGAGATCACTCCATGGCATCCTGAATGACATGATGGAACCACGCCAGGAAAAAAGAGAGAGAAAGAAAAAGAAAAGAAGCAAGTGTGAAGCCGGGATGAGCCCCAAGCCTCTCTCCAAAACAAGCCTCCAGCCTTCCCTGGGCTTTCCGGGCCTCCACGGGTCTCCCTGAAGTTTTTATTTCCCTTCACTTGTGTTTCCATTAGGTCATCCGGCTCGCCCACATCACTCACCTGGGGCAGCGCACCAGCCTGAGCTGCCCCAAGCGCTGCCTCCAGCGCGGCTCAACCCTTACACCCACCGTCCTGACAGCACCCAGGAACAGCCCCCCTAAGGAAGACGCGACTCTGGAGCTCGACACGCCCCTCACTTGCAAGCAGCCGCGCCCCGGGGCGTCCCCTCCCGGGAAGGCGCAACCACTGAGCTCAGCGGACCCCGGGATAACCCAACACCGCTGCGCTCCATCCCTGCAGCTCGGGGCGCCCCTGACACCCCTACTCCCGCCGCCCCGCAGGGGCGCCCCCTCTCGGGAAAGCGCAGCCCCGCACCGCGACGCACAGTCGCTCCGCCCTCACCTGAGTCGGAGGTTGGCCATGAACTCGGGCATGGAAACGGTGTCCATCAGCACGAAGTCCGCCTTGCCGAACTCCAGGCTCTCCTGCTCCGCCATGGCGCCGGCGCGCGGGCTCAGGTGGACGCCGACAGGCTCAGGTAGGCGCGCGCGGGGGCCGGGGTCGCGCAGCGAGCTCGGGCGGGGCCGGGGCGGGGCCGCGGCGCCGGGCGCGGGGGAAGGGGCTGGGGGAGAAGAGGCGGCGGGGCAGGGGTGCCGCGCGCCGCTCCACGGGGCTGGGCCGCACGGAGGCCGCCCCGCTGCTCTTCGGTGCGCTCTCGGCCGGCGCGGCGCACCCAGCAGTTTCCGCTTCTCCCGGCGGCTGCCCGGCGCGGTGAGGACGGGACTCCGAGACCGAGACGGCGGCAGCAGGTCCCGCCTCTGGCTGGGCCCGGCCCCGCCGCCCGCCCCGCCCCGCCCCGCCCCGCCCAGACCCCGCCCCTCCCGCTCCGCCCCCCGCCGCCCCGCACGCCCCTCTCCGCCCGCCCGCCCGCCGGCCAGGAGCCCGCCCCCGCCGGGGCGCAGGCCGCAGCCTCCTCACCTGGGCGGCGCGTCCGCGAGGGCCGGGAGGCGGGGGCGCGCCGGGCCGGGCGGCGGCTGCTGGGCGGCAGCGCCCCCTGGGGACAGGCGCTGGGATCTGGGGGCGGCGCCGAGGAGTGCGGACGTTTGGGTGGCATCGGGTTTCAGGGCGGCAGCCTCCCGCCGGTGTTTGGTAGATGCCAACGAAGTGACAAAAGTCGTTTGTGGAGCTTTTCGCAAGGATTATTTACATAAATGAATTCATTTTATTTTTTCTTCCTGCCGCGAAGCCTACCCCTGGTCTTCTGCCCTGGTCCTCTCCATCCTGGAAATGATGGTTGACGCTCAGACTGGGATGTAATACCAGCACTTGGGAACACCCATAATACCAGAGCTGCTCCCGCCTTAGAAAGTTTAAGTCACTTGCCACAGGGCTAGGACGTGGAGAAGCTGATTTTTATCCAGGTCATTTGATTTATGAACCCCAACGTTTAACTACATGGCCTACAGCTTTTCTTCTTCAATGTTCCATGGTTCGTTCTTCTCTTTTAGTCATCTAAGCATGCCATGAAACATTACCTTATATTGTCATTGTTTTTCATAGCTGCGTGTTTCATCGCTCTAGGATTGTTGTAGACTTCTGGGTGGGGGCCATGTCCTAGAAATTCTCCATACCTCTCCCTTTCACCCACCCAATAGCTTCTGTACTGTCTCCCACGTGTGGATGTGAGATCCACACTGGTTCGTTGGCATGGAATGAGTTGTAAGTGGTCTCCAATTTATAGGCACGTTGGTTGAGCTTGAAGATTTCTTTTGGGATTGAGACTGCATTTTCCTAATGAAAATAAAAACAGCTTTCTAGGGCAGCTGCCTCTCTTCTGTCCTGTTTCCATTAGGACTGTCTTCTATCACAAAATTTGCTATGAAATCTAGAGTTGCCCGAAGACCTCGCTAGGTTCAACTCTGTGGCTGGATTTGAGATGAGTAAAGCAGATTGAAGGACCCTGCTCAAGGCCTGTTTCAGCTGCCAGCAACCCCCTTACCAAGGGGAAGGGGAAGGTGATTTGAGCATTTCCCAAGAAAGCACCTCTACCCTCAAAAACGCACCTCAGCCTCTAGCACAGGCAGAACTAGATTGCATCTATCATTAGCATCTGTCCTTTGGAAGACACTCTGGATCTTGGTATCATCGTTTGTGGAGTCGGAAGTCTGGACTAGACAGTTCCAAGGTAAGACTGTCCTTAGGTTGCTCATTTGTGTGAGTCAGTGGCTAAGCAGGTAATTTCATAGGGCATGGTTTATTCCTAAAGTGCTTGTATTGGTACATTTTAACATAAGTAGAAGTGAATTTTAAAAAGGAAAGAAAGAAATAGTTATTATGTGAAGAGAAGTGGGAGGAGTGGGTAAGTCAGGTTAAAGGGGTTAGTTGTACGGTGAAGGATGGAAACTAGACTTTTGATGGTGAACCTTATGTGGTATTTGCAGGTGTTGACTTGGAAGGCTGTACACCTGCAACCTGCGTAATCTTATAAGCCAATGTTATTTCAATAAAAAAATTTAAAAAGAAAGAAATCTCAGATTTTGTGGAATTTAGAGCAACTAATGATCAGAACCAGTGTTCCATAGGAAAATGAGTATATGTGTAGTCCCTGGTCACGGGGTTATCAGAGCAAAAGGGATTGTACAGTGGGTAGCATCTGGAGCGGGAGGTAGCTGTGGCTTTCAGATGACCAAAGCAAGGGTAATCTTGCCTTTATCAATATCTTGCACAAAAGCCCAACATATACAACGTATGCAAAGGCATTATACAATGAGCCTCGTCTGATGAACCCAAGTCTGTCCAGTGTGTCTCACTGTCATCATAAATCAGCCTGAAGAGTCCAATTACCTTTTGTCTGTTATTTAGGTTGTACAGTATCAAGAAAATTCTGATTTACATGGCTAACTGGAAATTTCTTCCTCATGCAAATTTATATCCAGCCTTTTTAAAAATCAATGCACAGCTGCAATCTTATTAATCAGTGATATTTATAAGAAGCGCCAATATATTCATGCAGAAATGGCAGGAGAAACTAAACACTGACATCTGCATTCAAATAAGGTAAGATGGTATCTCATTAATAACGTGTAAGATGATATCTCATTGTAGTTTTGATTTGCAATTCCCTAATAACAAGTGATGTTGAACATTTTTTCATATGCCTGTTGGCCATTCGCATTTCCTCTTTGGAGAAGTTTCTTTTTATCTCTTCTGTCCATTTCTTGACTGGATTATTTACTTTGTTTTTGTTGAGTCTCGTCAGCTCTTTGTAGATTTTTGTGCTCAGTTATAGCAGGAATTTAGAAGACCCAAATAAGGGATCAGGAAAAAGACTAATTGTAATAATGTAAAAATCAAAATCAACAGGCAGCTATAATCCAGAGACACGGTATGGGGGGGGAGAAGGGAGTAGGATCAAAACAAGGATGGTGGGAATTTTACGGGTACTATAACCAAGATGAAAATGCATACATTGTACAAAAATGAAAAATGATGTAAAAAGTATGTAAAATTAAAAAAAGAAATTTATCATAAAGAAATGGTAAATAAATCCACATTAAGAGTCAGTCTACAAAACAGCTAATTTGTGCTTTAAAAAAACACAACACAATGGCATGAAAGACAAAAAAAAAAAGCGTGAGGCACTATCCTGGATTAAAGGATCCTAAAGGCATTGTGTGACTTGGGCTGGATCTTGGAACACAAATAAGCAAAGGATATTATTGGGATAATTGGTGAAATTCAAATACAGACTGTATAGTAGATAGAAACATAGCATCACTGTTCGTTTTTCTGAACTTTATCACTGTACTGTGGTCCTATAAGAGATTGTCCTTTTTCCTAGGAGAGATCATCTAAAGTAGTTAGGGATGAGAGGCATGATGCCTCAAGTGGGCAAAAGCAGTGATGATGATGATGGTGATGATGAGTGTGTATGGGTGTAGGCAGATGGATAAATATGGAAAAAGCAAGGGTAGCAAAATATTAACAATTGATGAATATAGTCCAAGAATATATGGAAGGTTTTTTTTTGCACTAAATCTTGCAACTTTACTGTAAGTTTGACATTATTTCAAAACAAAGTTAAATATAAAATAATAACCTAAAGCCTTCTAAAATTTAAAGCTTATTTCCAGAGATCAAATAACACTTAGAAACGAAAGTCACATCTGAAGTTTGCAGACCTTTCAGCACTAAAAGCCAGCTTACGCTTTGAAAACTCTGGCATTAGTTCTGGTTGCCATTGATGTGTTAAGAGATTATGTACAGTGAACATTACCAAAAGCAAAAATACTTTAGTGTGTAGCTTAGTTGTTAAGTAAGGTCATATGCCCCAGAGAAGGTATATTCTCTACTTGGTTAATAGCTATAGAACTGACATTCCAAGAAGAACATGTCTATATACTCGAGATCACATCTTTTTCTAAAAAAAGATTTATTTATTTTTATACAAGAACCAGGGTACAGGCCAGATGTGTGGGAGGGTGAGAGGATTCACCGGAGACAGAGCGGGTAGCAGAACAGGCAGACTGACGAAATACACTGCTGAGGGGAGCAGTGGGCGAGACAGGAGAGGTCTGCTTCGCCATGTGGGATTCTCGCCGGCCGGCCGGGATCAAACCAGTGCTGCAGAGGCTGTGGACAGCTTAGCTTCACAGTGTGGCGCTCAACCGCCTGCGCCACCAGGAAGGCCCCTACTCAAGGTCACATCTTCTAGTTTGCTTTCCAAAGCCCCTCTCCTCCTGCTGTTCATAAAATAAGATGACATGAAGATGCACAATGGGACTCTCCAACTCGTCCCAATTGACTGGGTTCATTCTGGAGCCTCTCTAAAATTAGAAACAACATGAGCAGAACTGCTATCCAAATTCTGACAACCTGAACCCTAAAGATCTGCTATAGAAGAGTTTCATTATTTCAAAGTAGAACCCACAAAACATAGGAGACCTCAGAGACCTTGTTATCCAAATCCCACTCAATGCCTGGATCCGCTACAATGTGCTAAATGCTTGGGCATGCTTGGGCTATTTGACTCATTAGGCCTTCTCCAGGCCGCTCAGACATCAGCCCAAAAAAAGCAGGCCCCAGCCCCCTTTTACTAAGTCTTGCTTTTGAGTCATAGACTCATTCTGCTGCCAGCTCTCAAGTGTTTGGGCTTCTCTTGTTACACATTATTCCTATTTACTTGCTTGGTTTGTCCTTTGGATCTGATATTCCACCAAAATAGGACCAGGTTGAAGTGAATGGTAATGAAGGAGGGAAGTCAAGCTTATGGTCTGTTAAGGAAGAACTTCCTATTTTTTTCTTATTTTTGTCTATCGAAACCAAATTCTATTTTTGCTGATCTCTTTGATTTGCCCTCTCAATGTCTAAGTGCTGTGTCTGACTGTGCTTATCTCTTAATCACGTCACAGTCACCTTCTCCTAGTGTTCCTGTCCTTTGCAAGTCTTCGATGAGCTCGTTTGTACTGAATAGGATTTGGTTCTGAGGAGCATTTCCCCAGTACTTGGGAGGTAGTAGCAATGCTGGGACACCAGATTTTAGATAACCTGTACCAGAGGCATAGGATGGGGCTGGGGGATCTTCATTTTAATGAGAAGTCCAGGAGATTTAGTGGGCAGGGGGCCTCACTTGAAGAAATATGGGTGTGTCTGATATCAGACACACCACAGTTTAATTCCCCACTCTGCAATTTACCAACTGTGTGACTATGAGCAAATTAGTTCACCTTTATAGACCTCAGTTTCCTCATCTTTATTAAAGAGATTATAAAACATCTCTCCTAAAACCATGAAATGAGATGCCATTCATAAAGTACTGCATATAAATTAAGGCAGATGGTTTACAATAAATATAAGCTAGCATTATTGGTGTAATGGGTTCTTTTATCTGCAGGCTGGGGAAATTATTAGCAGGTAATAATTTATTGCATGGTCTTTTTTAGCAGAGTCAGATTTCTAATAAATGCCTGTGAGTCTTCTGATCACCCTATGCATTTCCTGTGTACATTTTGTGATTTCTGTTGGTGATTTAGAATCACTATGCATAGCCATTGGCCTTGCATTTTAGTAAGGTATCAAATTTTGCTGAATCTTGTTGAATGGGTATATGTTCTCTGGCCAGGCCTTTTATGTTGCACAGATGTGCAACACCACATCTGTTCTTCCCCTTCCCCAGTGACCCCCAGCATCCTCAGGATGTCTCAGCACTGGTACTGGAACTCCCACCTGGCCTGATCCTTTCCATTCCCCAGTCCAGTGAAGAGTTCCATCCCAGGGAGCCTTGATAACTGCCAGTTTATATCCACTGCTTTGCATTAAAATCTCCAATTTATTTCATCATTACTTGTTTGCATCTATTACTTGTTTAAATCGTACATGTATTACTTGTTTAAATTGAGAAATAATGGAAGATGGAACTGTTGAAATGAGAGAAGGCATTGGGATGTTGATGGGACATGGATTGACAACCAGGTAGTATGGAATCTTTTTTCCTTTCATCTAAGCATCCAGTTTAGCTTCTGTTGTCAATGTTGTTATCAAAGCATGCATTTAGAAGAACTGAACTTACATTGTGGTTACCTTCAAACTTCTCCATCAAGGAATAAATACAGGTAGCAACTGCATGGAGCACACAGGGGCGACTGGAAGGATGGCAGGATTCTGGTGTTCATGTTGGGAAGCTAATAGAGTGTGGGGTGAGAAGCAAAGGCTCAGGGGCTAGTTCTGCACCTTGTGTGCTGTATGTGGCCCTGGGCAAGTCACTTAAGGCCTTGACACTCAGTGTCCTCTTCTGGCACACAGCAGTAAGACTAAGTAAGGTCGAGAATGTTAAGCACTTAGCATGGGTTCTGGGACATAGCTAGGGCTCAATACATGTGACTGACAGTGCTCTTATCCACCAGTCCCTTCCAGTGGGACTTTGATGTAGCTCATAACTAGGTGGACGAGGAAAGAGAGTCTGTTCTGGCCTGTTTCTTTTGACACCCCAGTCCTCTGGTGTCTACTTATCTGTTGGTTCATGTCAGGCTGGTCACTTCCTTGTAGTTGAGCTGATATGCTAATTGCAGGGAGTTTGTGGCTGCTCTATCTACAGTTTCTCAAAGTTCAATCTTGAAGGTACAGTGTCTTCCTGCTTTTTCTTTTCACACTTTCGTTACCTGAGTTCCTAATTACTCTTGTGTAACCAGGTATATGCTTGCCTTTTGGGAGGCACGCTTCTCTCCCAATGCAAATACAAATACAAGGGAATAAGTGTAATGTCCATGAATACCTGCTCCTCCCACCCAACCCTAAACCATGTGTAGGTGCTTTGGGGAAGTTTTTATAGGTCAGTGTATCTCAGTTCTGACTGGTCATTACATTCACCTGAGACCCTTCAGCAAACTACAGCTTCTAGAATCCCACTCCTAGTTCTTTTGAATTGAAATCATTGTGACCAGAGCCGGGCATGAAGAAAGAATAACTTCCACGCTAAGGGTAGCCTGGTACACCAATGGCCATTCCATCAAGTGAGAGAGAACTGAAGAGAGCTTAAGATTTTGCATTTCTCTCCTCAAGCTCTGTGCGGGGATGCCACAAAAGCCTCTGCTTTCGACTCTACACCTAATGGCTGTTAGGCTGCTGAGAGCCTTCATTTCCTGCAGGTGCCATCACCAATCACCAAGTTTATTAGAAAAGAGTGCCTTCCAGCTCTCCCTATAAGCCCTTTCGAACATGCACTTCCCTTCAGTCTGTGCTGTAACCCAGAGTGTAAAGGTTCAGCCTTCAACATGTACTTCATTTGCTTACATGGCCTAAGAACCCCTAAGAAGAAGACTAAAATTCACATCCCAGTGAAAAAGAAACACAAGTGTGTCAGCTCAGCCTTTGGGAAGAAAAGATGGAAGAAGAAGGAGGCCTATTTTGTTTACATGGGGAGACTGCTAAAGCAAGTGAGTTGGGACTCTGGGGAAGCTTAGAATGGCTGAGCCAGGTACCACGGTAGTGGGCCTGGGTGTATTTTTTTTTAAGATTTATTTATTTTATACAAGCACTGGGTACAGTCAGAAGTGCAGGAGGGTGAGAGAATTCACCAGAGCAGGGAACAGAACGGGTAAGGTGACGAAATACACTGCTGAGGGGAGCAGCGGGCACAGCAGGAGAGGTCTGCGCGCCATGTGGGACCCTCAACTGACTGACTGGGATCGAGCTGGTGCTGCAAGGGTGTGGGCAGCTTCGCAGCCCAGCGCTCAACTGCTGCGCCACCAGGGGAGGCCCCCCTGGGTGTATTCTTAACTCGAACTTGCTCTGTTACAGGAGTCTTCACACACTGAGTTCCTGAAAAGCTATGTATAGACAGCTTCTCCAAATAGGATCTCCTGGCGGCCGCCCCTCCTGCTTGGCGTGCGCTCTGCTGGCAGCAACTCCGAACACCTGAGCTCTTAGTGTCTCTTTCTTGTATCTGTTGACAGGCAATCTGTAAACTGATTCTTGAATGCCTCCCTTTTCTTGGAGAGAGGGGATTCGCCACCTCATTTGCACTAACACTCGGGTGCTTAGACTCTGCTAAGTGGGTAGGCTCACTAATTCCTTCTTCTTGCCTGCCCAGCCACATGCCCTAGCAGACAAATTGTAGGAAATTAGGAAAGGCTTCCTCTTCAAAAGAAGTTATGGGAAAGAGTAAAAAGATTTTGTGAAAGATGTGCTAAGACTAGGTTCTGGAGTTTGCTTCATGACAGCAAAGCAAGATGGAGTATTTGTGCGTAATTTTACCAAACCCTTTGTATTCCAGTAATATTGTTTGGAATCTGTTGCTTATTTGGAAGAAGAGAGAATTGGGATGAAGGAAAGCTAAGAGTGAGGGTGTGTGACATAGAGCAGGGTTTTTCAATACCAGCACTGTTGATGTTTGGAGGCTGGGTAATTCATTATTGGTGGGGAGCTGTCCCTTTCACTGAAAGATGTTGAGCAGCATCCCTGGCCTCTACCCACTGGATGCCAGCAGCACCCTCCCTCCCAGTTGTGACACCCAAAATATGTCTACGGATACTGCTTAGTAGCCCCTAGAAGCCAAAATGGCCCCCGGTTGAGAACCACTGCTGGGGAGTCTGCATTTGTCTGGATTGAGCAGTCCTCTAAGCACTGGTCTTTCCTTGACCTGTCCTTGACCTTAACTGGGTCTGGCAGGCCACTCGGCTTCTTTAAGGCTCCCAAGAGTCAGATCTGTGTCTTGGGTCAGCCTCCCAGGATGCTGTGAGGATAGAACACGATGTCGGTTGGATAAATGTCTAAGCGCACGTCAGTTCTGCTGTGAGAGCTCAAGAAGCGATGCAGTCTCCATTGTGAAGAGGCTCATAGTCCGCAGTGGGAGGGGACAGTGAGGAAATACTTGTAAATTACTGGAACCTGGAGAGCCCTTGCAAATCCCACTTTAATCAAGTCTGTCTTCACAAAGAAGAAACTGAGACCAGGGTGAGGATATGACTTGCTTACATAATGTCTCATGTCCAGACAGAGCCAGGATTAGAGGCCTGGGGGGAGGGGGGGGTGTCAGGTCAGCGTTCCTTTGACCCCTTACTCCAGCTGCCTCTCTGCAAAGTGGAGACTGGAACACTCATGACATAAGGCAGCAGGCGATACAGGCTCTGAGAACACAGTGCTCTGGGCCTGGGGGAGGGAGGGCTCCGTGAGGTTGTGTGGAACGCAGATAAGCAGGAGGTGGGGCCCTTGGGGAGGAGCCTTCAAGTATGGATAGCATTTGAAAGGTGGAGTTGGGTGTAGGCATGCTAGGTAGAGATGACAGATAAACAGTGGCATGGAGACAGGAAAACATGGGACACATCTGAGAAAGAGCAAGTTTCTCAGCTTGGCTGGAGAAATCATGTTGGCACCAGGAAGTAAGGCTGGGGATTGAAGTGTTGAAACAAAATGCTTGCATGATAGTTTGAAAATATCAGCTAAACTGAAATTGTATTTTCCATCTGCAGAAGGTTGGAAGTTAACTCTACTTCTATCAGGAAACACAGGCATAAAATCTGAAGTGACCAGTTAGTCTGTATTATCCAGACTAAGAGTTATCTTTCCCATCAGCTCCAAATCCCCCTCCTCCCTCCTTCTCAGAGATCATGTGACAGGTACAACAACTTCATTGCTCTCACCACATCCCAACCATTGATGCTTTGGGTGTTCCACACATGCACAAATCCAGGAAGCCAGCACTGCTGGGCTGGCTCAGAATATGCTTACTATGGAAGCCTCCCCTTCTGTGTCTCACCCTTATTCTGTTTTTCTCCCAGGTCCACCCGGACTTCAGCGGGTGCTCCTGGGTCTTGGCTGTGCTGTGCTCTCTGGAGGTCTGGCTGCTGGAGCAGGTGAGCCTGGAGGCAGTTAGGCTGTCCTTCCACTACCACAGAAGAGCCGTCACCAGCAGAGAGATCCTCGAAGCAGTCAAGCAGAGAGCCTCTTGGAAGAGCTTTTGAATAAATGGAGTGCTTCTGAATGGTCCTGTTGTAGAGACAATCATACTTGTCAAAAAAAAAAAAAAAGGCTATATTGCAGGCTGGGTTGGAAGAGAGGTACCTGCTGTGATAGTCGTGGTGCCACCTGCCTGGTCTCCGGGTTCTCTGTTGTCATCCTCTGACTTAATTTGTGAAAAAAAGAAAAGCATTTTCTTTTGTGTGTGGGTGTTATGTTTGTAGTCTATGGCATTTAAATTTTGCTTTGGCATGCTTCTTCCCTGTTTGGAGCTTACCTGTTATCTTTTCTGGGGACACAATTCAACCTGTAACACTCTGCTTGCCATTATGTCTCCATACTTCAGCTCCAGGATGGTGGCTGCTGCAAAGGAATGAACTGATGCTTTTTCTTAAAATGTAAGCACCCCTACCTTGACTTCTAGGAATGAAAATATATAGTGGGAAGGGCTCTATTTGCTCGTTGAGTGTCAAACTCATGGTTATTAATGTAGCACTCAGCCTAATAGCATGTGTGTTATAAGTGCCAAGTGTAAAAGCTGGTTCCAATTGTGGATAAAAACAATACAATTATAGAATTTTAAAAACGCAATAATTTAGAAGCAGCAAGAACAAACAGATGATAAACTTAGACGTTGGGGGTCTGAAAAAACCTGGGTAGGTGACATGAAGAGCAGGTGCTAAGCATGGTAAGGGTTTGGAATGGGAAACCTGGACGCTGATGGGCAGATGGCCTGCTAAGAATGTGCGCCTGTTAGAGTTTCTGTGCTCATGAATCTAAAGCAAAGCCAGCCTTGCTTTCAAAACTTCCAGCTGGATACAACTGTTGCCCTGCTGGTGGAGAATGCAGAGTCAGGTTCTGCCAACCGAGTGGAGGAGAAAGGGGCGAGGGAACAAGTCCACCAAGAACCATGCAGTCCAGAAGGGCCGGGAATGAGAGCATCGTGGAAGTCATGGATGGCACTGGGGTCAGGCCTGTAAACTGAGTCTCAGTGGATTGCCTCTCCGCCTCCCTGCAGGTGGGCTGGCTAACCCAGGAGGGTACTTGCCTAAGATGCAGTGGTGACACCCAGTGACCACTCCTTGAAATGCATCTCCTTGGTTGTGGGTTGTCAGCAAATGCAGAAGTAACCTCGTATAAAATAATCAGGGGGTGTTCAGTTCCACTGGGAGGCACTGAAGCCCTCTGCATTCACCCCAAGGTTGTCTCTTGAAGGATACTGTACCCCTGGCCCTGGGCTCTCTGAGGGGATGGGCAGATGGGTACCCACAAGTGGACAGTCTGGGCACTGAAGGCAGGCTGGGGCTGTTAGATCTGGGCTCCTCTGCTAGGCTTCTGCTGTCCTAGGGATTTAGGAAAAGCATCCTACGATGGCTTTGGGACATTCCCAAAACATGGCTAGTGTTTATACAAATGTCAGGTAGTCATGCAGGCTTCATCCAGTCCATTGTTGTCCTGGGAAATTGTCATCCCAGCTGACTCGAGCTGAGTGAAGACTCTCCTCTCTCTACCTTCCCTGAGAGTTGAATATCCTCAGGGATCTGACCATGTCCTAATGCCTCTGGCTCCAGTTCTCCTGCTCTAAGTGCGGGGATCTAGCTGACTTAGTCTGGAGGAAAACCCAGGTTTCCTGTCCTGTCGCCCATGATAGGTACTAGGTTTAACTAGAGGGTTAAGGAGTTAGGTATCCTGTAAGGGCTGCTGCACCCAGGGGAAACACAAAGGGACTGAGCTAGGATACCTAACCCCCTTTGCAATGACCCAAGGTACTTCAACTGTTTTGGTTACCCTTCACTGGGCCCTGATGTTTACCTTTCACTTTCAAAGGTTATTAGCAACGCAGGTTTGAAGTCCAAGTACAAGGGCGTGAGCTGAGGGTCACAGAGCCTGAACCCTGGAGCGTGCAGTGGCAGATGGCTTCTAAGGTGGTCAAGAAATGGAGGAATATTGTTCAACTCACCTCTAACCCTCTTCCCATCATTTAGTTCGTTAACACCAGTGTGAGTTTGACTTTGAACTTAGGGTTGTCGTGGTGTTGTGGAAAGGGTCTTTGCTGAACTTGTCAAGTAATCACTTGACAACAACTGTTTCCACATCTGTAAAATGGTGCTACGCAGGATGGTGGCAAAAGTCAGAGTACATGAAAATAATGTATGTGAGAGTGTTTCTTATGCTTTGATTTAAGGCATTACTATCAGATATTTTCCCAAATGTATTTCATAAATTTTAAGGCAAAACAAACAACTTAATGATGATGAAATCCATTAGAGGTGAGCTTCCTCTCACTAGAGGGGACTCAGCAGAAACGAGGTGATGACTGATGTCCCTTACAGGCCATCAGAGGGAGAGTACAGCAGGAGGAGGGTGTAAGACCGACACACAGACAGGGCTTGGAGTCAGACCGCCTTGGCTTTGCCTCCCAGTTCGGTCACTTCTAGCTATGGTACCTTGGACAAGTCATTGATCCTCCCAGATCCTCAGTATCCCTGTAAAGTAAAGTGAAGATAAGGCCAGCCTCCTGAGTTGCTGAGTCAGTTACATACGGTGCCACCTCTCAGGCACCTGGAACAGAGTAGTGAATGGCATCTTGAAAATATGGTAATTCAGGTCTTTCAGAACCAGGTATTTGGGGTATGACTATGGGCTAGGCTGACATGGTGCTTGGGGCCGGGTGACATGGTGCATCTTTCAGACAACTGTAGTACAGAGCCCAGGGCTCCCCTTTACTTGCTGTAGAAACAGATTTAGCTTCATTGAGCTCCAGTTTCCTTATCTGTAAAGTGAGGGAGAATAATGCCTCTTTTAAGGGACTGTTGTAATAATTATGGTATCTATGAAAAGCACATGGCACAGGTCTGGCACCTAAAGTCTAAAAAGTAGCAGAACTGTGATGGATATACTCTTGCAGAACCATTTAGAGACAGTGCTGATGGGTCAGGTTTACAGCTGATCGCATTAAATCCATTCTTGAACCAAACTTATCGGTTTTATTTATTTATTTTTTTTAAAGATTTATTTATTTATTTATAAATACAAGCACTGGGTACAGTCAGAAGCGCGGGAGGGTGAGAGAATTCACTAGAGTCAGAGTAGGGAGCAGAACAGGCAGAAGGACCAAAGTACACTGCTGAGGGGAGCAGCGGGCGGCAGGAGAGGTCTGCGCACCATGTGGGACCCTCCTCCAGTGGCCGGGGAGCAGCCGGGGATTGAACCGGCACTGCAGAGGCTGTGGGCAGCTTCGCAACCCAGTGCTCAACCGCTGGGCCACCGGGGAGGCCCCAAACTCGTCGGTTTTAAATAAAATATGAGATGTTATTTCCTCCTGTACATACCTACTCATTACTCCCTAAATAATCAGAGCAGAAGAAAGTTCTACTGACTCTAAAAAAAGGTGATAAAATATCAGAATGGGCAAGAGAGGAAGGTTGTGAACTCTCTAGAGCTCCTTCAGAAAAGTCCTTTGAAGATTTTGCGTGCTTGTGCCAAGTATAGTTTTCCTAGCCCTCTCCCTCGGGCCTTGCCCAGGTGCAATGCCCTCATGTCCCCTGGGGGAAATCCTCTTTGCGATCTCTCTGGCCCCTGGTCCAGTTGCCCTCACAAATGCCATTGCCCCCGTGGGTCCTGGCCCTGCGCGACCCTGCTAGCCCAGTTCTCCAACCTTCTTTCTTTCCACTTCCTGTTCCTGCACCCTCCCAGCCTGCCCTGGCAGTTGAGTTGCTGGCTTTCACTCTGGTAGGGGTGGGGGGTGGGGGGAATGGCCTCACCGTGGTTTCTGTCCACGCCCACAGCTCTGAGAAGGCCTGACCTGTGTGTACATAAACCACACCCCAGCAGGCCTCTCTCTCCCTGAAAAACCATTCCCTAGCCCATCAAAGTGCCCGAACCCTGAAATCAAACATGGACTCAGAGTCATGCCAAGGATTTAAAATTGGACCCTTTTATTCCAATCAATCTTCCTTTCTTTCCAGTGCTGGTGTCTTACCCTTCTGGGTGTTTGCCCCATGCTTAACCATCCTGCCTTTCGCTCCCCAGGCAGCCCCACGCCAGTGGGCTTCCTGGTGCTAAGGGTCTCGGGCTCCTAATCCTGCTAAAGACTAACAGTGACCATAGCAGAGCTTTATTTTCACTCCTTCTGCAAGAGTTTCTTGAGCACTTATTAGGTGCCAGGCATTGTTCTGTGTATTGGGCATGGACAGAGAACAAGACAATAAAGTCCCTGCTGTTGTGAATCTTATAATCCATGAAGACCCAAATGACTTTGCCTTACTGATGCATAAACTCATTTTATTTTGGTGGGGAGAGGGGTTTACATTTTTTATGGAAATGCCAGGAGCAAGGAAACTTATCTGAGTTCTTTCAGCATGTAAGTGAGAGGGCGCCTTGTTCCCATGCTGATATTGCTGGAAGCACTAGCAATTTCCTGGTTTGGTCTGCGTTTGGTGCGGGGGAGACCTGAGTGGGGTTCTTTACGTCATTGTCAGTATTTTTGAGATACAGGATCTCCCTTCATGTGTTTAAGTCGTTCTTGAACCAACTTACCTGAGGAATGTTATTTCCCCTTATACACACCTACCCATCACTCCCTAAATAAGTGCAAGTGAGCATTCCACTGACTCTAAAGAAGGTGGTAAAGATACTAGAATGGGCAAGAGAGGAAGATTGTACATTCTGAAAGGGGAGAGGCAGCAAACAGTGCAAGGCCAGGCAGCGATAAGTGCTATAGAAGCTACGTCAGGGTGCGGTGGGGGTGCAGATGATGCGAGGTGCTACTTTCAATAGGGTGACTTCTCAGTGCAGGTGAGTCTTGAGCACATGCCGGGGAAAGGGGAGCCAGTGAGCCACAGGAATAAAGGATGGGGGCTCCAGGCAGAGACACAACAATGCCCCGAGGAGGGTGCGCAGGCATGTTTGCGGAATATCAAGGGGCTCCATTATTAGCCATATCACACTGTGATGAGCACTTTTTAATTTGAATTGTGCCAAAATATACATAGAATAAAATGTACCATTTGAAACAGAATGGTGTGGGACATCGAGATGGCACCGGCAGGAGAGCAGTGTGCCCTGCTCACATCCAGGGACAGAGGATGAGGTTGTGACACAGTGGCCCTATCTGTTCTAGCTGTCGCTTGGGTCATGACAGCCTGCCTTGTTCCCATGCTGATATTGCTGGAACAACTAGCAATATCCTGGTTTGGTCTGCGTTTGGTGCGGGGGAGACATGAGTGGCCTCCTGCCCTCCCACTCACATGCTGAAAGAGCCCAGGTAAGTTCCTTGCTCCTGTGAGTCGATTTTCTCCTTGCGAACATAATTATACTGGCTTTTTGGGGTCTGGTGAGAAGACAGATGATAAAAGGTAAGACATATAAGAAGCCTCATCAGTGACTGACTGGTACACAGTAGGTGCTCAGCAAATGTTCACCCTTTGCCTGGGCAGAGCAGGAGCTTGTGCCCACTGGCCAGGAACCGAGCCTCTTCTGTCCTCACCCTGGTCAGCACCATTTCCCACCTACTGACTTCTCCCCTTTAATCACTGGATTCAGCTCTCAATTTGGGGACCATTGCTGCACAATTTGGTATTCAGACTGAGTGAGGAGAGGCCATATGTAGAAGGGTATGTGGATTGGGAGGAGCAATTCAGTCCTCAACCCTCTCTTTCCTGAGTGCTAGTGTGGTGAAACCTCAGCTGCCCACTGAGCCAGGAACTTAACCAAAAGAATGAGGTATGAGTACCTGTTCCTACAATGCATATAGTGGGGGTGGGGGGGGAGGGGCTGGAGAGCAAGTCTGGACATGAGGTTGCCCCTCTCCTCCTGACCAATGCTCCTGATGAATGCATTTTGAGAGATCCTATGAATTTCCCAGGAAAGCTGAAAATCTAGAGATAAAGGCGAAATTCCTGATTTTAAAAAATGTTGGTGATTAACTGATTTTTTTCAAAGATTTATTTATCTATGCATATAAGAACTGGGATACAGGCCAGAGATGCAGGGAGGGGGTGGGTGTACGAGAGGATTCACCAGAAACAGAGTGGGGAGCAGAACAGGCAGGCTGACTGAAATACACTGCTGAGGGGAGCAGCAGGTGAGACAGGAGAGGTCTGCTGCACCATGGGAGTCACCTCCCTGGTTGGGGATGGAACTTGTGCTGAAGCAGCTGCTTCCTAGGTTGTATCTTAACCCCTCCCGCCACCAGGGAGGCTCCTGATTTTTTTTTTTTTTAAAGATTTATTTATTTATTTATTTATACATACAAGCACTGGGTACAGTCAGAAGCGCGGGAGGGTGAGAGAATTCACCAGAGCCAGAGCAGGGAGCAGAACAGGCAGAACAGGCAGAAGGACCGAAATACACTGCTGAGGGGAGCAGCGGGCGGCAGGAGAGGTCTGCGCGCCATGTGGGACCCTCCTCCGGTGGCCGGAGAGCAACAGGGTATCGAACCCAGCGCTGCAGAGGCTGAGGGCAGCTTCGCAACCCAGCGCTCAACCGCTGCGCCACCGGAGAGGCCTTTTTTTTTTTTTTAAACTGTGAGCGAATCATTCTAGGGACAGGATGTAACCTAGAGTGACCGGTCTGGAAAGTGTGCATTAAGCTGCCTGTCATCCAGCCTTCATCCTGTGGTACCTTACACCTGCCCTCTGCCCCAGGCTTTTACCTGGCCCTGCTCTGGCTTTGTCTCTGCCTCTCTGGGCTGAGTTCGAGGGCCAAAGAGGATGGCATCTAAACATTCTAAATCATACCCCTATTCCACCAGACTCTGGAAATCACCACCCACGAAATCCCAGCTGCTTCCCAAGGTTTATCTGGAACCCCATCCTTCCAAGGCCACTTACACCACCTGGTGTTGGGGTGTGCCCATCTTTAAGCCTGTGTGGAGGCCTGTCGAGGCAGTTTGGAGGGTGGTGGCTGTGTGTCCATGGAACCCTCCTTTGTATGGGATGGAGATTTTCAGCAGAAGGGGTGAGGTTGCCCGCCAGGTTCCTATATTTCTACTCTTGCACCTGGCAGTGCCATTCTTAGGGATGTCACTGCCCAGTGCGGGCGGGAGGCTTTAATAAGACCTACCACCGATTCACAATTTACTAGACCAGGCACTCTAAAATGGCGCGCATCCTGTCATTTGACCTCCATGTCCACTCTGAGGATGCTGACAAGCAGTAGCGCTGTTGTCCGGAGGTGAAATAAGTTGTCCACAGCTAGTGCGTGGCAGTGAGGACTGACACCCGACAGCGTGCAGCGGAGCAGAATGGGTCCCTGACCAGTCACACTGCGGGGACGGCCCCTGCTCCCCAGCCCCCAGCGGAGGGAGGGCCGGGCCGGGTGGGGGTGGGGACCCTCCGCGCCTCCCGCCGCGCGGCCCCCGCGGGGGCACAGACCCGGACGGCCGTCGGGAGCCCAGCGACTGCCGCCCAGCTGCCCGCGCCTCCCGCGGCCCCCACCCCGGCCCGCCCCGGGGGCCTGGCGGGGACGGCGGCGCCAGGCAGCGGGGATTTGGAGGCTCCGGCCCGCGCCTCCCCCTCCCACACCACCTCGGGGGGCT
Source organism: Talpa europaea (assembly GCF_964194135.1). Classification (NCBI taxonomy): domain Eukaryota; kingdom Metazoa; phylum Chordata; class Mammalia; order Eulipotyphla; family Talpidae; genus Talpa; species Talpa europaea. Next base: position 80,857,859 of record NC_140074.1, on the reverse strand, counting down.
TGGCCGCGCCGGGGACTTATCTCGCTGCCGGCGGCCGGCCCAGCGCCTTCCCGGCATGCCCCGCTCGAGGAGCCGCCCGCGCGTCCCGCGCCCGGACTCGGCGAGCTGCTGGGGCCCGGCCGGGAGGCCGCGGGGGTGCGTCCGGCGGCCGCTGCCTGAGGTGGGTGAGCTCGCCCCGGAGCTGTGCGAAGGGGGCCCCGACGGCCGCCCGAGCCCAGCCCCGTCGGAGCGGGGCGCGCCGGGGTGGGGGCGGGCGGGCTGGTGCGGGGATCCGGGCGCCCGCGCCGCCGCTGCCTGGGGGAAGGCGCCCCCGCCCGCCCGCCGCTTTGTTGGGGTCTCGGTGGCGGCGCCGGCGCGGCCCCGGCGCAGAGAAGTTGCACAAACTTGGAACTTGCGCGCGGGGACCCGTCCGAGCACCGCGCGGCGCGCGCCCCGTTGGGGTGGGAGTGCCTCCCGCCTTCTCGCCGTGTGGGGTGCTGGGGTGGGTGGGTGTGCTGGGGGGCTGGGGGTTGGGGGCAGGGGAGGGGGGAGGGCCGTGGGTCTGTTTCATTCTGGTGGGTTTGGAACCCATTGGAGAGAAGGGGAATGTGAGAGTACACGGCCAACACAAGCTCATACAGATGCGGAGACAGAAACCGACACACAGAGTATTCTCACAAAGAAAAGGAAAAACATTCAAGTGAACATTCATGGAAAGGAACATTCATGCAGACACAAAGGAACATTCATGCAGACACATCTCAGAGAAAGACAGCAAAAACTCAGCGAAAGCTCATCCACTCGCAGAGGAACACCGAAGAAGCACAGGAAGGAGGCGAAATAAAGCTGGTGGGCCTGGAGGCCCTAGGGCAGGGGGCAAAGGAAGGAAATGCCAAGAATGGGGGTGGGGGGAGCCTGGAGGGGAGCCAGAGTAGAAAGTAGCAGCCTGTGGAAAGGGAACCAGAAAGAAAGAGAAAATGGAGCGGGACAGAGCCCTCTGGCCACTTCACTTGGGCTTTGAACCACTTTCCAAACAAGGAGGCGGAAGGAAAAAGGACTAAAGGAGGAAATGCTTTAGGAGGGTCTGTATAGAGAAACAGAGAGAGAGAAATGGAGGCAGACCCTTAGGATAACTGCTTCTCTAACACACAATCAATGCTATAAAGAGAGACAGACCTCAGCCTTCTCACCCTGTGGGCAACTGAGCTCCAACTTGCAGCAAATTTGAGGACTCTGAGAAAGTCCTTGGCACTGTCAGCCAGCCCAGCTCTCATCTTGTCCACCTGACAAACTCTTACTCATCCTTCAAAACCCAGCTCAAGCATCACTTGCTTGCTCTGTGAAGCAGGTTTTCCCAGAAAAAAATCATGCAGGCCCATCTGCTCTCTCTTCTCTGTACTTCTGCTTGTGGCAAGGCCCATGGCATTGCAATGGTTTATTTGCTTATTTGTCTTCACTCCTTCCACTCTTAAGACTTGGTGCATGTGTTTTATTCTCCAATCTCTAGAAACCTGCCCTGAGTTAGGTGCATTATAAATGACCGGTAAATACATATTGAATGATAAGTGGGAGTCTTTGGACTCAAATATAAAATTAAGTCCAAATAGAAGAAATACATTGTCCTGGGGTCATGGAGACTCCTAGGTCAAAGCACCTTTTTTTGCAGGTGGAGAAATTAAAGCCAGGATGGGGGACTTGCTCAGAGGGACACAAGTAGGGGCTGTGCAATGAAATAACACATGAAGACACGTTTCTGAGTTGCCCTCCATTCCTCTAGTCTGTGAGTTTAAAGTTGGTGTTGAAAGTATCTTCTCAGCAAAAAAGGCAATAGGCAAGGAACACTTTAACAGCAGATGTAAGTTTGCAACACTGAAACTGACAATCAGAAACCAGAAATTTAGAATCCTCTTTCCTACTTTAGAAAGGAAAAGGGGGCCTCCCCTGGTGGCGCAGGTGGTTGAACAAGGCTGTGAAGCTGTCCGCCGCCTCTGCAGTGCTGTTTCGATCCCCACTGGCCGTGGAGCAATCCACATGGCGTGGCAGACCTCTTCTGTCGGGCCTGCTGCTCCCCTCAGCAGTGTATTTTGTCAGTCTGCCTATTCTGTTCCCCACTCTGGCTCTGGTGAATCCTCTCACCCTCCCACGCATCTGGCCTGTACCCTGGTTCTTGTATAAAATAAATAAATAAATCTTTAAAAAAAAAAAAGAAAGGAAAAGGGCAGTGGATGTCCCTCTAAGTTTAAGTGGATGTCTTTCTACTTCCTGTCCACATAAACATGGACAGGTTACTTAACCTCCTTGAAACTCAGTTTTCTCAACGGTAATATGGGGATAATCATACTTACCTCATAGGATGGTAGAAGTGCTAGCACATAATAAGTGCCTGGAAAATAATAGATATTCAGAAAATACAATCTTCTTGAGTGGGCATTCTTTCATGTACTTGGTATAGGTGTGAAAACAATATTGATAAATGAAAGTTTCTTTCTGTTCAATGTTTTAAAGGCCATCTTGGCCCTACTGGGGAGCAATCTCTTAATACTATAGTCACAATTCGCTTAGCAACATTTTGGTCAATATCAAACCACATACATATACAGTGCTGTCCCAGTAGGCTATACCACAAAGCCTAGGTCTGCAGGAGGCTGTACCATCTAGGTTTGCGTAATATCACTCTGACGTCTGCACAATGATGAAATCACCTAATGACATATTCTCCTCATCTACCCTGTCTTAAATGACACAAAACTGTTAAGGAAAAGCAAATTTGGAGCAAAACAGAGAACACATCTTGATCCTGTTCAGGCCCTCAGGTCTCTGCAGGTGACGTGGGGGATCCTAGCTTCCTGAAACCCACTGGGAGTTAAGACTCCACTGCTCCCACCCTAATTACCCCTGCCTCTTTGCTGCTGCTCTACCAGGCCTCTCTGCTCATGTGTTCTTTCAGGCTTCAGCCCATGAGGGGGATGTGACCGGGACTGAGAGAATCGTCTGGAATCATGGAGACCGTGGTGATTGTCGCCATAGGTGTACTGGCCACCATCTTCCTGGCTTCCTTTGCAGCCTTGGTGGTAGTTTGCAGACAGCGTTACTGCCGGCCTCGGGCCCTGCTGCAGCACTATGATTCCAAGTGAGTAGGCCCAAGGTGGGGAAGGTGTGGAGGTCTTCCCCAGTGTTGCAACAAAAGAAAAAGAAATTTGGTGCTGGGCAACTCAAGCTCAGATTTTTGGTTCTAAAATGGCACCTGAAGACTGCCTTTCCTGATAAGGACCTCAGAGCTTAAGAACATTCCTAAGTCCCCCCAGCCCCACCCCTTACCCTGAGCTGCCTCTGACTCTCACAGAGCTGATGAGAACGTGACTGAATGTGTTCTCCCAGCAAAAGTGGCTATTTGATATTTGAAAATTGCTAAAGGAGTAGATCTTAAAAATCTCTATCTCCAGAAAAAAAATAGTAATTAAGTGTAGCGATGGGTGTTAACTAGACTTATTGTGATCATTTCACAATGTCTATACATATCAACTAAAACTATTAATATGGTGTTACCTTAATTTAAAAAACACAATATAAAGAAAAAAAAAAAAGCCCTGCTACCTCATTTGGCATGTGAACAACTTCCCAACCAAACTAGGAACAGAAATCCATGACTACTCGCCAGCCACACTTCCAAGCAGCAGATGCTCGGCACTGTGAAATACCAGCAGAGGATTTCTCTCTCGCTGCTCTGTGGCGCATTTTATGTGAAATATATTTTGTAAGCTGGATCCTCTTTTCAGTTTGGGGATGTTTTAATGGGTAAATTTTTAAAGGACCAGTGTCAGCTAACCCCTCCTTTCTCTTACCCCTCTGTGTGAATCCTATCAGCATTTCTGTTGAGTGGCCAATAATTAGCAAATGGTCATTTGTATGTGTGACCCAGGAAAGCGCCACTGTGGAAACATGGCTGTGGCATCCAATTATTTAAAGAACCCTATAAAGGTGAAAGTATTCTTACTTCTCCAGTATAAGTGGGAGGGGATGGGGCCCCTGGGGTGCACCAACAGTGATTCTGCACACCAGGCAGGGGGTGCAGGTAGATTTGGATAATGTGAACTCTGGTTTCTCCAGGAGAGGTAGGCATGGAGGGAGAATGAGTTACAAAGGACGCATCTGATCTTGGAGGAGCAGCCCTATAATTACTGGGGCTGCAGCCTTGTGCTCTCCTGTGGCTTTGCTGTCCTGTCTCACTTTCCTCTGGTTTGAGTGCCCCTGGCCTGCCTTCTTGACTCACTCTCTAGCCATGTGCCCTGCCTGAGCTGCCCACTGTGGCTAGGCTTGGCTCCAGGACAAGTGACCACTGCTTTAACTTATTAACTCCTTCTATACTTCTGGGGGGCATGTGGTCCTCATTATGGAGAGGGTCAGCAAGGGTGATCTATAAGGAACCACTTACCTGGGCTTTTCCTTGCAGGCCCATTGTGGACCTCATCGGTGCCATGGAGACCCAGTCTGAACCCTCGGAGTTAGAACTGGATGATGTTGTCATCACCAACCCCCACATTGAGGCCATTCTGGAGAATGAAGACTGGATTGAGGATGCCTCGTAAGTCCTGGGGGACCACTTGCTTTCCTGTAGTCCCCAGGGGGATGGCAAGTAGGACTTCGGGGGGCCCTTTTCTGGCTTCCTTTGCCAGAAAATGTGGCTGGGCAGCCAGGAACACTCTGTCACTTGCCACCATTCCCCCTGCACTCAAGGTGGTGGGAGACCAGAAGATGACATGGCAGTGTCTGCTCCCAGGTCCCCCCCACCCCCATTTTGTAGACCTGAACACAAAGACCCATAATGGATGGCAGGAGTTGTTATAAAGTCATCCTGATGTGCTAAATTGTCCTTTGGGGTACCCATGAAGTTGACCTTGGGCTCTAGGGATGCCTTAGCCTTCAGTGTCCCTCAGGCATCTCCCCATGTGGCAGGAGCCTCTGTGTGTGGAGAAGTGCGTGCCATTCCATTTCCCCGTTATTTAGTCATTTCTGCACCAGGCAGATGTTTATGTTTATATGCACATAATGCCCATAAACATCTGCACCGGGTAGATGTTTATGGGCATTATGTGCAGGGCAGATATTGAACTGGTTGGGGAGGCAGAATTCTAAATATAGCATCTTAGAAATGGTGGGGGCCTTTATGCACAGTGCAGTGGGCACACAGAGGAGGCAAAGTCTAGGTTTGCCTGGGGGTACAGAGAGGGATGTTGTGAAGACCATCACAAAGTAGGTGTCTTTTTTGCCTTGGATCTTGGAAAGTTGAAGAGTTCACCAGGCTAAGCATAAGGGGAAGGATGTACTGGGCAGAAGGCACAGGATCAGAAACTCAGAATTATAAAAAAACGTGATTTGGGGCCTCCCTGGTGGTGCAAGGGGTTAAGTCTCAGCACTCTGAAGCTGTCCACAGCCACTGCAGCACAAGTTTGATCCCCGGCCAGGGAGCTACCCACATGGCACAGCAGACCTCTCCTGACTCGCCTGCTGCTCCCCTCAGCAGTGTATTTCTGTCAGTCTTCCTGTTCTACTCCCTGCTCTGTCTCTGGTGAATCCTCTCACCCTCCCCCCCCAACCCCCGGCCCCCCCACCTCGCCCTGTACCTCTGGCCTGTACGCCAGTTCTTGAATGCGTAAATAAATCTTTAAAAAAAAAAACCAGCAACCAAAATAACATGACCTGATAGGGGCCTCCCTGGTGGCGCAGCGGGTTGAGCACCACGCTGTGATGCTGTCCGCAGCCTCTGCAGCACGGGTTCGATTCCTGGCTGGCCGGGGAGATCCCCACATGGTGCAGCAGACCTCTCCTGCCCCGCCCACTGCTCCCCTCAGCAGTGTCCTTGGTCCAACTGCCTGTTCTGTGCCCCTCTCTGTCTCTGGTGAATCCTCTCACCCTCCCGTGCCTCTGACTGTGCCCCAGTTCTTGTATAAATAAATAATTCAAAACAAAACAAAACAAAACAAAAAAAACGTGACCTGATAGGTGGGGAGTTGTGCTAACTGCAGGAGTCAGCGGGAACTGGGAGGGACACCAGAAAGAAGGTGCCTGCTCATTCAACTCATAGACATGGTCACGTTAGCCCTGGGGCCTTCCCTGTCCAGCTATGCCGGAGCCAGAGGAGGAGCAGAGGGGAGGCAGGCCTCTACAGAGAAGTGCTGATAAATTCTTCTTGTCTTCCCAGGGGTCTCATGTCCCACTGCATTGCCATCTTGAAGGTAATAATACTCTTTGATTTCTCCATTAAATTAAAGGGGGGATCAGCGAAGCACCCGTGTGCACAGACTGTTAGAGTTGAAAGGGACCTTAGGGTGGGCGCTGTGCACAAGGCCTTTGAACACGCCTGCCATTTGCAGTGTCTGCTGTTTACTTCCACTCCCGCCCGGATGGGCTCTTAGGTGTTACAATGCTAAGTCCCTTCATTTCACCTAGTCTTCATAACACAATGACCCTTGGGAAAGTGCATAGGAGTCCCTTAGCCATGTTTTCCTGAAAATGCAGAAGGCTGTGTCCCCGAGGCGATGTAGCTGCTGAGAGGGAACCAGAATTTCCAGCTTCTCCCTGAGCATCTTCTTCCAGGAACAGAGACCTCAGCCTTGACAGTGGGCCGGGTTCTACATCTGGACCTTCTCCAGTTACTAGAAAGACTGGTCCTCTGTGGCCATAATAATAGTCAGTCTAATAGAATGTCAGGGTTGAAAACATGCACGCACTGAGCACTTCAACTTGAAGGCACATTTTTTTTTTTTTTTGCTGCAGCCCCCAGGACTAAGTGTGAATTTGCATCTGATTTGTATTTGGGGTTGTTTTTTGCTTTTGGGTAATTTTTATAGTTTCAGCATGTTTTTAATTTTTGCCTGATACTCTCCTACCTAATAGAATTCTGTTCTACCTGATAGGAGAAGAATGATAATACTGAAATATTTGGCCAATTAGAAATATTACAGGCTTCATTTCCATAACCTGGGAAAACCACACACTTATCTGTCTAGTAATTATTCAGGATTTCAAAAAAGACGGCTTTATCTTTTCTTCATGTCATTTAGTACAAGATATTTTAAAGTCTTTCATCCCATCTCTTCTTCAGCTGTCTCTCTTGGGGGCGGGGGGGGGGGGGGACAAAGAAATCCCTAGTAGGAAATTGTTGTCACATTTAGTTCAGGCTAATTATTTAATACCACGAAGGTCTTTGGTTAGATATGGGTGTCATTCAAGATAGATAAGAATAATGTCTAGAGCAATCGTACCATATTCCAACTCCCTCCTCCCAGCCAGGGGAGGAAGGCTGATGCTGGGCTCTGTGCCTTGTCCCTGCCTATCTGAGGAACAGGGTAAATGGCACCCGATGTAGGGAAAGGCGCAGCTAGAAGTCTGAATAGGTTGGAATCCTGGGGACCTGACCTCAAAGGAGAGGAATCTGACTTTCCTCTTGGGCCATCTGTCCCTGTGGCGATGGCTCCAGGGAGGGGACTAAGCTGTCTCCTGGATGGGTACTTGGGCTTCTTTCTGCCCATTTCCAGCCCAAGTATAAGGCCGGGAATGAAATTTCTTTGCAAAACCAGACACATATCTGGATTCTGACATTGAGCAGGTATGGGAGGGGGAGGAAAGCTCTGGGAGTGGCCAGCACTGTTGGAGGAGGAAGAGAAAGGCCAGGTGCCCTTTCTCTGCTTTTCTCCTGCATAAGTCATCATATTGACAAACCTGCTGATATAGTAGGAAATTGTTGAAATAAGTGACACTTTGGAATATTCCCCAGGCATGAATACTCTTTGTTCTGCCATGATTCTGAGGGTGCTTCCTGGAGATATTGATCCTTTTGAAAGAATGAACTAGGGGTGAAGGAATAGAAAGGATAAGCAGGTTTTCTCCCAAAGTGAGAAGGTGAAACAGAGCACATGATTTTTCTTAGACAGATTATTTCAGCTTAGACTTCTCGAAGCAGAAACCCTGGCCCTCCCTCCTTACCAGGCCTCACTGGGCTTTTGCATTTTCCACCTCATTTCCTCTCATCTCTGTGTACTTTTCAATTTGTCTATTAGATTAGGGGCCCAGGTGTTTGGGGGACTTGAGGTGGGAGCAATATTTGTCTTTGTGGGGGTGGCAGAAGCCCCAGGGGGAACTAGGTCACCCTCATGACCTCTCTCTTTCCTGCTATGTTAGATTTGTCACACGCTGACAGAAAAACTTGTTGCCATGACAATGGGCTCAGGAGCCAAGATGAAGACTTCAGCCAGTGTCAGCGACATCATCGTGGTGGCCAAGCGGATCAGTCCCAGGTGAGCAGTCAGGGCCTGGTGGCTCCACACCCCCCGGGGGCCTGGAGACCCTGAAGCCTGAGATAGCCAGCAGGGGCAGGCTCTTGTAAGAATCTACATAGGCAACTTTAGCTGTTTATGTCTCAAGCATTTATAGAGCATCCAGTGGGGCTTAGGCTTGGAGAGACTTTGAAGCTAACGTGGTCCAACACACCAACCTCCAGCTGTGGTGCTGACAGTCTCCTACCAGTTGGGGCTCTTTTCATTCCCTGTGACACTCTTCCTGCCAGGCTCCGGGCCAGTAAGCACATTCCTGTTGCCACCCACACCCCTCTCTGCAATGACTTCCTGGCCTTGCCCTGTCCCGAGCTTGTGTCTGTATCGGACACCAGTTTGGGGGGCCCGCTCCTTGGTGCTGTGCTGTCATCCACATCCTGTTCATGTCTTAGCCAGGACTGGGTGGGAGGTGAAGCCACACATCATTCAAATCTCCCAAATTCCAAGCTGTCTGCAAAGTCCCATGTGGGAGTAAACCCAACAGGATTGTAGTCAACAGCTACACCCCCTCATTTGGGTTCAGTGTGAAGAAAAATAAAGCCTTTTTCTTAGAGGAGGGCTGTGCTAAGTGTGTGCTGCCACCTGGTGGTTGGTATGTGGACATGCCTGAGCCTGGAGTTGTCCAGTGGGGATGTTTTCTTTCTTGATCAGCTACAGGGCCTGACTGCCTAGAGGCTGCCTCTGTGTTCCCTACTGGGAATGTTGACACTCCTGTAAGTTCCAGGGACCCTTGCCTTCCTGTTGCTATAACCTTAGGGAACCAGCTCTCTGAAAGAATATGAAAGTTGGTGCCCTGATGTCTCTCCAGGGCATTCAGTGAGTTGAGAAAGTGGGAGGAAGATAATTTAGGGGAGGCACTTTGCCCAGAACAGTTCTTGGCTCTCTCTTGGAGCTGACCCTAGGTGGGTGTAGTTCCAGGACTTGTGTCAGCCTCAGTGGGCCCCTGGCCTTAAGACCCTCCAAACCCAGGCATGGCCTAGCTCCAGACATTCCTTCTGGCCACCCATTATTGGCAAAGATAGCATTGCTCCTATATGTGCCCCTCATCTTGCTTCCTGTCAGTGCTAAGAGCCATTCCTAGATGCCATGTGACACCAGGCTGTAAGGTAGCATTGTCAGGAGGGTTCAGGAAGAGGAAGGAGGCTGAGATTTCTGAGAATGTGAAGTGCTGGCCGATCAGGTTTAGCAGTGATGCCAGGATGAGGCTGGCATCATTCAGAGGGCAGATCTGACCTGGTGCTCACTGACCATCCTAAGGAGCACCTAGAATATTCCCTGTCAGGGTCCTTGCTTTGTCTTTTTGCACTCACATTTTGTTCTCCTTCTGAAATTTTTTGGTCCCCATTGTTTTTCTCACTCCATTTATTCCATATTGTGTGTTAATAGCATATTAGTTTCAAGGAGAGTGACTTCCGCTCCAGGGTACTACAGAGGAGGGGCTGCCTAAGACAGAGCTGAGAGTGCTGTGCCCCTGCATTTCCTCATGAGTCCCTCAGCTTGCTGACAGGAATGTTTAAGGGCATCTGTTTTCATGTGCATTTAGAAATCTTAGCAATGTACTATTACTTTTTTACTATCAAGTGGTCCAGAAGCAAGGATTTGAAGCAAATCCTTATACCGTGCAAGTCAGAATAAATAGTAGTGGTTCCTTTCTGAGCCTGACTCAAGGAAAAAAAAAACTTGAACTGTACTATGTGTCCCAGTGGAACCATTGGAACCTACGTTACACTTTCACTCCTAGTTCTATATAGCCACCTTCAGCTATGGTTCATTTTGTTTTGAACACAAAAGTAATAAATACTTCTAATAGTTAAAACATTGCAGAAATAGATTATAAAGAAAGCAAAGTACCTCCAAATTGCACCTGTCCCACTAAATAGTGAGTTTTCTTCAAACTTCCCCCTTTGTATTTCATAGCTTTTGTCTATTTCAATGTGAATGGCATCAATAAAACTTTATATATTGCCTTTTCAATTTGATAGTCATCATTCCAGATGTGGGAACTTGAACCACTGGAACTAAAACAAAATCAGCAAACAAAATACTCTCTTCCCTGAACCTGAGGTCAGTCTGTCTGCATGGCTGGAATAGTGCAAGAGTAGTGAGAGAAGGATTCACTAGAGAGAAGACTCAGAATTGTATGGGGACTACAACCAAGATGAAAATGCATACATTGTGCAAAAATAAAAAATGATGTAAAAAAATATATAAGCTAAAAGTAAAAAAGCAAGGAAGAAGAAGAAGAACAGATAAGAAAATCAAAATACTGAAACCCTTTTGCCTCCCCTTAGAGTGGATGATGTCGTGAAATCGATGTATCCTCCACTGGACCCGAAACTCCTGGACGCACGGTAAGGGGTGGAGTGAGTGGTTGTTTGTCTTTTCCTGTTGGAGGCTCACGTTTTATTAGATCTGGGAGGTCAGTGGTTGGGGTTGAGGACAGAGCTGTTGTGCTGGGTCCTTGAGGCTGCCTGGCTCTGGGGACCACTCACCTTGGTGAGCTGAACCTCGCTGGGCAAGAGAAGAGTCCTCTTCCTGAAACCTGAGAGAAGGGAGAGCCAGTCTTGGATTTTGAATTTTTGTGATTAAACCTCCAGCGCTGCTCAGTCCTGTCTGTCTTCCTTCCCTTTAATTTCTACCTTGCTCTCTTTGCCCTTTGGACCCGGGAGGCAGACACACCTTAGCTATGAGTGCTTCCTAGTGAGCTGGGCAGTGAGACAAGTCAGCTAGAGCTGTCCCACCTTCCACAGGACACACCCAGGATCCGCTCTCCCAATCCTCCCTGATAAGATATTTGAAATTATGTTCCTGTACCAGGTACAAACCTATTAAAAAACAACAGATTCTTTTGTCTCTTGGGTTTATATGATGGCTTCACAGACATGTTGTGTAATGATGCCAGGTAGCTTCTCACATGTTGTGTAATGATACATCTGGCTTCTTTGTCCACCCCCTTGTGCCCAGTGGTATCCATGGGCTAGTAATCTGCATCCTATTCCCACATGCGCTCTGCACACTCACTAGTAGGAAAGATTTTACACTGACTCTTTCAATATTGGAAAAAATCCTCAATTTGATTTTCAATTAAATTTTTTAAAAAGTGGGATAAATCAGCCCTGGGTCATAATGATTCAGGTTCAGCCAGGTCAGGGTATGTGTTTCCTGTCTTTAAGTAGACAAGTGGTTGACAAAGTGCTTGTCCGGATGACTAGCTCCACATCATCCCACAGAACACTCCCCTGGGTGATGCATGGGGGTATGCTGCCGAAAATGGGCTCCACGGTCTTCAATAAGTTCGTGAGAGATGACTTGTTAGGAGCTCCCCTTGGAGCTTCACCTGCAACTCCAGGGCTCTGAGAAACGCTTCAGCTCATCTTGTTTAACCCAACCTTTCTCACATTCTCTTGAGCATGGAACCATCTCTCAATGACACATTCACCTGCCTTAAAGGGAGGGGACACCGATTTGTGGAACACTAGTCTGGAGTCTGTCCATTTGGGCAAAAACTCCCTCCTTTCCCAGGGAGCCTGATCCTCTTGTTTTTTCCAGGACAACTGCTCTGCTCCTGTCAGTCAGTCACCTGGTGCTGGTGACCAGGAATGCCTGCCACCTGACAGGGGGCCTGGATTGGATTGACCAGTCACTGTCGGCTGCCGAGGAGCACTTGGAAGTCCTGCGAGAAGCTGCCCTGGCTTCTGAGCCAGATAAAGTCCTCCCGGGCCCTGAAGGCTTCCTGCAGGAGCAGTCGGCTATTTAGCGCCTGCTGTCACCCCTGGGTGGCTCGGCTGAGCCTTCCACTTTTTCCTGTAGAGCTAGTTCTTCTTCATGACTCAGGACGATGGCTGTGTGTGCATAGTAATGCAGGCAGCCCCAGAAGCCTTTGTTGCAGTTGCAGATGCTGACTGGAGAGTGGCAGTCTAACACTACAGTCAGGAGAGCTGGCATTCAGCATCTGTGTGGCAGAGCTCTGAAAATCGGTGCTCTGTAAGCATTATTCGGCTCACCTAGTGTTTTTAAGATCATTGAGCTAGCATATCAGAACCAAGAGTTTTCATGTTAAAATTAGACTTTCTGGCTTCTCCCGAACAATCAAGATGAGGCAACTCTGATCTTCATTTTTGTAAGAAGACAATCAATTGCAACTAAATAGGCGTTGCCTCATTTGCCAAGACCTGTGCTCTCTCACCTGGCCTGTTTCATTTATTTGTACCTTCTGCCTGGTCCCTGAGGTCTCCCTTCCCTTCACAGGTTTGGGTTTGAAGGCAAGCAACACCCAGTTGATTTCCCTTTTGTCATTATGCCTGCAATTCCACCTAGCCGCCACTAGGTGAATAGTAAACGTGTACTTAGGTTTCCCTCAAGTGTGTGGTTATTGAGTCAAAGTCAAATGCAGTGTGTATGATTGGACATTGCCTGAGAACTGAGGATGGAAGGAGCAAGTCCGAGAATCCTGAGACCTTGTGTATATGACTCAAAATGAGATATTTAAAGACTCCCAGAGTTCAGGCAGAGGTGAAGAAAACCGTAAACACCGTATACCACAAGACGGTTTCCACATTAGCAGTGACATCCATGAAGGATGTTCTCCCCGTCAATAGCTGTTTGTTTTGCAAATATTGAAAGATGAGGACATTTTTATGACTTGAGACCTTTGTGGGACCCAGAATCACGATTGCATAATCCAGACACATCCAGACTACATACTTTCCTTCATAAGCATACAGGAAAGCCTGAAGCACTTTGCTTCCTCCCAGTCCTCAGAGACTCCATCCCTCTTGGGAGAGGGTCCTGGCTTGGGGGTGGCTTTGCTTCATGGCCTGTGCTGTAAAGCATGCCTTGAGCTCCATATGTATTCATATTCACTTTCTCTGCCCACACTCAAGTCAGCGAATCCGTCAGCCTGAGTTCTAGAGACCTAGGAACCCACATTCCCGAGTACCAGATTGGGGCCTTGTTTGACGTGGAAGCACATTCCATTCTCCTGGAAAACAGGATGCTTCTAACTCATCCCATTGGGGGAGCTGGAGTCGGGGGAAGGAAACCAGAGCTCAGCTCTCAGGAAGGGTGCATTCCTGATTATGGGAACATCAGCCTGGGCTCACGCCAGGTCCTTCTGTCCCACTGGCAAGCTGTGAGTAGGAGATGTCCTCAGTACCACTTGGACTTTTTCAGTTGGCTGCCACACATGGACATCCACAGTCCTATGTTTTTGGTCTTCCCCTCATTAAACCTGCTTTCATACCAGACTGGAAGCCCTGCAACGTTTGTGTGGCTGCCATAGTTTACATGCCTGGACATTTAAACCTGGAGCACAGAACTAAGCAAGAGAGAGAAGTGGCACTGAATCGCCTCTCAGACCTAATCCACCAGGTGTGGGGTGGGATGGGGAAGTTTCTAGCATCTCTGAAGCCCACTCACCTACTTTCTCTGGCCCTGGAGGCTTCCTGAGCGCTGATTGCTGCCCTTTCCATTTCCAGGAGAGGTGGCTGAAGGCCTTGGGAGTGTGGGCTTGGTTTCAGGTGCTCTAATTCCACCTCGGTGTGCAGGACCCCGGGAGTCTGGATAAGGCTGGGCTTAGTCACTGACTGTTTTCTGGTGGTGAAAACACCTTTGGGGTAGGAGGCAACCCTACTTCTCTAGGCCCTTTGGGAGTTGACTGAAGTCACCTTTGGGAGTGGCTGGTGAGTGAGTCTGGGGGTTTCAGTTGTGGTTTCCCCAATTCCCTAGTCACTAGTGTCGTGTATATATGGTGACAGGTCTATTCTTTCATGACCCCCACCCCCTCTTTCCTGGAGTAGGAACACTAGACTCCAGTTCTAAATGGAGTAGGAATTACTCGGAGATAGCACTTGAGTGTGGAAATGACAAGATCTTTGAAGTCAGACAGAATTATATTCAAATTTTGGCTTAATAATTTACTGTGCGAGCTTGGACAAGTTGCTTAACCTTTCTGGCCCTTAGCTTGCTCACCTGTAAAATCAAGGCTACTGCCTCCTTGAGTTGGTATGTCAACTAAATGAAGTGACTGTGAAATACCTAATTGTGTGCCTTGTGAGCATTAGCCCTTCTCCCCGTACCTCCTGCCCCCTGAGGCAGCTCAGGGGTGTCATCTCAATTACCAGCACTCTGTCCAAACAGGGGATTCTGATCATGACCCCTGGAATGGAGTAGCCAAAAATACGGACTCAGTGCTGTAGGGAGTGAGGCCAAGCCTTGTCCCTGCCCCACCCCAAGAATGTTCACAAATGAGGGCGATTCCAGCTCTTGGCCTTCTCTTATCAGTGTTTCCAGGGCTGGTTGCTCAAGCTCACATTCCTCTAGAGTGCAGCCCTTCAGCCAGTGCAACCTTCCAGACAAAAGTAGTGTTCCTAGCTTCCTGGTGCCACCAGCCAGTTTCATCCCAGGAGTTCCTGCTCTTCAGAGACACTATTCTGCATGCTCATGTGAGCCTGCTATGTAGAAAAAGCCCCTGAGTTGGTGTATGACCTTGGATGTACTGGAAAGGTGTCAAATGAAGAATTTCTATTTCCTCCTTCCCTCGTTCTGCCCTGCCTCTCTCCTCTCCACAAATAAGCTTACTCCAGGGGAAGTGTGGGGCTAGCTGCTGGGGATACAAAACAAAAGGTAAGAAGCAAGGGAGGTGAATGAACAGCTGTAGGAACCACAACTGTGCCAGCACAGTGATGGAGGGTTGCAGGGGATAGAGTTGTGGGGGCACAGCATAGGGAGAAGGTGGGACCAAAACTTCTGGGAAGAAACCTGGAAGGAAGGTGAGCCTGAGACATAGCAAAGAGGGTCAGGAAGGTGTCCTGAGCAGACTGGATATCATGAGAAAATGAAGGGGCCAGGGTCAACAGAACATGGCTCATTTGAGAGGTGCAGGTAATTGGGGGAGGGCCAGGGCATGGCAGGGAGGGACGGGGTGGACAGACTGGCAGGACCTCAGACTGCAGAGGACCTGATAGATAACACAGGGTGCTGGAGTTTTATCCTGGCCATAACAGGGACCACAGAAAAGCTTTAAGCAAGGGAATGACTTGGTCAGATTTGCTATTTAGGAAAAGGATCCTTTACTTCATGCTTCATACAATTAGGCTCTAGAACCCAACCATTTGCCCAGTGCTACTGAGTATATTTCCATAGTCTGAGAGGCTCACTTCTCAACTGTGGTGTAAAAGCAAAGCAGCGACTGGGTAGGAAGGGAGGAAGAGAGGGGCCAGGTGTCAGGATAGAAAATGCATGAGGGTGAGGGATATGGTTGTTCTGGACCTGCTTCTCATAGGTACTTAACCTTGTTTCTACCAAAAATGCCGAAGGGTAGAGTTTGACAATTTGAAGCTTAACAGGGTCCTTCTGGCTTATCCCAACCATATCTTCAGCATCCCCGTTTTACAGAAAAGGAGACCAAAGCCTGGAGACATCCGCCAGGTTCCCATCATTCCTCAGGGAGCTTCAGTGCTCCCCCTGGTGCTCTCAACCTGCCTGCCCCGGGTGTGGATGGGGAGTCCACAGGAGGAAACAACAGATATGAGAGTCATCCCGGGCTCTTCTAGTTCTGGTATTTTTCATTTAAAGAAGATGCTGGTCATGACCCATAAATTAATTTCATCACCCACTAATTGGTTACAACCCACAAGATGATACAACATGAGCACTAAAATGAAGACTGGGGCAGGGGCGAGGTATCTGTCTTCATCCAAAATGACTTAATTTTATCTGTTTTAAGTAAAACCTGCATTTACCAGAAGATTGGCAAAAACTTTATGGTGTAAAATGGAATAATTAATTTATTACATGATTGATTAGTTCAAGAGTCATCTGTTAAGCATCTACACTGGATTAAGCCCTGGGATACAGCCATGAATAAAAGCATAATGCCTCTCTTGAGGCACATATAATCTAAGGTGGAAAGAAACCCATAAAGAATCATTTTTAATATAATGCTGTAAGTGCTAAGTAAGGGAATGTGTGTGTGATGAGAGCCCAGGGCAGGGGCACCAAAGCCTTTCAAGAGACTTTCCCAGAGATGGTGATATCTCGGTAGAATTGTTAAGGAGGAGTAGGTGTTAGGCGGGAGGAGCCAGGATAGGGCAGGAAAATTTCAGAAGGAGGAGGGCAGAGGTCCAGGATGGGCAGTCAATGCAGTGTGATACTCCACACGGTGCTCAGGAAACCACAGCTACAAGTGTCGGGTGGGAGGGGGGAAGTGGTGGTGGATGAGATGGGCAGGAAAGGTGGGGCTGGACTCTGGACTTTTCCTCTAGGTAGTGGCGAGTTATTCCCATGCTCCTCTGTTTTAACTGACACATATCATGTGTATGTATAAAGTGTACAACACATTGATTTGGTGTACTTATAAATTGCAAACTAATCATAGCATTAGCTACCGCCTTCATCCCATCAGTTACCATTTCTTTTTTTTTGAGATGAGAACATTTAGGATAAGATCTCCTCTCTTAGTAACATTCAACTATATGGTACATTAATAGCTACAATCACAACGCTGGGCATTAAATCTCCAAAATTGTTAATCTTTTAACCAAAAGCCTAAGACCCTCTGACTAATATCTTCCCATCCCTACCTCCTCCAGGCAGCACCATATTCTCCGAGTTTGTCTTTTTTTAGATTCTGCATATAAGTGATATCACTCAGTATATATCTTTCTCTGCCTGACTTGCTCCACTTAGCACAATGCCCTCAAGGTCCATCTAAGTTGTCACAAATGGCAGGATTTCCTTCCTTCTTATGGCTGAATAATATTTGTGTGTGTGAGTGTATGGGGGGACATTTTTCTTATCTGCTCATCCATTGGCAGACACTTAATTTGTTTTCATATCTTGGCTCCTGTGAATAATGCTGCAGGGATCGTAGGAGTGCAGCTGTCTCTTCGAGGTCCTAATTTCGACTTCTTTGGATACATACCCAGAAGTGAAATGGCTGGCTTTCATGGTATTCCCTTGAGGACCCTCCTTTGTGGGAGGGTCCCACAAAGGACCCACTTTTCATAGTGGCTGCCCCAATTTATATTCCCACCAACAGTGTACTAGTTCTCTCCATGTTCCTGCCAACAGTAGTTATCTCTTGGCTTTTTGGTAAGTCATTCTAACGGGGTGAGGTGATATCTTACTATGGTTTTGATTGCATTTCCCTGCTCATTAGTGATGTTGAGTATCTTTTCATGGACCAGTTGTTTATATGTATGTCTTCTTTGGAAAACTGTTTAGTTTCTCTTCCCATTTTTTAATAGGGCTGTGAGGTTTTCTTTGCTCTTGAATTGTATGAGCTCTTAATATATTTTTGGATATTTGCTGATTGGGTACTTTTGAAAGTTGAAAGCTCTTATATTTTTCTTGGAAAACTATCAAAATGATCACGCGGCCCCTCCAGCCTCTAATGTTATCCTAATTTGACAGGTGAACATTGGTTTAGGGTTGTGATAATTTTCATTTCCCTGACCACTGGTGAAGTGAAGCATTTTTCATGTATTTATTAGCTATTTGTACTTATACGTGTCCTTTGCCCATTTTTCTACTGGGATTTTAATATTTTCTTATTGATTTATATGAGTTTTTATGAATATTAAGGATAACAACTCTCTGTCATATTTAGTGCATATATTTTCTCCAACCTTGTCATTTGCCTTTTAGTTTTGTTTAGAATGGTTTCTGACATCCAGAAGTTTTACATTTGGTGTAGTCAAATGTATTGATTTTCTTTCCCTTAGTGATTTTTTTTCCACTGCTTTTATGCTTAGAAAATCCTTTCTCATCCAGAGAGCGAATAAATATCATTGAAATGTTTGAAGCAGCGGAGTGGTATGGGTGGATGATTAATAATAAAATTCACAGGTTTGATGTAGTGGCAAAAAAGGAAACTGGGTTAAAAAAATTAAACCTTCCTTCTTTATCCACCCCAAACCCAGCCCAAGGTTAAAGTCGGGAATGGCTAGGCATTAAAGAAAAGGACTGGGCAGATTGGGAACAATGGGGGGAGTCTTGAAGGACTAGCAGGAGGTTGGACAGGCAGACAGGGTGAGTTGAATAAGTATGAGGAGGACGTTACATGTCCCAAGGTAAGATCTGAAGGCACGTAGCATGTTTAATTAGACTCTTAGCTGAGACAAAGCAGTGATGGGAGAGGGGATTAAGAAGGGGTCGGGGAAGGCCAGAGGGCTCATAAATCATGTGAAGAGGTTAGGACTTCATTCTGAGAACAATGGTGAACCACTGAAGACAGAATCCAAGTAATTCTTGGTGACTCAGGAGCAAGTCTGCATAGAACTTTGTTTGAGAAGGCACAGTCTCCCAGTCAAAAACAACTAGAAAGAAAGGCCAATGACAGCATCCCACTGACCATGGCACTGGTAGGCGCTCTTTAGAGAATAAACTCTCTTCATCTGGACCAGATGGCGGGCAGACAATATCTGCTCTTATCCTTGCCTTTCCCTCCATTCCTAGCGCTGGGAAAGAGGCTGAGCTTTGGAGGCAGACTGACCTTTCTGGCAGATTCTGACTCTGCCCCTCCAAAGCCATCTCGTTTCCCACCTGTCTGCCTCCCTCCCTTCCACAGATGTCATTGGATCTCTCTTATATGGGCAGAGCAGAGATAAACCACAGAATTTCTGTGCTTGTAAGATTATGGACTGGAGGGAAGAGAGAGATTACTTAAGTGAGTGATTACTTAAATACATAGAAAATTTAAAGTTTTAAAATATTTTAAAAAGAGAGCCAGGATCTTATGAAAGATTATTAGGGAAATGAATTGTGAAGATGTCAATGACTGCTCACTTCTATTGAAAGGGATCTACTCTCTGCAGGGTAAGCAGGAGTTCAGAGATGAAGGTGTGGGGACGCAAGCCACAGTACATGTGAAGGTACCTGGGCGGGAGGACCAGACCTGAGACAGTGCCATTGTGACTGGAGAACAGATGGGACAGGTGACAAAGAGGCAGGAGGGCAATCATGCCAGACCTTGTAGGTCAGGTGGAGGACTTTGATCTTTATCTGGAAAGCAATGTGAATCCATATTCAAATGGCTCATTCAGAGCTGGTAGGTTTGGAGAGGTTTGGAGATAGAGACACAATCAGCTTTGCATTTTGAAAAGATCCTTTTAGTTTCTATCTGGAGGACCAATTGGAGGGGGCCAGGGTAGATTGGGGACACCCAGAGTGGTTGAATCAATCTAGGCAAGAGATGATGGTAACTTGGTCTAGACATGGAGAGGGAGACAGAATATTAGGGGACTGAATAATTTCATAGATACTTAGGAAGTCCAATAAATAGAATTTGATTAAATAAGTTTGGATATGAGACAGCGATGCGACATAATGGGGGTGTCAAGAAAGACTCCTAGGTTTTAGGTTGATGCACACACTTACATTGGAGATCGAAATCACTGGCACAGGAAACACCAGCCAAGGGTCAGATTTGGGAAAGATGTTGAGGTCATCTGGACTTGAAGGGTTTGAGGTGCATTTGAAATATCTGAGTTGAGTTAGATACAGTGGTTGAAGCGCAGAAAGGGAAGAGGGTAAGACTTCATTCCAAGAACAATGGTGAGCCACTGAAGATACAACCCAAGTAATTCTTGGTGCCTCAAGAATTTGCCCATTTTTCTACTGGGATTTTAATATTTTCTTATTGATTTATATGAGGTTTTTCATGGATCGTTATTAGAGTTATGGCTTTGGGCACAAAGCGAGGGAAAGAGTATGCAGTGAAAACAGAAGAGGGCCATAAGGAACTCTAACATCTGATTTTGGGACAGTCTAGGCTCTCAGAGAATTATTTTGGTGGTTAAAGGAAATAACATATGCTCAGGGCCTGGCATGTAGTGGGCACCCAATGAATGCTAGATACACTCCCTTCTCTCCTTTTCTCTACTCTGTTCCCTTAATTTTATTCCTCTCAATTTTCTGGCTCCCTGTATTGCAGAGACTTAAACCTATTTCTTCCAACTTGAGAGGGTCCCAAGGTACCAGAATGCACACCAGGCAAGCACCCCCTTCTCCAGGATCCAGTCTTGGAGCCCCTGGTCTTTGAGGGTGCTCCCACACTGAATGCAGGTACTTTTGGCTTCTGTTTAGTCAACTAATGACCAGCACTCGCCTAACCAAATTTTTTGGTGCACTCAACAACATCTACCTTAGAATGAATGATAATTGTGCCACCTCATATTTCTAGAACATTTTGTATTTTTTTCAGAGGAATTCTACAATGATTATCTCAGTTGTTCATCACAGGATTTTTCATTATGAAATGCATTTGCATACTTTATTTACCTGTAATCCTTTCCCCACTGCTAAAACAATAGCATTTTCAGCAAAAACACCTATGGATGACTTATGAATTCATTCTTATTCTCAAGCTTGCTTTCTCTTGTTTTCCCATTTTACTTTTAAATCATCAGTTTTATCTTCCTGGCCATATTCCTTTCACATGTTTCAGTGATTCCCAAAAATCACAATTCTGTATTTTTGCTTCGTGTTTCGGCATTTGCCCTCTTCATCTCTTCTTCACCAGCTCCAAGGCTCTTGCTCTCAAAGCATGGTTCTGGCACACGCAGAAGCTCACATTTTTGACACCTCTTCACCTCATTTTTCTCCGAGGCAGGTGCTTTTTACTCTGCATTGAAGCTTCCTATTAGCTTTAACTAGACATTTGTTATGCAAGACAACCTGGGATTGTGAGGCTTCATCCAAGTTCTTCTTTTGCTCCTGGCATCTGAAAGATTCTTTTCCGCTTCTCAGATTTAGATCACTCATTCCCCGCCCCGTCCTTCCCCAAACTCTCCAGCTTTCCTTTCCTGTAATCTCGATCTCCATCTTCTTTAAGCTTTGTCCATTCTCTCATTAAGCATGTGTTGAACATGTGTCGAATACCTACTATGAGCCAGTTTCTGAACCCCAGTAGGGATTCAAAGACCCACAACCAGGCCCTTGACCTTGTAGTGTCCATAGTCTGTAACAGTGGGCTGCAAACCTGATGGCACATTTGAATCACGTTCTGAGGAATTAAAAAAAAAATACAGATGCCAAAGTCCCAGCCCTAGAGATTCTGATTTAATTGGTCTTGAGTGAGATCCAAGAATTGTTATTTTTAAAAAGAGATTCTAATGTGCAGTCAGGGGTGAGAACAACTCACTGGCCTAATGGATGAGACAGATGTGTAAACAAGTGATTTTAATACAACATGAAGGCAGAAGTAAGCACAAGAGAATGCCCTTCAGTCTGGGAGAAAGCAGGGGCATTTACCTGGAATGGATGAATCAGTGTCCATTCCGTTCTAGGAAACCTTTTCCCAGCGCACTCCCTCCCTCCCATTTTCCCAGCACAACAGACAAAATGAAAGCCTCTCTTGCAGAAGCTTTTCCTTCTGTTTTCTTTGAGAAAGGAAAGTAATTATGAGCATGGATTTACAAGTGAAAGTAAACTGGATCCATTGCCCAATCCTGTTACTTGCTAGCTGTGTGACCTTAGATAAATTGCTTAACCACTCTTAAATCTCAATGCTCTTGTCAAAAAAAAAGTGTGTGTATGTGTGTGTGTGTGTGAATTGAGGAGCTGACATATGTGCTTAGTTCATGGCCTTACAGCAAGCAGTCGGTCTGTAGCTATGTATACTTTGAAGCATCACACACACTAATGATGTGCGTGTGTGTGTGTGTGTGTGTGTGTGTGTGTGTGTGTGATACTTCTTCCAGCAGCAAGTACTCAAAGGATCTTCTGTGTTTGCCTCCCTGCAGTCCCTGGCTGCCCCAGGGTGACACTTCACTTAGTCGACCTTCATGTACTTTCCGAAGACTGGTATAGCCTCCTTGTGCATTTTCCTCTCCAGGTTCTTTCTTTTTGCTTCCTAGGTGTTTTGCATTTTCTTTGCTTCCAAGGAACTTTCTCCTGGCCCATTGGTTCAAAGCTTATTGTGGATCTGAACATGAGGACTCCCCCACAATGCCCTCTGTTGGCCCTGTTGTGATTTTTCTCATGATGGCCGAGGGGTTTGCTGCCCTCCATCATAGCACCCCAGCCTTTCTTGCACCCCCTCTGTGCATTGGCGTAGTGACTTGCTGCGCTTGTGGTGGATCTTGTCTCAGTGGTGGGCTCCAGCTGATCAGAGCCACCCACTGGCCTTTCTAAACGTGTTATTTCCCCAACTAACTGTCTCCTGTTCCTGGGACAGGAGGCTAAAGGCTTGGTCTTGAAACAGTTTAGACAACTCCATAGCTAGATCCCGAGTCCCTGGGGCCCTGTCTTGGTTTTATTGCTTGGTCAGTTCTGGATTTATGAGGTTAGCAGGAAACCACATTCTCCTGCTACAGCCCCCACCCGCTTGCAAAGCCTTTCCTTGCCCCTGCAATAGTTATAAATGCTGCTCTGTTCATGCTTTCTCACTGGGCTCTACCCTCATCTGTCTCTTCTTTTCTTTCAGCTCCACAGGAGCCCTCTGATCTCCTTGCATTTCCTAGGAATGTCTGCACATGGCACTCCACTCCTGCCTGCCAATCTTCTTTCTCTCCTAATTACCAGGATTCTGTTTACATAGACATCTCACTTTGCTTCTTTGATTTTCTTTTTAGTGATTTCAGTTTCAATCCATCATCTTTACCATTTCTCTCTCTGCTCCTCATTACTTACTTCCACAAATGGTATTATGTTTTGCTCCTTGCAACTTTTGGCTTTATTCTTTCCTGTGAGAGGCTTTCTTCTCTTGCCATTGCAGGTGACCCAGTCCCACTAGGCTTATGAAAGGTGAACATGACTCCCTGTTGTTGATCACTGTGGTGGCTGCTAATTTCCCCTGACCTCAGGGGACTGGGTGTGCCCTCCATGCCCTCGCTTCCCCTGTGGGAGGACACGTCCCATGTCCACTTTCTGAGGTCCATGGGCCTCTTAAGCCATGCCTGGGACTACTGTAGTAACTACTTTCCTGTTTTGAAATATGAAAACAAGACTTAGCATGGAGGAAAATGAGGCTTAAGAAGGGGAACTCACTCTTCAAGCCCCTGCTGCCAGTAAGGGAAGAACTGTGAGGAGAATGCTTGCTGAGGAAGTCCCACTCCATTGCTTGTCCCAGGGTTCCACCCTGGAAATGACAGCCTGGGAGTGGGGGTGGGGGCTGGGAGGAGCTCTGGATCCGCTCTCAGGAAGCTGCCATAAAACCCCTATTGATGTGAGCTTACTGGTCTGTGGGATTCATGTTTTAGAATGACAGATGAATCACTGCGTTTCTATTTATTTTTAGGATGTCAGCCACAGGGACTCTGGGAACAAAATTCAGCAACATCTTTCCTTGTGCACTAAATAGAAGGCATGCAACTTCTTTCCAGTGACTTCTGGTTTGAACATGGCTTTGGTCAAACTTCTGTGTTCTATTTGGATGAGATTCCAAGCTATGGGGCCATACCCTATCATTCCACTTGACTTCAACCTGGTGCTTCCTGCACGGGTGGAATCAGGGTGTGTGTGTGTGTGTGTGTGTGTGTGTGTGTGTGTACAGGCAGGCACAGGTATGCACATTTAAGGGTAGGGGCTTGCTGTTATTTAAACTATGATTAATCCTATTAAAGTTGGTTTTAGAGAGTGGGGTCCTTGGGTTAACTCTGGGAAAAGTTTCACCAGAGCTCTCCTTTCAGCAGCACCAGCGAGTTTCCCAGGCGAGTTTCTCCACAAGACAGAGGTGTTAGCTATATCCAAAAGGACAGGTTTATTATAATAGGGAGGGAAGGGTAAAGAATGCTTGCACAGACATAAGTGGGCAGAAAGAGCTGCCCCCAAAGGACAGGTTTGCTAAGAGAGGTCTGCACAGTCTCAGGTGGATGGCCTTGGGAGGAGCTACCCCTGCTGCTTTGCAAAGGGAGAGAGTTGATGGCAAGGAGCTCCTGCATGGGCCAAGTTGGGTGGAAGGGCTGCGGCTCCAGTTCTACAAAAGGAAACAGTTGGTGAAGAAAAACACCGGCACAGTCTCAGGTGGGTAGAAAGGCTCCTGCCTCTTGTCAGTGCAGAAATTGCCCTGATAAGGTCTTCTCTTTGGGAGGGGCTCATTCCTTTGTGGAGTTGTTAATGTTTGTTAATTATGAATAACTACAGAATTTGAAAAGGACCAGAGATTCTCCAGTGTCCCTCAATCTCCACATACTCATCCTTTTCCTTTGGCCTGCGCTTCCTGATACTCTCTCTAGCAGTCTGAAACTTGCTCTAGAAGTTGGCACCTGAGGGTTTTTCTTTTCTATAGGTGTTAATCACTTCTACCCCCACCTTTGGGGCTAGCTCCCAGCATGGCATGAGTCAGGTTTCTGGTCTAGTGGTGCCTCCTTTCCAACTTTTTTACTCTTAAACTTCATCACTATGACTTATAAGGGGAGACCTATTTTGATGGGCAAGAGGGAACGTTTTTCCTCTCCTCACCTTGTTTTAGAAATTCCACTCAAGCTTTCTCTTCGCAGGAAAGAGTATGTGTGGTGTCTCTCTGTTCCATTGTTTATTCCTGCAGGAGTGTCTCGAATGACTTGGACAGAGGCTGACACTGGCCGCCTGCCTTTCACAAGTGTACAGGGTGATCGTGATTTCATAGCAGGAACCAAGCCAGGCGCCCCTCAGGTGGTTCTCCCACCTTCTCTTTTACTCGCATTGTGGAGCACATTTGGTCCAGGGCAGGGCTACCTTCTAGAAGGCGTGTACCTTCGTTCATATAGTTTCCTCTGTAGGCCTGCTCATGCCTCTGCAAGCAAGCTGTGGGTTGTGTGTTGGGGATATGCTCCATCCTTAGTTTTGGGAGTTAGGAAGTTCCTCTCCTTCATGCAACATGATTCGGATTCTCCAACACCGACCCTAGGGAGACCCGTTGCTTTAGAGCTGGCACCTAGCAGAGCACGTGGATAAACTTGATATTTGCTTCCCATTTGGCTTATGCTCCTGCTGTGTCTATGCATAGATTTGATCTCATCAGAACTTGGAGGAGAGGAGAGCAACATGCTACTAACATCTGTCATCATGGGAAAGGCGTGATAAAAAATCTTAGCAGCATAAACAGTGTGAGAATGTTCACACGTAAACCCATTAAGTTCAGAAACACACAAGGTAAGCTTAGGACAAATGAAAGGAGAAGCCAACTAACCCCTTGTGGGACTCACTGCCACCGTGCTGAAGGGTTTGAATGCTGAGAGAAAGCTTAGGAGCCAAGGGACTCACGTGCACTCGGCCCTGTTGCTGTCAGGGGCTGTTTTAAACACCTTCTAGGCATTAATCAATTGAATCTTCACAAATGATGAGTGACCTTCCAAGATGAGTATGATTATTCCCTCTGACTTGAGGCTCTGAGAGATGAAGGCGCTGGGCCAAGAAACCAGGAGGACTTAATAGCAGATTTGGGATTAGAACCCAAGTCCATTTTCAGGAGCTTGGGCCAGATCTGCACGTGGTCCCCAATACAGTGACGTCTCTTCCCTGGAAGGGTTGCCATGGGGAGGACAGCCTGATCTCAGGCCTCCTGCTGGCCAGATGGACACGTGTAGCTGTCTCTTTCTTAAGGGACAAAGTTCCCAAGGTGCGACTGGGTGCTGCAGTGCTGGCTGGTTGCCAGCTGTGTGAAGCAGAACACCCGGACAGCAGCTTAGGACCAAGACAGAGGAAGAAACCAAGTTCATGTGCTTTTCTCTGGGTGTTAGGCTGCTGCCCCCTTATTTGTGCTCCTAGCACCATGGAGAGCTTGCAGGAGAGAATTGGCACGTGTTACTTTCCCTTCCTTTCCAGGTAAAAGTTATCTTTTCATTCCTAGTTGTTTTCCTGAGACATATTTAAATCCTAGTGAGGACCGACTCCATGCTGAGATCCTGCCTAGGAACTCCTGCTTATCCGTTAAAACTTGACTAGCAGTTTCCTCCTCCCTCTTAGGTCTGGGCTTTCTCTCTGCCTGGAACATCCTCTGTGTTACTCAGTCTTCCTCAAGTTACTGCTGTTTTCTGCTGTTGCTTAATATAATAACAACTAACACTTAAATAGTAATACTACATGCCAGGCACCATTCCAAGTATTTTATGTTTATTTTTTCACATAAATTGTTGAATCAACAATCTTATAGTATAAGTACCATTATCATTCCCATTTTGCAGATGAGAAAAATGAGGCACAAAGAGATTAAATAACCTGCCCCAGGTTACTTTGTCAGTGAATGGCATATTTGGAATTGTCTTCAAGTCTGTTTCCAAATACAGAAATTGGTATGCATGGTACGTGAAGGAACATCAGTTGAGTTTAAATCCTGATACTACCACTTAAACCTTTGTGAGTGTGGGAGGTGGCTTAGCCTATTAGGTCTCACTTTTCTCATCTCTAAAAGAGGGTAATACACCCAACATCATAGGGTTGCATATCAGGTTTAAAAGAGATAAACAGTAAAAGTGTCAATCATTCATGAATAAGTAATAAATATTAGTTCTCTTCACGGCCTCTTCCAACTTTGGATTGAATTATACAAATATAAAACCTTAGCACATAATAATAGGATGCAAGATCAGGAAAGGAGCTTAGTTGGGACTTAGTGCAATGCACTGACTGAAGGATAAGGAAGTGACAGCATCTATTATACAGTAAGGTGGTGACTGTGACAGATTGCAAGTTACCTTCTTTAAGATCTAAAGAATCTTCCTTGGTGATAGAGGCTGGGTTCATGGCTTCTCAGAATAAGACCACATTTCCTAGACTTCCTTGGAGTGAATGTGGCCCTTTGACTCTGTCCTGGCTAATGGGATGTCACTGGAAAAGTCCTGGGATGCTCTCTGGAAGACTCCTGAAAAAAAAAAAAAAAAAAAGAGAGAAAGCTGGTCCTTCTCTTCCATTTTGCTGCTTGGAAGGCAGATCTGATAACTGTAGCTCTAGCTTTCATCTTGGGACCGAAGGCTAAGTGACACCTTGGGAATGTTAGAGCTTCACACTATCCCAGAGTTGTTATCTGTCTCTGGATTTATTTCACATGAGGCAGAAATAAAATTCTGTCTTGTTTAAACTACTGTTATTTGGGTTTCCCTTTACTGTCAGTTGAACCTAATCCTAATTGACAGCATTAAATGTGGACTGGAACAAAAGTCAATAAATGTTTCTTGAATTGACAGTGGGTCCCCAAGAGAAAACTGGCCTGCCTTTATCCATCTCTGCAGCTACTGGTGTGAGAGCCTGGGGTTTTCACGATAAAACCCTGAAGTTGTGAACTTAAAGCCCTGAAATCGCTCCTGCCTTGTGGGTATGGCAGGCTTGACTCTGGGAAGTGGGCTGTGGCAGAAAGGGATTCTCGGGTATGGTGGCTTCTGGATCTTCCTTCTCTACCCCCCGGGGGTGAACCCATGGGCAGAGCCGTCCCTTCATTCAGAATGTGGGTCTCTTTTCTAGTTGGCCCCTTGAGCGCTAAGTTGGTGACCTGAACACGCCTGCAAAAGTCCAGAAGGATTCTTGAGGTGAACTGATTACCTCTCCTGTTATTTCTGTTGCTGTTACTGGCAAGTTTTGAAATTGTTGGTTTCTTTTTCTTTTTCTTAAAAGATATGTTCCTCTTTTTGCTTTTTCCCCCTTTTTTGAATTCATTTTTTCATCATGAAATATTTCAAAGATCAGACAACACTAGAAAGAACATAATGAATGGCTATTTACCCGCCATTAAGCTTTATCAAATCTTAACATTGTGTCATATTGGCAGCAGTTCTCATTTACAGAAATAAAGCATTCAATGGAATTGAAGTTCCCTGTATGTTCTACTCCCATCCCGATTCTTCTCTGTCCTCCTTAGAGGTAGCTATTACCATGAATCCAGTGTCTATTATTCCTATGTATGTTGTTACATCTTTACTACATATTTATGTATCCATTAATACAATATGGCATTATTCTGTAGGGTTTTAAATTTTATTTATAAATTATAGCATAGTCCATGTACCGTTGGGTATTCCACGGTATAAATATGTCAGATTCTGTTCTCTATTTTCCTATGATAAATATTCAAGTTATTTCCATTTTTCTTTTCTATAATGCAGACAGTGCTGTGATGAAATCCTGTGCTTATCTCCTGGGGCACATGTGACTGAGTTTCTTTAGGACAAATGTCGCCCATAGTTCTGTGGCCCATAGTTCTGGCCGCCACCTGTTTTTTGCATGAAGCAGCAAACTGAGTATTTTTTTTTTATTTTCATTTTGAAAATTATGGTCAAATATACATAAAATCTACCATGTTAAAGTATGCAGTTTAGTACTAAAAAATCTTTGCATTATTATGTGCCCATCACCACCACTCATCCACAGAATTTCTTTTTATAACCTTGCTACAACTTTTATTTCTCCAGGTAGTCAGGATTGATCATCTTCTTAGTGCTCTGTGCAGGTGGTGGGCCTACCTGGGAGGGCCCACCCCATTTGAAGGGCCCACCCCATCTGAAGGCCTCACTTATGTTCAGCAATTGCTGATATAATTTCCTTTTCACTGATAAGAACAGAGTTTTGAGAAGAGGAAAGCAGTATTATTTATTTACTGACAAATGAGGAGGTTAGCACACTGGTTTGAAAGAATAGCAGAATATAAGGGTATTTAACAAGAATTATAAGGACAAGAAAGAGGGGAGTGTATTAGGGTCAACACCCCCTTTCTTGTAATATAAGTGTCTGGTGATTTGGTTGACATCACCTTGTTTTCATCACCATCTGGTGATCAACATTTTGACATTGTCTTTGCAAGTTTCTGTCCTTGGCTTTGTTTTGAATTTCTTTGCAGATGGCCTTTTGTCTTCAGAATATAAGAGAAAAACAAGATGTCAGATAAACATATGAATCCAGGTTTGTGAAACTTCAAGGGGGGAAGAAAGTGTCCCTTTCCAAACAAAGAGAGATATTTTATCACTAACTCATCCAACTGGTAGTAGCAACATGTGTTTGTACAAGGGCAGGGTTATGTACTTTTTCATCTTCCCTAACTGAAGTCCTGCTCATTAAACAATTGTTTCATATTCCTCATTCCATCATCTTTCTTTCTGTTTCTATGAATTTGACTATTCTGCTGGAATCATAAAGTATTTGTCCTCTTGTGAATGGTTTATTTCATTTACCATAATGTCTTCAATGCTTTCCATGTTGTAACATGTGTCAGAATTTTCTTCCTTTTTTAAGGCTGAATAATATTCCATTGCATGGCTATACCACAGTTTGTTTATTCTTCCACCCATTGGTGGATGGTTTTCACACTTTTAATGATTAAGAAATAGTAGGAAAAGTATTTTGTAACATGAAAATTGGATAAGGATTAGATTTCAAGGCCCACAAAAATATTTTTCTGGAACATAACTCACAGACATTCATTTAAGTATCATCTCTAGCTGCTTTCATGCTATAATGGAGGGCTTGAGTAACTGTGATATAGAACAAATAGACTGAAAAGCCTAAAACATTGATTTTCCAGTCTTTTACACAAAGAGTTTTCTGACCCCTGCTCTATGGTGTGTAACCATCTAGAGGTAGAATACTTGATGGGTAAGGAATATGCAACTTCAGCTTTGCTAGGTGTTATGAAATTCTCCAAAGTAGTAGAACCAAGCAGCATTTGATTTTTATTTAACAGTCAGACTATAAACAAAGGCACCAGAAGAGTCCTTAAAAGGCATGTGTGTACTCAAGTTTTGTGGCTGCATAACAACTTTGAAATTTCAATGGCTTCTAATAAATATTTTTTTTCTGGGCTTTCTGGCCTACAAATAGGGTTTGACTGGTCTATATGGGCTCAGCTGGATTAGGCTCCAAGCTGTAAGTTGAATCAGGCCTGCTCCACATGCTCTCCTCCAATTTGTAGACAAAATTTTCTTATTGAAAAGGCAGTTCTAAAGAGACGATTCAATGGCACGATTGCATTTCAAGACTTTTCTAGTGTCTTGCAAACATCCCATTAATTAAAGCCTAGATACACCTAAAGTCAAGAGCTGGGGAGAGAGTGTCCACCAGGAAGCTCTTACCAGGAAGCTGGGTGTTGGTGTATAACTCTTCCGAATGGGAGTGAGGATCTGAGACCAAGACGCAATCTACCACAGACATCAGCATTTTTTTTTTTAAGCTTCAGAACATTTTCTTCAAAGAAAACCTTATGTGGAATTTTAATATACAATCTGGAGAAGAGTAAAGCAGCTCTGATTGAAGTGAGGCTGGTGGCAGTGGGGAGGACCCTACCGCTCCACTTCCCTCTACTCCCCTGCAGTGCCTCCTGGGACATCTTGGAAAAGTCCCGAAGCTCCAAGCACTGTCATCAGTCTCCCACTCCTCTTGCAGGGATGTAATGGCTCGTTCTCTCCTGCAGGATCCGGGATCAGAAGCCAGGCTTAAGCTGGAGCAGGCCCTCTCCAATAACTGGGTCTCAACATGCAGCCCAGAAAGACCATCTCCTGGAAAACAGGTGTGAAGAGGATCTCATGTTATGAGTTTTCTGCCAGGGGGTTTGTGGCTCGTAATTGCCACCTCTGATTTCCACCAGGGTCTGGCTGTATCTTTTGAACAGGCAGCCCGATTGCTGCTTCAAGATCTGAGCCATTGGCCAGTCCAATCTCATGTAGCTTCTCTACTTCTTTGCTCTCCCCTCTGTAGTAGACACCCACACAGGAAAGTGAAAATTCTCTGGTGATAGACCAGAACACCCCCCACTGGGGCTTGCAGGATTGCTTCATATAAGTCTTAGCCCCTGTATCAGGCGTGGCAGGAAGCAAAGTCCAGTCTTCTCTGCCTCTCTCTCAGAAGTGGAGACAAGTCTAGGAGGGTCCTGTTGCCAGCACCCCTCTGCTGGCTAATAGCAGCCATTTTTACCCTTCCCTGGGCATTGTTCCCAGTGCTTAATCGGCAGATCTCCCTCCATGTTTGCCATTTCACATTAGCTTTCTCCTACAATATTCTTGTCCTTTACAACTTGGCAGCATCTGATGTTTGTTCTCAGTACCTAATTAAAATTAGTGATTTAATAGAAAAGATTGGGAAATCTCTAGGAAGGGCATGCCATCCTTTCTCATCCCCATAGGGCAGAATGTCAGAGGCAAGAAGGTGAGTGAACTTGGCGTGTATAGGGGCATTGTCCTGCATTCATTCACTTGACAATTATTTATTAGGCATTTACAATATTCCATTACCTGACTTAGGCAACTCAGGAGTCAGAGAGAAACAAGAAAACAGGACCAGATATCTCTTCTCTTCCTGACCCACTTGCTGATGAAGTCTTACCCCAGAGGGACAGATTTTCCAGGGCTGACCTCCTCCCATTAGCGTTGGCTTCTGTTGCTGTGCCCTCATGCCTGCCAGGGAAGCTTTTCTAGACATCTGCAACTTTTACTCTTGAGCTTGCTTCACCTTTTGGAACTTAGCACCTTTAACTTTAAGGTCCACTTTTTCTAGCACCAGACCTGGAGTCAAAATTCTCCTACTCGACCCTGTCCTAAGTTCTGACTTGTCTGTTACTCAATCCTTTGCCCCAGACTCAAAGGAAGTGGGTGCTTTTTAGGGCCAACTGTTGAATTCTTTGGATGCTTCTGGACTAACTCCAATGTTTTTGTCTAAACTGGTTTCCTTTGAAGAGGAAACTGAATGATAGCTAAAGCCACCTTCTCTGAAGAAAAAAAGGATTAACCAGGAGAAGAGTAAGTTTC
Source organism: Talpa europaea (assembly GCF_964194135.1). Lineage (NCBI taxonomy): Eukaryota > Metazoa > Chordata > Mammalia > Eulipotyphla > Talpidae > Talpa > Talpa europaea. The sequence continues at coordinate 80,825,905 of NC_140074.1, read as the reverse complement.
TGTTTCTCATTTAGAATATTTAAGGAAACGGAACCACCTCTCTTTCTTTTGTATGTGTCACTGTCCTGTCCCCTTCGTCTCTGTCTTCCTCTTTGTAAGCCCCCCGACTCGCTCTGTACTCCCCGCAGTTGGAACACACACCTGGGAGACCATGGATCTGCTTGACGGCCCCATAATGCCACACATGTCTGCAGGACTCCGTTTAAGCAGTGTCAGTTCTGAGCTCAGTGCAGCCCTTTTTGTGGAGCGTGGGGAGACACTGGTGATCTGGAATTTAGACCCAGTGGAGTGGCTGAGACTCTGATCATGCCTGGGGATTGCATGTCTTTGTATTTTGAATGATTGGTTTTAGATGTTTAACTTTAGGACTTGACATTTCAGAATGTTAGATCTTTGCATAGCTTAACTTGTCTACATCCCTGACCTTTAATCAATAAAAGATGGTCTTGGCTTAACCATGGGACAGGTTCTGTGTTACAAAATTGCTTTCTTAAGGGAGGCTCAGGGGCAGGGTGATGACTGGCCCGCTTTAGACAGTCAGGAGCAATCATCCTATTCTCCTTTTGCTGGCATGGTCTTGGGGGAATGGGAGAGAGGGAGAAGATACTGGATTTTTTAAAAAGTCTATATGCTCTATTTTTCATAGCTTTGTCTTTTTTTTTTAAAGATTTTTTAAAAAAGAATTATTTATTTATTTTATACAAGTACCAGTACAGTCAGAAGTGCTGGAGGGTGAGAACTCACCAGAGCCAGAGCAGGGAACAGAAGGCAGACTGACAAAATACACTTTCTGATGGGAGCAGCGGGAGCTGCAGGAGAGGTCTGTCGCACCATGTGGGACCCTCACCGGTGGCCAGGGATTGAACCTGCGCTGCAGAGGCTGCAGGCAGCTTCGCAGTCTGGCGTTCAACCACTGTGCCACCAGGAGAGGCCCTTCATAGCTTTATCTTGATCAAATGTTCATTGTTAGTTTTTCTGAATGTAAAATGTGTGTGTGTGAGAGTGTAGGTAGGAGGTAGCACAGGCCACCAGCATCTTTCATGGAAACATAAGGGAGTTTGATGATGTTTGTGATTTCCATAGAAATCTTAAATGGGCTTGCAATGGAGCCCAGGCAGACAATACACTGATTAGGGCTCATTTGTATCTGAGCATGTAATAACAAGAGCTAACATTTATTGGGGCCTCCCTGGTGGCCTAGGGGTTAAGTCCTAGAGCTATTACCACAAAGGCCTGAGATCGATCCCCGGCCAGGGAGGTGACCCATATGGCGCAGGAGACCTCTCCTGTCTCGCCCTTTGCTCTCCTCAGCAGTGTATTTCAGTAGATGCGCCTGTTTTGCTCCCCACTCTGTCACTTGTGAATCCTCTCACTCCCTGCACCTCTGGCCTACACCCCAGTTCTTGTATGCATAAATAAATAAAATACATCTTAGAAAAAGAGCTAACATTTATCAAGTACTTTCTGGATGCTTTCTCTCACTTAAAATTCACAAGACTCCTAATTGATTTGCATCAGTGTCATCCCTACTGGCAATCAGGACACTCAGTAGACAATGGTCAAAGAGAGGCTTGGATTCAGGTCAGAAGTGGCACTGAAGCTCTATGACCCCCAATCCTCATTGTCTGGGCTGTTGAGATGATTCCTCCAGTGGAATTTTTTTCCTCTTCTTGACAGAAACATTTTCCCTACAGATGGGTCAGAGGTCCACATACAGGCCAAAGCCCAAGATCTTTCCACCTCACTAGATTGCCTGCAAAGCTGCCAAGATCCATAATTGCCTCTTGGAAAGTTCTGGAAAAAAGTGATTCTCTTGTCTCTAAGATTCTCCTGCCTGCTGGCTTTTTAATAAGACACTTTTCAGTAAATCACAGTTCCCTTGAAACTTTCACCCTGCAGATTCATTTTGATTTTTTTTAAAAAAAGACAAACATTTTATAAGGACCAATTCTGTGTTTTCTCCTCACACCAGCATAGAAAAGGTGAAGTAGAATAATAAATGGCGGCAGGGATACTCTCTTTTTGCTTACGGAGGCTTAACAGAGGGTGACTAGGAGCCATAGCTGCGGGATGGTAATGTTGATGGGTGGGGGAGGGGGGTATAGATCATCAAACCAAGATGTCTTATTTTACACATCAGGAGACTTAATGTGGCCCAGAGAGAACACGACTTGTCTGACCACATGTGGAAGGTGGGAACAGAGAGGACCCAGAAGGATGCTGCTACATCAGGGTGTCTCAACTTTTGTGCTATTGACTTCTGGGATGAATAACTACTTGTTTTAGGGGGCTGTTCTGTGCATTGTAGGGTGTTTAGCAGCATCGCTGATTTCTATTCTTATCTGCCAGTTGCATCCCTCTCCCCAGTTGTGGTAACCAAAATTGACTTCAATCCCCCAGTCGAGAACCACTTCATGCCCGATGACCTGGAGCTCAGCAGTTTCCTTGTAGTTTGTGGGGAGGGGACTGGCTTTTGGCTGCTAAGGGGAAAAAAAGTCTTTCCTCTCAATCCCTCCATTGGGGGACCTCTGATCTTGGCCTGAGAGAATATCCCTCAGAGAGGTTAAGAAAGGTGTCAGGAGTGAAAACCAGATCTTCTAGGAAGAACATGTCCCTTTCACAAATGAATTGATAACCCAGTTTCACACAAAGATGTAGGAGTTCAGAGGGTTAAACACATGGGACCATTTATGGCTCCAAGTAGGGTTTCTCTCCCACATGCTGCAAGGAGCCCTGCACAGCCTGCAGGCAAACTGTCCCTCTGTTTGTGCTCTGGACCTGGGAGGAACATCAGGGGGCTCCTCCCATGTACCCTTTGTTAGTTACTAGGTGAGTGTACTAATATGAAATGATGTCGAGGAAATTAGAGCTGGTCCCCATCCTAACTCTCACTTGCTGTGGCCCTGGAGCAATTTGCTTCCCCTTTGGGTATCCTTGTTCTCTCACTCACCAAACGAGAAGGTTCTGACTGCACCAGTGATGAACAATCTTCCCTCTGTCCCCATCAGCTCCCCACTCCCCAATACTGAGAATCAAACAGGAAATAAGAGCAGCTTTGAGTTATGTGAGGAATGTGTATATTCTTCCTGTTTTCAACAGCAAAGATGTTAGTGAAAATAACTTTTCTAGTCACTAAAATATTGATCACTGGATCTTGTTGAGGAGTAGCACCACGATGGCAAGTTTCTAACCATGGATCCTAAAATTACACCGTAAGTCATATGACAAAATGAGGTGGCCACAGGTTAAGCATCACTGAGTATAATCTCAAGACTCTTTTAGGTCTGAAGTATGTTTACGATTTTGTGTGCAAGGAGAGCACCCCCTGGTGGTAAATCTTCACGCTCCACCAAAGCTGACTGGTGTGTGGCTGCAGCACGAAAGGGTGGAAGAGCTTTGGAAAAAGATTGAAGTTGGTTTATTAAGAGTGTAACCAGAGAATCACATTTATGGGAATTTTCAAGAGGCAGTGATAGATCTTGGGCTTTGCAGTCAAAGAATTTGGGCTTGGAGATAGACTTGGTTTCAAATTACTGCTTCAAGACTATATACACTTGGGGAAGTTATTTCTTTCAGCCCCACTTTATCTGTGAAACTGAGATGATTAATGCTCACCTCTCAGGTGTGTTGGAAGAGTGAGGGAAGAGGAGGTTAGGAGTGTGATTGAAGATGAGGCTGCAAAGATAGGGCCTGATTGGAAGAGGTTATGTACTATGCTACAGAATTTGAACTTGACGCCAAGAATAGCAGGAGCCAGTGGAAGCTTGTAGGCAAAAGCAACATCATAGGATGTGTGTGTTGGAAAGATAACTGGTGGCAAAGTAGATAAGGAAGTGGGAGGGGGTGCTGAGACTTTGGTGGTAGTGATGGAGCTGGAATAGATGGGAAAGATATTTCGGAAGTAGAATTGATTTCCAGTTGACAAAATATGAGGCTATTGAGATGGGAGGAGAAAGCGTGCAAGTGTGTCGTTAAAATGCCATCAGCCTTCTTATCTAATTCTCACCATAATTTATGAACTAGAGTTTGTAATTATCATTTTCACTTCATATGTAAGGAAACTGATAGGGAGGCTAAGCCAAAGAATATATAGCCAGTGAGAAGCGCAATAAGAACAATGTGAGACACGGGTCTCTGGTTGCTGATTCTGCTGTCTCTTAGATGACACCGCCTCTTGAGAGCCAGTGTGCAGTCACCACAGAGTGAAGGGAAGTCTGGGCCCAGGGTCAGGCGTGTGCTGGGCCCCTAGGTTGTGCAATCTCCCTGGTTGCTAGGAGTCACTGATAATTAGAGCCCCCAGGTTGCTAGGCGACCTGGGTTGCTAAGAGTCTCAGTTTATTATAGGTCTTGTGTTGTTAGAAGCCCCAGGTTATTCAGTTTTTCCATTTATAAAAGGCTTCATGGTTCTCAAAGACCCCAAGTTATTAGAGACATTAGTTATCAGGGGCCCTGAGGTCTTAGGGCTCTAGGCTTTTGAAGTTAGCTGGTTGTTTCCTTGACAGTTGCTAGGAGTCTCAGGATTTTAGAGGGCTGATGGGGGCCTTCAGCGTTTGAAGGTGGCAGTTTAGTGGAAGTCTCAATTTTTAGCACCTCCAGCTTGGGAGCATTTCCAAATGGCTAAGGACATGAATTCAGCTTTTTAGGTGGCTGGTTTCTCAAAGTCATGGGTCAGGCATGCAGGATTCTTGGTTCCACCTAGTCTCATTCTCTCTGGTCAGATAGTGTGTCGGAAGCTTTGTGCTTCTCTCCTGTGTTTCGTTATCGGAACCTTGTGCCATCAGCTCCTCCAGCCAAACCCACCGGATTCATTCTGCTCAGAGTTCCAACCATGTGGGCACTGGCTGGAAGGTCTTTAGAGAAGAGACGTATTGCCATTCTAAATAAAGCAGATGTTGAAGCACATTTGGGTCATGTTTTATTCTAATCATTCACCCTCTAGCCAGTTAGCTTTAAATAATTTTAAATTAGACTTTGTAAAACATTCCAGAGTTGATTTCTCCTCATTTCCAATTATTTTATTAGGTAGAACAGTAAAACAAGCCTGTGTGTTTTTCTTTTTTAAAAAATCATTTTATTTTTTATTAATTACAGATTCACAAAAAGTTGCAAAAAGAATACAGGGAAATATGTGTTCCCTTCTTCCCTTTTCCTCCAGTAATTACAGACTATGAAACAATGGTGTAATAGCAAATCATGGACATCAGCATCACTACAATGTATGTGGACAGTTTCATGTTATATTTTTTAAAGATTTATTTATTTATGGGGTATAAGCCAGAGGTGTGGGGGGTGAGAGGATTTCCCAGAGACAGAGTGGGGAGCAGAACACGCAGACTGACTGAAATACGCTGCTGAGGGGAGCAGCTGGCGAGTCAGGAGAGGTCTGCTGCACCATGTGGGTAGCTCCCTGCCTGGGGCGGGGATTGAACTTGTGCTGAAGAGGTTGCAGATAGCTTCATAGGTTGCATCTTAACCCCTTGTGTACCAGGGAGGCCCCACATGTCATTTTTTGGAAAGATTTATTTATTTATGCGTACAAGAACTGGGGTGTAAGCCAGAGGTGTGGGAGGTGAGAGGATTCACCAGAGACAGAGAAGGGAGCAGAGCAGACAGATGTACTGAAATACACTGCTGAGGGGAATAGCGGGTGAGACAGGAGAGGTCTGCTACGCCATGTGGGTTGCTCCCTGGCTGGCCAGGGATCAAACTCACACTGTAATGGCTGGCAGTAGCTTGATAGTGCTGTCTTCAACCCCTTGTCTTCCACCAAGGAGGCCCCCAGTTTCATGCCATTTTGTAACACATGTAGGTTTGTGCACTTACCACACCAATCAAGACACAGAACTGATCCTTCACCACAAAATATCTCCTGTTATCCCTTTAGAGTCTCCTTCACCTCCCACCCATGACAGTGTGTTTGTGTATGTCGTCTCTAACTTTTATTCAGTGCCTTCTTTGTAGGTGCCCATTAGTAGGTCAAGGAAAGAAAGGTAAACACACTCTTTGCTTTGTTAGAGCTCACAGGCAGGGCGACGGTCACACACACCATAAATTATAGTGTGATGTGGTAATTCTATGATACAGACTGGAGGTGCTGGGTAAGAACATAGATTGGGGGTTCAGGAGGCAGAGAGTGTTGGATTAACACTTTCTGAAGAAGTTGCAATGCTGGGCTGATCTTGGAGGAGGAAATGGAGTTATCTGGTGCACAATGAAGAGAGATTTTAAGCACTTAGTTTTGAGGAAGAGTAGGTAGCTCAGAGCCACTGAAGTCCAGGGAACGATGTGAAGGGCAAAGTGTTGGGAGGTGATGCTGGGGAAGTGGGGAGAAGGCAGATGACGGAGGACTACATGGGCTGCTGAGCCTGGGTCTGCTGAGTTGAGTCAGCTGAGCGAGCCCTGCCAGTGATGGAGAGGCAGTGCAAGGCTGAAATATGGGGTTGGTGTACCCACTCTATCATCCAGCTGTAGAGAGGCCAGCAGAAAATGATCGCAGTCCCAGATAAGAGCCCCTGGGAGCATCAACCAGAGTGGTGGGAACAGAGAGGGAAAAGCCATTTTGACCTCTGAAGGACATCAGGATGGGGACATCAGGAAGGCGCATGACAGGGATGAACAAGCACTTTTGCCAAGATTGATATTTTTCTTTTTTCTTTAGACACTATCGGTTTCCCTGAGAGCAAATCCCTGGGATGTAAGTCTGAGAAGATGAATGCTAGTCGAGTAATTCCCTGCTGATCCAGAGATCTTGTGACTTCAATGAGGGCCAACACAGCAGAAACTTGAATAAGGGCCTCTGGTCGTTTAAAACAAGCTCATGCTCTTACATGGCAATATCCTCCAGGCCATTTACTCTGAGACTTTTGACAATTCATGTGCAGTTCTGAAAAGTGTGCTTATTCGTTTCTGCTCCCTCCCAAATAATAATAATAATTAAAAAGCACCTTCCATTGAGTGTCTGCTGGGTGTCAGGTGCTGTGAGAGATGTCTTTCCTATTTGCTCATTCGTCCCCTAAACATGCCCTGGATGGCGGTTCTTTTCCTCTTACAGGTGAGGCTATTGAGGCTCAGTGCATGACTAACTGACCCATGAAGTTCACCGAGTCAGCCCTTTTGTGATATCAGGACTCCAGTCCAGTTCTGGCTGCTGCCCTACACTATAGAAAGCACAAGTCAGGGCCTCCCTGGTGGCGCAAGGGGTTAAGCACAGCACTGTGAAGCTATCCACAGCCTCTGCAGCATGAGTTCAATCCCCAGCCAGGAAACTACCTACATGGTGCAGCAGACCTCTCCTGTCTCACCCGCGACTCCCCTCAGTGTATTTCAATCAGTCTGCCTGTTCTGCTCCCCACTCTGTCTCTGGTGAATCCTCTCACCCTTCACACCTTTGGCCTGTACCCCAGTTCTTGTATAAGTAAATAAATAAATCTTAAAAAAAAGAAAGCACAAATCATAAGGGGGAGGAGTGTGTGACCAACACACACGGACACATACACCCGTGCATAACACACATACACTCACATGGACATAAATGGATGAGTATATCATTATATGTATCATAAAGAGCAGGCCCTCAATTTTTGGAAGTAGAATTTTATCTTATTGATGAGAAAAGCAAATCAATTCCTAATCAGGGCCCCTGCCTATGTGGAGTTGGCATGTTTTCCCCCATGTCTGCATGTTTTTTTTCTCCAGGGACTCTGGTTTCTAACCCCACTTCAAAGATGTACATGAATTCACTGGTGTCTGAGTGTGCGTGGGTGTGATGTGTCCTGTGATGGAAGTGTTACAGGGTAGGGGGAGGGGCACCCCAACCCCCCTAAACTTGCCTGCTCTAAATAGGTTCTGCTATCTGTTGCATTAAGACAAAACATACTCTAGCGTGTAAGACCTTTAATGGAAAGGAGCTTTAGTACAATTAGTGTGCAATAAAGAGAAGGGAAAGACTGTAGTTCTCGAATCCAGCATCCGAAGATATTCATCCCCTCGTGGGTAAATGCCCAGATAAACAGGGTTGGCCTAAAGCAGGGCCACTGAGGCCCAAAAGCTTGCCACAAGTCTAAGGCATCTTGTGCCAGGGACCTGCAGGAAAAGGGCAGAAATGGCCAGACAATTCTGGAAGGAAAATCAAAATTAAGATAAAGGCTGCCATTGTTAGCCTCCCCACAGTCTCTCACCCACATGTTTCAAGTGTCTCCTTCCATGTCTTGCAAGTCCCTGGTGCAAGTCCAAGGCTGAGAAGCAAGCACAGCTTCTGCACATGTCCCTGTGCTTCATGTGCCTCCTCCAGGTCCTCTTCTGGCTCTCCATTCTGCTTCATTCTTTTTCTCCTCTCCAGCTTTTCCTTCCTGCTCAGCTCTGCCCTTCCTTGCACGGGGCAGAGAACCTGGAACCTCCCTTTCCCTGGGGACTGCCCTGTTACAGAAGGGCATCCTGTCCAGGGAGAGGTCTTTCCTTGTGCCCTGAACTGCCAGGAGAGGCTCAGGGCACCCATGACCCTGACATGGAGTAAATGGTTTGGAAAATGCATGAGTGAATGAATATGAGTTATCCTTTAATGGTAGACCTATTTTGGATCTTCATTTAGAAGACCAGACATGTGCTGTTGGAAATAAACTCTTGTGTATGTCAACCAGTCTATGGTAAAATTGGTTCTGTGATACATCCTATACCTAGAAGTTGCAGTTTCCAAGAACTTATCAATAGCAATGTGAAGTGAGAACTTGGTGTATATATGATTGATAATTAATTAGTTAATTAATGAAAGATAAAGATTTGGCTCCTGTGGTTATGGAGGTGGGCAAGACCCAAGGTCTTCAGGGTGAGTTGGTGAACTGGAGACCATGGAGGGTCCATGGCAGACTCATTCCAGAGACTCGGGACCCATGAAGAACTGATATTTCAATTTGAGTCCAAAGATAGGAAAAGAAAGGTTGAAGTCTCAGACTGAACATAGTCAAGCAGGAGAATTTCTTCCAACTCAGGGCAGATCAGCCCTTTTGTTCTATGCAGGCCTTTAACTAATTGGATGAGGCCCACTCACATTAGGGAGGGCAGTTTGCTTTACTCAGCCTATTGATTTAAATGTTAATCACATCCAGAAACATCCTTACAAAACACCTTGAATAATGTTTGAACAAATATCTGAGGTCCTGTGGCCCAGTCAAGTTGATACATAAAATTACTGTCTAAGGAGGAAGACAGAATGATGAAAGAGACACAAGATTAAAAGAATCTGCTGCTGTGAGACTATTTAGTGTAGGAGGAAGTGACTTTACACGCCTCAGTCCTCCTGATAACAGTGTCTTGCAATTACAGCCACATACTGTGATCAAAGTTGAAAATACCAGGGACACCATTCATTGAAGAGTTAGTTCTGTTTTCAATGCACTGAGCTTAGAGTGGATCAGGCCAGAGGATCTTTCTCTAAGAGGTCCATGGGGCTCCCTACCTGCAGCCAAAGGAGGACTCATTTTTGCTTTGTTCAGCGATCCTGGCACACACTTTGGGGTTAGCCTCAGCTCTCCCCTGATGGAAACTTGTGGGCTAAGATTCCGAATCAACTGAGCAGATGTTAGTCATTCGTTTCTTAACTCACTGTTTTTCGATCCTGATCTTGACACTAGGAAAACAGACACGAGAGAGACATCCAAATTCTCCTAGTCTAGTGGAAGTGATGGAGAAAGGAGATACCGATATAGCGTGATGGATTCTGAGATTACAAATTACCATTGGACACTGTGCTGGATTATAGAGGATTCCTAACCCAGCCCAAAGAGTCCTGAGGAGGAAGGAAAGTCTCAGTGATGCTTTAAGAGGACTAGAAGCTAGCCAGGAGGCTGGGGCAGGAAGGGTGTGTTTGACAGAGGGAATAGCATGTAAGATGTGGATGCAAACATTGTCCACATTTAGGGAAATAGAAAAAGTTTATTAGAACAGTGGAACTTTTTTTTTTTTTACTTTTTTTTTTAAATTTCATTTTTATTTTAACAGTGGAACTTTTTAATCAGCTGGAAACATTAAGAAATGCTGATGCTCAGGCCTCACCTCAGATATTTTAATATAATAAGTCCGGGGTGAGCCTCAAGCGTTAGTGTTTTTTCCAAAATGACACCAGAGCAAAGAAACAGAGATGCAAGAGATGCTGGTGGTGAACTTAATCGTGCAGAGAGCTGGTCGTGGAGTTGCTCTGTCAAGACATGATCAAAATCTGATCTGGCTTTGGGGAACTAGAAACATCATGGGCAGAAGTCAACAGACAAATAAAGACCTGCCAGTCCCCAACTGGGGAACTATCTGCCCTGATAACTGTTCCTTTTGAGCTGCTGCTTCTTATTCCCCATTTTAAAGTGAAAGTCAAGCAGGAAATAACAATATATACAATAAAATAAAATAAGCTGCAAGATTGCACAATAAAAAAAGTGATAAAATAGTAAAAACAGGCCAATGCAGTAAAACCCCCAAAACTCAACCAGACAGAATCACCACCAAGGGCTGGACAATAAAAACAATAACTCAACAATACTGACCCAAGTGGTAAGCATCTTCATGTGCTGAGACAGCGAGGAAAGATTATTTCCATTTTACAGAGGAACAAAACCAGACTTGGGGAGATTAAGGTCTTTGGTCCCAGTGGGTGGAATAGGGTAAAGACTCCATCTTGTAGATGAGAAAATGGAGGTTAACTTGTCAAGACTAAATAGCCACAGATGTGCATACATCTGAGAAGATGTGAGCATATTTCCCTAAATCATATACAGAGTTGTAAACCAATGTTATCTCATTAACAAAAAAATAGGTGCAGAACAGACATGGAACTCAGGTGTTTTTTAAAATATTTTTTTAATTTTTTTTTAAGATTTATTTTTATTTATACTAGAACTGGGGTACAGGCCAGAGGCATGGGAGGGTGAAAGGATTCACCAGAGACAGAGCAGGGAGCAGAACAGGCAGATGGACTGAAGGCACTGCTGAGGGGAGCAGCCGGCAAGACAGGAGAGGTTTGCCGCAACATGTGGGTATCTCCCTGGCCAGCTGGGAATCGAACCCATGCTGAAGAGGCTGCGGACAGCTTCACAGCGCTGTACTCAACCCGCTATGCCACTGGGGAGGCCCAAACTCAGGTTTTTTAACTCATGTCCAGAACTGTTTCCTCTGAACAAAGATTGGAGCCTAGTTACACACTGGAGTCATCTGGGGAGATTTTAAGAAATACTGATGCTGGGGTATCCCTGGTGTTTCAGGGGTTAAAGTCAGTGCTGTCAATCCCTGGCCAGCCAGGGAGCAACCCACATGGCGCAGCAGACCTCTCCTGTCTCCTGCTGCTCCCCTCAGCAGTGTATTTCAGTCAGTCTGCCTGTTCTGTTCCCCACTCTGTCTCTGGTGAATCCTCCTGCACCTCTGCCTGAACCCCAGTTCTTGTATGCATAAATAAATAAATCTTTAAAAAAATTAAAAAAGGAAATACTGATACTGAATAGACATTTCTTGAAAGATATGCAAATAGCAAACAGGTGTATGAACAAACTGCTATTCTCACTAAGCGTCAGAGGAATGCAAGTCAAAATCACAATGAGTTATCACCCCACACCTGTGAGAATAGCTATTATCAAGTCCCCCAACAAAAACGAAATAAAACAACAACAACAAAAAAAACCCAAACCCAAAATAAAACAAAGGCAACAATGTTGGTGAGGATGTGCAGAAATTCGGAACCCATGCACATAGCCATTGTCGGTAGGAAAGTAAAATGGTACAGAGGCTATGGAAAATTGTAATGGAGGTTCCAAATATTAAAAACAGAAACACCATATGACCCAGCAATTCCATGTCTGAGTTTTTATCGAAAGAACTGTAGTCAGGATCTTGAAGAGACATTAACATTCCTATGTTCATTGCAGTATTATTCACAATAGCCAAGACGTGGAAACAACGCAAGTGGACATCAGTGGATGAATGGATGGACAAAATGTGGTATATACACATGACGGGATTCTTGTCAGCCTTAGAAGAGAAGGAAATTCTGCGATAGGCAACAACATAGATGTACCTGTGGAACATGATGTGAAGGGAAGAAGCTGGTTTCAGAAAGAAACTATTGTGAGTCCACTTCTCTGAGGTACCTAAAACAATAAAATGTATAGAGTTGAAGAATGAAAGGGGCCAGAGGGAGGGAGACACAAAGAGTTACTAATCAGTGGGCATAGGTTTCGGTTAAACAGGATGAATGTTCTAGAGGTCTGTCGTACAAAGTTGCGCCTGTCATTGTATGTCACTGCCATGGTATGTCACTGACCACACAGGATGATTAAAAGAGAGTCATCTCATATTGAGTGTTAGTACCCAACAAATAAAGACAGACAGAAAGAAATCCCAGTGTGATGCTGGCCAGCCTGCAATTGGAGCAGGATGGCTTGGGCGGGGCCCAGGCAATAATCTGGGCACAGAGTAGCTTGACCCACATGAGTCTGTCTGTTGTGGTGTCAGAGCTCCTCTTTGTCGAACACCCTGAGCACTACGCGCTCTCTAGTACTAAGTGTTAGACATCAATGAATATGTTCCAGGTTTTGTTATTCCCACTTGAGAGTTGAGGGAACAAAGAGGCTAAGTCACTTTCCCTGGTCCACCCAGCCGGTAGTCCCTAACCCTGTGCCGTGCCCAGGTCAGACTGACCCGAAAGTCCCTGTTCCAACCGCTGTGTCACACGGCCTCTAAGCAGGGACGGGGAGGGGCACCGTGGTGGGCCACAGTCATGGGTGTCACTTGCTCTTCCATTTCACTTCTCTCTCCCTGAAGCTTGAGGGTTGACGACATCACCTTTGTCCTGGCCTGTCCATAAGGAACCATCATCCTCCAGATGGAGACAGGGGGTGGTTTGTGCCTCAGCATTAAGGAAGAATTTTCTGGCAGCCACAGGTATTCAATGTTGAGATAGGCTGCCTGGGGAGGCAGTGGGCATCCACCATCATCTCTGGGCAGCCACCAGAAGCATCTGTTGGAGGAGAGTCATCCTTCATAGTAGCACGTGCGTGCGTGCGTGCATGCGTGCGTGCGTGTGTGTGTGTGTGTGTTTGTGTGTAGAGGTAGGCAAGAGAGCTGGCTAAGAGACTCCTAATATGTTCTCAGGGCCTGAAATTGAGGAGCTCAGGTGGGTTACTAAAAACTCAGTGGGTGAAGATGGTTCTAGAAGATGAGCTCACAGAACTGGGCAGTTCCAGAGGCTACTTCAGTGTGGAACCCACCCTCCCCCATCATTCTCTTAACGCCAGGTACCCTGGACTCTGGCAGCATCATGGGGGCCACCCTGAGCTGAAGCAGGGTTTTGGGCCCCTGTTGGAGCTGCCATTGTCACTGCTGTATCAGATCTGGTGGCGGTAACACCTGGTTGGTGAGCCCCATCCCCCTCTTTCTGCAGTTGTTAACAAGGGCCCTGGGCTGGGCTGGACAGAGAGGGGCCTGGAAATAAAGGGTGGTGGTCGGAGATGGAGGGGAATGTGCAGGGCCTGGACTGGGAGGGTGAGGAGACCACAGTGGCAGGTCCATGCTTCTGAATCCCCAGCCTTGACTCCTTAGCCCACCAGACTTGCTGTGAAATGCTCAGGATGAAATTTTAAGTCACTTTACTACAGAAAAATCAAAGACAGTCTCTCTATAGCCATCATCTATGAATTAATCCTGCCACCCTTGAATTGTTGAGAGGATTAGTTGAGATAAAGTTAGAAAATATCCAAAAAAAGAAAAAAGGAAAGGCCCAGTGTAGTGTCATATTTTAAGAACTCAGCCAGGTTAATTATCTCCCTCTCTCCCTACCTTTGATGGGGAGGGCTCCTGCCCTTGTAGTGATGACTTCAGTGTATTTCAGTTTAAGAAACTTCCACTGCACAGGCACACTATGCCAGCAACTCCGCTCGCCTCTTAGAATACGAGCACAAGTATCCCACCATTGCTCTCTGAACGTTCCCCTGGTGGTGGGAAAGAGCCAGTGTGTATCAGAGGGAGGGCTGAAGCCAGGGTGGTGCTGGGGCTGTCTCTTTCCTGGGGGGATGCTCAGGCCCCATGTCCCTCCTTTTTTCAAGGGGTAGCCTTCGGTGAGTGGACCAGGACTGTTGAGCCGCCTGCCATCTGAGTCCAGCTCTGAGCCAGGGTGGCGGGGGCTCTGCTTCGGCTGCCTGCATGGACGCCTGGAGCTGGGCTTCCAGGGAGCGGATCATGTTGCTGGCCTTTGCCTCTCTGCTCAGCTGCCTGCTCACCACCTGCCAGGCCAAGGTCTACAGTCGCTGCGAGCTGGCCAGAGTGCTGCAGGATTTTGGCCTGGGGGGATACCGGGGATACAGCCTGGCTGACTGTGAGAACCCCTCGCCTTGGTGGGACCCAGGACCCTTCCACCACTGCTTCCTCTCTGCCCCCACCCCCTTCTTACCCAAGATGTGATGAGAACTGAGAACTGAGGTTCTCATTTGTAAAACAAGGACAAGATTACTGGTTTAGTACTCGCATGGATCAGACATTCTGTTAATGTTTAGGACAAACTGATCACACCAGTAATGCCAAACTTTTACAAACTGGTACAATTTCTGGAAGCCATTTGTGATGTACAGTTACAGCTGGAATCCTTTCTTGAGTCTCAGCTCCTCTATAATCCCCACCGCTGTCTCCCTATCCTTGCCTCTGAAGATTTAGCTCTTGTTCATCCAGCCCACAAATGTTCATTGAAGCCTAAGGTGTGCTGAACAGTGAGATAATGTGCAGTCTGAAGGCCTAGGAGTCAGTCGGCTTGAGGGCCAGTCTTGACTCTTGTGGTTTGGTTTGTAACTTTGAATAAGTCACGTTGCTCCTCTGAAACTTCATGAACTTGTTTGTAAAATAGGTAGGAGGGCATGTACCCTGCTCACCTGCAAGCAGGAGCTGAGGCTTGGAGTTGCTACCTGTGGGACCTGCACTGTGAGCACCTGGTCTGGGTTGGCCTTCACCTCCTGACCCACAGGCCTGTGTCTCCACTATATGCAGGGGTCTGCCTTGCTTACTTCGCGAGTGGCTTCAACACAGCTGCCGTGGACCATGAGGCAGATGGGAGCACCAACAATGGCCTCTTTCAGATCAACAGCAGGAAGTGGTGCAAAAATCTCAATCCCCAGGTTCCCAACCTGTGCCAGATGTACTGCACTGGTAGGCAGCCTGGGTCTGGGGCTGCCCGAGCCCTTGCCTCTTCCCTGTTTTGTTTGCTCCTCCTGCTTTCATCTCTGAATGGAGATTCCTTCCTCCTGTCCTCTCCCACCACTTCCCCACCCCTAGCCTGCTAGGCCTACCAAGGAAAGCAGTTTGGGGCATTTTCTCCATGAATCTGATTTGGGGGCCCATATGGGAGGCTATCCTGACAGCTGTATGAATGGAGGGGGGATTGCTTCTGATGTGGGGTAGGGGGGTAAGTAGAGTGACGTCTGTGCTTCCAGAGTGGTACAGAGATAGGGTTGGGTAGGGATAGGGTTTAGGGTTGGGGGGGGCATCACCTTGGGATGGAAGGTGGTGTGTGTGTTTGTGTGTGTGTGTTTGTTCCAACTTTAACCCCTGCTCCTTCATCCTATCTCTCTACCTCCTACCCCAGATTTGTTGAATCCTAACCTCAGGGATACTATTATCTGTGCCATGAAGGTAGTTCAAGAGCCTTTGGGTCTGGGCAGCTGGTAAGTAATTGGGGCTGGTGCTGCTCACCATCCTCCTTCCCCAAGGTGGTATGGCCAGGACTAGTGGACATCAGCAGGGAACTAACCTTTCCTGAGTGCCCACTCTGTCTGGGACTTCACCATCTACCCTGCATGACAACTTTTGGAGGTGGGAATGACCATTGAAGAATATCCATACACCCCACTGAGTATCCAGGAGGGTAAACAATCCTTTGTGGGTCACAGAGCCAAATCCGGCTCTTCCAATACTTGCCTGTGTTGGGATGCCTGCCGCCTGCCTCCAGTAGACCAGACTCTGATGAATATATTTTTAACTGTGACATCCGTGTCTAAACTAAAATTTTCATAAAAGCCCAAGATGTAGAACAGATCAAAAATTAGGGTCCTTTCTGGAAGCATGGCCGGGCCCTTGGAGCCTTGCCTTGTCAACCTTCTCTTTTTTCGCCTTCATCCCACAAGATGGCCTTGGAAGCCATCCTTATGGGCAAGGAAGTTGAATGGGGCAGTTGATCAGGTCTTTGGTCCAGAGGGGCACCTCGGAGGCCGTGTTTTGCTTAGACTCTCAGACCTCCCTTTATTCATATTTCTGGATGAGTCACCAGCAAGGGGCAGACTCCAAGGAAGATAAACTACTCCAGGGGCTGGAGCACCAGAGCCATAAGCAGATGTGATGGTGACGATGCTGATAGGTAATTTGGAAGGCACTCAGTATCAGCCCATGAGCAGAAGGAAGGGGGAGACTAGGGCTTGGGTGGGGGGAGCAGTGGGGAAGATTTGGCAAGAGTCTGATGGGAGACACAGGACTTGGACTGGGGCAGTTGTGCTGGTAGTGGACAAGAAAAGGGGTGGTAGGGACAGGGACAGGTGGTATGTGGCCAGTGAGGGAGGAAGGACCCATGAGAATGTCTGTGAATCTAGAGAATGTCAGAGGTGGTCCTTGAAAATGGCCACAGTTTTGGAGATAAGTTGGTTTGAGATCAGTTGAAGCTCTAGAAACTGAATCTGCAGTGAAGAGTGACATAATGCACATCCATAAAGTCCAAAAGGGTGCATGCAGTCTTAGGCATGAATCTAAGATTTGAGGCTTGGGGTTGGGCGGGGACTACCCTGGAGTGATAATAAATTAAAAAAAACAGCTCTCTCTTGTACACTGGTTATACATGGCATGCGTAACCACTGAGAGGCGGCTGAGCCTAATGGTGGGAAGTGACCCCAGAAGGTGAAAAGGGTGGTGATTATTCCTTGCACACACATGCAGTGAGAACTCATCTGTTCCAGACTTTGGGTGTCAGTGTTGGGCTCCAGAGCTGGCTGACACACACCCCTTTTCACTCAAGAACTCAGTCTTGTGGAAGAGACCAACAAGCAGTTGAGCACCCTTGGGTGATATCGAAGCCCTTTAGGGCCATTCTTGGTCATTGGCTTTTTGACCTTGACATCTTTGAGGACAAGAGTTATCAAAGACTGGGACCCCTGTAGCTCTTCAGGCTGCAGGATCTTGCTTATCTTCCTCAAGATGCTGTTGTGATGCTAGAACAAGCAATGATCCTGAAAAAGCCTGTGCACTATAGTTACCAACAATCGAGATACTGGCTGTACTTAGTTATGTCATTTGCTGGCTGTGGATCTTGAGAAAATAATGTTGCATTCATTTCACTTTAATTTGGAATATAGGGAACACAATATCTGCCCTATCTGCCCCATCTACCTGATAGGGCGGATGGGGAGGTGGTGGTGGTGGGTAAATGGGTGGTGGGTGTAAACTACAAAAAGGCTGTCCACATGGAAGGTGGTTTCATGGTCAGCAGAAGCAGCATGGTATAGGAAAAGAACATTGGGCAACAGCTCTGGACTTGAGCAGGTATTTGACACTGATCTCTGGGTGAACCTGAGCAAAGCATACTCTTTCCATTGGTAAAATCAGGAGGCTAGATAAAAGACTTCATAAGCTAGATCATTTTCTTCCTTTTTCGTTTCTTCTCCAGGGCTCTTTGCTAGCTAGTCCAGTTTACCTCCCTCTCTTCCCCTTGCTAGCCCCTTTCTGCACCTCACTTCTGGTTTATGGTGCACACCTCCTTCTTGGTCTACTTGGGGCAGGACTGACGGCTGCAGCTGATTGGTCTTTCTTCTCCCTCATCCTCCATCCTCAGGGAGACTTGGCGGCGTCACTGCCAGGGCAAGGACCTCAGCGACTGGGTGGATGGCTGTGACATTTAGGATCCTCTCTGAATGAATCAGGCCAAGCAGACTGAGAGATGTGATTTGTTCCTGAATCTGGGCTTGAGAAGACAAGCCCACTAATAAAGTATAGTTTCACATAAGTGTGGTTCTCTGCTCTTGCTTTGTGTCCACATGGTGAGGTAGGGCCAGAGCTTCTCAGGGTTTCTCCCCCTAGCCACCTGGGCTGGACTCAGGTGGACCCCAAAAATCTATCATGAAGGCTTGAGGGTCAGGGCCTCTCATGTACATACCTGGCAAAATTTCCTAGACCCTTTCCCTGGATCTAGGTTTGACAGAAATAGCAAAAAACAAAACAAAACAAAAACAAAAACAAAAAACAACAAATAATGACAACAAAAAGATGGGGTTATATTTGAATTTTGGATACATTAAAAAAATACATCTTACTATAAGTTTGTCCCAAATATTGCATGGGATATACTTATATTAAAAAATGATTTTTAATCATTTAACTAGGCATCCTGTATTTTCTGGCAATCCTACCTGGCTCCAGTATGACTGCTGGCTTGCTTGGGAAGGTTTTGGGGATGCTTATTTTCTGTGGTTCTGGTAGCAGTGGATCACTGTGGGGCTATGGCCTGCTAGCTGGTGACTGTGCTCAGGGCCCTCCACGACGCTCACGCTGCTGTGGCTTGTGTGTGCGTGGCTTGCCTACATATGCCTGACCAGAACTGAGCTCTCTGAGATTGAGTCTTCTTGATATTCAAATCCACAGCAACTAGCATGGTGTCTGGTGCATAATGGGTGTACAGAATAAGCTGGTGGAGTGAGGGAGTCTGGATAGAGCATCCCCCACCCCACCTGGCGCTTGGAAGTCACACCTCTGCTCTCTAAGGCTGGTTGAACTGGGCTGTGTCGGCTTCAGTGACTCCCAGTCACTTTATCTTGGGCCTATTTTAAGTTGGACATAATTCCTTTTGCTAAAAAGCCACTAAAGATGAATGGCCCAAAATGGGGATAAGTTAGCTAAACGAGACACTTCCTGCAGAAGCACTGTGTGGAGAGCAGCTTCAGGGAGCAAGACATCCAATTCCCTTCCCAAAGCATCACTCATAGCCATTATCAGGGGGCAGATTTCCCCCCCCTCCAAAATCAAATGCCCCATCAGTGGCCTGCTCCCAGATGGATTAAATGTCAACGGCTGGGTGTGTCTGGAGGCTCAATGGCAGCTGAGAACACATTTCCGGCAGGCAGTGGACACAGCCATCGTGTTCCTTGAGATCCAGGCCACTGGGATGTTTGCAAAGTGCCGCTGCAGTTGCTTTCCACGGGTGCAGGTGTCCTGGGCTCTCAAAATCTCCACACGTATAACATCATTTTATAGAATCACATCTCCAAACTTTTCTGCTCAGATTCATTTTCTGCTCCTTCAGTCATTTTGCCATCTGTGAGAACTCACTGGCACACAAGCTGCGACAGGTGCCAAAGGTTTAAAAAATTGGGGGAGGAAAAACTTGAAATGGATCAATTTTATCTCTCCTTTGTTCCCCCATCGCCTGTAAATTGAAAACGGCAGCCATTATGACATTTCAGGAGGAGAAATGTTGGGTGTTCTTTGCAGCAAGGTGGTTTTCTTTTGGAGGAGAGTTCAGCACTTCCTAGCCAGGTGGCTCTGCCTAGCATGAGTGCACCCCTGCAGACACTCGGTAGGGACCCTTTCTCACCAGGTGCCTTCATGGTTAAAACTCTGGGAGACCATAGCCCTCCTGAAACTACATGCAAAATTTTATGTATATTTATGTGACCACATGTGTTTTTTCTGGGGAGAGAGTCTATAGCTTTCATCTCATTTTTAATCCAAACAAGATCAAGAATTAATGTTTTACAGGGAGAAAAAAAAGATAGAAAATATATACTTTAGCTCATTTAATCTTCACAATTACCCTGAAATGAAGCCTCATCATTGCCGTGTTATAGATGAGATGTGGAGGCTCTGAGCAGTAAATTAAGTATTTGCCTTGTACCTGACCCCCATTTTCAACTGAGCCTCGTGCAGTCTTCGAGCTGAGAAGCTCTCCTTTTTCTGCTCCCTCCTATTTTATAGAGAAGGAAACAGATGCCCAGAGAAGTGAATTGTCTGGAGTTTATGGTCAGTATCTAACAAAAATGGGTTAGAAATTCAGTTTTTTGACTGTCTAAAGTCCTTGCCAATCCATTATTTTGTTTTTGGAAGGCCAGTGAACATAGGTTCCAGCGAATGTCAAGTTAAATTAACAAGAGAATGGCCTCCCACTTGTCCCCAGGCCGGGCTGGTTCCCTTTGATAAGTTTTACGGTTCCCAGGGAACTTATGGTCCCCAAAATATCCAGCCATTAGCCCTAGGAATATACAAATGCAGGCACAAATGATTCCACGCGCCAAGAATCTCCAGTGAGTGGGGAGAAAGCCATTGGCTAAACACGTAAATCAACGCTTGGCTTGGGAAACAGTTTCAGAGATATTTGGAGAGCAGGGGAAGGAGCTTGAAGGATGTTAGCCATGACACACCCCTCAGTGGGGTGACCTGGCCTTTCATCCTATCTCAATGGTCATTTTGGACACTTTCCCCTTTCTCTTCTGCTTGGGCCCCTGGGCCCTACATGCAGTCCCTTGAACTGTGTCTTCTTTCCTGCTCTCCTTCTTTTGCAGCCTTCTGTTAACTTGTCAGTATTCCCTGCTCAGATGATAAATTCCTTGAGGGCAAGTGCTGGCACATAACAGACAGTCAATCAATGCGAGAGGAATGAAGGTGAACCTGTGTTCTTCATGCTTTTTCCCTTCCTTCCTTCTTGCCTTCCCTCCTTCCCTCCCTCCCTCCCCCTTCTCCCTTTTCCCTCTCTCTCTCCCTCCTTCCTCCCCTGCCCTCTGCCAGGAAGCTTGTGCTATGCAGCTTAGGGCCTGTCCTGGCTGTGTACGGATGGGGCCAGACTCCACCAAGCCCTCACGCTCCCAAAGCAAACTCCTTGGCTTCTCCAACCTCTTTCTTTATAACAGGGAGCTCATTCTGGTGCTTATCTCTGCTCCGAATTTAGTTCTCAGAATTAAATTGAAATCTCTGAGCTTGTGAAGAAAAAAGTCCCAGGTCTCTCTTTGGGCTTCTTCGCTCTGCGCTGGGTTGGGATTTACCTGAGGAACACCTTACCCGCCAGCTCACTCCTGTGGCTGGGCAGGGCCTGCCACTGACCTCCCCCTTCCCAGTTCACCAAGAACCTACTTCTAGAGACCCTGTGGGGACCCTTGCTCACTAGGCACCTTCATGGTTAAAACTCTGACAAAAATAGCGGCTGGAGAGAGCAAAATAAAAGAGCTCCAGCTTCTGTGCCAGAAACAACAGAGCAACAGCATGTAAGCAGCCAGCTCGGAACAGGCAGGGCTCCCCCCAGGAATGCTTACTCCCTCCGCTCTCCCCAACTGCTGCAGATGCTGCCAAAGCAGATTCCGAGGTCATGTGCCATTATTATATTGATTGATCGATTAGTTGATTGACTTCTCTGTGCCTTGGAGGTCACAGAATTCAAGCTTGTAGTTTGGGTTCCCTCCAAACTGCTGGCCTTGGTGTCACCATTTGGGCCACCCTCGAAAATGAGACACGTCCTTGAGCCTCCTGGGCCTTCCCAACCTCTCCACGTCTTCACTAAGGAAATGATTACACACATCTCCTTGTTTGAAATGTGATAATAGTAAAAAACAAAACCCTGCCATTTCCAGGTCTCTGTTACAATGGTCGCTCCTGTCAACCAGTTCATAGTACTCAGTCCCTGGCTATGGATTTGTTCTCATGCGTTCCCTATCTTTTTTTCTTTAAGCAGGTCAGGTAGGTAGACTTACTTGGAAATGAACAAAGCCAGACTTCCTAAATCAGAAGGGCACCTATAGATGGGAGGCCTGAATCAATCCAAATCTGCTAGAATATTCTTTGCTGCATCACAAATTGATCTGAAGGTTTTTATTTTGAAAAGCAAGCCAGAAAGCCAATGAAGCAGTTCAAATTGCAAGTTAAACTATAGATTTTTAAAAAAATTTATGAAACTGTTAAGCTGGAATAAGGCAGAAACATCCAATAGACTTCCAACTAACGGAACAGATCTTTCATCTGGTCTCTGGCCCTGGTGGGAGCCGGCGCAGACAGCCTGCTTAGGTCTCTACTCCTCTGCCCCAGACAGTCAAGGCTCCTGCAATGCATTTTCCAGCAGGATGTATGTAGCAGGAGGGGGTTAATCTAAGGAGACAGACATCCGTGCCCTGGAAAAGTCTGGAAAAATGACCACTATCAGTCCTCCTGCTTTCAAGTGAGTTATCTTGGTCTACAAATGGAATTATGAGCCTGGGCACTTGGGGGAGATAATGTACTGTGTGGCCCTAGGCAAGCCCCTCCTCTGCCCTTTGTGTGGGCTCATCTGGAAAATGAGGGCAGTGGGCTGTGTAGTTCACAGTGCCTATGGCAGGTAGAATAACGGCTCCCAGAGATGTCCATGTCCCGATCCTGGAACCTCTATGTTGCTTTATGTGGCAAGAGACTTTGAAAATGTGATTAAGTTAATAACCCTGAGATGGGATGATCATCACCTGGGCCCAATCTAATCATGAGGGTCCTTTAAAAATGGAAGAGGGAGGCAGGAGAAGGTCTGAGTTAAAGGGAGGTGTGACCACAGGAGAAGGCTATTGTCCTGTGATACAGGCACTCAACCTACCATACTGGCTTTGAGGATGGAGGGGCCATGGGCCAAGGAATGTGGGCAGCCTCTAGAAGCTGGAAAAGATGGCAGCGTGTCTCCTCTAAAGCCTCCGGGGGAAGGCAGCCCGGCTGACACCTCCATTTAAACTCATGTCAGACTGTTGATCTCCGGAACTATAAATAAATTTGTGCTGTTTTAAGCCATAAGGCTTCTAGTAACTTATTACAGCAGCAACAGAAAACCAAAACAGGGTCCCTCTTGTGACTTTGTACTTTATTTATAAGAATTAAACTTAACTTTACCTGTAGCTTTGGGAAGCTCTAGCTGAGAGTTTCTGGGGTGGGGGAGGCACCACGGATGGTGTTCTGTCCCAGCTGCCTCTTGGGGACTCTGTGACTGCCAGCTCCCGGCCCCCACTCATGCATGAATGTGGCTGCTGCTACTTATCCCACAGTATTGCTGTCATAGCACTTCGAGTCAGAAGGTGCCAGGAGTCACAGGTAAGGCATTATCTTTGTCCTCTGACAGAGGGGCCTGGGCCCAGTGAGGTGCAGGGTCTTACCCATCGTCATACAGTCACTGAGGGGGAGAAGGCTGGGGCCGGGGCTCCTAACTTCTGGCACAGGCCGAGGTGCTCTGCAGTTGGTCACTTTAGGGAGATACATTTTCATTGTGTTAGTGGGTTGAGCTGGGAGACTGGGGGGCTAGAGCAGGGGCCAGAACCCTCACCCCTGGTTTAGCCAGTGCTAACTGTGCATGGGAAGGCACAAACCTGAGCAGGGCTTTCTTTACAGCTCTGGGAGAGCTGGAAGTGGTGGAGAGAAGTGAATGCTGAGGGTGCAGGTACTGTGCCTATGGAATTACCAGGATGCCATGAGGACAAGAATTCTGCCAGAATAGGAAGCTCTCTCTTGCCCCAGGAGGTCTTGAAGGCCCCCATTCTTCCCCCTTCCAGGGCACCTCCAAACCTTCTTTCCTACCTGGACGTTTTCTCAGGTGTTGGAGGAGCAAGGCAGAATGAAGATGTGTCCTCTGGAGGGACAGTTGGTCTGATGGGAATGAGGAGGTGGGGAACAGAGAGGTGGGGTACAGAGAGGGTACAGGTGTGTGGGAGGGAGGGCCATGATAGGGGCTATGGATGGAGTCAGGAGGAGTCAGGACGAGAGACGGAAGAGCTGGGAACCTGAGGCCACTTTGTGGGTTTCAGGTCTGGCCAGTGTTCCCTACCCCCCCACCCCATCTTCATGTCCTAGGGCTCAGGACAGTGGGATCGTGGTTGTTCCTGTTGGTGGATCATGAATTCATTTACGAGGTTGGAATCAACTGCTCTAGGAAGTTTAAAACAGAATACAAAGTGTACACATTTTATAAAGGCAGGCGTTGTTGCAGCAAAGTTCCTGTTCCTATAATCTGTTGGTTTTGACATGATAGGTGCAGACTTTCCTCAGCCCTCAGGGAGAGACACTGAGTGTGGGGGAAGGGCAGGAACAAATCAGTCATTTCCACAAGACCAGCTTTTAATATGACTGTGATCCGAAGCACGAATAAATAAATGCTGAAGAAAATGAAAAAAACAAACCAAACCTCAGAACATCAAAACCAAAAATCAGAAAACGAAACCAAACAGACCTCTGACAGACAAACAAACAAACCCCCCCTCCAAATAAACAGAACCAGACTGTACAAGCGTGTCACAGGGAGAGCAGAACGACGTGGTGCCAGGGGTGAGTACGGAGTCACCGGCCACGTGCCTCCATCGCAGGCACCGGGATGGGGGGGCTGGCCCCGGTCACTGTGGACCGGCTTGGGGCGTGTGGGGGGTCGTGGGTAGGTTAAGAACCTTCACAAACTACACAAGGACCAAACGTAGTTGAGAGTTCTGCGGTTTCCCTCGGGGCTGTGCAGTTCTGATTCCGGCATGGCCTTGGGGTGACTTTGGGGCTGGACCCCGCTCCCTGGCGTGGCTGCAGAGTGGAGGCTGGAAACCGCGCGGAGGTGTGTCATGTACAGACAGACGTGGGGTGGCGCCGTGAGAAGTCTGAGCATGCAGGTGCTTTATACATCTGGCAGTGAGATGTGATGGCAGGTTGGTTCTGGGACAGTTCCAGAGCGTGACTCATTTCTCCTAGAGGGACGCACGGCGGGCCCGAGGACATGTCATGTCAGACGTGGCCGGAGCGAGGTTTTGGCAGATAGTTTGCTATGTGTGCATAGGGGGCTCTTGCTTCTTTCCGTCTTCAGGGGCCATCCCACGTGATCCTGCTAGCCCCTGACCTGGGTCTTGGACCTCAAGGCTGGTTTGGGGGTGCCAGGTGGTCCGAGGGCTGTCAGCAGGCAATCTCCTCCAAGGTCCCCAGGGCCGTCTGCAGGGGCACATTCACAGTGTGGCTGATGGTTTCGGAGTGGTTTGGCATCGTCTCACAAGTGCTCTGGAGGGAAGGGGAAGGTGAGTGTCTACCTTCGTTCAGCAAACATTGCTCGCGAGGCCCCCGCAGCCCAGCCTCCGTCCCTCTCATGGGCTCTGCTCCGTGGGAAGGCGCAGCCATCCTGCCCATGTGGCTCACGTGCACTTCTGCCATCCTGGGGCATAAGGCAGCTCCAGGGGCCTCACAGCCTTCTCATCACTGCCCAGCTAGGGGTCCCCCTGGGGTGGGCGTGGGACTCCCTGATGATGGGGTTTAGCCGCTGGTTTGACCTTCCCTCCTAGAGGTCCCCTGATGTGCCAGCTGCATCGGAGCGGTCTCTAGCTGAGGCTCAGCAGGAAGACCAGAGACCCCCAGCAGCCAGACCACAGCTCATCACAGCTGTCCAGCTTTAAGCTAGCCTGGCTCCAGGGAGTTTTCTCAGGCCCCTGAGCAGGGAAGGGCTGAGTGTGGCCGTGGGTCCTCGGTGGGGTCCCCAGATTGTGGTGGATGGGAGGCTGGGAGAGATGGGAGCAGAGAGACTAACCAGGAGACAGTGCTGAGATTTTGGGGGAGATTGGAGGCAGATGGGGTTGGGGCAAGGAGAGGAGAAGCTCCTTCTCTGAGACATTCTGAAGCAGGAGGGAAGGTGGGGGTGGGAAGTGAGACCCCGTTTGCTGAGCACTTACCATAAACTAGGCAACAGTGATGGATTTTTAGGCATGGTCTCACTTAACCCGATGACAGCCCCATGAGATCATCACAGACCCCATGATAGGGAAGGTGAGCAACTGTCCCCAGGCAGGAAGCTAGGAGGCAGGACCTGGGGTCCAGCCAGGTCAGCAGACTGCAGGACCTGAGCCCTTGTGTGCTGCCCTTCCTACAGAACCTGCCCTCTGTTCAGCAGGGGCTGCAGTGGCCTAGAGAACCCAAGCAAGAATTTTAGCCTGGGAGACGAGCAGAGAAATAGTGTCTGGAACAGAAATGGGAGCCTGTATAGGGGGAGGGGCTAGAACCCATTTTGGACTGGTTGATTGTCACGAGCCAGAGAGGAGGGTCAGCTATACCTGCACCAGTCAACTGAGACCCTGGCCCAGGAGTGGGCTGAGCTTGGGCAGGAGGATGAGCATCCATGAGAGGAGCTGCGACTCTGGCTCTTGGAAGGAGAAGCAGAGGACAGTGGTTAGGGAGCTTTATGTCCAGCTCTGACACTCACCATATGTGTGAACTTGAATCCTGGGCCCCAAGTGCCTCAAATACAAAATGGACCTAAAAACAGGTGACTCTATGAATGTACTGACCTGGCACTCTCAGACACCAACACGGTGCCTAATGCATATAGGAGTCACGGGGGATTATTGCTACTATCAAATTCACAGGGACCCACAATCTATGTCCCCTTCTAAGGGAGAACAGCGCCAGGGATGGCCCTGCTTGCATTTGACCACCCTGTGGAATAAGGGAACAGACACACACAGCCTCTCTGTGTGCTTCCAAGAAACGGGATAAGGGGAGTAGTCCTCTGGCCTGCAGAAGCTGCACTAGGCCAGGCAGGATCTCCTGGTTTTTGCTGTATCCATGGCTTCCTACCTGGTTCTGCGCTGAATCTCAGAGAGAAGTCTGAGTCGTACTTGGGATCTGACAGAGTGTCACAAGCCAAGGAAAGGTGTTTGATGAGCTAGCCCTCCTGTCTTGGCCCCAATATCTGGGTCTATGCTGCCTGGATAAGCCAGAGGAGCAAACCAGCCCACTACCCAGGAGCTCCCTTACCACATTCTCATCATGGCTTCCTTCGTCCTCTTCTTTGCCAAGCAGGTCTAGTAGCTTCTCTTTGATCAGCTGCAAGAAAAGCAGAGGGGTGATCAGGCTGGGGGCATGGGGGACTTCCACTTGGCTTGGCAGGGGAACCACAGAACCACAGTTGTGGGCTGTATATACCTAGCCAAGGGCCTCGCCTGGCCTGGTAGCTCTAGGACCCTGCCTAATCTTTTGACTGCAAAGGAGTTTTGGTGCAGGATCTCGAGCTTGGAAGAGGTCAAGTAGGCCCCTGTCTCATGGTTGAACTGGTTCCCTTGTGGGTGGGAGTGTGGGTGGCGGTATGTGCTGCCTTGGCTGGCCCCCATCTGACCCCAGTCACAGCTAGGGAACCCCTTCTTGAGGCTTGGTCTGGGGGCCATGTTTACTAATCACTTTCTAGGCCCAGCAACAAGGAATGCCTGTGTTCCCAACAGTTTATTTTTCAGCAATAAAGGATAGTTATAAAATATGCTATCTGGTGGTTCAAAGTTTTATAACTATGTACAGCTTTTCAAGCAAAGCAAAATAAAATCTGGTTCTGGGACTGGATTTGGGTTTGAGTCACCATGCTGAGAGGCAGGGTATGGTATGAGAGGACCTTGATCATAGGGGTGCTCCAGCTCCCCAAAATGACTCCCAGTGTCCACTGGCTACCAACAGCCCTCTCTGGAAGGCAGACCAAGCTCTGCAGTCTCCATTTGCTGGGCTGAGATGCAAATGGTCCTAGGGACTTTGTTGGGCCTTAGGGGTTCTGGAGACAGTGGGCCAGCCTGGATCTGAAGGATGTAGTCAGGAAGGCCAGTGAACACTAGGAACCTCAATGCCAAAGCCTTTGTCTGTTTTTGAGAAGTTTTCAGAGGCTCTGTTCTAGGGGTTCTGTTCCAGGGAGAGGTCTGCTGTGCCGTGTGGGTTAGCTCCCTGCCTGGGGATTGAACTCATGCTGCAGTGGCTGCCAATAGCTTCACAGTGCTGAGATGCCTCTTCTTTAAAAAAAATTATTTTTATGTAGAAGAACTGGGGCGTAGGCCAGATGTACAGGGGGTGAAAGGATTCACCAGAGTCAGAGTGGGGAGCATAATAGGTGGATCTATTGAAATACACTGGTGAGGGGAGCAATGGGAGAGGCAGGAGAAGTCTGCTGTACCATGTGTGTTAGTTCCCTGGCTGGGGATTGAATTCAGACCATTGTGGTGATAGGGTGATAGTGCTGAGTGAGACTTAACCCCTAGGCTACAAGGGAGGCCCTCCAGCTGCCTCTAAATGGGGGCTTCTCCCCAGACTGTTAGCAGCGGGAAGTAACTGATGTGTCCTTGTTCTTCTTGCTCTGGGTTGATGAGGTTCAGTGGGAAATGCTTTTTCTCTAAACCTTCCTGAACCACAGAAGACCAGTCAGGTGACAGGCCACCCAGGGGACAGGTGTGTGTATGAATGTGGTGTATGTGTATGAGTGATGTGTGTGTCTACTGTGTACATGTGTGTGGTGTGTGTGAGTAGTGTGTGCAAGTGTGGTGTAAGTACATGGGAATGGTGTATGTGTGTGGTGTGCATGAGTGTGTACATGTGATGTTTGTATGTGGTATATGCATGTGTGGTATATGCATGTCTATGTGATATATGCATTATATGTGTGGTGTGTATATTTGTGAGTAGTGTGCTGTGAGTGTGGTATATGTGTGTGCATGTGGCATGTGTGTGCATTTGTGAGTAGTGTGCATCAGTGTGGTATAAGTGCATGGTATAACTGTGTGAGTTATGTGTGTGTATGTGTGTGTAAGGTGAGTATGTGGGTGTAGACACATTCCTGATGAAGCCACCACACCTGACTTCACCTTGGGGGTGCTCAGAGTTGGCCTTCCAGCTGCCTTGTCTTTTTCTTCTCACCCCTCCCCCACGCCTAGGACGGGGTGATAGACAATATCCCTGGACAGAGAGGAGAAAGCAGGGACTGGGTGGGAGGTTTTCTCCCCCATTCTATGCTTCTGTACGTTGTGACAGGATGAGGGCACATGCACAGGGTTATTTCCCCATGAGCAATCCCAAGTCTTACCTCATAAATATAATCAAAGAGCTCTAGTATTGTGAGGATACTAGCACCAATAAACAATCCCATCTGACCGCCAATATCACCTGGAGAGAGAAAGAGCGAGAGAGGGCAAGAGAGAGCGAGAGAGATAAAAGACCAATGATTTGGCTTTACTCATACAGCTTCTGGTTAGAGTGAGCTGATTAAGAACCCAGAATCCAGACTTTCTGAATGGTCCCCTCCCCGGGGAGCCTGGACCTCGTAACTGGAAGGCCACTCTTTTCTTTTTTTAAGTGTATAAACCATTGCTTTTATTGAACGATAATTTGATTAAACTGTACAATTTAACAGGAAAAATTGATAGAGTTTCCAAAGCATGGAGAATTGAGGACGAATTTTGTTTTTTTAAATTTTTTTTATTTTAACATTTATCATTTTTTACATTTTTTGGGACAATATTTGCTTCTCCCCACCCCCTCAGATTGAGTCCCCACAGAATTTCCGGAAGGCCAGTCTTTGACAAGCCCTCTGCACTGCACAGCTCTCACAGTGGATGGCTTTCAGCACCCAGTAGGGCTGGAACTAACCTGAATGCTTATTGGAGGGACAATCACATGCAGGCCCACACACAGATCCACAGGGCATGGGCCTGCTCTGTCTCTGGGCTGGAAATAGAGGCAAGATGTGCAAGGTCTGTACCCTGGTTGAGGGCACAGTCTAGCCTGAAACATGTGGGTCAGGTGCCTGGTGGGGGTCTTGGGAGCAGTGGCACAAGAGACACCCACCCCCTACCCCCAGCATGACATGACCCTCAGGATTATCTTGGGGCACCTCTCACTCTTGGGATCAGAGCAGAGGAAGCCCAATCTCCCCTCCCAAAGGCAGGTGTTCAACTTGGTCTCTGTCTAGAGTGGAAGGTTTTGTCCTGGGATCTGTCGGTACCCTCGATAATGTCTTCCTTGACTGGTCTTCAGATACCCCCGCATCCAACTCCGGGGAGACTAGTGATCATGTAGAATTTTGGGCCTATCCTAGTCCTACACAATCAGAGGTTTTGGGGCTGGGGGTGGGAGTCTGAATTTTTAAATTCAGGTGGCTCCCCAGCCCACTGAGGTCTGGGTACCTTTCTCCGGTGGCAGCAGCAGAGTGTTGAAGACCCTTTGAAGTTGGATGCAAAATGCTATGTGTGTGCAGCTGGGTATTTGTTAAATAGGGAGACTCCCTATTTAAGAAGCTATTACGAGATTCTCCAAGGGGTTCTGACCCCTAGCAGCCCCAGATGGTTGGCCCAGGAGCAGGTGGTGGCGCAGAGTGCTCCAGGGCTGAGTCTGGAGCACAGCCCCAGCTGCTGGCGGCCCTGAGGAGCCCTGGCCATCCCAGTAGCTAGCCTGCAAAGGACATTTGGCGGTGGAGGTGCTGGGGCAGGGGTTAGAGGAGGTGACTGTGACATCCTTCCCAGCCGTAATCACTGGCAGAGTGGGGTTGGGCTGGGAGAGCACTGGGAGTGGGGGGTGCTATTGGGGGAGGCTGTACAGTCCTACCAGAAATTGGGGCCATCTTCTTGTCTGAGAACTTTCTGATGAGCACTTCTGTCCCCTCCCCCGCTAAGAGACACCCAATCCCTTCACAGATGAAGGAGCAGAGTAGTGGGAGAGGGCTTTCCCTTGGGCTGGGTCCAAAATGGCCCCCCATTCCGCTCCTTCCCCACTGCTCTCTCCAGTGTCCTTACTGGGGACATTCCCGGGAAGGGTGTGCCTATGTTTGCACATGCCAGGTGTGAGGTGTGGGTCTGTGTGTGTGTGCAGTGTGACTGAGGGCAAGTGTGGCTTTTTGGCTGTGTGTATAGTGTGTTGGAGTGTGCAGAACCTGCTTGAGCACGCACAGGTGTGCTGGAGGACAGGCAGGAGTGTGGGTATGTGTGCAAGCATGGGTCTCCAGCTATGTGGCACGCACGTGGGCCTGAGCAGGTGTGTGTGCAGTGTGTGTGTCTCTCCATGGGGTGTGCGTACAGACTGGGGAGGGGTGTACTCTGAGGAGTGTGAGTACGTGTGCAGTGCATTGAGGTGAGGGTGGGTGGTGGGCAGGGCCTGACTGGGCTGCCAGCTGAAGGTTTGCAAGTGGCACTGGCTCTCATCGCGAGGTACAGATGGCAGCGTGATTTTCTCAGCGGGCTATTCTGGGTGGGAACAAGATGCTGGGAACATGCTTGTCCTCATATATGTCTGATGCTGAGATGAGCTCTCCTTGACAGATTCATGGCTCAGTGTGGGTGTGTGGGGCTGTGAGCTCACGAAGGGGAGGGGAGGGAAGTGGGTAGGCACTGCCAGAGTCCTCTTTGGGAAACAGAGGTGACAGGGCAGGGTGAGAGGGCATACAAGGTGCATGACCTTGACTGCAGGCAGGAGTCTCTTGGCTCAGTCGCTTTGGTCACATGGGCTCTGAGGCCTAAGTGACAGTCACCTTAACCCTGTTGGGACCCTGCTATCGTCAAATCCCCAGCCTCCCAGGAGGGCTACAGAAATGCTCAAATGGTGCCCAGAACCCAGGTCTGACACCACTTGGACCCTGGGTCCTTGGCATAGTGATTGTCCAGGGGCCAGGAATAATGACTTATGGGTCTTCTGTGGGTGGAGCTTTATTGCATTTAACCATCACAGCAAACTTGTCAAGTGGGTTTTATTACACCCATTTCACAGACAGGGAAAATGTGTGTGCAGGCGGTATGCAGCAGCCTGGCCTCTGTCCTTGCAGGCCGGGGGTCCCCCGCCCCCAGGATGCCACTCTCACCTGGTGCAGCTCACAGAGACAGCGCACCTCCATGCAGGGACAGGCTCCAGATCCTTTCTTGAGAGTGAGTGGGAGTTGGGAGAAGGGCCCCATGGGCAGGTCTTTTAACTGTTCACTCGCAGGGGTCTTGTGGATTTTTTGCTGGGTTGGGGCAGGGCTGAAATGAGCTCCTTGCATCCATTATGTACCAAAGAGGTAAGGAGAACAGATGTGAACTTCTGTGGGAGGCTCAGATTTGCAGCTATCTGGGCACAGGTGATCCTCCTTGTGTTTCTGACAAAGGACTCAGTGGGGAGGGGGACACCTGGCCTTCTCAATGCAGCAACATTGTTTTCCCAGTGGGGGCTCCAGCGGGGGTTCTCACAGTGTCTGCTGCCTGGGCACCACCTGCAACTCAGCCTTCCCTCCACCTGACAGCTCTTTTCCAGGCATGGCACCAGGACTCTCCAACCAGCAGGTAGAAGCCCTGGGCTCCAGAGGGCAGCACTGGGAAGGTCTTGAGAGACCTTAGGGCTCACCCCCTCACTATGTCAATGGGGAAACTGAGGCCTAGATTGGGGCACAAACTGGGTTGAAACCTCCACCACCCTG
Source organism: Talpa europaea (assembly GCF_964194135.1). Taxonomy (NCBI): domain Eukaryota; kingdom Metazoa; phylum Chordata; class Mammalia; order Eulipotyphla; family Talpidae; genus Talpa; species Talpa europaea. The sequence goes on along the minus strand of NC_140074.1, from coordinate 80,793,729 downwards.
GAGCCCTTCCTCTCCTGGGGCAGGCACACTGCAAGGACCTGGACAGTGATCCGTGAATTACAAGCTGGACTCGTCAGGAAGCTTCTGATTCTGTCTGCCCGCCCGTGCCCCTCCCTCCCACCCCATGGGACGTGGAAATTTGTGTAACTGACTCTTCGACTTACCAAGTAAGGCAGCAACTTCATATGCCTTCTTCTGTTCAATTGTCTCATAATTGAGAGCTTCAAAAAATATATCCAGAACAAGGATGTTCTCTCTGCAGAAGGAATGGTAAATACCAGACATGGTTAGAATCATCAGCATCCACAGGGATCATCTGGCACAGCTTCCATGGGACAGATGGAGAAACCGAGGCCCGGGGAAGTGAATCAAGTGGCCCAAAGTTAGAGTCGGTTAGTGACAGAGCTTGAAACCTGACTCCCAGCCCCATGCTCTTTGTAGGACTGGAGCACATGCCAGCGATTCCCTTTTGCCCTGTATTGCTGTACCCTCTTTTTGCCCCCTTTCCACGAATCCTGCCTGGCCTCCAGCCCGGGTTGCTACTGGGATTTATAACAAGTATCTCCTAGTAGGAAGCCCTACCTGGCATTGCTAGCCGGCTGCCAGTGATAGGGATTTTAGGGAGCAAACCACTATCTGGCTGGCGGGGGTTCCTTGGGGCTTCTATAAGCAGGTGTGTTAATGAGACACATCTTGGCAGGAAAAGCCATCACTGCTTGCAGAACGTCTGCTGAGCTGCAGGCCTGGCACCTCCTGTGAGTCCCTGTCTCCCTCAACGATTGAGGCTTCAGTGTCCTCAGTGCCCCTTGTTCTGAGCCCACTGAGCCAAGTTGCCCCAGGATGGGATTTGGTGGCTGTGCTGGCAGGAGACAGTGGCTGGGGAGGGAGAAGAAAGGCCTCCTTTCTCCACTCAGGGCTCACCAAGACACCAAAGTGCCGCCATCTCTCGTCTGGTTTATGGCAACTGCCTCCTATCAGGCTCCCTTCAGCCCATCTGGCTTCCCGGCGGTCCTCTATACTGTTGCCTGAACAATCTCTCTACAACTGCTAAGCCAATTCCAGTGGAAAACAATTACTATTAGTCCCGCAGTGGAATCCAACTACTATTAGTCCCGCAGTCACACATCTGAAATGCTCCACAGTCACATGGGGCCTCCATGTCAGAAGTCACAGGAACTTGTGCTGGAGAGCGCTGGTCTAAATACTAATTTGAGCCTGTCCCTCATCTGCTTGAAACTCTTCAGGGGCCCCCTCTTCTTTTAGGTAAAGTCCACTCCTGGCACCCCAGCCTCCACCCAGCTGAGCCTTTGGGACCTTTTTGCTCTGATGCGTCCACCTTCATCTTGGGTTCTCTTGTCTGCCTGCGCTACTCTCTCCACCGAACCTCTGCCTGGAATACTCTCTTCTCTTGTGTCTTTCATTCATTTATCCTGTTAAGAGAGGTTTCTGCCCCCAAGGAGCTTCAATCTAGTGGCACAGGCAGATAGTAAACAAGGAAACACACACACACACATACACACACACACAAATATAAAATTACATCCTCTGGTGAGTGTTATAAAGGGAAACACCAGAGTGTTTCAAGAGAAAAATAACAGGAGGGACCTAGTTTAGGGTTCCCAGGAGATGGTATTTGAGAGGAGACCTGCACAGTTAGGAAGCAGTTAGGTGAAATTGAGAGGAAAAGCATTCCAGGCAGAGGGAACAGAATGTGCAAGGTCTGCTGGGAAACTTCCATACATACTATAAAAAAAACTCTGAAGCATTCCCGGACCAAATCCTCACATGAGGTGCAGCCAACCACCTCTTTTATTACCTGTATTAGCCTATATAGGGTCCAGGTATTCACTTATCGCCCCACCAGACTGTAAACTCCCTCAGGGCAGGCACTGCATCCTAATCATCTCTGCTTTTGTCTTGAGTGCTGAGCACAGAGCTTGGCAGTGAATGTCTGCTAAATGGATCTAACTGCTTAACTGTGCCCTCTGCTTTGACTGCGCCTACTTTCCTCCAGATTAATTTTCCCCCACTCCCTTACCCACCATGCCCCCTTAGCTTACGAGATATATTTTTCTGATTTGTTAAATTTCTTCTCGAGATACTTGGCTGATGTCTTGCTGGGGATCTTCACCATGGAGAGCTCTTTGTTGTAACGGGTCAGGTTGCAGGGTGTCCTGCAGAGACAGTAATTACTGTCCTTTTCCGCCAGCAGACCTGGTGGGGAGAGGGAGGAGGGGCTTAGTCAGGTGTGGGGACTGGGGCCCCTGGGCCCTGTCCAGCAGCAGAGAAGTCAGTTTTGAGAAGGAGATGCCATCACAGGTAAGGGGTCTGGGGGTGCTGGAGAGAAGGGGAGTGGGCTTTTACTACAGGTTGATAAGGTGTGAGCTCTCCCAAGAAAGGGCCTGCTCTTTGTCTGTTACTCTTGATACTGTTTTCCTTCTGCTTCATTTACTTGTCATGTCAATCGTTCAAGAGACCACTTTTAGAGTCTTGACCCTTTTGTTTTCCCAGGGTTTTTTCTCCTTTCCCAGCCTCAGTGTTCTCATCTGCAGGGTGGGCCACCCATCAAAGGCAAATGTGGGAGGCCATTTTATCTGAAATCCGAAGCTCTGGTGGTATTCCCTCTGGGGCTCCCTCACGACCTTCTCTTCCTTCTCGCCTGCTGGGTGAGGACACAGGCAAAGATTCTCACTGCCTTTCCCTAGAGACAACGTATCCCCCACCCAGCCTGGAACATTCCTCTCCCTCTCTTCTCCCCTTCGATTTAGAAAATCATTTAGACATTATTTTTCCTTCCTTGCTCTTTCCTCCAACCACCTCAGTGCTCCTGGCTACCCATGGGTTTTGTTGATTCCTTATTCCAAAAACAGCTTGGGTCTGCATGCATCGGAAGTCTGCCCCTCAAATCCCAGTGGCACAACCCTGCCCCCAGCCCTGCTTCCTCTCAGCAAACCCCCTCCAGCCCTCCAGGAAGCACCTGGCTGTGTGGGTCCAGAGCTGTCCCCACTTAGCTCCAGCAAGTGCAGCTGCTGAATGAATTCGAGTCCACAGGATTTTAAAACATTCTCTCTGCTTATCTTGATTATAAGTGTTTCCCGGTCGGGAGAGGCACGTGGAGGGGGGTCTAGCTCTGGAGATGCAGCTTGCTTGTGCCATCTCCCTCACTGGTGGTTTTCCAGTGGGGGGGGGGGGCGGAGGTGAGGGGGAGCAGAGGTATCCAACCCACTACCCATCCTGACTTCTCCCACCTCCCTCCAGGGCTCAATGGAGCATGCAGACAGCCTGCCTTAGAATAACCTCAGCCTCTGCATGTGAACCACCGACCTGTGTGGGGAGGTATCACCAAACTCATCCAGGTGCTGCCTCGATGCCCACTGTCCATCTCTCGCCACCTCTTTCCTCTCCTCGGCATTTCTCAGTGCCCTCCCTTCTCTTTCTTTCCTTGCTCCTGCCTTTCTCTCTGCCAGTCCTGTTTCCAGCCTTCACCCACTGGCATCAATGCCTTCCCCAGTCCCCTTTCCTTCCTCCTCTCTATCGCCCTCTCCTGGCCATTCTGTCCAGTCTTCCATCCTCCCACCCTTCTCCATTCTCTCTTCCCCTCTCTTCCTCCCACACCGGGAAAGTCTCCATGGTCCCAATCTCAGGATCCCTCCCACCATTCCCTCTGTGCCCCAGTACTGACCTAGGGCAGGTTCTGCACATTCCTTGTGTTGCTCAGGGGTACAGAAAGGGGCGTCCCCTGCAAAAAAGAAACACAGGGAGAGGTACTCAGGCAGCAACACCACCCCTCCTGGGGTGGGGAGGTAAGAGTATCCCATTCTGGGGAGGGGCTGTCTTCTGGGGTTCAGGGGATCAGGGCACTTGGAGCCAGAGATTGGGTTCTGATCTGCTCTGTGGACTTGGGCAGGAAATCATAACCTGCCTGGCTGACTCCTGACTCCTAACTTCTGCCAGATTGCTGTGCACATCCATCCAGCTCAGGTGGGTGATAGGTGAGAAAGACTTGAAGGCTGAAAGTGGGGAGGCAGCGGTAAGCACTTACTAATTCCTGGGCAGGCATCTCTGAAGTAGGAACTTCTGGGTCAGTTTTAGCCCTGGGAGACTTGGGGTTTAAGTCTCCTGATTATTCAGGATGTCAGAGCTAATGGGGATGGAGGGGGACTTTGACCCTGGGTCAGTGAGATCCCAGGCGGGGGACCTGCCTTATGCAAGCTGGGCTGTTTTGTAAGTCTCCTCCTTGCTTTGCCCTTAATTCCACATGAGTGATTGAGAAGCCACTAACAGTGCCATGGGAGGGATGATTAAAATCTGTAACTGCTTGCTTGGCTCAGATTTCATGGGGGAAACCCCACTGGCTGGTAAGCCTGTGTGAGCATCAGAGAAGAGAAGTAACATCCACCCAGGCTGGATTCTCATCTTTGGCCTCTTTGTAGAAATCCAGGACCTTTATTTTTTCTCTTACTCAGGGCTAAAGTGAGAGTCTACCATGATGGCTTTCCCTCTCTATTTCCTAAACACCCTTCTCAAGAGCTGAAATGCTAATATGCCTCTTCTTTTCCAATAACAACAACTTAACTGATATGTCTCCCTTTTGCTCTGTCTTCCAGGAAGCTCAGAGATAAATTGAAAGATCAATAATCTAATCTTAGATTATTAAAGAATTCAGAATTTAGCTATGAGGATATTCATTTCAGGATTGATTATAACAGAAAACAACTATTAAGAAACTCAATGCCTGGTTTGAGGATTTACTTAAATAAACTTAAATCAAGTATGTATAACTGTGAAATAGTAGAAATATACTTAATATAATAGCAAAGTAGCCAGGGCACACAGTAGGGCACACAGGGCACACAGTCTTCATTTAACAGGACGTTGGTTTCCTCTCTCCATATACAAACATAATAACCACTGATGTTTGCAGTTTCAAAATCATTTTTATATCTTAGCCTAATTTTATTCTTTTAACAACTAATGATGTGTTTTAAAGATAATGAAGTGAGAACAGAGAGGTTAAGTGATTTGTGTCAGGTCACACAGCAGGAGAGTAGTGGAAGGTGAATTAGAGGCCAAAGACACTGTCTCCAGCTGCAGTCACGTTTCTTTCCATGCTGCACCACCCTTCTTGCCCAAATCAGTGCCCCCCCCCACCCCGCACATTGCTTTTGACATGCTGACTGCTTTAATAAGATGGCTACATGCATTGTTAGCTAACGACGCAAGTGTCGGCATACACACATTCATTAGCTAGTTAATGGACTTTGCCTCGTTTGAAAGAGTACTCGACATTTGGATGCATGAAGGGAAACATCTGGATGAAAGCCACAAACATCTGGATATTTGCATGTGTACATTAGGAATGTAAGAATTGCAAGTGTCCAGATATCTGGACATTAAATACAAGAAGGTAAGAGCAGCAAACAATCAGCAAACATACTGAGCATTGGAAGGAATGTTCTCCAAACATCTGGACGCTTTTCAACAGCAGAATGCTGCCTTGGTTTCTTGGCTGACTGTTTTTTCCCATCCTCTAAATGTTTAAGCAACAAAAAAACAGTCTTCCAAGGGCAGCATCCCTTTGGAGCCTCTTGGAGTGGATGAGATATATCTCAGTAGGGTGAGAAATGCACAGAGGTGGCAGACAGTCCCCAGCAGGGCCAGTAGCACTGACCTGGCATGTGGACCATACGGCAGTTGCAGTTCTCCACGATGTAGCGGGTCTCACAGTCAATCCTACAGGCGGTGATACTGTAAACAGGAAAGAAGTCGAGTCCCATCTCTGAGGATCGGCACTCACCCCAAGGTGGGGGCAAGTATGTGAGCTGCAAGACAGGAAGGAGGTGGCAGCAGTCAGCCCTGGAGGATGAGCTGGACAGAAGCAGTGGCTCACGCATTCAGTTATTCAATCAACAAACAATTATTGAGCATAGGCTCTATGACCGTCTAAACTCCATTGACCTTCCAGGCTTTCAACTTCAGGTTGCAATACTAGCTTTCTTGGGCCTCCCTGGTGGCACAAGGGGTTGAGCACAGTGCTGTGGAGCTGTCCACAGCCTCTGCAGCATGAGTTCGATCCCTGGCCGGGCAGGGAACAGCCCACATGGCGTGGCAGACCTCTCCTGTCTCACCCACTGCTCCCCTCAGCAGTGTATTTCAGTAGGTCCACCTGTTCTGTTCCCCACTCTGTCTCTGGTGAATCCTCTTACCCCCCTACACCTCTGCACTGCATACCAGTTCTTGTATGCATGAATACATAAATCTTAAAAAAAAAAAACAAAAACAAAAACAAAAAACCCCCCGATACTAGCTTTCTTATCTCCTCTCTTGCAACCTCTGATCTTCTCAGAATGTCTTACACATGCCATGTGCTTTCCCACTTCCACATTTTAACATCTTCATCTCTTAGTATGACCCAACTAAAGTCTATGACTTGAGTGCAGAATTTGGGACCCCAGACCTGGACCTGGAAGGATTCAGGTGAAATGGGGATTTAGGCATATTTGGTATTATTTATACTCCTTGACCCTGACTTGTGCAACTCTCCAGTGTTATGGATGAACTTCTTTGGGGAAAATGTTATTCTTAGCCTCAGAAGTCCATTGGCCATTCAATGTTCTATCATTTATGGTACTTGCCTGGAGGGGATAGGCAGGGTGAAGGATGAGGGCACTAATGGTTGTTGGAAACATACTATGTGTTAAGCCCCAAGTTAAGCCTTTTGCATTTATTTAAAAAAATTGAAGAATGAAAAATACAATAAAATACACATATTTTCAGTGCCTAGTTAACAAAATCTGAAATATGTTTACACCTATGTAACCACCACTTCAATCAAGATATAGGACATTTTTAATCACACTGGAAAGTTCCTTCCTGTTGCTTTCTAATCAACCCCCCACCTGCTCAGGCAATCACTGTTGTGGATACTGTCACCATAGCTTGGCTTTGGCTGTTCTCAAAACACCATAGAAATGAAAACTTACACTAGGGACTCTTTTGGGTCTGACTTTGCCATATATTTTAGAGATTTATCCACATGGTTGTGTGCATCAGTTCCATCCTTTCTATGGCTGCATAGGTTTCCAGTGGAGTACACGCAATCTATTTATCCACTCACCTGAGAATGGATACTTGGATTTGTTTCCAGATTTTGGTAATTATGAAAACTTCCTATTAATATAGTCACCTTGTGGGCGTGCACACACACACACACACACACATATATATTTAAAGATTTATTTATTTATGCATTCAAGAACTGGGGTACAGGCCAGGCGTGTGGGGGTTGAGAGGATTCACCAGAGACAGAGTGGGGAACAGAACAGGTGGATTGACTAAAATACACTGCCGAGGGGAACAGCAGGCGAGGTCTGCTGTGCCATGTGGGTAGTTTCTTGGCCGGGGATCGAACTTGTGCTGCAGTAGCTGCGGATAGCTTCAGAGGGTGCGTCTTAACCCTTTGTGCCACCAGGGAGGTCTGGCATATATTTTAACTCCCCTTGGGTATAAGGGTAGAAGAATAGTTGACTCATAGATAGGTCTGGGTATAACTTTGTAAAAATCTGTTATCTGTAGCAGTTGTACTACTTTTTATTCCCTGTCATAGTGTATGAGATTTCTGGTTCCTTTACATCCTTGCCAAATCTTGATTTTGTCCATATTTTAAATTTTAGCCATCCTACTAGATAAATAGCTGTATTACCCTATTGTTTCTATTTTAAGTGCCCTGATGATTGATGATCTTGAACACTATTTATGGACTTAATGGCCATATATGTTATCTTTGTGACATGACTTTTTAAGTCTTTTGCCCATTAAAAATTTTTGTTTATTTTTTTTTACTTTTATTATTGAGTTGTAAGAATTTTCCATATATTCTGGACATAAGTCCTTTGTCAGATATATATATATATATATATATATATATAGAGAGAGAGAGAGAGAGAGAGAGAATATTTTCTATATCTCCTATAGTATGTGGCTTACTTTTTCTTTTTCTCAATGGAATATATTTTTCCTATGTTTAAGAACAACTTCATTAAGATATAGTTTGTATATAATAAGATGAATCAATTTTAACATAGAATTTAATGAATTTTTACAAATGTCACAATCAGCCTAATTAACATATAGAGCATTGCTACTAACTCCAACTTTTTCTATTCCAGTCACTTCCCCTCCCCCAGCCCTGAGGCAACCACTGATCTGGCTTTCATTATAAATTAGTTTTTTCTGGTCTAGAATTTTATGTAAGTAGTATCATACAGTTTGCATGTCCTCTTTTTGATTCTGGCTTCATTCTCTCAGCATAATGTTTTTGAAATTCATTTGCACTCTTGTTTGTGTCAGTAGCTCATCCCTTTTTACTACTGAATATCCTTTCTTCCTCTCTAGTCTTTAATTCTTTTGATTTCTTTTTCTTGCTTCACTGTATTGACTATAAACTCCAGTAGAATGCTGGGAAAACTGGGGAGAGAAAGGACATCTTTATTTCATAGGGAAGATCTTAGGAAGAAAGTATTCATTGTTTCACCATTAAATATGTTAAGCACATATTTTTCTTAGGTGCCATTGTCAGAGTGAAGAAATTCTTTCTTATCAGGTTGAGTGAGTTTTTCCTTTCAGTGGGTATTGAGTTTTGATAAATGTGTTTTCTGCTTCTATTGAGATGATCACGTGATTATTCTCTTTCATTCTCTTGTCTTTTGTTTTTTAAGATTTATTTATTTATACAAGAACTGGGGTACAGGTCAGAGGCGTGGGAGGGTGAGAGAATTCACCAGAGACAGAGCAGAGAACAGAACAGGCAGACTGACGAAATACACTGCTGAGGGGAGCAGCGGGCGCAACAGTGGAGGTCTGCGGCGCCATGCAAGTTTCTCCCTGGCGGGCTGGGAATCGAACCTGGGTTGTGGAGGCTTTGGACAGCCTCACAGCACAGCGCTCAGCCCGCTGTGCCACCGGGGAGGCCCTCATTCTCTCAATGTGGTGAATGTTATAAATTCATCTGCGAATACTGAACTCACTTTGCATTACTGGGATAAACCCCATTTGGTCAGGATTTATTCTCCTTTTAATATATTGCTGTACCAATTCCCTAACATTCTGTAGAAGATTTTTATATCTATGCTCATGAGAGAAATTATGTTTAATTTATTTTCTTGTAATGTCCTTATCAGATTTTGGTATTGGGTTATGCTTGCCTCATTAACAGAAAAAGATTTATAAATTGTATCCTCTTTCTCTATTATTTGAATTTGTGTAGACTTGGTACAATTTCTGTCTTAAATGTTTTCTAGCATTCACAAATGAAGTCACATGGTAATTACGTGTGTGTGAAGATTTTAAATGATGAATCCAGTTCTTTAATAGATTTAGAAACATTCAAATTTTCTATGTTTTTCTTGTACTAGTTTTTGTAAGTGGTGTTTTTTCAAGGAATTTAACCTATATCCATTTCACCTAAATTTCTGAATTTGTTCACATAAAGTTGTATGTAACCTTCTCATCATTTACAAAGTATCTGTAGACTTGGTAGTGATGTCTCTCATTCCATGACACATGGTCAGAATACATAGTCTCCATGGTTTTATTTCTTTAACATTTATTGAAATTTTTTTTATGGTCCAACAAATGGTATATCTTGGTGAATGCTCCATGTGCTGCTCTTAAAGTTTGTGAGTTCTTTCATTGTTGGTGTTGCATTGTTATATAAGGCAATTAGGTCAAGTTTTTTAAATAGTACTGTTCAAATCTTCTGTGCCTTTGCTAACTTTTTCCTATTTATCCATCAAGTACTGAGAGCTCAGTGTTGAAATCTCTAACTGTGAATTGTCTAGTTCTCTCCTTAGTCCTGTCAGTTCTTGCTTCATGTATTTTTGAAACTTATCACTAGGCACATAAATATATTTAGGATCATTATATCATCTTGGAAAATTGATCATAGTGCCTTTGTGAACCAACCCTCTATCTCATGTAATATCTTTTTCTTTCATTAACAAGAACAGTGAATAGGAGAACGGTTCCATAGCCTGTCCAAGATCACACAACTGTGAGTGGCAGAGCTAGCCATGGACCTCAGAACTTCTGACCTTGAACTTGTGCTTGTCACACTGTACTGCACTGACTCCAGGAAATTCATAGGAGGGAGGGAGGAACACTCCAAGGAACAACTTTCAGAGCTTTTCTCTTCTGTTTTTAGCCACTAGTTCCTTCTTCCTTTCCCATAAAGATTTGCTAATTACTCTCATATTTTTTGGACCTCATGAGTTACCTGGTTTTCTGTATGGCCTTGGCTAAGTCACTGCTCCCCTCTGGACCTTGGGATCTGGGAGATTTGGGAGGTAGGGTTGATGGTCTATGATTAGATTCAAATGGATTGGAGCCCTTCAGGGCTCAGTATTGGATCCATAAATATACAAATTGAATTTGGGAAGAACTAATAATGATTTTTGGCAAGACTCTGTGTGTGTGTGTGTGGGGGTTCTAAGATGACTTAAATTAACTTTGGGGAACTCATTGCCTTTTCTTCTGCTAAAACAGGTTGCCACCGTGGATGGGCCATGTGGGAATATAGCTGGCGAAGTCCATATGATGGACTACTGCCATTTTGGGGTCAGAGGTCATGATCTACTGTCTTCAGCTGCCCTGCTGCGGCTGTTTCAATGTTTGTTCCAGAAGCTTTTCTGAGGTCTCACACACCACAGCTGCTGGGAAAGTCACAGCATGTACAGCACCAACTCTTGCTTACCAGTGAGTGTCTGAAAGTAGGTTGGAGTATTTGTTTATCCTGGGCAAGTGAAGCCTCAGGGGGACCCTGCAGCACTGTCTTCAAATATCTGAAGGACTGTCTCAGGGAAGAAGAATTAGATTTGTTTTCTAGCATCCCAAGGGAAAGACAGACACAAGAACAGCTGTAATAAGGAAAGTGAGGAGGATGATAACATCACTGATGTCGCAGACACTGTGGTAGGCATGCTGTGTGCATTACTTTGTTTAATCCTAGAGAAGGATAAATTCTGGCTCAACTTCCTACACCTACTTGTATGATCCAATAATAAAATCATTGTCTTGAGAGTGAGTTCTCCATTATGAGGACTGCACAAGCAGCACTGTACAGCCAGCTGGGATGGGAAGAGAGGTGGCTGAGGGTGTGCAGTTGTATGAGACAACTTCAGTCTCTCAAGCTCCATGTCTAATCATAGACTCTAAATCTGTGATTTTACCTTGAGAATAAGTGGAATAAGACAAATGGAATCTTGAACCTCATTCTTCATGGGCTAGCTGTGTGGCTGTGGTAACCTGCACACTGCCCTCCCCTGCTTTTAATCCCCTCCTCTGATTAAATAAGATGAGTCAAATGCACAGAATCTAAGTGGCTGAGCCTTTTTGACTTTCTTTTCTCCAGAAGTGTTACCCCCCCACTCCACCCCACTATTAGCTATCTCAGAGGGATACCAAGAGCTTTGAACATAATGTATTTGTAACCTACTGTTGGCACGAAACAAGACCCAGTTCTCATCCTCCCTTTAATAAACTTCTTGTTTTCCTACCTTTCGTTCATTCAACAAATATCTCAGCTCCCTCTTTGCTTTTTTTACAGTTTGGCTCAGGAGACAAGCAAGTCTACACTCTTTTTGGTTCAAAAAGTCTTAGGATTATGGCCTCCTGGAGAATTTCAACATCCAAGTGGAGATGATACCAGGCAGCTGGATCAATGGGGGCCAGGGCTGGGGAAAATCTGGGCAGATGTAAATGTGGGAGGCGCTTATGAATGGAGCTGTGGGGCAGATGAGCCAGCCCGGGAAGAGAGGAGACACCCCTCCTTGAACCTTGAAGCATTCCTGTGTTCATTTGACAATTCATCCTCCCTTCCCTCTTTTCCACTGTGCCAGGAAACCAGCGGCCTCGGGTAATCACTTAAATTTATGAACTAAGCAAAGAGCTCAGAACTTGTGATTGAATACTCTGGTGCTTGCCTTTCATTGCTCTGCTGTCTTGAGGCTTCTCTCCACAGTCATTTTCATTTTATAGTGAGTACTAGTGTTTGCTCCCTCTCTGTCTTAGGACATCTCCTGAGGTTCCTCAACCATTGGCTCTCCCAGTCTGCAGATTTCAAGGTGCGCCAGAAGGTGGCACTACAGTCAGCATGGCTGCCAAGACCTCTCTGGAGGAGCCCCCAAAAGGGTCAAAGGCCTTCATCAAGGGCCCTCTGCTTTTCCTGGTTTCTGCAGTCCACACTCTGAGGCTTGGGTTGGGATGCTGCTGTGAGTGGGAGCTCAGAGGATTAAGAGATTGCATAAGAATGTGTTAATTCTGGTAGGGAAGCACACCAGAGAGAAAGGGACAGGGAAACAAGGAGAGAAGCCCCCCTTGTTCGTCAGATGCCCTCCTGACCCCTTTGTCATGTCAGCCACTTGGCCTCTTGCTTCAGGGACTGGGCACTGCGCTCACCTAGTCTGGGCCTCTTTAGCCTCAGGGATATCTCTGTGGGCTCCTTCCCAGGTCTAGGGCAGCGTTATCACCCTGGTCTGCCCAGTTTCCTCTTCCTCACTACCTCTGACTGAGATCCTGGCTCTCGGCCTGCCAGGGACAGGCTAAGAGCACATACTCTGGTGTCAGACCCAACTGGGTTTGTATCCGGCCTTGCCGCTTACTTAGTGGGGATCTGGGCAATGGCTGAGCCTCTGTGACTGCTCTTTCTGCACGAGAATTACTCTCAGACATTAGTTACTTTGGAGGGATAATGAGAGTTTTCAATCTAAGGTATATGTACCCCACTGTCACCCTTGATTGACAACCCCAGTCTCTGTCCTGTATCATAGGAACAGGTGTGAAACACAACCCCTTGTTGAACCCTTCCCCCACCCCCCCCCCAAGTCCCACACACCCATGGCCTAGAACACACGCCAGACATCAGAGAGGGCTGAGGAGGGGGATGTGGATCAGAGCACAGCTCCTTCACTGAGCCTTGTCCTAATTCTTCCCCATTTTCATCTATTCTTTGCCCCCCTTCCTCTCTCCTCGGGTGCTTTCCTATCTTCCCAGGAACAGAACGAACGTACTGTTAAGCTGTTATGTCAGCCTCTGTAGTTTTGGCACCTGGGTACACCCCTCACAGAATCTCACCTGAGCGCAGTTATTTTCCCCAAGAAAGCGTTTTTCCCTTCCTGCGGAGAATTCTAGGGACCAATGTTAAGATGTTTTTTCTGTCTCTTTATGTAACAAGATGGAACATCTGCAAGAACGCCTGGTGGATGAGATGCTGAGTAAACCAAAGCCCTGGTCTCCTGTGAGCCATTATCGCCTCATCTCCCCTCCAGGAGAGGACAGTGAACAGGAGACAGGGCCTCTTGGCCATGCTTTGCATCAGGGCCCAGACACATGAACTGATGCCAGAATCACAGAAACCCCCTCTGGTGACCTGTGCACACACTTCCTCTGTAACTCTGTCTTTGCTCTGGCATCTCTCTCTTCATGGTATTGGCAGAAAGCCAGCATCTGGCAGTTTGGTCCACCTCTTCATGATGGCACCAGCAAAGAGATGTCACAGGTGGTGTCGGGAGAGGAATGCTGTGGGGACTTCTGGGAGGAAGGGAGATCCATGTCGGGTGCTCTGTGTTCATCAGGCGCCGTGCTGGACCCTTTACTTGTCTTAACCCACCTCTTCTCAACAAGCAACAAGGTTGGGACTGTTACCCCATCCTACAGATGAGGAAACCAAGGCTCATCTGATGCAAGTGTCAGATAAGGCACAAATGTGTCAGATGATGCACATTTCCCTGGGTCTCAAATTACACTGATTCCAGGTCTTTCACACCCACAAACCCCTTCTCTTGAGAGTGATTTTCAAAAGTCGTAAGACTCCCTACCCCCTTCCAATCAAATATACACTGGAGTTAGTATGATAAGCAAGCCAAGGGAGCTGCTGTGGGGCCAGCAAAGTGGTGGGGAGCCCAGAGTTTCATGCGTAGTCTTGGCCCCTGCAGTGCCCTCGAATATGACTTAGGAAGGCCCAGGCTCATGGTAGAAAGCTTGAACACTCACACGAGGTTCCACCACCTTATGTGGTTCCTTTGGATGGAATTGTAACCTCTCTGAGCCTTGCTTACCTGCTCCATAGAATAAGGGCCTAGACCAGATGCTGAACTCCAGAATTTTGCAAGGTTTGAGACTAGGTGTCTCCTTTGTTATAGTCCAGGAGAAAGGGTGGGAGTGGATGGGCTCCCACTCTCACAGATAACTGATCTGATGTAAATATTTGGCTCAAAATGTGTTTTCTCTGTTTGGAGAAACTGATCAGGATGAGGGCAGTGTGACCCTGGCTGAGAGCCAGCAAAACCTCCACTTTGGAAAAAGCTGCCTGGAGAGTGGAGGGAAACATTTCCTTTGTAATTCGTCTTTCAGGGAATTTAAATTGGCATGCACCTGGCTCAGCCATGCTCCCATTGACAGGAAGTACTCAGCACAAGGGGGCTTCCTCTGAGGGTGCAGGGAACAGACGTGGGGGTACAGTCTGGGCTGTTATAGAAGCCTCAGAAGGTTTTTCATGAGCCCAGCCAGCCCAGTAGGACTTGATTAGCCTCTGGGGTGTACCATGCACTGGCTGAGCACTGGGACTTCAGAGGCGAGTAAAATGTGGGTGTGCTCTTGAGGGGCTGATCCTGTTTCCCCAAACCCCACTCTGCTACCATCCTAGGGCATGACCCGGGATCTCCAGAACCTGTTCCCCTCCTCCTCTGCAGGCTGCACAGATAAGGGGTGGCGGGAAGAACACAGAGCCACCACTGATGGGCTGTGTCCTGCAACAACGTTGCCTAACTATTCTGGATCTCAGTTGGCTTATCTGCAAAATAAAAGGTAATAATGGGAAACTCATAGGGCTACTCTGTGGGTTAAATGAGACAATAGACTTGGAAGCAACTTGCACATTGATGACGTGTGCTTGTTGTTAGATTGGGGGTGCGCTTTTGAAGGTCCTTCACTCAAGGGATTGGTCTGGTGGCTGGTTCCACTTGCCTGTTCTAACTGGCATCGTCCTCTGTAGCCACACCCCATCTCCTTCCATTCACTGGATCTCAGGCCTCATAGTAGCTGCTTAGTACTTAATACATGGTGTTTGTTGAATGAATGAATTGCCCATCCTGCTTTCTCCTATCCCAAGTCCAGAGGATGGGTGCAAGGGGTTGCCCTGTCAATGCCCCAGGCAGGGTCAGAGAGTACACTCTGGTAGTTCCCAAGGGCTCTGCATCGAGGTGGGCTCAGCATCAAATCACATCAGCCCTGGGTGGATGGGGAGGGTCTTCCTGTGTGACCTTGGGCACTCCATGCCACCTCTCTGTGCTTCTCTGTTCTATCAGGGCTGGTGCCCTAAGGGCACTCTGCCCTGGGAGGCCCAGGTTCTAGAGGCAGGCGGTCTCATGAGGTCCTCTTTCTTCTCGAAGTGCCCCGTGATTGCTCCCTCATTTTCCACCTGCTACTACACATGCAAACCACCCACACTGGAGGGGAAACCACAGCCTTCTTTTCCAGCCATTACTTTCAGTTTGATGTTTTTATTGCATCCCGCCGAGTGATTTAAGTGTGTTCACAAATGATTATATTGTGCTCCTTTTAAACAATACTAAAAATCAAATAAAAACTGAAATTAAATCCACCAATCAGTCAGTAACAGCAGCAGCAACAGTGTCTCAGGGGAGATGTGTCCTTTAGACAGCATGGGAGTGGGGAGGCCCTACTACCTCCTTGCCCCAGTCCGGCTTCAGGGTTCAGCCCTCAAGGTCAAAGCAGATGGGATAGGATCAGGTAGAAGCAAAAGTCATGGCAGAGACTGAGCCACCACAGTGACACCTGTTCGCTGGAGCCACCTGCTCCCTGCCAGGCCCTGTGGCAAGAGCTTTGAAGAATATTGTCTCTTTCAATCCTCACGATGGCCCCGTGAGAACAGATGGTACTACCCAACAGACAGGTAGACTAATGATGGTCTCAACGTAGCTGGTATTATTGAACGCTTACTACGCTGACTCCTAGAATCTTCCTAACACCTCCTCAGATCCGTACGTTCATTCTTTCCAATGGCAGAGACTGGAGCCTGTAGCAACCAGGGCCACACAGATCGTAGGTGGCAGGGCTGGGGTGAGAAGCCAGCATTCTATGCTCTTAACAGCTACCTGTGTTCTTTTGTCCCAAGAAAGAATCCAACAGAATGGGTGACGGTAGTTATTGGGTGGGTGGGGTGCGGGTGGAGGGTGTTGCAGAGACTTGAAAGATGGGAACGTGTGTTCTTCAGATCCCATATGGGATGTATTATACTGCAAAGTCCTTGCAGTCCTTGCACACCTTGCCAGTTAAAGGGCATTGTCCCCATTTGACAGTCAGTAACTTGCCCAACATCACACAGCTCAGAAATGGCAGAGGCGGGGTACCAATCTAGGGCTGCCCAACCCTAAAGCTGCTGATTAGCGGTCAGGAAACAGCCTAACCTGGGCTCTGTGGGCTCTGCTGCTCTCCTCCCTATTGCGATTTGCTTTCCCGCCTGCAGCATCTGGGTGCAGAGCAGGTAACCTGTGGCTTAGAATAGCAGATCAGTGGTTTATAAAGCAAACCAGCTGACTGCTCTCCTCTCCCTGTTCTGGGCAGACATCAACAATCCATCACAGATGGATCCTTTGTCTAAACACTGCCATTTGATTGAAATCAGAATTGAGAGTAAATGGTGTATTTTGGGAGTTTTCATCTATAGAAAGCACCAAACTACACATGGTTAAATATTCACATAGAACAGGCAAGATGTATTACGTACTGTGTGAAATATGGACTGTGACTTCCCTGCAGGAACAGTACCACAACCTGCCCTCTTGTGTGGGAGCACCGCTGACTGACATTGGACCAACTGGGCCATAAAAGGATTCATGAATATCAGAATTCCATGACACCCAGTCCTGCCCTGGGGTCACACATGGAGCTTTTTGCCACGCTGACTGGAAACTAAGTGCTTGTAGTAGCTGATGCAGCACTTTAACAAGCAACAAAATCAATTTAAAAAGTGAATTACCCATGGTTTGTGACTAATAATAAAATAATAAGGTTACATCCATTGCAAAAATGTCTATGAGTGGGAGAGAACACGACAAGAGCAGAAAATGTGAGTTGTCTATGCAAAAAAGCTAGTGGATGTTTTTTTGAAAGACTTTAACATGCCTCATTCTAAGATGACTTTGTCTTGGACCTTAGTGGCTCTAGATATGGCTCTGAAGGTCTACAAGAATCCTTCCAGCTTTGGGACAGAGGGCAGATGGCCTCTGCGGTTTTATATTCATCCATATGTACACCATCCACTCACCTGCCCATCCATCCACCCATCTATTTGTCCACTCATCCACCCACCCACCCATCCATCTATCCATGCATGCATCCATCCATCCTCACACACCCCACCCCACCCCCACCCACTCTCCTTCCACGTGTCCAATAAACATTTATTGAGCATCTAATCTAGGAACACTACTAGGGACTGAGGCTATGAAGATGCATAGTCCCTGTGCCCACAAGCCTCACCATCTAGAAAGAATAGACATGCCTGTTCTGCTCCCCACTCTGGCTCTGGTGAATCCTCTCACCCCCCCACCCCCACACCTCTGGCCTATACCCCAGTTCTTTTATGCACAAATAAATAAATCTTTAAAAAAATTAAAAAAAACCCAAGTGCTATAATGGGGTAACAGTGTACAGGAGTAGTGGGGGAACTGAAGAGGGCTTGGCCAGACCAACTTGGACTTGCCAGAGAGAATCAGAAAAGACTTCATGAAGGGAGTGACCACCTTTGGCATGAGCCTAGAAAGGCTGTGGTGCATTGGGTAAAGCAGAATTGGGAAGGGTATTCTGGGTGGAGGGAACTTCAGAGGGAAAAGGCACTGAGGTGAAGAGCTGTCCTGGGTGGGGTCCCCCAGGTAGAGCAGAAAGGCGGACATATGGGTGAGTGCTAGGCTGGGTGCAGCATTTGGTGCTTAGGGAATAACCCCAGAGACTGAAAAATTCTCCATGATTGTGACTGTGACTCCTGCATATGCAGTGAAAAGACATCACTGGCAGTACCAGCCCTGCTAAACTCCCGCCTCCCCTCCTCTGCCCGGGTAAGAGCCGCCTCAGCAGAAGAGCTTTCAGTGTGCCTGTGCATACCGATGCACCATTATAATCACATCTTCATCCGGACACAATTTCTCGGGCAAGTGCTGTCGGCGCCGCTGGGTGTTCTTAGCAAATTGCCTTGCTGAGTGATTTGCTGGTTGAAACAGGGAGAGGGGAAGTGTGCAGGGACACAGGCAGGGAAACAGCCTTGCTCAGAGGAGTGAGCATGGAGTCCACAGGCCTGGCTCGGCCATTTACCCCCAGGCTGACATGGGCCAGGCCCTGCAGTCATCAGGACCTCTGCACTTCTTCAACTCTGTCAGCCCTGAGCTGCTCTGTTGCCTTAAGTGTCCATTTGTCCTTTCCTGTCCAGGGCTAAGCAGGTTGTCCCCTTAACTCATCAGTGTTCCTGGGTCCTCATGTCATGGTACTCAGAGGGCTGTAAATCCCCGTCTCTTTCTTTGACCTGCATGCATAGCTCTATAAGCTGGATTCCTACATCTCTGCCCTGCATTTTCTTTCCTTCCTCTCCCTTCCTCCATTTTTTTTTTAAATAATTGCACTTCCATCTTTCTAAAAAAAGAATCCTTCAGTCCAACTTCCACTCTCCAGCATCATCAACTAAGAGTTCAGTAGAGGACTGTGTAGGGCGTGTACTGCACAACCTCAGGTGGTTCCACTCACAGGGCTGAGATGTGAGTGATGCCTCTGGAGAGTGTACTGGCAGCCCTGAGCCATCTCTTTCCCCCATCCCCATCAGGGACTCACTCTGCTCCTCGGCCACGCACCTTGCCTAAATCTCAGTCATCCCACTGTTTTCCCTTAAAATCTTATTGCATGGAGATATTTCCGCCTGAGTGGCGGGCAGAGGGCTGGGAGTGGGGGTGTTTGTGGGGACACAGATCGGCCTCCCTTCACAATCTCCTTTGGAATGGTGATCTTCTGTGACCTTGCCTTTTTCAATGGGCATATTTGAAATGAAAGTTGGGTCCAGGTTGAAATGTTCACTTAAATGGGTTTTCTCAAAGTGGAGCACACCTCAATGCATTTGCTGTAGTTTAGGCTTTTAGCTCCATTCAAAATCCATTTTCCATACATCTGGGTGGGGGTGGGGTGGGGGAGAGGTCCATTGACTCAGGGTACCTGTTGCCCAGGCTGGGAGGGGGAGTCAGTGGGTGCTGGGTGTTGGGTGGGTTGACACAGGCAAGCCTGTCCAGCTGTAGTGTCCCCGGCCCTCCATAAGTCCTAGAACAGAGGACTAGGTAGGAGGGGTTTCAGCCCACCCAGCAACAAGCTTCCGCCAGAATTTAGAAAACCTAAATAAGGGACCAGGAAAAAGACTAATTAATACAAAGTAAAAATAAAAATGAACAAGTGACTATAAACCAGAGACACACTAGGGTAGGGGGAGGGAGGGGTGGGGAGAGGAAGGACTAGGGTCAAAATAAGGGGGGGTGCAATTGTATGGGGAATATAACCAAAAGGAAAATGCATACATTGTGCAAAAATGAAACATGATGTAGGAATTATATAAAATAAAATATTAATTAAAAAAATAAGCAAGGATGGGATGTCAGTCGAGCCCTGGCTGCTTGTGTGGCTCCAGTTCATCAGGAGCATTTTCTAGGTGGGCAGCGTGGGTCCCCAAGAGGAGGCTACAGCACTAGCGCCTCCAGGCCAGCGCTCTACCACTCAGGCCTGTGAGGGCTCAGCCTGGGCCCCAGATAAACCATCGGATCCCCTTCTCTGGACCCCCACCGCAGCAGGAGGCCCGCAGTCTGAGCTTCCTGGAAGGGCTTCAGCAGCCAGTGCTTTCCCTCCTGGGCTCGAGACACGGCATGATTAAGGCTCTGACACTTCCCTCTGAGCCTGAGATGGCCTGGCAAGGAGGCTCTGTGTGCACCAAGCAGATGCCATAAAATTCATCTTTTATTACCTCTGTCCTGTAGTTTTTCAGTGGGGGGATGGTGGACGTTTACAGGCATGAAACACATGTGGACTCTGGAAGGGTGACTGTGGAGTCGAAAGTTTATGCTCTTGAGCTACTTAATGCTCAGAGGTGAGGGTGAGTTTTCAGGTCCTATTTTTCTAGCTCAGCCCTGAACCAACTGGACCTGCATTTAAATGAATCTTTGGAACTTGCTTTTTATCTAGGCTTTTTATAGCCCCATGAGGTGTTCCATAATTCCCCAAATAATTAACACTCACTGCAATTTTGAAAGCCCATCGATCACTCCTATTAGTCCTTCAAACTATGGCTTCCTTGCCACCGTCCCTAAAAATGCCACCATCATTAGTACCTGGGCCAACATTTCTTACTCGGGTCAGAGTATTTACAACCTCGAAAGATTCTCTTTTGCACTAAATGATTCCAATTTTGTACGGCTGCTTTGGTGGTCTTGTCTGGCTCCCACTGTTTATGTCAAAGCCTACAGGGGGCAGCTATGAAACACGGAAGGGGAATTGCTGACATTCCTTTTCACAGAGTAATCTTGAATGCTCTGACCATTCGGAATGACTGCAGTGGAGAGATCAGTACATCACCAGCCTTGGGAGTTCAAATCATCTGTACCTGTTACAGGCTGAGCTGTACACCACCACCACCCCACCCGCCCCTGGCCCTGCTAGTTACATTAAAGTGACTCTATTTGGAGAGATGACTTTTAAGGAGGTGATTGAGGTCAAATGAGGTCATTAAGTTTAGAGCCCTAAACTGATAGGATTAGTGTGCTGATAAAAAGAGGAAGGGACACCAGAGCTCCCTCTGCATGCCCAGAGAAGGGGCCACATGACGAGACAGCATGGACACCAGGACTGCCCACTGGCCATTTGGGGACATTGATCAAGATGTCCTGGGAGGGCGTTGTTAGCACATGGGAGCATTCTTAGTACCTGGGGCCAGCACTGCGTGGTCGAGATCATGCTCCAGACGTGGGCAGATCTGACTTTGGGTTCCTTTGACTCAGCTTCCCATTGATAAATTGGGAGTCTATGAGCCCATCTCACTGTTGTCAGGGAATTTACATTTTGTTGGTTCTGAAACAAACTCCCCATGCTACCGTTTTTGTTAGCACTGTACCGTCGTGGCCCTTTAGCATTGTGTAATCATGGAACTGGTAGTATTTTTCTTTCTTACTGTCACGTAAAAAATTACTGACCCTCACAGTATTGAGGAGGAGCTCTTGCCTGGAAGGGCTCAGCAGAGGCCTGACACGTGGCCAGTGCTCAGTGGCAGCTGTTGTATGATTTCCTGTGGGGCGTGGGCACATTTTAAAATATCTCTGAACTTTGGTTTCCTCATCTGCACAATAGAAGTGATTATCTCCACTCTAGAGCTTGAGGGAGTATTAAATGAGGTAGTGTGGAGACTGAGTCCCTGAACACAGCATTTTGCATATACCAGGAACTCCAGAAATGTCCTCCCTGAGACGAGGCATGGGCCCAGGGAAACACTTTCCCTTTGTAGGTTTTGGCACAGGTGGGGTGTGGATTCTTCACGCTGGAGCTCTAGCCCTAAGGGTCAATCTGTTTCTTTGCTCACTGCTTCCCCCTAGTAGTCTTAAAGATGGGGCATTGCTGAGAAAACCAGATGGAACGGTTAGGGAAGGAAATGGTGGTAGGCAGGGTGAATAAGACCTTGACAAAAGACCTGGGACTGCAATGATGAAGAGACGTAAATGACCCACAAGCCCTCTGCTGAGGTTCTCCTTATACTAAATGTGGCTGCTGGGAAAATCACCCAGATCACAGATCTAAGCTGAGAGGCCACTTCTTGGTCCCTACTCATCTCCCAGCAGAGTGTAGCTCTGTGCTGGGGATGGAAGAGATCAGCCTTTAGTTGGTAACAAGGGTTACCTTCTCCTGAGTTCCAGTGGACCACAGTCTAGATTGATCAGACCTAGTGTCAAATGCTGGCCTTGGATGACAGGGGGCACAACCAAGCCATATACAGCATATACAGGACAGTGTAAGTTAATCTATATAATTAGTGTACATAAAATTTTTTTTTCTAGTAAAAGGCGATCATGTCTAAGTACATATGTATGCATACTGGAAGAATCACAAATTTTACTTTTCGTACCAAATAAGTAACTTTATTACTCTATGAACTTTGATAAGTAACTTGACTTATCTAGGTCTCAGTGTTTTACTTAGAAAATGTGGAAGGATCTCAGTGTTACAGCCAAGATCATAGAACTTGTAAAAAGATTTATTTTTGTTGAAATTTGTACTGTCTCTTACAAGTTGTCTATTAATGGTGAAATGACTTAATCTACCTCTGCCTAGTGTACATAAAATTAATGCATACATAGGATCTGTCATACAGTTGGTTCTCAAAAATGTTATGCTTCTTTCACCCCACCTTCCTCCTCTCCAACTCAGAGGCTTTGAGTGTTGGAAGAAATCATAAGCAATATTGTTTAACTACAAAATCTCAGATGTCTTTCCTGCTGCTCTGATTAAGTGATCTTTGAAGTGAACCTTCCCGTGCAAGTCTGGAGCGTAACAGAGAACAGATGCAAACTGTCAGACCACAAGGAAGTCCCGAGCACTCATCTTTCAGAGGAACAAACAACCCCCGTGCAAGCTGGGCTCCTGGAGATAGTTCCGTGGCCCTCAGCCCTCCTGCTGGGTGGTGGGGAGACTGGCCTAACTCACCATGATAGAGGGTGGGCGGGGGAGGAGGTAGTCTGGAGGGCACCTTTTGGTCCAGGTGCTTTGCACAGATTAAGTATGAGGTAGGTACTGTTTTATCCCTGTTATGAAGATGGGGAAACTGAGGCAGAGAAGTGAAGAAACTTATACAAGATCAAGTTCTCACTGCTAGTAAGTGGTGGAGTCAGGATTCAGATGTGGCTGTGAAGTTGGTCAGAAGCTGAAGCCCTGCACCGCTGTCCTACGGCTCCCTGCTTCCAGGTAGCCCTCAGTCCCAGGTGACGGCCCTGGAGAATACGCAGTTCTTAGCAGCAATTGAGAGGTTCCTGTGTGGAACCTCTTTAGGATGCTCCACTTTAGGTCTCCTCTTTCCCTCTCAGTGTGGGCTCCCATATCAGCACCATTTTACAGATGAGAAACCTGAGGCTCATATAAACAAAATGATTTGCTTGAGAATCTCTAGCAAGTCTTTTGATCTGGTCTTGCTCCACACTGAAGCAGTGCAGCCCTCCTCTGGAGTGCTGCCCAGCCACCTCAGAGGGCAGGATAATCCCATATACTGAGTTGACATTCATAATGTCCAGTCCTGGGGAGTTATGTTTTGTCCTTTCTTGAGAGTTTCCTTTATAAAAATACTAATAAACTGACTTATCTCTGGGGTCTTCCACAGAAAGCTAGAGGAAGGCAAATTGCTTGGTGACTGTGTTGGGGGGTAGGAAGAATTACAGGTTTGGAGTCAGACATTCAGATTGTCAGAAGCTCAGCTTTACCATCTGCTAGTTTGGTGACCTTGGGCAAGTCACAGAACCTCTTTAAGTATTAATTACTCCTGTGTGAAAAAGGATTCTTATTTTTTCTCGGAGAGTCTCTATGAGATAATATATGATCAATATCCAGCACATTGTTTATAGGAAACATACACAACAGTTGTTCAATGTAGCAGAGATCTGGTCCTTTGTCACTGGCAAAAGAAATTCAGAATATTTAGTTTGTCTTATGAAAATCCAATTTGTAAAATTCCCCCAACCTCAAGTCAGGGCAGGGGTTATTTTAATTATTCAGGGACCCATGATTTTCTAAAGGGCTTAGCCAGGATTGTTTCAATGGCAGCTACATGTGCATGCTGCCACCCCTGTTTATGAATCATTAGCTGCCTGACAGTGACGCTAGCGGGGAGAAAGAGAGAGCACAGCCGGTGTTGTGGAAAACCACCGCTAGGAGACTTCACCTGCCAGAAATCAAATAGATTGGAGGGGGAAAAAAAAGGTCTGAAAGAGTAACCCCAAGATTTCATTTATAAATAGCTATCTCAACTCTTTCCCAGGAACCCATCTTTCAGTTGGTCAAAGCAAGATATAAATGCAGAGTCAGGTACCCCCAAATAGATCCCCCTAAATTTTAAAAGCCCAGTGACAGGTGATTGGAATGAGCCTCCACAATGTGAGATGCCAAGGTTGTAATTGTTAATTCTTCTGGCTGTAATTTATCCTGCTCTCCCTTTGGGTAGCTAAACAGCTCTGATCATGAGTTGCCCAATAGGCTTGTAAGTCTTCTTGATGAATCACTCTCATTCTTTCAGTCCTTTCTCTGGAATGCACTAATTCTTGACAACTGCCTTAGAGCCTCTGTCTCCTGAGGGTGCAGAAGGGAAGAGCCATCTATTAGGAGGAACATGTGGAGAACAGAAAGCTCCTGGCACTGGGGAGGTTGGCAGGTGGAAGGCTCAGCATCTCCTCAGGACAGATTGGCCCAGGCACAGGAGGTAGGACACCATCTGTGCTCAGTGACTTCCCCTGCCTATCTGGGGTCTTTGGATCAGGGAGGCTGGGCAAATCCTGCCCACTGAGCTCCAGAAAGTGTCCAGGGCACCTTCATGAAGATGTCATGTGCTAAACTGTGAATCCACCACACAGATAAACTAAGGTAGTGTGGCAGAGACCACAGTGCTCCAGTATTGGGAATCTCATCTTTTTCTTGGGATGGATGCCTTTTACAACCCCTTTTGGCTCTGGGTGGGGTATGTGGCTATTTCTCACCAATCAGATACAGGTAGAAGTGATCTCTTTGGTGGAGATGGGTAAGAGTAGATGTGTTCTCTCTTCCCTCACCTGATGACTGCAGAGAGATGAATCTAAAAACCAGAGGACAAAGCCATAAGATGGGAGAATCCTGGATCCCTGAATGACTGCGTGGACTAGTGCTTCTGTATGGCAACATGAGTGAGGACTAAACTTTTATTATGTCAAACCACTCAGATATAAGGTTTAGCTTCTTCTGTCTACTACAAGCAGAGCTTTCTTGAACAGAACTTAAATTCTCAAACTTAAGGAGATGTCAAGAGGCCGTTCATCCTGAGTTAGCAGGGTGGCTTATACTAAACAGATAGTATATTATAACTCATCTCTGATAGCTGTTGTATGGATGTTCAATTTATAACTTGAAGAATATTGGCTGTATAGTCAGATTCCATCTCCTCAAGTCAATGCAACTGTCCCCTGTTGACAAGTTGAGACCGTTATCAGCTCCTTCCTAGACTGCTGCAATAGTCTCTTAACTGCACCCCTCCATGCTTTCCATGTACCCCCTGCCAAGGTGACTCTCCTAACATTCAGACTCAATCATGTCACCATCTTGTGCAATATGATTCAAATTCTCCTCTTTTTTTTTTTTTTTTTTTTTTTTTTAGAAGATCCTCCATAATCTGTCCTCCTGTCTCCCTCTCCTCTGCCTCCAAACCTTCAGGCTCTCATAGCGTCTCCACTTTTGTTTTTGAGGAATTCTTTGGGCACGTTGGGTTTGTTCTTCCTGCTTCTCAGTCTGCAACAATCTACTCAGTTTTTAAGGCTCTGCCAAGAAGATTTCTCCATCCCTTCCTGCTTCTGGATCCTGGTGTCCAGGCTTGCATTTTACCCCAGCATTTACAACACCTATTGTAGTTATTAGCTAATGTGCCTGCCTCCCACTAGCCTTCAAACTTTTGGGGAGGGAGATGGGGGACTGATTTCTCTTCCCCAGGGCTGGCACATAGCTGGCAAGTCTGACTAAATCCCCAGCTCAGTGGTTGACAAGCTAGTTATCCAGACAACCTTCCCTCCCTGGTCCTCACTTTCTCCATAAGTAAAACCAGAAGGTTGCTTGGCAAGGGCTAGTCCTTGTTGATCTCTCCCAGGGCTTTTGCAGCTTTAGCATTCAAGGATTCCATGATTTTACCACTAACATAGTGCAGTCATGTGAGGGAAATCAATACTCAGAATTTCTCTGGAGCTGTGTCTGTGCGTGTCACAATTCTTCAGAAGACTGTCCTCGGGGGTGCCTGTGGCTTTCAGCTTTGCCTGACGCCAGAAAGAATTTATCATTTCAGGAAAGCTTATGGTGCAGGTTTAGCAAATGTGGCATCTCGGGTGTTCCAGCGCTTCATTTATCAAGCAAACATGGCTTCGTTATTTAGACTTCAGTCACTTGGCTCATAAACTAGCACTCCGATATAAAAACTGGGGTAAGATGTCCTCTTTTATTGATGCCAGTGAGAAATGGGCATGATCAATTATGCCTTGGCATGGGAAGAAAGGCCATTTGCAGGCTTGCAATGTGTTACCCAGATGCTCAGACTTTAGGGCAAGTGTGTGTGACAGGAGAAATTCTCAGCACACTTATGCCGCGCCAATGGTAGCCAGGGTGTGCTGCCATCCTTGGCTGTGTGGCCTCGGGCAAGCTCCCTCCCCTCCAGGAGCCCCTATGAGCTCCAGGCTCTGGCTCTTCTATCTGCATTTCCCAGGGCAGTGGTATCAGGGCTGTTGTGGCGGGTTAGCCTCTCTCTCGGCATGCCAAGAATACAGAGCAGGAGGGGCAGTTCTGTCTGGTGGAGTTATATCTGTAGGCTTAAAAAAGCCAAAGACAGTGAGAATTCAGTAGCTGTTTTATGGAGCTGTAAGCCACTGGCAGGCTCAGGCGCTAGAGTAACTATTTGTCTAATTAGTGCACGGATGGATGGATGGAGAATGGATGCATGGAAGGATGGAAGAATTTGGAAGCTTCCAAATGCCTGGTCTTGGGCATGTAGGATTTAGCCACTATGGCTACGGGTGGAGGAATTCTTTGGGCACCCCCATTCTTTAGACTCACCCAATTTTGACTCCAGTGAAGCTCCTCACCTATTATTTAGCTCAGTGGCCACCTTTTCCTCTCCCACCCCACGATGTTCATTCTTCAAGTCCCTTCTGGTTTCCTAAAGGCCTCTGGGGTCAGCCAGTGTTTTGAGGAGCTCCCTGCTCCCCTGTCTACTTGACATTCCTATGTCATGTCTGTTTGCTAATTTGCATCTCAAGTCTTGCCTCCTCCAGGACGCTTTCCTGGCTCATCCTTCTACTCTCCCTTTTTTGACTCTTGCATCACTTCCCATCTGATCTCTTGGTGCTTTGTGCACTCAGTCCTGTGCTGCATTTTTCTTTCTATGACATGATGTCTTTTTATCTGTCCCAAAGGCCTCAGGGATTTTGGTGACAGAGACGGTCTGAGGGTTCCTTATGACCCAGCTTTACCCAATGCAGGGCACCCAAAGTATTTATGTCTGACATCATACCAGAAGTTGGGAGGAGCTAACATCTAGGTTAAAGTCCAGATTCCTAACTTGTCCCTTTTCTGGGGCTGTTCAGGATGCCTGGGATGACTTTTCTCCCAGCTGATGCTGACCGCTGACTTCCCTGGCCCCCAAGTTTGAGTGAGGACCCCCTACTCAGGACTCCCAAGCATCCCAAGGTTCTTCTCTCCAAGTGCTTCCCCAACACATTCCCAACTGGCTTACATGTTGCCTGGCCTCCTTCACCAGACTTTGAGCTCCCCATGGGTGAGACCCCATAAGCTCCTATGAGTTCCCAAGATGTGCTGAAGCTCGGTAACTATTTTTCTAATTAATGGATGGATGGATGGATGGAAGATGAATGCATGGAAGGATGGAAGAATGGAAATATGGTGGGCCTTGAGGAGTTCTACTGGGCCAGAAATAGGAGAACACAAGGAAATTCAGGTGGAAAGTTGATGTCCAGGAGCAGGGATGAGGCACCAGGACTAGGATGGGTGTCAGGGTTTCTGTGAGGTGATGGGGGTCTCTTGGTGATTCCCAGGGTGAGATGCAGGAAGGAGAGGGGCAGAACAGGTATCAGTAGTTGGCAATGAGGGATGGGGGAGGTGGCAGGTGCTCATCCAGGCCCAGCCCTAATTCAGCGTCCTAAGAGGATCTGGCTGCCACTGTTCACCTGCTCCACTCTGCCCTGGCTCTTAAAGGCTCCAGCATGTGCCTAGAGCCTCTCAGGGTCTTTCTTCCTATTTCAGGCTTTGAACAAGGCACTCTTCACAGTGTATGCAGCAGGAAATGAAAGGGGCCCCAAAGAGGTTCTTACTTACAGTGAGACTCTGCCTGAGTGTTCCAGAGAGAGAGAGAGAGAGAGAGAGAGAGAGAGAGAGAGAGAGAGAGAGAGAGAGTGGTACATTTGGTGGAGGGGGAGTGTGAACTATAACAATGTTTTTCAAACTTTAATGGGTCTAGAATCACTGGGGGATGCTGTTACAACACAGATTCTTGCAGGCTTGCGGGGCCATGGACTCTGCATTTCTGACCACCCCAGCCAGTGTTCTGCCCTTTCGGTGTTGCCACTGCTGCCCCGTGGAAACTACTGACTGGCACAGCCTAGCAGCTTGGTATGTAAACAGTGATGGTGAAGGAGATCTGGACTGCAGGCCACGGAAGCATAGAATCATGGATTTTAAAAATGTTTGAGTTGAAGGAACACGGGATATGGGCAAATCTCATCAAAGCACCTCACAAAGCCAGCTGTTGTGATACATGCCACTATTTTGCACACTGCTTAGCAAAGAAAATACCCTTCGAATTAACAGTGAGAAGCCATGGATGGTAAGACCCACTTCAATTTCAGTGAGAATAAAGGTGTGACCAAGTTGATGGCATGGGGGGGTGGGTGGTCTGCTTTAACCCCTTCCCTTCCTGACATAGGAGGCTGCTTGGTCTGCAGGGGGCTGGACTGAGACTTGCTGGCTTCATGGCCTCTGAGGCTTGAGCAGGTGCTGGGGAGCATCATCAGCCTGTGAAGGAAGGTTTCCCTGCAATCACTGGGTGACTGGGGTGAGGGTGGTCCTCTGAGATTCCTGGCTCAGTCCCACGCTCCTGGCTGAGCACCGAGGAGGCCCTTCCTGTCCCTTAGCAGACTATTTCTGCTAAGAAGCCTCAAGTCCAGGGCTTCTGCTGTTTGATTTTACATTCAGAACACCCCTTCCTTTCTGTCCAGGAAATTCCTAAGTTAAATTGGATCTCAGATGGCACAGTTTGAACCTTCTTGCCCTTGGCCTCGCTTCGTGGGAATCAGAAGAAAAACGGTTACTCCATTTTCTCTCCATTCTGTCTCCTCCATGATAAATGGTAGAATTAATTGAATAGCAGAACTGGATCACCCAGGGCAGTGGTTCTCAACCCACATTCTGCATCAGAATTTCCCAAGGGAGCTTCATGAACCACAGACATCCTGGTCTCACCCCAGAGACGAGGGTTCAGCTGATGTGGTGTGGCCCCAAATATCTGTATTTTTCAAAAGCCCCATGGAGGCTTCTGAACCTATATCTAGGTTGAGAACCATTAATCTGGTCCAATCTATTTGACAGGTGGGAAAACTGAGGGCCAGAAAGACCATGTAATTTGCCTGGAGTTGTGCAGCTGGCTGCAGGCAGGTAGACTTCAGTTCTCTGGATTCTCTCTGGATTCCTCAGAGCTCTAAGTAGCTACTTCACTGAATCTTTCTCATAGGCAACAGATCCCATGGGTACAGAGGTGTGTGTTTATTTATGTGTGTGTGTGTGTGTTGGGAAATCCAGGCAGAAATTAATGAACGACATAATTAGAACTTGGAAGGGAGTTGAAGTAAATATATCTCAAGTTAAAAATGGACGTGCCTAATGTTGTTTGCCCTATTATCCCTCCTGACAGTTCAGGGTGGGGTGTCAAGCTGCCTTGTAGCCCCCTACATGGGATTCAGCCCCTTGGGGGATGTGCACATCATCAGGACTCATAGGCCTTATTTCCCAGCCTTCAGGTCATGCTCAGGGCTATCTGTGGGTCCTGTCCTCTTCCCTGTGCTCCTCTATCAGACAACCTGATGTCCCCTCCATCACCTGCAGGATGTTTGGGGCTGAGTGGCCTGGGCTGCTCTATAAAGTTTACAGACCAATAAATAATTCATCAGGAACCAATCAATCCCTATCAGGGATTAATGGACAGAATAGGCTGTAACATTATGTAGGAATGAAATACCCCATTGACTGGTGTCTTTACGCAGGTGCGCAGCTATCCTCGAGAGGAGCTGAGTGTGTTTGCAACCCTTTTCCAGCTGCCATGAGTTTCCTTCTGATACTGGAAAGCTGCTGACCATCTGTTGAGAGGCCCAGGCCACATCGTGCTTGGTGTCTCTGGATGTTGCCCTTGCCTGTTGGCTTACCCCTACCTCAATGGCCCCTGGGAATGTGTGTATGTAAGGAGGGGGGAAAGGGTCAGAGGGCTCAAGAGTGAGGGCTGTTCGCTGTATAACTGAGGGCTCTCTCTGGGCATCTAATGGTAAGTGGGTCTTTGGTCTTTCAGTGGTTTTCCAACTTTGGGTACATTTGCATTATTGGGAGACCTGTTAGAACAGCAGATATCTGGGCCCACCTTCAGAGAGTCTGATGCTGCCTGCTTGCTATCTGCTTTTGACACACACTGAAGTTGGTGAATGAGTAGCTTAAAAAAATTCCATACTCTATACAGGGGTGAGGGGAGCAGTGACACCATCTCTCTGGAGACCCTGATTCCTCAATTATCTATCAAGGACAAGATCTATAATAGATGGCCTTTAGTTTCGTTCTAGCTCTCTGCACTTGCTGTTTCCCTACTTAGCTGAGAGGTGGGCATGAAGTGGTAGCTGGAAGCCAAGAAGGAAGAGGCATGGAAGCTTAAAATGCTGAATACAGTGTGTTTGTTCAGCCCTGCTGGCTTCATTGTAATGACGACTGCCAAACCCCAGCACAGGAGGTTTTACCGGGAGGAGGAACCATATGCCTCTCTGGAATTACCCTCAGGAGAGAGGAAGATCTTTTCTAGGCTATCGAACTGCATGGATTGGCCCCTGTCATGGTGTCATCTCCAGGGCTGACTCACGGTGCCCAGGCCTAGAGGGCTGTGCTGAGGTCCTCAGTGATTAGGTTAGCCCAGTTGTACAGCTGTGGGCAGCTCAGCTATAGGGCCTCTGAGTCAGCACAGTCTTAACTGGAAGTGGAGTTGGAGGAGAGAGGACAGAGGCTGTCCCTGCCCAGATTGAGAATGGAGAGGTCATACTTCCTTTTCCCCACCTGAGTGTTCCAGTAAAGCTAAGCCAACATCACATTTTTAAATTGATATAGCCTGTCTGAAAGGGAATACATAAAGTTTATTGGCCTATGAAAACCTTTCAGGGAACTATGCTGGGATGCCTTCTCTAGAGTCATGAAGGTCTTGTTCCATGAAATTAATAGGAAATTTCATTTTTGACCAGTAAATCATATGGCAGGTAGGTAGGGAGGCCTGTCAACCAAGGCACAGAGGTGAGCAGACACTCAGGCCTCATTAACGGGCCCAAAATGGAACTCGGGCCTCTTTTCTTGAAGCATAGTGGTGTGGCTGGTTGGTAATAGCTGGGAGATTTGTTTGGTTAAGAGTAGATTTCTATGTGCTATTTTTTAGCAAGCACACCTGTTGTGTTTCTAGAGTGATTGAAAAAATCTTTATTATACTAATTTACATGCAGTACTTTTATCTGTTTTTCTTCTCCTAAGAAGTCAGAAAACATCTTTTTGCCTCTTGCTATCACTTTTCTTTGACACAGTCCAATCCATGATAAAGCTTTAATGTTGCCAGGCCCTATTTTTTCTTGTCTGTGGCTGTCAGTTATCTAGTAACTGTGCATTTTCCTTTGGTCTTTCCTGTCTTTCATTTTTTTTGCATGAAAATCTTTCAAGAGTCTTACAAACGCTTTTTTTCCTTCACTCAGAAATCTCATCCTCTTAGAAACTAGCTTAAGAACTAAAGTTAGCCTAAGAGAACAATCTTAAAGCTCTGTGAACAAAGATGTTCAACAGAGTATTATTTACAACAGAAAAAACAGATAAAGCAATCCAAGTGTTCAACAATAGAGAAGAGATAAGTAAATTACAGGTCCATTTGATAGAAATATTATGCAGCCATTAAAATGATGGGTATAGAGAGAACAAATGAACAAGGAGAAAATGTACCCAACAGTATGTTAAGAGAGGAGACACACCTTCTTATATGGTATGATTCTGACTATTAAAAAAACCACAACAAAAACCCAAGCCTGAGAAATCTATATGCAGAAAAAGAAATCTGAAAAGATATTACAAACTCAGGATGTCTTTTAGTGGTGAAACTGATTCACTCTGTCTATTCTAAATTGACAATGGTGCACATGTAGAACTTCTGTGAAGGAAAGGTGATAATCCTTTGCAGAGACTGTAGACAGTGATGAAGTAGGGAACTAAAGGAGGACTTGGGCTCAAATTAGAACCTATTACTTAAAAAATTGGCAGGTTAAGTCCTCACTGTGTGAGTTTCCTCACATGAAAAATGGGGACAGGGCTGTTTGGGGGTTAAATGAATTTACTAAAATTAATAGCGCCTAGTGGGAGCTCTGTGTCTGTTAAAAATGATTGAATGCATTACTATTAATTAAATGATACCTGGAGGAAGGATAGGGGGCGACTTCCATCCCCACCTTCCATGTATGACCATATATGTATTCATTTATCCAATCTACATTGATGAAGTGTCTACCATGTGCAAGAAATGGCAGTAAGGCAATGGCTTCTGTCATTAACATCAGCCTAAAGGGCATAACATGCTGAAGAGAGAGAATGGAAATTGGAGAGGAATTGGGCTCTGCAACTGAAAGAATGAAAAGTGAAATAAAATAAAATAAAACCCTATTATTGGATTTTTTAAATGTTTATTCTGTTTGACTCTCACGACAGACCTTTGAAATTGGGATGCTTTTCATTCCACTTTGGCAGATGAGGCCAGAGAGATGAAGGCCTTCATTCAAGATGCCCCAGGCTGGCACGACGCTAAAGCACAAGCCAATTCACCTCCCACCCGTAACAGGAGACTGCGTCACTTGGCCCTGCTCCACCACACATGGCCCCCATACCATCTTCCCAGGCAGGATTTCCTCTGGGGCCCAGTGTTTTCACAGTGGGAACTGCTGTCCTCATTCAGAGAGTTGATGGATTTATTGCTCAGGGGCAGTAAAGAACCTCTATTTAGGGGTGGGGAGTTATTAGTGAGCCACTGGGGAAGATGACTGGCTCTGACAATGTACTGCCAGCTCTGGCATGTATGGTGGGCAGAGTCTCACCCCACTTATAGGTACCAGCATCTTGGACCCCTGAGAGATCTAATATTTATTCATCAGGTATATATAATAGTAGGGCTGTGGGGTACTAACCTGGAGCTGGGCTTGAGCTGGAGGGTGAAGGGTGTTCTCGGGGTCACTTTAAGAGACTAGACACATAAATACTAAGGGTTTCAGGCTGAAAACTCAGGGCCGTTTAACAAGAAAGGGGGAGCCTGGCAGTCCTCTCCTTTTATATCAAATCCAACTTGGCCACTTTATAGATGAACAAACTGAAGACACAGAAAGGGAAAATGACTCTCGCAAGGTCACACAGCCATGCTCATCAGGCTGTTACTTCAGGATGAAGGAAATCAGGGTAGGCTTTTGGAGGCGGTGAGCTGCCTGCTCATCAGAAAACCTTGACTTAGAAGGTTGAAGCCCAATCATTCATTCAACAAAAATTTGTTAGGTGCTTCCTAGGGAACCAGGTCCTCTATTGGGCATACAAATAGGAGGGATATGGGAGTGCCCTCAAGGCACTTAGTATAGGTGGAGGGCAGAGATTAAGGAGATGGGAAAGCACAGGCTGGTAAGTGCTCCCTTGGCAATGGGTTAGAGTTTGGGGACTTTGGGAAGTAAATTTGAGGCTGCAAAATAATGGCTGTATTACCAAGCAGACCTGGAAGAAGGGCGCCACAGAAGGTGGGAATGGCATGAGGAAAAGCCCAGAATCTTGAGTGCCGCAACTGGGGGGGGGGGGCGGTCAACAAGCCATTTATGATGGCTGACCTATAGCATTCTTGGGGGTAAGTGAAGGGGCCGGGTCATAGCTGGGGTAGTCATGGGCAAAGGTTGGAAGATGGGAGGTCTGCTGTCAAGGAGAGATTAGCATCTAGGAGTCAAGCAACTTGTGTGTGCCAATGACTCCAATGCAGAAAGTGCTAAGAGCCACAAAGGTCTTCAGAGCAGACCTCATCACCAGAGCTCAGAGCTTCTGAGCAACTTTCCTAGTGGAGGGAGCATTTGAAGTGAGCTTGAAAAGAAGTGTTGGGCTTGTACATGAGGAGTGGGAGGAGAAGGAATTCTGAAAAATGGAAATAGAGCCAACTCAGGTTAGGAGTCAGGAAGCTGGGAGCCCAGTGAGTGACTGTTTGACAGAGCATCTCATGAGGTATGAACTCTGATCACAGCAGGTCTTGAACTTTGCCACCATGAAACCACACTTTATTTTATAGTCAACAAGGAGCCGTGGAAGGTGCTGGAGTGAGGGTAGGGTAAGTTCAGGGATTGCTGTGAAGTCTGACTTTCTAGGATGTCTCAGTTGTCTCAGACATGCTTTGAAACTCCCATCAGGGCCAGGAGAGGCAGAAACACTAAAAAGTCAGAAAGGAGGAAAAGTGAATCCTCAGGCTTAATGTTTAGAGAGGGAGGGGAGGGAGGTGGACCACATGAGACCAATTACACCTAGAAAGCCACTTCCAGCCCTGGCATTTGGGAGTCACTTCTTTAATACCCCATTGAAAGGTTATTTTTGAAAATCCTTCAACCTCTATGGAGAAGTCTGAGTCCAAAACAAGGGAGGATTAATTAGATGCATTTGCAGCAAGATGCTTGGGGGACAGAAGGTGATGCAAGACCTGCCTCTGATCTGCAAGGGGCCAGCACATAGGGAGATCAAGCAAGGACCCTTGTTTGCTCAGACAACCCAGGACAAGGGCAGGATGAATCCTGGCAAGTGAACACCTCTGTGCATGGCTGTGGTTTCTGGGGGACTGATGGGGATGGGTGAGGGTGACCAAGAGGGATGCAGGGCTACAGTAAGCAATTATTCCAGTTTTACATCAAAATTCCCACTCACAGGACACTCCTCAGTCATAGACAAGCCAGATGGCTGGTGACCGCAGCCCCTGGAGGCTCCAGAAAGAAGTGGCTGTGAATTTGAGTCATGCAGCACCACCAAGTCCTGAGTGGTTGACTTTATTGGCATAAAGTTATTACTCATTTTCTCTGCATTATTACCTCTTTTATATCTATTGAATCTGTACTGATGTTACATCTCCTCTTATTAATAATGATAACTTGTGTGTTTCGTCTTTTTTTTCCTAATCATCATTCTGGCTACAGGTTTATCAGTTACATTAAAAAAAAAAAAGTCTTTTGGCTTCATTGTTTTCCTCTGCTTTTATGTTTAATTGATTTCTATTCTGATCTTAATTATTTCCTTTCTTGTGATTTCTCTTTTTGTGTAATTTGCCCTTCTTTCCCTAGTTTATCAACGTGGAAGCTGAGGTCATTGGTTTGAGACTTTTCTTCTTTTTCTAATATCAGGATTTAATTCTATAAATTTCATTTAGTACTGCTCCAGTGGCATCCGCAGATTTTTATATGCTAGACTTCCATTTTTATTTAGTTCGAAATACTTTCTAATTTCCCTTTTCATTTCTTTTTTTATTGATGGATTACTGAGAACTGTGTTATTTAGCTTCAAACTACTTGTGGGATTTTCAGGTATCTTTCTGTTATTGATTTTTAATTTAACTCCATTATAGTCAGAGAACATAGTTTGTATGACTTGAATCCTTTTAACTTTATTGGAGTTTGTTTTATGACCCAGAAAATGGTTTATCTTGGCAAATGTTCTGTGTGTACTTTTAGAGAATGTATATTTTACCATTATTGCAGGAAGTTTTGTATAAATGTCCATTAAATCAGTCTGCTTGATAGTGTTATTTAAATCTATATCTTTTCTATTTTCTGTCTACTTGTTCTATCACTTCTTGAGAGAGCGGTTTTGAAATCCCCAACTATTTTTCTTTGCAGTTCCATCACCTTTTGCTTTGTGTATTTTTGAAGCTCTGTGGTTAGGCGCATACATATTTAGGATTGTTCTGTTGAGCGAATTGATCTTTTCAGCACTATGACATGGACTTCTTTATCCCAGGTGATGCTATTAGATCTGAAAACTACTTTTTCTGAATTTAGTATAACTGTACCATTCTTTCTCTTGATTAGTGTACTCATGTGTGTATCTATTTCCATACTTTAAACTAGTTTCTGTCTTTATATTTAAAGTACATTTTAAAAACCAGCATACAGTTGGGACTTACTTTTTTTCCCCAGTTTGATAATCTACCTTTTAATTGTTGTGTTTAAATTCTTCGTGGGTTTCTCTGGTAGCCTAGGAGGTTAAGTCTCAGTGCTATCACCACTATAGCCTGAGTTTGATCCCCTGCCACATATGGCACAGCAGACCTCTCCTGTCTCACACACTGTTCCCCTTAGCAGTGTATTTCAGTAAATCTGCCTGTTCTGCTCCCTAGTCAGTCTCTGGTGAATCCTTTCATCCCCCACACCTCTAGCCTATACCCCAGCTCTTCCATGCAAAAAAAAAAAAGAATCCTCATTTGATCTGATGATGTGTTAGGTTTAAGTCCATCATCTTGCTATATGTGTAACATTTGTTCTCAGTTTGTCTTTCCTCATTTTCTGTCTTCTGTTAGACTATTGATATATTTTGTGTCTCCTTTTCATATCCTTTGTGGGATTATTAGCTATAAATTTTTGTTTTGATACTTCTAATGATGGTTGTAGGGCTTACGGCAATAACTCTCTAACTTGCCACTATCTCTTTTCAACTGATAACACTCTGTGTATGGTGCAAGAATCTTAAAATGTATTCTTCCACTTCTCTCTTGGCTTTTATGCGATTGCTGCCATTCATTTTTTTTTTTTTAAATAGAGGCATGTTTTATTTATTTATTTATTTATTTGTTTGTTTATACAAGCACTGGGTACAGTCAGAAGCTCGGGAGGGTGAGAGAATCCACCAGAGCCAGAGCGGGGAGCAGAGCAGGCAGAAGGACCGAAGTACACTGCTGAGGGGAGCAGCGGGTGGCAGAAGAGGTCTGCGCGCCATGTGGGACCCTCCTCAGGTGGCCGGGGAGCAGCCGGGGATCGAACCGGCGTGGCAGAGGCCACGGGCAGCTTTGCAACCCAGCGCTCAACCGCTGCGCCACCGGGGAAGCCCTGCTGCCATTCATTTTACTGACACATGTAATAAAATTCACAATTTTTGGTTATTATTTTAGCAGTCAGTTTCTTTTACATAAATGTAAGTAGAAAGATGGGCCTCCCCTGTGGCGCAGCGGTTGAGCGCTGGGTTACGAAGCTGCCCGCGGCCTCTTCAGCGCCGGTTCGATCCCCGGCTGCTCCCCGGCCACCGGAGGAGGGTCCCACATGGCGCGCAGACCTCTCCTGCCGCCCGCTGCTCCCCTCAGCAGTGTACTTCGGTCCTTCTGCCTGCTCTGCTCCCCGCTCTAGCTCTGGTGAATTCTCCCACCCTCCCGCGCTTCTGACTGTACCCAATGCATGTATAAACAAAACAAACAAACAAATAAATAAATAAAAGCATGCCTCTATTAAAAAAAAATTAAAAAAAAATGTAAGTAGAAAGAAAATATTTACAGTGTAGCTACCACTTTTGGTAACTGCATTCCCTTTATGCGGACCAATATTTCTATTTGATGTCATTTTCTTTTTGCTTAAAGGACCTTCCTTAATTTCTCTTGGAATACAGATCTTTTGGAATTTCAGCTTTTATAGGTCTATAAAAGTCTTTATTTTGCAAGATATTTTCCACTGGGTGAACAGTTCTAGATTGACACTTCCCCCTTCTTTCAGTATTTGAAAGAAATTCCTGTATTGTTCTCTCACTTGCGTAGTTTCTGATGAGAAATCTGCTTTGATCTTTATTTTTGTGTCTCTTTGGGTAATGAGTTGTTTTTCTCTGGATGCTTTCAGAATTTTCTCAATCATAGTTTCAAGCTGTTTTGGTTTAGTACTCTTCATGTTTCTTGGGGTTGGGGTTCACTGAGCATTTTGAACCTATGTGTTTATAATTTTCATTGGATTTTGAAAGGATTTGACCATCATTTCCTCACCTTTTTTTTTTTTTTTTTGCCTCTTCCCTTTCTTCAAAAACTCCAAATGCACATATGTAAGCTACTTGAAGTTGTTTCAAGGCTCATGGATACTTTTCATTTAACACATTACTTGTTTTTTTTGTGTGTGTTTCGTTACTACTTCCTTAAATCAACTAATATTTTGCTCTGAAATATTTGACTTACTGTTAATCCTTTACAGCACATTTTTCATCTTAGACACTGTAGCTTTTAGCTTTGCAAACTCAATTTGGTTTTATTTTTATTATATATCTCCTGTCCATATTTGAACATGTGGGATTTAGTTATAACTGTTTTAATGTCTTTGTTGGCCATTTATCACATGTGTTAGTTTTAGTGGATTGGTCATCTCATTATAAGTCCTGCTTTTCTACCTCTTTCCAGGAATGGTAATATTTGATTGGCTGCCAGATACTGTGAATTTTATGTTTTGGGTGTTGGATATTTTTGTGTTCCTGTAAATTTTCTCAAAATTTGTTCTGGACACATTTAAGTTGTTTGGAAATAGTTTGACACTTTGGGATTTTTAAAAAGATTTGTTAGGTAGAAGTAGAGCAGCTTTTAGTCTAAGACCAATTATTTCCCACTACTGATGCAAGATCCTGTGGCTCCTTCCCTCTGACCTGTGAATTACGAGAGCTTCTGCTATGACTGGTAGAAATAAGCACTATTCCCAGCTCTGTGTGAGAGCTGGATAGTGTTCCCTCTAGCCCTCTGGGGTCATTCTTTCCCTGGCCTTGAGTAATTTTCTCACATGTATCCCCCAAATAGAAATCTAATGAATTCTGAAGAGTTCCTCTATAGAACTTTTGAGTTCTCTGCAAATCTTTCCTCTTTAAAATTCTATCTTGTGGAGTCTAGCTGCCTTGGTCAACCTGGATTCCCTGCCCTGTGTTCTCAGCTCAAGCTGTCCATGGGTCTCCTTCTATGTGCTATATCCTGGAAACTCTCTGAAGGACATCTGCTGGGGCAGCCATAGGGGTCACCTTTTTTATTTTCTAGCTCTCTGGGGTCACTGTTCTTTGTCGCCTAATATTCATTGTCTCGAAAACTGTTGTTTCATATATTTTGTTCTTTTGGGGGATTGTTTTAGATGAGAGGGTAAACTCACTCTCTTAGTGCATCTTGGCCAAAATAGTAGTCAGAGCTTCTGCTGCCACCACCAGCCCAAGTCATCCCAACACCAGGCTAATTTCAGTACTAGGGGTCAAATGCTTTTCCCAAGTGAAAAGCAGATTCAAATCAGCAGTATCTGACTCTACAATAGGTATTGTCTTGCCATCCAGAAAAGGATGCTGTAGCTACTTCACAGTTAAAGTCCTTGCATAGTTATTAGCAAATCTGATTTTTTTTCAAGAGCCAAAGGAAATAAGTAGGCATTATTAGCTCATTTGACAGGTAGAGAGTCTGAGTCAAAAGAGGTATAGTGACCTGCCTGTGGCTATAGAGAGAGATGGCACAGTCAGGGCTACAAGCAAGGCCTCTGTCTAGTCTGCCACTGTATTTGCTGCTTTCTCTCCCTTGTGGCAAGACCACAGACAGGGAGCTCAGCTTTCATCCTTGATCTGTAATGACACAGGATGAATAACCCCATGTCCTGCGGGAAAACATGTGGGAAAGCAGAGCAGCAGAGATCCTGGTCCCAGGCAGAGCCTTGTGCTGCCTGGACGCATAGCAGGTACAGCGCGATCCGGTGGTTTTTGACTGTTGCCATGGTGTGTGGGCAAAATGAGAGTGTGTTTCCTTGGAAAATGTCAACAGTGACTCATCCTTATTTCTACAAGGACCGATTGAAGAAATGGGTAAGCTGGGAAACAGCCATCATAACAATGTTTGCTACCAATCAGGCAGTGGTTTACTCTCACGATAGTCTTCTTAAAAGCTTGTAAAATGAAGCAACATCGATCACATCTGAAGAGATGTTGACATTTGAAAAAGATGTGGAGCTTGGAAATGAATTCTTTTTAATCAAGGGTCTCATTTCCTCTTGGATACCGGGAATTTTGTTTATAAGCTGCAGGCCCTTTTGGTGGCCTGTGTACTCAGGTGCAGGATGGGCTGGTTGAAAGGCTTAGAACTGCATTTCTCACTACTAAGCCTTGATTCCCCATGTGTAAGCTGGGTACAGAGCAGTCGATCTTGCAAGGGGGTTGTGGTAGCGCTCTGGACGCGGCAACTGGTGCATGGGCCTCACTCATCCCCAGCGAGAGCAGAATGATGGAACCAACTGTGGTGGCCCTGCTCCATGAGGGGAATGGAATGCTCCTACATGCTCACAGGGATCTCCTGACAGGAGAGGATGCTCCTGGACATGATGCCGAGGGAGAAAAAGAGAAAACATCAGAGTCCCAGGAACAAACTGGACTAGAGATGATCAGATGATCATCTGGCTCCACCCAAAACCCTACTGACAGGGCACAGTGGCTGTGGACTTCGGGCGAGCAGGCGTGGTGAGGACGCGAAACCACGTGTGAATGTCTAACGGGATGGAGAGGACAGGGAGAAGAGGAGATGTCACCTGAGCCCTCTGAAGGGGAAGAGAGAGAGAGAGGAGGGAGTAGTGAGGTGGGGGAGAAAGAAAGGGAGGGAGAGAGGCACACGTGGAGTGAGAAGATAGGGGGCTCCTTGGGTCTGGGTTTCAGATGCCACATGAGGTGTTATTTTTGCTCTCCAGGGGCTCTTCTGCAGCCTCCAGTGACCAGGGCCCTTTCCTTGAGTGAGCCTCCAAGGCCACTTGCTTCTT
The DNA here is from genome assembly GCF_964194135.1 of Talpa europaea. NCBI lineage: Eukaryota > Metazoa > Chordata > Mammalia > Eulipotyphla > Talpidae > Talpa > Talpa europaea. The sequence goes on along the minus strand of NC_140074.1, from coordinate 80,752,822 downwards.
GCAGCCCCAAGCCCGAACTAAGGCAGATGCAAACAGTCCAGTACATAGAGGGCAAAGAACAAGGAATGATACCAAAGGCACAACCATTCCTTCCTCTAAGTGTGTGTCTATGGGGGTGTCTATGTTTATTCCCCCCCCCCAATTTTTGCCCCCTCTTCCAATTTGCTACAACAAACATGTATTAAGATCTTCATGGAGACAGGGCGCAAAGGCAGGGCCACGGGACGGGTAGCGAATACTCCTGTCTCTTTTTCATATCCATGTTGGTCCTGCCCCTTTCTCCCTTCTTTTTTGGAGGTGCCCTGCCTGTCCTGAACACATGTCTGCATGAACCCTTCTCCCCTTTCCCCAGGCCCTCTAATAAGTTCTACCTGCCAAGCTGACCTTTTTCCCCTTGCACAAGGGGCTTCTGAGTGCTCAGGCCCATGGGGAGCTTTGTTCCATGTTTAAATTCCTCAGAACCTATCCAGTTCTCCTGGCAGGAATAACAATAGTATATCCAGGGCAATTGAAGGCAGTATTTAACATGGCTAGAGCCCTAGCTTTAGTGTCAAGCTAATCCCAGTTCCATGTTGTATCCCTTCCTAGCTGTGTGTCCTTGGGTAAGTTTCTGTCCTTCAGTTTTATTTTCTATACAATGATTTCCAAGTACTTCTACCTTCTTAGGCTAGGGAGGCACACCTGAAATAATGGGTATGATGCATTTAAAAAGGCTCTGGGTTTAATAAATATCAGTCATGATTCCTAGAGCATCTTTCCTGCAGCGTGATATGTCTTTTGTTCAATGTCTCCTCTGCTCCTCATACCAAGGTGGTAAATCTCAGGTTCCCTCCTTTGTCTGTCATCACCTTACACCAGATCTTCCCTGACCCTCCTACTGCTGCTTTGGGTCACAGAAGCAGCGGCTCTAGTGATGGGGCTGGCCTGGGGGCTTGGCCTCAAGAGTAGCCTGAACTTGGGGCTGAGTCTCTTCTTGCTTGGGGCTCCCTTCAAATATCTTTTGTGGAGGTTTTGGGGGGGCTCAGCCAGTTCATTTCAATTCATTAAACACCAGCTGAATACCTATAATATGCTGAGCACTGGGGTAGGTGCTCAGGGGCAAGTCTCTGACCCACAGAATACAGGGAACAAGTATAAACCTTGCAAGTAGGCTACCCATGGTCTTCTTGCTGAAGCAAGGAGATGTGTAAGCTGAGAGTGGGGGCCAAAGTGAGAGTGGGGACATCCTTATGTTTCAGTTCAGACATGGAGGGAAATGAGGTAGGGAAGAGGAGAGTGCAATTTTAGGAGGTAAGGAGTGGTAAAGGGCTGATGTCAATCAAGCCCAAACTAATCAACCCAACCCCATCTATTTCAATCTCATGCAACCCAGTGAGCTAATTAAACCCATCCTACCCAGACGGGGGACCATCGTGGTACCAGGCATGGTGCTCTTCAAGGATCTCTAGGAACTGTGTGTGCCCTCTGACCCCTGATCTAGGGGTGGAGGCACTTTTTTTTTTTAAACTAACTTCAAAAACAGACAAAAATCTTTAGGAAAGTTGCTTTCCTAAAAGTGAAACTTCAGAGCTACAAGTTTCTTCCCTATGACATCTGCATGGGCACAGCAGAAGCAGGGTTGGGGGAGGTTGTCTGCTGGGGAAGGTGTTGCAGGACCAATGTGGGTCTCTCCCCCCGATTGGAGGAAGTAGGCCTTCCCACACCCTCTGTCTGTTACATGTTGGGATCAGGCCGTAAAACATACTTGTAAATAGTTGCGTCATGCATATCCTTAAAAATTGCATATTAATGTGTGAAAACAAATGCATTCTTGTCATAAATTTTCCAGGGATCCAGAAAAAGTGAAGCTTCTTGCACACTCAGTTATGTTCCCTTTCTTTGAGCAACTCTCAGTATGGCATAATTTCCCAGGTTTTTTCTGTGTGATACTACGCACACAAGTGCATTTATAAACATGAAGTTTATTTAGCATGTGGGCATTTTTAATACAAACGGGACCATACCATGTGTATTTTTCTGTAACTTGCTTTTGACACTTGCCAATATGTTTTGGAAACTTCCCCCAAGGGACCTCCATTTCTTCCTGACTCACTTGAAATGTTTCAGGGGGGTGCATATGCATATGCATTTACCCTCAATTTAATCATCTTCCTATTGATGAATATTTAACTCATTTCTAAATTTTTGCTCACATAAACAGTGCTGCAAGAAGATCTTTATCTTCTTCTTGGAGTATGTGTGTAAGTATTTATTTAGGATAGATTCCAAGAAATGAAATTGTTAGATTGAAGGAGATGGATCCTATTTAATTTTAATGGATGCTGCTAAGGCCTCGCCCATCTTTCTAGCTCAAAGCTGCTTCCAATTTACTCTCTGCTCACAGCTGTCTCCTCTGCCCTCTCCAGAGATAGGTGGCTTTTTTGTTGGGGTCACATCCCTTCTGTTTACTCCTTTTGCTGTCCTCTTGGATCTCTACAGATCTTGGCCAAATCCCATCTGCCTGTCCTTTGTCACCCAGTTGTGTCTGTGGTCCCATTTTAAGGACTCTGAGAGCTATCTCAACACATAAAACAGTTGCAGTGAAGAGTGATGGTTCTCATTTCAGAATTTTTCTTTTTTTTGTTCCACAAAAGGATCAGCTGCAGGGTTTGGAGCAATGCATTAGCCAATGTTGGTTAAGTCTGCAATTCATTCGTTCCTTCATTCATTTTCCATGTTAGGTTCTGGTCTGATTGCTTCGGAGCCCTTGCGTTCAAAGTGCACACTCTCATTGGATGGAGCAAGAGGTGCAAATAACTCTTACAATTAGTAGAAGAGAGAATAGAGATGCTTCAGGGATAGAACAGTCTCGGATTAGCACTAAGACTGACCACAGTGAATGATTTCTGGACTCTCCAGTCCAATTGCCAGAGCAGAAACAAATGCAGCGGTTACTCTATCCCTGGGCAACAGTGGTTTTCAAGCTTGAGGGGAGAAGAGGAGAGACTTGCCAAGTCAGCCAGGTTTGCTCTCGTCAGCAGGACTTTTCATATTCATTCATTCAGGTTAATCTTGCTAAAAGATTTGTTTGTGATTATCTAACCTTCCAAGCTGGCAAGAAAATGATGAAATGGCTTTCAGCCTGCATATAGAATTACCCTCTACAGATTTTTTTTTTAGCCACTTATAAAAACCCCCATCAGAAACCAAGGCCACGCTGCTCAGAGTTCAGATAGCAATGTGCTCATGAATCAGAAGATAACATGGTGCTGGGTAGCAGGACCCAACCAAAGAATGTTCTGATTTATTAACTTGTCTTATTCTGAGTAAGATAAAGTAAGCGAGTCGATAGACATTAGGCCTCCTTTCCCTGCCTGGGTCTGAGGAGGAAATAAGCTATGGAGAGATAAGCCACTGGCTTCTCATCAGACCCAGTGCAGGGTGGGTCCAGGAGGAGCTAGCTCTGTCCTGATGACACTGCTGAGGTGGGCGCCACAAGAGGTCTAGACTTTGAACCCTGGATCAGGGCTTTTCTTCATGTACTCAAAGAGACGTTTTTTCTTTTTTTCACTCCAAGTGTTAAAGACTGTTTGATTTAGTTACATGTCTGAAGGCGAAGCAAAGCTTAAATGGACTGTAAATTATTGAAGTGAGCTCTCAGAACTCATCTACAACATTCCATCCATCCATCCGTCCATCCATCTAAGAATTATAAGAGCTGCCATCTTCCCTTAAGAAGTTTCCGGAATTCTGGGGGCAGGTTACACAGACATACAGCTCTTCATTTGTGATTGAGTGTTTGATTATTTGCCTCTCCTGTTAGACTGAAAGCTCTCACAACCAGACCAGTTTCTGTTCACCACTGCTCATGCCTAATCCGGTGCCTGATACATGGTAGATGTTTACTAAATGAAACAGTTAGCAGGAAATGGCGAAGGGTTGGGGTGGAAAGGCTCAAGACCTGTGTGGGGAGCAGTGTGTGGAATAGAAGGGACTCTTAAAGGGCTGTGACCTACACCCATTGGGCACGGAGATAATTGGAGCTAGGATGTGGAATCTGGACTTCATTCTCCAGAAGGGGAAAGACATTAGTGGGGTAGCAGCAGAGGAGTGACATGTTGCAGTAAGCTATTTTTCTATTACACATTCATTCATTTCATTCAATGCAATTCAAGCATCTTCTCTATGTCAGGCACCATATATAAAATACTGAGCTATAAAAAATAGAAATAAGATAGAATCATATCCTTGAAGAGCTCACAATCTGGTAGGGGAGATAGACCAGTAAACAGATGAAGAGGATGTGTAAATTGTATGCTAGAAATTCACACAGAACGCTCTGGGATGGACTTCTGGAGGATGTAATATTTGAGCTGAGTCTTGAATTAGGTGAAGAAAAGGTGGGAAGGGTGTTGCTGGCAGGGAGAGAGAGGGGAATGCGTGTCTGGGAATAACCACACAGATCAGTAGAGCGGTGCTTTGTGGAGGCTGGGGGAGTAGGGAGAGAGAGATGCTGAAAAGGCAGGCAGGGGCCAGAGCAGAAAAAGCTGTGAGGAGATTCCTGGGCTTCACAGTGTGGGTAATGAGAGAGGGAGATGCTCAGATTTGTCTCTTAGGAGGATCATGTGATTTAGAGAATGGATGGAAGAGCAGCAACTGGGGCAGCATGGAGCCCAGGGAACAGCGGCTGCTGTTCTCATCCAAGTAAGGCATCATGAAGGACTGAATTAAAGTGGTGTTTAGCATGGGGGATAATAATAGCTAGCATTTATTGGCCACTTACTGTATACCAAAAAAACACTGGAAGAGTAACTTACTCCTCTAGTTACTCTCGGAGATAGGAACCATCCTTGTCCCATTTTATAGATGAGAATGAGGCACAAAGTCACACACCTTGTGAATACAGGTTTGACTTAAGCCATTTACAGGGCTGGGGGACCCAAGGGGCATAGAAATATTGGGGTGCCACTGCGGGGATGGGGGAAGTGGATGAATTCATTTTGGAAGTTGTTTTGAGATGCCTGTGGGACCCCCAGAGGGGACATCTGGCAGCACCTGGACCGCTGGGTCTGGAGTCAGAGGAGTCGTGGGCTGGTAGTAGCAATCTGAAAGCCAGTGTGAAGGGTGAGCTTGTTCTAGGAGCCTGCAGGCTGGGAGAGGCCAGAAACAGCATCCCGGATCGCCCATCAACTAAGGGGAGACCAGAGAAGGAATGATGGATGAAGGGAACCGAGGCGGGACAGCTGGATGAGAAGAAACGCAGAGCAGAGTGGAGAAGTGCATTTTGGGGAGAGTGTGGACAGCCCACAGGCTGCTGAGAATCAGACAGGGTAGAGACTACAGTCAGGAAAGTCTTTGCCAACAAATTTGGGGTTCAGCCCCCAGAATTCATAGATGACCTTGATAGAGAGAAGCTTCAGTGCAGCGCTAGATGTGGTCTGGGAAGTGAAAGGGAGGTATGGAAGCAGAGGCCAGCAGGCCTAGAGGACTCTGTGGCAGGAAGGAGAGGAGAGGGATGGGCTGAAAGGAAGAAGGGGGCCAGGTGGGGTGATGGTATCTTCTCTTAAGCATATTGTGAAGTGGACTCACTCTGGGATTCTCCCCCAGAGCCGAGCACATTCTAGAACCCTTCTCCCTCCTCTACCTCCTGCCATCCCCTCTACCTTGATAAAAACAAGCTCTCATTATGTAGGAAGACCGTGAAACCATCTAGGGTTTTCAGATTTTTTTTATAAATACCCAGCAATGGCACTGCTGGATCATACAGGATTCCCATTTTTATTTTCCTAAGAACTCTCCATACCATTATGCATGGAGGCTGCACCAACTTGCACTACACTTGAATGAGAACTCTGTTTCCTTCACATCCTCACCAGGATTTGCTGTTTCCAATCTTTTTGCTATAGGCCATTCTCACTGGAGTGAGGTGACGCTGGAACATATGTGCATATGGAGGAATAAAAAATGTAACACCAAAATTAAAATAAAAAAAACATCGGGGATGTGAACATATTTCTACTTTAGAGGTGAATGGCAACAGGACATTTAGTAGATAAGCTAGTAGATGCTAAATTGACTCTTATTTTTATCTGTTTATGATGAAAAAGATACAGGTCATACCCTGTTGAGTATGGAGGGGATGGCCGCACAGTGGGCTACCCCGCCTTCTGGCGCCTCCAGGCTTCTGGTGCTTTCTGGTGGCTGCCATATTTATGAAGCTCCTGCTTTGGCAGTTTGGAAACTGCTGAGGCATGTGTAACAAATTCTCTCCCCTGCTTTGAGAAAAACAGCTGGGCAAGCCTCCATTAATATCCGCGAAGCACAAATATTAAGGAACATGGATCTGGCTGTCAGATTGACAAACGAGTCTTCTCTTTTGAAAGGCACTTGGAAACTTGAGAGGAGCTGTCAAAAGCAGGTGGGGTGGAGTGGGGTAGAGGGGGGTGCACTGTTTCTTGTTGTGAGCCACGGTGGGATTCCCTCCAAATGTGGGAAATGTGAGCCACCTACGCCCACGGCAAAGGTTTAGGCATCCGCGGGAGCCAACTGGATCCATGCATCCTGCCAATGACTTAATTGGGGCCAGTAGGACCCAGGCATTTGTATTTGCCTTTTTTTTTTTTTTTTACAGTACTTTAATATAGTAATGAACGTGATCATAAAATGTACAATTAAAAATTGGTACTATGCCTTTTTTTGTTGTTAAAACATTTCTTACTACTGGCCAGAACAATGACTGAATTTTGAAGGCATTTTGGGCAGCATAAGTAAAATATTGCTTAGCATCTAGGAAAAGAAACACCCAAGTTGGTGGGCAGCTCTCCATGCAGGGCAGGGCGGGATGATGGGCATTCTCAGGGCAGTTTGAGCACAGCTCAAGGGAGGGGCCAACATGGAGCCCAGATTGTAGAACTGGAGGCTTCTCATCCCAAAGGGCTGCAAACTGGTAGTGGAAGGGAGTTTTGGTGAGAATAGGAGACCCCTGGGCAGTGTTTTCTAACCCTGGGTCCCTCAGGGGTTTCTGAGAACACTCAAATACAAACCCCAGGTCCTGTTTCCCAGAGAATTTTACTGAACCATAAGGCTGGTGGCCAACTGACCACCCAGGGTCTCCAGGTTGATTTCCAGGTCTACCAAGAAGCACAGGCAGGGGGACTGGATACATGCGTGAACACATGAATAGACACTTAGAAAAGAGGAATTGTCACCAGGTTCTTTGAGGAGCAGGTGGGAGATGATGAAAAGTCTTCTGATCTCCAATCATGACTGGAGCCCACCAGGAGTACCAATCACCTTAAACGGGGGCACAGAGTCTGGCTGTGATGTCAGCCCCGAGGACAGTTGGTGACATGCCTTACCACGTGAATGCCCCAGCTTTGCACTTTCACATATATTCACTTAATTCTCCCCAATTTCCAGAGCTCTGCCCTGGCCCTCTCCTCTGTGCCATCCACTCTCAAGTACCCAGATGGCTTCCAGGTCTACAGCTCTAGCCTTGACCCCTTTCATGAGCTTTTGATTTGATTAGGGTCTTTAAGTATGCAGCCAGAAACGATACAGAGATCATCTATCACAGGCTGGCTTAACAGTCTCGGGGAGAAGGTGGAGGCCTCTCAGGGCAGATTTTAATGGGCATTTTGGCAGGGGTGGGTGGGGAGAGGCAGGGAGAGCATTAGAGTGCAGCTACTTGGGCACAGGGTGTAGATTTGAGCATTGGCGTGCACTCATTCTTTCAATAATCACATTTAGCCAGCTCATCTATGAGCCAGGCACTGGGGAGAGAGGATACCAAGATGCCCTCCTTGCTCTCAGGGCACTCCCTGGCCTGGGTGAAACCAGAGCTGATGGAGGCTGAAGAAGGCAGTTCCTAGGGGGCTGGTACAAGGATGCCATAGGGGAAAAGCAAGTCTCTGTCTCTCTTAAGAGTGTGACAAAATTACTGGAAAACCATCTTCATTCCGTGAGCACTCCAGGCCTGGAACCAGGTCTTGCTAATCTTCATTTTCCCACTGCAGTAAGTGCTTAATGAATATTTGTTGAAGGAATAAATGCATGTACAATGTGTTCTATAGAACAAGTAAAACTGCTCTGTGGGGACTGGCAGGGTAGATGGGAAGGGCTTCTTCAGCATATGAAAACAGAAATAGGCCCTTGCCAGGCAGATAAGACATGAAAAGGAGTCTGGGCAGAAGGAATGGTGGATGCAAATGCATGGAGCAAGAATCAGAGAGCATGGGGTGCTTGGTTGGTTCTCTACCACTGGAATGTAGGGTACATGCTGTTCAGCCACAGTGGATGATGATGTTGGAGAGGCTGGCAGGGGCTGGGCTGAATGGGGTCTTGGAAGCCATTCTAAGGGGTTCAGAATTTAGAAAATTGCAGGAAGCCCTGGAGTTGAAGGATTTTAAGTAGGGTAATGACATAACTACTATGTATGTAGACTGAAGAGGGGGCCTCACCAAGGAGCATGCTCAGAGCCTCTTTGCTAAAGTTAGGGCTGATATTTTCCCTGGCTCCTGTGACTCATGGGCAGGAGTCCAGAGCTGGGGAGGGGTTTATCTCATTCCTCCTTGCCACAATTCCCTAACAGCACTATGCCAGCTGGCACGAAGAAGGAAGTCAATAGCTGACAGAGCATGGAGCCAGTGCAAAGGTGCTGGCGCTGAACTTGCAGGTGACATCTGTGTCCTTGAGTCACACAGACAGGACCTCCCAGGTCATCAATGCTGAAGGCCTCTGAGGTCCTTTTACTCAGTTCTCCCATTCTGCAGTTGGGAAACTGAGGCCCAGCGAGGGGAGTGATTCACCAAGGACATGGGGCAGAAGAGGGACCAGAATGTAGGCGTCTGGCTCTCAGGTTGGTTTTCTCTCTACACATAGATCTGGATTCAAAGCTGAGCTCTGTTGCTTCCCTAGCTAAGCCACCTGAAGCAAGTTACTTAACTGAGCAGTTTGTTCTTCTGCAACCTGGAGATCACACTACCTCCTTTTCAGGGGGCTTGAGGGGGATAAATGAGGTAATGCATGTCATAAGTCTATAGCACAGTGCCCGGCAGGTAGTACGTGTTCAGTTAGTAGCAACTGAGTGCTGCAGTGCTCTAGGGTTCTGCTTGTGTTCTCAGCATGCTCCCCCACTCCCTCGCCCTGCTGGTTATAGTGCTGGGGTGGCGGAGAGGCTTCTACAACAGCCAGGATGGGTATTTCTCAGGTTGTCCATGAAGGCAGGGGCATACCTTGGCATAACTGGATTGAGGATAAATGCCCATTAAAAAAACAATCTTTGCCCAATAGTGTGTTGTTATTATGGATCATAAATTTCAAAAGATATTGAAAGATGTGTTTGTGCCTCTGTGTGTATGCAATTACCAGGCAAAAGGACTTTCCCCTTATAAAGGGGTTCACGGCAGGCAGCATTCCTTCAAATCACTGGTTCCTCTTAGGACCTCACTCAGGAATCAATTTCCTTAGCCTGATTCACACCAACTCATCAGGAAGGGACCTTCTGCTCCCCACAAACTTGTCACCCCTGGCCTTTTTGCAAGACTCCCTTGAGCTCTGAGTTGAACAGCCTAATCCTGGAATGGGAGCAGGGGAGCTCATTGACTGTGAGCTGCACCATGATTTTAGTGCCACCAAGAAAGAAAAGGCAGTGTCAATTGTCATTGGAAGATGCAACTGCAAAACAAATCCTGATTTCAGAAATATTCAAATGTGAAGAAATACATCTTGGAATCAATGAAAATGCAGTGTTGAGGAAGAGGATCAGCTGGTCAGGACAGTCCCTCAGCAGGATGAGAGCACACCAAAGGGGCCAATCCCCAAATTACCCCTGGCTTCACATGATTTCCTCATTATTTTTTCTTTGTGAAAGAAACCATTAACATGTAGGCTGTATGAAGACAGATTTTGGATCTGTCTTAGACCCATCACCCCGCTCATAGTAGGTGTTCAACAAATATGTGCTGCATGAATAACTAAGACAAAACCACATTATAAAACATTAGACAGACCCAAGGAGAAGAAATCATTCATGGCTCCTCCACTGTGGGTATTTTGGCTTATTTCCTTCAAATCCTATGAATACACTCTTTTATATACAAGTAAACATAATGTATTATTAGATTTAGCTCTGGGATGTGTTTTTGTATTTCCCTATTAATATGAATGAAATGATGAAATGAGATGATGCGGAAATGCTTTGAAGACTGTAAAATGTTTAACCAAATATCTTATTATTAGTTATAATAATCATAGCAATACTGATATGAATGAGGCTGAGTTTTGGAAAATATGCTTCAAGCAAACAATGAACTTGCCCCGGGAAGCTGGGGATGTGTTCTCTTCTGCATCCTGCTCGCCCTGGGGAGTCCTGCGCTTTCATATTGGAAGAGAGAGACTTCAGTGTTCTTAGAAGTCCTTGGCACTGACTTCCCACCCAGCCTCCCGCCACTCAGTGCCCTTGCTCTGTGCCCCAGGAGCAAATAGCCTTCCACGATCTGGTTTAGGACTACTTCAGAAGCAGAGCCTGTCCAACTTTTATTCTAGGCAACCAGGAGATGAGAGAAAGAAAGTTTCTGCAGGTCTTTTCCCTAGTCCCCTCAATTGAGAATTTGGAAGGTCTCCCTTTTAAGATGTGAAATCCATGTCAGACAAGAGGCTGTGTCAGTCCTTCCTCTCCTCGCTGGCATTGCTGAGCAGCAGTGCTGGCCATTGGGAGGGGGTGTCCCTTCCCAGGTGTCAAATCAGAACAGTGTGCAAGAAACCCCCACAAGGGGTTCGCTCCACTTAATTTCTTATAGGAGAGCGATGCCCCATCATTTTTCCTTTTTGCTGGCCACTTACCAGGGAGCATACTTAGAGACTCTTTGCTAATTGCATTAACACAACCACTGAAACCTCAAACCCTGGTTAGCAGCTTCTCTTAGCATATGTTGTTCCCTCCCTCCCCCTGAAAAACTTTCCCCCTGAATTTCTGAAAAAATAAAACTGATATGGTGGAGAAGAAAATAAGCTGGGTTTCCTCACACCCAGTTTTAGGAGATGACAGGTGACTCAGGAGAATTGGGCTACAGAGGTTAGCTGCTATTTTCCTCCAATTTCAGGGTGAATCCCTTTACTGAGCCAGCCCTGCACTGCCTCCTGGGTGGATCCAGAGCCTCCCTGAGTGAGAATCCCACTTCTCAAACCTGCAGGTGCAGGGCTAGGTCAAGGACCACCTATTCAGGAAGCCACAAAACTTACCCTCTGCTCCTGCGTGGCCACGAACGTCTGGAAGCCTGGAGCCACCCCAAAGCCCAGCTCTTGGATGAAAGGTGGCTCAGACTGGCTGTGGATCTGAACTTTCACTCCTGCTTCAAACGTGGTTTCCTCTGAAAGAACAAAGATGGACAGAGCCATGGGTCAGATACAACAGATGCTCTTAGGGTTCTGGGATTGAAAGCTCAAAGGGACACTAGATAGGCAGAATAATGCTCCTTTATCCCTGGAAACTGTGAACATTTATGTTACGTGGCAAATGGGACACTGCAGGTGTAAGGAGGGCTCTCGAGCGAGAGAGATTGTTCTTGGTTTTCCAGGTAGTCCATTGTTACCACAGGGGTCTTACAAGAGGGAGGATGGAGGATCAGTCAGAGAGAGGATGGATGCTCTGCTGCTTTGAAGATGGAGGCAGGAGCCATTAGCCCAGGGATGTAGGCAGCTTCTAGAAGCTGGAAAACACGAGAGGATGGATTTTCCCCTAGAGCCTCCAGAAGGAATGCAGCCCTGCCAACACCTTGATTTTATTTATCCCCCTGAAACCCATTTTGACTTCAGCCCTCTAGAACTGCAACATAATATATTTGTGTTGTTTGAAGCGCTGCTTTTGTGGTAATCTCTCATAGCACCAAGTGGAGACTAATCAGGTCCATAAAATCAACTCCTTGCGTCAATCTCCAAAATGAAAGAATGGGATTATGACGTGAGTCAAGCACCTTTGTGTTATTTGCTAACTTCTTCACTGGGCCATGAGGTGCATGTGAGGAGGGCTGGAGGAAAACACAATGACGCAGCAGCAGGAATAGAAATATAGGGCTTGCCCAGACGCCACGTACAATGCAGGGCCTGCCCCCTTGGACCTGCAGGGGCTTAGCAATGAGAAGCTTATTTTTATTCTTCAGCAGGACAAATGGCCCTTGATAGTGGAGAAGGCAAGTGTGGTAGAAGAGGCGGGGCTGCAGAGCTTAGCTCTTCCTTTATGTTGGCACTCCAAATCGGTGGCTAATGCACCTATGGGGTATTTCCACCTTTTCTTTTTCCTCTCTTCTTTCCAGATAGCCTGCAGAAAGAACTTTTCAAACTGTAAACCTGCATAGTTCTTTCCTTCTTATATAGAAGAATCCAGACTCTTAAATCGTATCTGGTTCTAATCTTGCCCTGGGTATCCTCTGCTTCATGCTACCTGAGGGAAAAGCCTCTAGGGCTGCCCAGATTTCTTCCTTCTGGTCCCTGCTCTGCACAGATGCACATGCTTCTTCTGCTTGGAATGTCTTTCTGCTGGTCCATCTGACTCTAACCCCACTCATCACTGAAGAGTCAGGCCCCAGTCCCGCCCAAGGCAACTCCTTTTGCCCTTCACTTATGCCTGATGGAGCCTCCACCACATCATGTGATAATCCTTTATCTGGCTTTTCTCCCATTAGGCCACAGGCTGGGCTTTTCTTCTGCATCTTAAAGGTCCTGCAGAAGACCAGGCATACGGCAGACACTCAGGAAATGCTTGTTGAATGAACCAGGGAGAGATTTGTAACTCAGACCTCACTTACTCATTAATGGGCAAGGTCAGTCTAGAGTCCAAATCAAAGAATGTTCCAGAAGCAGAGACTGGGTAGATGTGGGCATGAGGGAAGATGGAGGAGGGGGAGAAATAGAAGTTGGCGGACAGGGAGAGAGGGATGTGTCAGCACTGGAGCCACAGTCTTGGGAGAGTTTGGGGACACACACTGATGCTGGCACAGAAGGAAAAGATGAGAAGGAAGCTGGCCCAGGCACTGGAATGGGCAGGGCCCATGGACAACCTGGGGCCAGTTACCAAGACCTGGGAAGCATCAGAGCTGGTGAGAATTTCAAGGTTGGGGGCACACGGAAAGGAAGGTTAGTAGGCATGTAGGGCCACAGGGGAGGAGAGTGGGACTTCCACTGCCGCAGACAGGGCAGCCGATGGATGAAGTTTTCTGCCATTAATGAAGACTCAGAGTCTGAATGAATTTGCAGCAGGGGGAGGCTGGGGAGAGGGCCATCGAGAGCAGCTCTGCCTTTCACGCTCCCAGCCCAAGCTTTTATTAAAGATATGAACAAAGGAACAAGAAAATAGCACGCAATTGTGTTTATGCTGATACAGATTAAAAAGTTACTGCTGAAAATAAGCTTTTCTAGTTTGCAGGGAACATGCGCACAAGCCAGGACATCCTCAGAGAACAGGAGTCAATTCTGGGAAGAAGTTCTGTTTGCAGAACTTCTAACATCCTGGAACTCTGCATGAAGAGTAAACAAGCATTGTCCAAAAACTCCAGCTCCCTTCAGGGCAGCAGGCTCCCAACATTCCATAGTCTAGAAAGAGTCTCGTGACTGACACAGGGTTTTGGCAGGAGAGCCATGGGCCAGGGGTCCTTTCATGTATGTCTTCCTGGAGTGGAAGAGTCCCCAGGCATGAACACACCCTCCTTCCCTCCACCAGAGGGATGTGGTGCAATCTCTTTTCCCTTATTTGCCCAGGGAGCCGTGGTCCTGTGTTGTGTGCCTGTGTTTGGGTCTCTCTCCCCTCGACAGTGACTGCCTTGAGGACGAGAATGCACTGATTCAGCCCAGCGCTCGTGGCCATGCCCAGGGCCTGGGCCACAGGTGGAGGTGGAAGGGGGGCCATGTGAGAGGGAGGACTGCACAGAAAGGAGAGGGTGGAGGGCTCAGCTTTCAGTGGCTGTTTTCTGAAGTTTGTCCAGGAGAGGCGAGGTCAAGGAGACGTGGAGGAGCCCCAAAGGAAGAACAGGCTGGGAGGTCAGGGTGGGGGGGTGGGAGATGCAGAGTGATGCTGGGATTACAGGGCCTGTGCCTGAATGAACCCAACAACGCCTGTTCAGTGAGCAGTGGGGGGTGAAATGGGAGAGATGTCAGAACTTGTTTTCCAGATCTAGATGAAGCTGTGTGCCTGCCCTGTAACTGAGCGTAAGAAACCTGAGAGGCAGTAAGACAGGCTCGAAGGAGGGTCACGTGGCTTACAGGGAGAAATGAAAAATGAAGGCTTTCTGTTAGAAATACTGCAAAGCAGAGGCCAGGCCTGAGGCTGATCAGACAGGCTTAGGGTTCGGAAGTGTTCATTCCAGAAGCAGCCGTGGCTGGGGCAGAGTAAAAGCCTACAGTAATCTCGTATCTTTAGATGGACATGAGTGGAAGAAAGTGAGGGGCAAGGTTTCTGCTTCCTTTAGAACACCACTGTCCAGCAGAACTTCCTGCCACACGCTAACGTGCCCTGCCCCATGCTAACATGGCAGCCACAGATATGTGTGACTAATGTAACTGGGGATGTGAATTTTTAATTAATTAATTTATTTCCCCTAGTTTTATAGAGGAGTAATTGACAAATAAAGTGGAAAGATATTTAAAGCATGTAACATGATGATTTGATATACGTCTACATAGTGAGAGGGGCTCCCTGCTGAGTTAATTAACACATCCATCACCTCACAAATTTACTTTCTTTTTTGGCTTGTTTGCTTGGTGTATTTTTTTTTAATTAATTAAACTTAAATTTAAATAGCTGCATTGGACAGCATAGTTGTACAAAGTCAGCTGTGAGCAGATCCCAGTTCTGCAGAGCACGTGGGGTGGTGAAGACACCATACCTGGCTGTCCTATTTGGGGGACTCCTGTGGGTGTCTGGTATGCAGGCCCTGGCTGATCTGGATGGTTCCGAACAGCAGGACTGTGCGCATTCATTGTAGCCATGACTGTGGCCTCAGATCTTCCCTGGCACTGCATTTCCCACAGTAGCTCTTATTCCTGTATCTCCAGGTAGAGTCTGTGTCTCTTTTTCTATGGAACTGACCTGGGGTCCCCTCTGTGGATGATTCTCTGACTGACAGTGAGCAACAGCCTGCCTTTGGCCCTGGCCCCATGCCCACACGCAGTCTCCTCTGTCTCCTGGACAGGGCTGCTGTCAGGGCAATAGCAAGGCCCACTTTAGGGACTGAAGTTATCAAGTGCAGACTAGCAGAGCGAGAGGCTCAGACTACATAACGCCGAGGCTCCGACACCGTGCGCATTGAAACCACATAGGATGCCTTGTGTGACCATGCCAGGTGTCCACCTTGGACATTCTGATTCAGTCCCTTTGGGTAGAGCCCAAGAATCTGCATTTCCAGGGATTCTGTTATAGGTTCTCTGAGGTCAAGCAACAATCTAATCCAGAGATGGAAGTGACTTGCCCAAGGTCACAGAACAAGTGAAGAGCACAGCAGGGACTAAACACCAGTTTCCTGAGTTCCAAATCACTCTCCTTCTCCACTAGGGTGTGGTTCATTTCCTGTGAGCAGATACTTGGTTCACAGCTCTGATTGGGGGCTGAAGAAGGGGACACTCTTTCGTTGTCATATCCAGGAAAGCCCGCAGCACAGCACCTGGAAGAGAATGGAGCTCCTCATATGAGTGAGGAGGCGTCCTTGAGGAGCTTGTCCTCTGCTGCTCTTTGGCTGGTGTGAGTCTGCCCAGGTTCTGGCTGGACACTGGGAAACACCAGCAGGCCTTGGGTCTCATCTGCTGAGAGGCAGGTGGACTGCACATAAAACAGCAGCAACAGTAACAATAAGTGGGACCACCCACCCAAATTTTTGGGTCCAACAGCCATAGCAGAGTCTTAAGCCAAGAGTTGTCCCCTCTGAAAATGGAGTCCTGTGTGACAACACAGATGGGTGCTGGACAGCATTATTCATATCCTGATCTCCATCTCTCCACGAAATGTTGATAATTCAACAGAGTTGCTTCAAAGAGAGCAGACCCTAGTACAGTGAATGATTTGTTTACACATCATGAGTGCCAAGATTCAAAGCTCCAGAGAATTGGAGAAAGCGCAGGGAAAGGGGAAGTTACTACACATGGTGTCAGGTGTCCGTGTTAACTGGGAAGCCAAAACCCAGACCGTTTCATGCCAAAGGTGAGGGTGGATCAGGAGGAGGTGGGGAAACAGGTCCAGCCTGAGGAAGCTGGGTCCTCCTGGCACTGTTCAGGAGCATGGCCACGGCTGACACAAAGTGGGGTCTACCTGTGGAGCGATTTCTGCGTGTGCAGAAAAGATTTGGGAGCTCTGCGGGAGGAGATGGGAGCGATGGGCAGAATGCATAATGGGGCCGGGAAAGTACATCGCAATAAAAGAAGCTTAAATCTTTAATCTTTGCAAATTACAGGAAACGCGCTGAGGAAATAAACACTGGAGCGAAGTAGGAAGGGGAGCATGTCTGAAAAGCCGGAGGAATTTTCTGGGCTAAGGCAGGGATGTATTGCTACAAAGCAATCTGGTACTGAATGAAAGTGACTTTATAACAGTGGCTAGGAGAGACGGCTTGAGAGGAGAGGGTGGGAGGGAGGCCAGTCACACGGCGGGGGCAGCTCTGTGGATGACAGCTTCTGTTTGTCGACCCTTCGCCAACCTTTCCCACTCTGCTCTCTGCCCTGGAGCTGCAGCCCCTGTAGACTCGACCGATGGGCTCCCTTGCCCTCTGGTTTCTGAATGGGTTCGGTCAGTAGTGGGCCCACGCAGCAAAGTGGAGGAGAAAGGAAACTCAGGCTGGTGCGTTCCGTCTCTCCACTCTCTGCTGGGTCACTGTGGGTCAGCCGTGTGTCACTGTGCAAGGTCACGCCTGGGATGGGGGTGGGGAGAGCTCACCATATTGCAACTTCATGCTGCTCCCTCTGTTTCCCTTGGGATGGTGATGGCTCCCCCTGCCCCTGGTTCCAGGACACAGCACCATCTCGTATTGTTCTCCTTAAGTCTTGCCCACAGCGTAGTATGTAGTCCTTTGTTAAGCTTTCCCTGTATCACCTAGTCTGTGGGTGCTGTGGATTTCCTGTTGGAATCCTGATTTCTACAGCCGCCACCCCAAGGGCACCGACTACCTAGCCTCTGAGAGCTAAGTAGGGGGCTGCACTGCAACACCGTTGTGCTCTTAGGAGTGGAGATCTCAGTACCCGCCAGGGCAGCCCAAGGATTTCAAAGTTCATTTTTATATTGAGTCAAAAACTGCCTGCTTATAGACCTCACCAGCCCCTGGTCCTAGCTGCACCCCTTCCTCCATTGGACCACCCTTTAAGGATCTGGAGATGCAGATTATGGCCACCAGAGTGTTTCCATGTGAACCTTTCCCAGTAGAGCTGACCCTGCTGTGTCTTTGTATCTGAAGTCTTGCTCATGAGCCAGGTGCACTTATTGGGGCACTTGGCCTGGCCAGGATTCTGTGTCAAAGGGCTCTGAGTAGCCAACTGCCATTGTGGCCTGTGGGTTCCTGGGAGACCTACCTCCCTACCTCAAGGTGTAGCTGAGATGGGCAGGACTTCCACCCAGGTATAGAATACTCCACAGCCAGGTATTCTGAGAGAGGTAGAAATGCAGGAGGCTTCCACTCGGTGGGTCAGAACCAGAGAGTCTAGGATAAAGGCTTGGGGCTTGGGAGGCAAACAGGGGGCAGTCAAGTTGAACCTTGGCAAGTTGTTTAATCTCTTTGGTTCTCATTTTTCTGCAAAATCTGCAGAATCAGGTTGAAATTAAGAATGGATCTTTCTTCACAGGGTTATTGTGAAGCTTAAATGAAATATGGCATAGAAAACGTAGCACAACGTCTGGTGCTTAAGCAAG
The DNA here is from genome assembly GCF_964194135.1 of Talpa europaea. NCBI lineage: Eukaryota > Metazoa > Chordata > Mammalia > Eulipotyphla > Talpidae > Talpa > Talpa europaea. The sequence goes on along the minus strand of NC_140074.1, from coordinate 80,734,965 downwards.
ACTCGCTAATTTGTAGTGCTACCATCAATTCATTCAGTGTTTCTGGCTTTCTGCAAAATGCAACTGGATCATTGCTTTCTCGCATCCCTCTTGCCTCATGCTATTCCTTTCACCTGGGCTGACCCTTCACCACACTGTGTCACTGGCATCAGCTCCTGGAAGCCTCCCTCCACTGGGTACCCCAACATCTGGCACTTTCCATTTCAACCCTTGATTGTGACTCTTTCTTTCCACCAAGATCAGATACCCCTTGGGGACCAGGTGAATGTTTTATTTACCTTTATATGCTTAATGCCTGGCATGATCAATAAATTCTTACTGAAATGAACAAAACTGCATGGCTGAGCTGGGAGGCACAGAATCCCTCCCCCCTGGTTTTATAGATGAGCCACGGAGATGCTAGAGGGAGATGAATTTGTTTGGGTCTCACAGTGAATTTGTGGTCATGCTGGGCCCACACAGACCCGCTGGGTGAGGCCTTTCTGCCACAGTCAGGCCTTTCTGCCACAGTCCCAAGGCTGCAGATGGTGAGTAGCAGATAGTGGAAGGCAGTGTAGGGACATGAGGCCAGAATTCATGGGTGCTGGGTACGGGCAGCAAAGTCTGTCTGTGGCAACCCTCAAAGGGACTCGGCTGGTGTTATGATTGCCCTTTGTCAGTCAGCTAGAGGAAGAATGGCCCCAGATGACAAGCCAATAAGGTTCCAAGCTAGGATGGACACGAAACAATAGTTTATTTTGCAGCTTGTATAGTTCTCTCACCTGTGAGTTCAGGGGAAAGCTCACAGTGTGTGATAGTGACAATGATAGGGGCCAGAGACTCAGTCCTAGTCCTCAAAAGCCCTGGTAGAATGGGCCTGACAAGTGCTGTTTGGATGGTCATCCAAACAGGGTGCCATCTTGGTCCTGTACATTTTCTTAGCTTGCACAGAGAAGTGTCAAAAATCCAAGGAGACCCAAGGTGGAACTCAGGGAGAAGGCGCAGGGAAGAGTATCTAGCGAAACATAGACTGAAATCACAAAACCTGGCTTGACTCCCAGTCTGTGGCTCAATAGCTGCAGGCAGGTTACATCGCGTCTCTGAGACTTAGTTTCTTCTTTGTTACAATGAGGGTGGAGCTGATCTCTCAGGTTGTTTTAAGTTCTAAAATTCTATAAACTGGAGATTATGCACATGTCTCTTATTTTAATTTCCTGAAAAACAGACATTTTTAAAAAAGCCTTTTTTTAAAAGAAAAATAGCCATGGCTGTTTAGTACACACATCAAATCAGAAGAGGCTGAATTTTCTAAAGACAGCACAAAGAATCCATAAATCACTGCCTCTGCCTCGCTAAAATTGGGCAATGTGTGTCTTGTTCTCCCTCTCTGCGCTGCCCCTGACAGATTGGCCCAGATAAGCAGGACACCTAGGTGAGAAAATCCCCACTGTGTCAGAGACGGGTGTGCTCACACTTGATTGCTCGCAGGTGACATTTTGAGACTAGGCAAACTTCTGGAGGAAAAAAAATTAATACTGGGCCCCCATACCAGATGGGCTGCAAGTGCATCTGGTCAGGGTGGCAAAGGGATGGAGCAGAGTGCACTCACCAACAAACCAGGCATGGAATCAAGTGGCCACAGAGTTCTGGAAGGCTGGAAAGCCCAGAACCCTCCTGCAGAGCCTCAAAGCACAGCAGCATTTCAAAAGCCCTGACACTAGCAGCAGCTCAAGCCTGTTGCCCTCTGTTGAGCAGAATGTTACTCAAAGCTGAGTAATATTCCATTGTGTATATGTACCACATCTTCTTGATCCAGTCATCTATTATTGGGTATTTGGGTTGTTTCCATAGCTTAGTTATTGTAAAGAGTGCTACTATAAACATAGGGGTGCAGATGCCCTTTTGAATTAATGTTTCTGTGTCCTCTGGGTAAATACCTAGGAGTGGAATTGCTGGATCATATGGAAGCTCCATCTTTAGCAGGTTGAGGAATCTCCACGCAGCTTTCCATAGTGATTGGACCAGTTTGCACTCCCACCAGCAATGCAGGAAAGTTCCTTTTTCTCCACATCCTCCCCAACATTTGTTGTTGCTAGTTTTTTTAATATGTGCCATTCTCTCTGGTGTAAGATGGTATCTCATTGTAGTTTCGATTTGCATTTCCCTGATTACAATTGATGTTGAACAATTTTTCATATGCCTGTTGGTCATTTGCATTTCCTTTTTGGAGAAGTTTCTTTTTAGCTCTTCTGCCCATTTTACACAATGGAATATTACTCAGCAATCAAAAAAGATAAACTCATGCAATTTGCAGCAACATGGGTGGAGCTGGAAGGGATCATGCTCAGCAAAATAAGCCAGAAAGAAAAAGAAAAATACCAGATGGCCTCACTCATAGCAGGAATTTAGAAAACCTAAATAAGGGACCAGAAAAAAGACTAATTATAATACAGTAAAAATCAAAATCAATAGGCAACTATAAACCAGAGACATACTACCGGGGGAGGGGGGAAGAGGGAGTAGGATCAAAACAAGGAAGAATGAGAATTGTATGGGGACTATAACCAAGATGAAAATGCATACATTGTGCAAAAATGAAAAATGATGTAAAAAATATATAAAATTAAAAAAATAATTAAAAAAAGAATGTTACCCAAAGCAACCTTTGTGTCTTCTTTCTCTTCCTGTTTTCATTTTTCAAGAAACAATAGCTCTTGGTAGAAAGAACCAGAGATCAAATCAGAAGAGAAGGGTTCAAGTCCAGCATTGAGATCATGGGATAGTCGCTTAGCCATGGGGACTTGCTTATCACATGGGTTAATATGGAAAATGATTAGCACTGCCCTGCTGAAGTGACAAGAGTATAAGAGGCTAGGAGGAGGGAACATAGCCCAAGCACTCTATATACTGTGACTTGAAGGGCAGCGGGGAGGAGACCGTTAACACAACAGAGATTGTGGCTACTATTTACACATTCCTGTTAAACTGAATATTTACAAAACATACATTAGTGGAGGCACAGGGTGGAGTTGGGTCTGGTCTCATTACAAAAAGATACATTCCAAGGATTCTTAAATAATGAGTTTCCCTCATGCATTCAGGCTCCGAGGTTATAAATTGCTTGCTAAGGAGGTTGATGGGGTGACTAGCGTGCAGGAGATGCCACCCTTGAAAAGTCATCGGGAAGTGCCATGTCTCTGAAATTAGAGGGGAAGCTGGTAGATGATTAAGAGTCTATTTATAAAAATTCTGTTTACACATACTGGTGGCGGAACAGAGCGTGTCTATAGATTGTGATGTGATTATAGAATTCAAAATCATTCAAAGCATTATTGAAGTCACAACGCCTTTTGGTTATCGAAGAGTTGGCAATCAATGAGTATGAAAAGTACGACAGATGTTACATGGAGGTCTGAGAAATATCTGGACGTTTAAAAAGGCAGCCTTTATTTCCCGGTGGTGGGAAACCGTGGTCTAGGTCAGAGGCGCTTGCCCTTGAAAGTGAGTGCCCAGGATATCCTGTCCCAATGCTAATTTGGATTTGGACCTAGATTCTGCTCTTCTAACAAGCCCGGGCATGCTGCCTCTGCAGGTGAGAGGACCGCACTTTGGGTCATGTGGCTTGAGGCACATCTGCCCGTTAGCAGCACACATCAGGCCCAGGAGATCTGGCCTCTGCCCGCCACTCCAGCCCAGCTCTTAACCTCAGATTTGGCTACCCCAGGACACCCCAGGCTGTTCTTGGCCTTTGCTTATGATTCCCCTCTCTCTGCTTGGGATCTTGCCTCCTCAAGACTCCCACACATGGACCAGCAACCTGGCAAATGGCCTGAGACTAGGACCAAAGGTTATCTACTTTCTGAAGTCTCCACAAAGATACCCTTATCCTCCCTTCCAGGCATGACTCTCCTTCCTTTGTGCTCTATCTACTCCTCTGTCATAGCGCTTGATGACGTTTGCTTGTGTCTCCTGACCAGACTGCAAGTGCCTGGCACCCTTTGGGCACTTGACATGAAAGCTGTGGGATCAACTGAATTTCTACCTACTATTAAAGGAGCTGGGGAACTCTCTGAAAACCTGGACTGGGCTGTTCATCCCTGTGTGCCTGGCATACAGTAGGTGCTCAGTTTTGATTTGCTGAACAGGGGGACATGAGTTTGCAGGTGGGTCTGCTTCACCCACTTCTTAGATGGTCCCCTCAGCCCACTGTCTGGCTGGCAGTTGGGAGCTGTGAGGAGAACACAGCTATTTTCCACACAGCACTTAGCATGCACACTAAACAGGTCTTCTCAGAATGATAAAAATCAGGACTTTTCTGGTGGCTTAATGGACAGCTGCCTCCAATGGGGCTTCTAATTTATGGCTTCATTTCTCCAGATTCTGCATACACCTGGGGAGACCCCTATTCCAGCACAAGACTCATTCTGAGGTGAGCTCAGTAAGCCAGCTGTCTGCTGGGTAATCTTATGCTCTGGACTCTCAGAATTCAGGCCAGAGCCTGCTCCTCTCCTTCCGGGCACGTCCCCAGGCCTGGGCACCATAACAGGAGTTTTTTTTTTTTTTCTGGGAGCAGAGATGTCAGCGAAACCATAGCAACCACCCACATCTACTCTTACTATGTCCCCTTTGTCATGGGGGCAGGAAACGTGCTTCCCCTTATAGATGCTCAGGCCTTCCAGCTGCATGGGAAATTTACAATAATTTTTAATTTGATTTTCATTTGTATCTAAGCAATAGATGGACATAATTTAAAAAGACACTATACTGCGAGATTTTGAATGAAAAACAGCATTTCACTCTGTGTCCCCAGCCTTGTCAGGGCAACCACTCAGCTGCTTCTTCTATTTACTTTCATTTTTCCAGGGACATCAAGCACTTGGCATTTTTGATTTTCAAAAAGTTTAGCTATTATCTACTGAATTTCATCTTTCTTTCACCCTCTGATAGAGTTAGATGGCATTTTTGTTAAGTCAATATCCATCCTTCCTAGAAATACGACTATGGAAATATTGCCCACACCTCAACCTGGCAGTATACAATGATTTTTTTCTCTTATTGTGGAACTATTTTGTTTTTCCTTTGTTTAATGATTTACTTGACTTGCTAGGTATCTATCATGAAATGTCAAAAAAGGTCAAACTTGTAGAAACAGAGACTAGAGAAGAGGTTGGCAGTAGCTGGGGGCGCAATAGGGAAAGGCTGGTAAAAGGTACAGACTTTTAGTGATAAAATGAATAAGAGGCTCTAATGGGTAATGTGGTGACTTCAGCTGATGACACTGCAGAGTATAATTAAAATTTGCTAAAGGAGTAAAAACTTAAATGTTCTCACCAATCCGTACATATAGAATGTATTTGAATCCAAATTCTACCTTTCCATACTATTTGTAGCTTGCTCGTATAGAAGTCTATCCTAGAAAAGATTCTCCCTGCCTTAACCCTTGTAGTTTTGTGTTCTGGCTTCAAATGAGTGGATTGAGAAGTCCAGGTCATTCTAGATCTGAAATATGTGACTTGTTTTTTCTCTCCAGAAACTTTAAAGGACTTCTCTTGATCTCTGTTAGCCTGAATTTCTCAAGGCTGCATCTTGCTGATGCAAGATGCCATTTACTGCAGACAGGAATGGGGAATTTCTCAGTGTGGAAACTCCTGTGCTTCAGCTGAGAATTTTTGACATTTATTATTTCTTTGGCAAAGTCCTTTTCTCCCTTCTCTCCACTCTCCAGGAGCAGAGTTTTGGATTTCCTGGATTTACCCACTCATTTTCATGATTTTTTTCTCTGCCACTATCCATTTCTGTTTGTCTATGTGCTTTGATTTTCAGGAGATTTCCTCTATTTCAACACTTCTATGGATTTTTAAAATGTTTGCAATCATATTTTTAATTCCTAGGTGTTCTCTCACCTCCACCCCTGCCTCTTCTATGAATGTTCCTTTTAAATAGCATCCTATGTTTGTGTTTATGGATGCACTATCTCTTATCTGTTAAGAATTTTAATTAAAGTGGTTTGATGTTCCCATCTGCTCCCTACATTTAAAAAAAATTATCAAACACTTACATAGAGCCTAATATTATTCTGGCATTTTTGTGAGCACTCGACAAATAACTCATTTTAAACTTACAGAGTAGATAATAATACTATCCTCATTTTAGAGGTGATGACCCAGAGAGGTTAATAACTTTTCCAAGGTCACACAGCCGAGATTTAAACCCAGACCCTAGTCTGCTCTATCTAGATCTTGTGCCCTTAACTTATCTCTATTTTCCTGGTTTTCTTTTTTGCTCGTTTGTTTTGGTTCCTTTCCTGTTAGCGGCTTCCCTCAAATGGCTGGCTTTTTGATTGTCCACTCATAGTTAAGAGGTACTTAAAGGTTGTATAGTCATTTCTTACATGTGGGAGGACTTACCTCAAAGGACTTCACTTGAGGGAAATCTAACTAGGCCATTTTGTTTAGGGACTCCTGACTCTCATTCCATAATGATCTTTTCTCTTGAGTTTGTCAGCTTCTCCAGGAAGGGACTCCCCCAAACTTTGGCTTGGGGAGAGTGGGATAGATTAGCCTGACCTGGGTTGGGGGAGGGTCTCACGATTCAGTAATTAGAATTTCACCTCATCTCCCTGTTTTCTCTACAGGCTCTCATTCGCAGCCTCAGCTCTGCATGATCTTCCCAAACCCAGAATCTAGCTGTTTCAATCTTATCTTCTACAGGGGCAGGGAAAGATAGTTGTCTCTCTGCTTTTGGCTATGAGAGGAAAACTAGGGGGGCCCAATGGCTACTTTTACAGACTTTTAACTAATCCTCCTAGTTTTAGTTCCCTCTCTGGAACTAAAGGGTCAGTATCTGACCCTTCCTAGGGGTTCCGTGGTGAGACTGTTGGGCATCAGTGGGCCTTGCCTGGGCAAACCTTTATCTTTCAGCCTGTCTCTGCTACCAAGTTAGTACCACTCACCCATTTATGTTCCATCTTCCCCAAATCTGCTGATGTCTACCATTGTCTTTCATCCTCTTTGTCCTGTGGGTTTTTACTTAAAAGTCTTTTTTTTTTTTTTTTTTGATTGCCATTTCGACGCACCTTGGGGAGGGAGCCTCTTGTAAGCACTTATGTTTGATCTGACACCTTTAGCCAGAAGTCTAGACTGTCTACCTCCCCAAGGCTCTGCAGCTCTGCAGGCACTTCCAGGGCTCCTTTGACCATCCCAGAAGAAGGGGGAGAGATGCTTACAGTTTGTCTCTGGGGTGTACACAGCCATAAAATCAATCAGCATGGGTTTCATCCCAATAACATCAGTCTCACATCCAGGGGTTTTCATATTGGGTTCCCTAGGGATGCCACAGAGTTGGCCATAGGGAGCAAGGAGAGCAAGGAGAAAGCAAACTGGGGACTTCATTTTCAGTTACAACAGAGCAGCTCTACCTGGATCTGCTTTTTATGTTGGGGCTGTGCTAAAGCTTTCGTTCAATACAAGAATTCTGCTATTAAAAAAAAGAGGAAAAAATAGAAAAGGAGAATTACAACAGACCTATCATTATATGCCATTCTCTCTCCAGAAATGTCAACGGAAACTTTTTTTTTCACTGAGCTATTTTCATGGCAGTGCCTTTATAATCACATTTTGAACATTAAAGGAATATAATGGAAGGAGCATTGATTTGGGCTCACAAGTGGGTTTTAAGCTTGGTGTAGCTGCTTAACGAGATGTGTGTCCTTGGGAAGCTTACTCAGATTCTCTGGGTCTCAGTTTCTTTATCTCCAGTGGGGATTGTGATATCTGCTAACTGTGTAACTGGGAGGATTCATAGCACATAGTAGCTTCTCATTAGATATTATTTCCTCCTTCACCCTAATCCATCACCGTCTAAAATTACAACATTTTTTTCTTTCTCAACGAATATATCAATGAGTACTGATTATCCTGGTGTATATATATCAGTGACCCAGATGGCCCAAGATCCCTCATCTCTTAGTGGAGTATATATTTCAGTGGAAAGGGATGGACTACAAAATATTAAAACAGTAAATCACATGGTAAACTTGAAGGTGACACATGTCAAGTACAAAAGTCAAGCAGAGCAATAAAGAGGAATGAGGAGAGGGACTAAGGTGTAAATTTAAATAGGACAGTCAGGGTAGGGCTTCATTGAGAAGCTATTATTTGAGCAAAGACTCAATGGAGGCGAGGCAATGGGCCACATGGATGTTGGAGCAAAGAGAATTCTAGGCAGAGGGGATGAAGAATGCAGGTGTCCTAGAGTTAGAGTGCTCCTGGAGTGTCCTAGAAGCAGAAGGGAGGCCAGTGTGGTGAGAGTCTGGTGAACAAGGGGACAGTAGGAGCTGATGAGTTGGGGCAGAGGCTAAGTGCCAGTTATTTACCTCGATTAGAGCTTACACTCTCAACACAATTCCTTTACTCAAAAATATAGCCAATCGACCTCTCTCCAACACTAGGGTTTGGAGAAATCAAGAGGGATTAAAAAGTGCGTTTTGCATTGGGGAGAGTGAGGGACAGAAGGAAAAACAGACTAGAAAGAGAGGGACCTATTTGTGGTCTTTCCAACCTTTGAGCTACACAGTTTAGAAGTGGAGCTCACTAGGGAGCACCTGGTGTACCCAATCTGGTTACTTCAGATACCACTCACCCCAGCCCTCTCCCTCACCATCATCCAAGCTTCTCTTGGTATAACGGTTCCTGGGACTATCTTGGGAACTCCTTCCCAGCAGTCACCAACCCCAGCTCCTCAGGGTATTCTGTAATCAGTGCCTGAAGCCACAGACTGTTACAGGTGGTGCCTCCTGGAGGGGGTTGTTGGTGAGGATAAAGAGCTCTGGGGAAAATGCTAAAAAATATTGCATTTTGGGGTGGAGTGACTGTTAAGAAATAGATGGGACTGCAGAATGGGGCGTTGATTAATTTAGTCTTTGGGATTCAGCATTTTGGGGTTCAGAGGTTGGGATTCTGCATTTGGGGTCAGCGGATTTTGGCTTCCACCATGCTGATCTTCCAGAAGGCTGTTGTGGGCCTCTGAAGATGGAGGTCTCCAGCAGCCAACCTCAGAGAGGAAAAGTTCGGAGGCTTTGTAAGTAGCCTAGCAACTGAAACTGTTCCTGGTTTCGCTGCTGTTACAGCCTGACAGAGAAGGCGAAGACCCGGAGCTGAGCCGAGTGCCTCACTGAGCTGTGAGTGTGGCTGTTTGTTGGTTTGTTCAGCCACTGCAGATGCTGTTTTGAGTGTTGCTTGTCTGGTGCTGTGCTGGGGCATCCCAGCAGCTCTGGGAGCATCTCCTGTTGTGTCTTCTGTTGTCTTTGTGAGTTGGAACCTGGTCTAGAGTCTGATTGCCATGTGCTTCATGTCAGCAGAGGCAGGAAGATGCCAAAAGATGCCATCTTGGACATGTGAACTATTATTTGGGAGCGGAGCGCTGTGTGGGAAGGTGCCATCTTAGCTGCTTTTGTTTAGGACTGAAAAACACTGGACACTGCTTTGGGTGAGGTAAATGGCCATTTTTGGTCTCAGTAACTCTTTGTTATTCCCTGGTTTGTTAAATAAATCCCATTGTTGTTTTTCTCTGAGCCTGAGTAATCGTGCAATTGTGCATGTGGGTGAAAAACTCAGTGACCGGTAAATTATTTGGGCAGTGTCCTTGGCCAGTTTTAGTGCCCTATATCACTTCCACAAACTCACTCATCTTCTCGGGCACCAGACTGAACTGGGCCAATGATTCCCTTTTCTGTTTTGTTTTTTTTAATAGGACATCAGTGAGAGACTCAAATGGTATCTTGCTGGTGATAGGATGTGTAAAATAGAAAACTACTGGGAACCATGTGTGAAAACACCTATGTGTGGAAACAGCCTGTCTCCAGTGAGAGAGAATGAAAGTGACTCCAAGAGAGGAGAGGCAGAGAAGGGCCCAAGACGTGAGGGGCGGGGTCCTGGGCTCTGCTGTTTCTGACACTGCATCCTTGCAGTCCTGCTGTTTGGTTGTTGGATCTTGCCTCGGATTCCAAGGGCAACACAATTCCTTTTATGCCTCAGCTTGTTTGAATCCAGTTTGCTCACAAGCAACCTAAATAACCCACTGCCTATTTCTTTTATCTTTGAAGTTACTCAGAGACATCTACACAGTTTCATTTTTAACAACCTCCTACCGGCCTTCAATTTAATTTCCTTTAGAAAATGCTGGCCATGAGATCTGCACTTCTATAGCCTAGGACAGCTTTCCTGTCCCTTTTTTCTATTTTGTGAGCTCCTCTATGAAAAAAGAAGGTTTCCATGGTCAAAAGCACTTTGGAAATAAAGGCTGCATGCCACATTCCTCTCATGGAGATTCATGATGTAGCATATAAAGAATCTCTGCCATGAATAAATGTACCAGACTTTGTCCACCCAGGCATCCCCAAGATCCTTTTTATTCTTGGAACATGTAATATCCCAAACTCCTGATATTTTATAGCACCCATTTTTGGACACACTCTCTAGGTTTACGTGTGACTGAGCCTGCCTGCTAGAAAATGGCATATTTCCAGGATGTCCCACACACAGATGTTTGACCATGGGGCATCCTGGTGTGAGGTCTAGTCAGCCCTGAGGAAAGGATGTTTCTGGTAAATTTTGTCGTCACCCTTTACTCATTAAGCCTGTAGGTCTGGGTTTTTCCAAATTCATTTGTTGGTGCCAAAAACTCTTGTCAGTTAGAATTACACCCAAATGAGGGTTCCCTTACTGCATCCTGAGAGATGAAGCTGTCCATAACTGCACAGGCAAGAATGTCCCAGTGCCTTCTTCGAGCAGAACAGAACCCTCTGATGTTGGGTGCCTTAGGACACCCTTCATAGGGATGGGATGTTTGGAATATTTTCTGCCTCTGGGAAAGCTTGACTATGCTCCCCGATCTACTGGTCAATATTATCATCCTTCAACTGTGCACAGTTTACACAGAACATACATTCTATCCCTTCAGTCATTCCGTAAATTGGACAGGTTTTGTTTGCTTTATTGGCCTCTATTTTACAGATAAAGAAATTGAGGCACATTCACAGGTCCTCAGTCACACCATTAGTAAAGGAAGAGCTGGGGACTCAATGTGCAGTCTGTCATCAAGCCCCCCGCCCCCCAGCAGTCATATTTGAATTCCTTTTTCTTCACCATCTCCCAAATATCTTCTGTAAGGTCTTGGACTCCTTTCTCGGGGGGTTGAGAGGAGGCAAGAATGCCAAGGAAACAAGATGGCATCTGTGGGGCCACAAAGCTAGACAAGTCTGGAATGTCCTCCTGAGGACCACATGGGCCTAGGCCTGATGTGCCCATGGACCTTGGGAGCAGTGCCTAGGCAGTGGGACATGGCTGTGTCTCCTCAGGTGACCTCCCCACAAGTGACTTTCACGCTCCAGAGCCCACAGCTCATCCTTTGGCAGGTGTGTAAACCTCAATCCTACCTACAAAGGGCTCACTGCCCAAGAAACAGGTGGCTTTGAGTTACCCAGAGTCTCCAAGATGCTGCTTACTGCTCAGTGCCTTTGTGGCCTAAAGAAAGGTAATGTGGAGAAACCCCAGGTATAAGGGCTCAGGAGTCCTGGCTAAGTGTCCTGGGGGAAGTCACCTAATGTCATCCTCTTTCCTTGGCAAATGGGATAAGGAATTCTCACCACTCCAGGTTGTGGTGAGGGGAAGGTCTGGAATGAAGACTATCATAGCACCAAGGGACAGTGGGAGGTGGCAGCAGAGGCAAAGACCCAGAAGCCAACCAGAGCAACTTAAAGTTGTGCTCTCCAATATGGCAGCCACCAGCTTCTGGTGCAATTTAAATGAATGAAAATGAAAAGATATAACAATTCAGTTCCTCATTTCTACTGGTCATTTCAATGCCTGTTAGCCACAGGTGGCTAGCTGTACTGGACCACTCAGGTAGACAGTATCTCCATCACTGCAGAAAGTTCTATTGCCGAGCACCCATTAGTTTCTTTAACCAGTTTGTTCTGGCCCTCGCTGTGTTTGAAAGCCCACCTTCTTCTCTCAGCCTGTGTCTCCATCTATACAACCTTAGGGGAAACGGTCTAAATGGAAAGTGCTGGTCTGCGATTGAGAGGTAGCTCAGGCTCCTGGGTGGAGTGAGACTAGAGCTCTCCTGTGGGTTCTGTGGAGTCTGGCCTCCTGATAAGATGATAAGCTACCAAAAGGCAGGTCCTTGTCTCGGGTCTTCAGCATCTCTGACAATGCCCTGTGATGTTGGGCACACAGCAGACCCTTAATCATGATCACAGATTTGCCCTGAATTGGTACTGCTCAAGGTCCACTAGGGCCGAATGGGGGCCCAGAGGCTCAGGGCAGCAGAGTCCTGGCTTGGCCATTAATTGACTGAGACTTTAGTGTCTCTCTGATTCCTGCTAGACTGTCAGTTCTCCCCTCTCAGGGGAATGGAGTTGATTTGCTGGAATAAATGACCTCAGAAGAGGCAGAGTGAAGATCCCCCGAGCTAGGGCTGGGGGCTGGAGCCCCTTCCATCAATGGCCAGTGCTCTGACCCAAGGCCAGAGCTCTGCTGTGTAAAGAGGTCTATGACGGGGGTGCCTGGTAACGTGAGTGTGAATCTCTCTGTGTATATACATATGTTTGCACTCCTGAATCAAGATAACAAACTGGGAAACCCAACATTTCTATGGAAGGGCATAATTAACTTCTGGTCAGGCCTGGGGTCTGGGGTCTCCAAGATGCATTCATTGCCTGATTTTTCTTCTTGTCCACAGTGATTTGATAAGCAAGGATGTTCTGGTGTCCACAAGGCAAGGTCTTTCTTTGGGGACCAAGACACAGCTCCTAAGACCAAAGGTTGCCTACAGGTGTCATGGTCCCAGGACACAGGCTGGCATCAGGAATGTTCTGGAAAAACAGGCCCTTGGGCCACTCTTAGGAATGTCAGAATTGGGAACTAACACAAGCTTTCATTTGTTTGCATCTAGGGTTAGAAAGGAGGGGCCTTGAATTTAGGAAAGTGAATGGAATCAACTAAGCGTCTCCTCAGCAAGCGGCTAATGGAGCTTGAGGGCCCCGGAGCCTGAGGTGAGCTGCCAGAGGCATTATTGCAATGACACGTGTGATGGCCATTTTACTTTTCAGTTGAAGGAGCAGGAGGACTAACCATAATGCAAGGTAAATGGCCATGCTCACCTCTCCCCATCAGGGCGCTCAAGCGAGTGTTGCCAGACAGGAAGGACAGTGCTGGGAGGCTGCAGTCAGTCGTCCCTGGTAAGGAAGCCATGGCTGCCTCAGGAGCCAGGAAGGTCAAGGCGTGTGAGGGGTAGACCTCAGAATGGGAGGGATTGGCGACAGGAGTCATGAGGTAGGGGCTGCAAGACATGGGACTGGGCTGCTTGGCCTCCACCCCCTCTTCGGTGCCAACCCTAGGGCCTGGGCTCTCCCTCCTCCTGGAATCTTCTCTTCCTCTGCCCTTTCCCTTCTGACACCACCCTTGGCTCATCTGAAGACAGCATCAGTCTTACTTGGGGTCCCCTTTGCATTGATGGTCCCCCTCTTGGGCATCTCTTTACTTTCTCCACTGGTGAAATTCTAGAGGCTGTTGACATTCCGAGGTTTATATCAATCTCTGCTTCTTTCATCACATCACCTTCTCCTCTGTCTTGTCTTCCTGTACCCTATGTAGTCCCATGTATATTTTCCAGGATCATCTCAAGACCCTGCTCAGATACCCCATGAACTGCAATGCTTTTCTTCAATCTTCCGCCCCTGTCCGGCCACAGCACTAGACACATGTTACACTGCTCTTTGATCAATGTCTCCTCCTCTAGGCTATGATCAAGGACTCAGACTTTATCACTTTATTGTTCTTACTTTGCTGCATAGCCTGAGACAGTGGCTAATGAATAATTTGTTGAATAAATGAATGCATGAGCTAAGCTTTGGGGCCTGTGCACACAGGCTACGCAGGGGCTCATGCAGGTAGGGCGCCAGCCTCCCCCACCCCAGTATATGGCCTTTGTTTTTCCAACCCTTCACTGATCTGTCACTGGCCCCCCACGGGAAGAATCTGCTTTCCTCTCACTGGGCCTCCTAGCTGGGTTGGGACATTTAAGATGTCTGGGACAGAAAGGAGCTGGCCTATCCCTTCCTCTTCTGAAACCAAGCCACTCCCCTGCCCAACTATACATGTTAATTCAAACCTTCCTCCATGACTCCTTCCCAACACCTCCCCTCCAGCTCCCTACCTTCCTGTCCTTCCCGATTTTCCCATCATCTGTCCCTTTCCCACCAAGAAATCCAAGGAAATCCAAAGCATCACAGCCCACGCCAGGGACATTCTTAGCACTCATTGGCAGGCACCAATGCCTTGATAAGATCAGGCCTTCACAGGGCGGGCCAAGACATCCCACCTGAGCCAAAGCTGTCTTTCAGAGTACCGCACCCCTCCGCCATCCTCCACTGCCCAGCCCCTGTGCCCAGCTCACCTGTCTCTCCCCAGATGGGCAGGTACTCATCTTGCTGAATGTCCAGCATGATCTCCAGCCCGTTGCCTGTCCCCCCCTTCACCGTGGTGAGCAGAGGTTTGCCATCCTCGCCTGAGTTAAACATGTAACACTTCCCATATTTTGTAAACACCTGAAGGGGAGAAGAGAAAAAGAGAGAAGCACATGAGTGACTTCAGACAGGGCTCCAGAGATTGGTGAGGGCCCAGAGGTCCAGCATCAGGCCAGTGTCCCCCAGCTCGTTACAAGGAATCCATCTTGGAGACCAATGAAACCTCATAATGGCTGAAGGCCTGAATTCACCAAGTGTATTCTGGCATCAAAGAACAAATCTGGACACCCCTTGGGGTGTGTTGCAACAAGATCTGGGTCCCCTTCCCTCTCTACACCCACCGTAAGCGGTCCTGTCTACTTCTAGATGTGAAACATCATCTATGAGAACCTGACCCTCCAATCCGTACCTCCACCTGCAAGCTTTCTCCTGGGCTCCAGACACAGTAATTCCACTGCATGAAAAGTATGACCTCAGGGATGCTGCAGACCCCCAACACCCAGCAGACCCCAGTGGGAACATCTCCCTCATCTTCTCAGCCCACCTGCTAATTGTACTCCTGGCCCAGGGAACAGCATCACCACCTGCTGAGGGACTCTGCCACCCTCAGAGTGGTTGTCAGTCTTCAAGTCCAATTGACTAGCAAGACCTGCAGCACAGTCTCAACATCTGACCTGATTTACCCTTTTTTCATCTGTACTGTGGTAACTTAGGACCAAGCCATTTCTTGCTTGGGCTGCTGCTGTTTCCTAGCTGGGTTTCTTGATTCTCCCGCCCATTCTCTAAGTTAACTGCAGCACACCTGTTCTGAAATGCAAAGCTGATCTTGTCAATCCTGTGCTTAAAATCCTTCAGGGCTTCCCAACCCCCTTAAAATCCAGATCATTTACAACCAACCTTCTCTGGTATGCCCTGCCCACTCCACCCTCCTGTTTCCCATTAGATTTTCTGAGACTGACTAGAACATAAGTTCCAAGGGTTCAGGAAGTTCACCGGCTTGTTAACTGAGGTCTCTATCTTTAGTGACTAGCACATTGGCTGGCACAGGGGTGCTCCAGAAGTATATGGTGAGTGAATGAGTGAGTGGGGCCAGAACAACTTGCAGCACCCCCAAATATGCTGCTGGTTCACACACTTGTGGTTTTCTGTCAGCTGTCTAAAACTCCTCTTGTTCCTCTTCCTGCCTGGACAAACTAGTTCTCTGCCCAGGAAAATTCTAGCTGTTCTCCCAGACTGGATTGACGCATCTTCTCCAGGAAGCCTTCCAGAGGCTTCCAGAGGTCTAAGTGGGGAACCAGTGGGGTTATAACCCTCCTCACTGTTCCCCTTGCTCCTCTGCTAGGCACCATCACATGGCACTGAAGAACTAGTTATTCTTGTATCTCTCTTGAGCTCACCCCTGCCTTTCACTTCTGAATTCCGGCACATATACATTGACTGGCACACAGTACTGGTGCTCAGTACACTTTTTCTTGATGAAAGCATGATCACAAAGAGGCAATGTGATGGTACAGAAAAAGCCCGGAACAAGGAATGCTGAGAGAAATTCTTGTTCAAGTTGATGTTGCCAATCATTAGTCCTGTGATTTTGGAGGACTCAAATAAACTCTCCAGGGCTCAATTTTTCCATCTCTAAAATGGGGTTTCTAGTCTTTGTCTTAGCTACTTCTGAAGGTTATTGAGAGGATCAACTGAGGTAATACATGCAAAAGTGTTTCAACAATAAAAGCTTTCGACAAAAACTATGACTATTATGATTACATAACTGCTTTGGAACCTTGCGCTAAAGCCAAATTACATCAGGCAAATTGGCTGGAAGAGAGCCAGGCCAACTGTATTGGATTCTTGCAGCCACTGAGATTTGGACCAGGCTGCCTCCCTGACCATGCTCCATTGCTCTGTCCCCTCCTGCCATTTAGATTCTTGTCCTTCAGTGTAAGGGCTGGTAAATAGTGGGTCTGAGCACTGGAGGCTGCATTTCTCATGCAGATCCTAGTAGCTAGATGGAAGGAGAGAGGTTTCTACTATGTGCCAAGCACTGTGTTAGACATTTGGCTATGTTGTCTCATTTAACTTTGCAACCATGACCATGGGTGGTGGTGCTGCTCCTACTGTGCAGAGGTGAAATCAAAGCCCAGAGAGGTTAAGTGACTTGCCTAAGGCCACACAGCTATTAAATGTCTGTCCACATCTGTCTGTTTCTAACACATGGACTTTTTCTTGGTGTGCTGTCCTGGGTCTCTTTCGTTGGGATATTTCTGAGCCATATGCTGTTCCCTCTCTGCCTTACTTTTCCCATCAATAAATATTCATATGCATGTGCTCCTCTGTGCAAGGACAGCAAAGAAGCACAAGCCTTACAGTCTACATTCAGAACCTATAGGAAGGCCAGCAAAACACTAGATTTCATATTTTTCTTCATGATATATAATGGCTCTGAGTCCCTAGCCAGCTGCACTATTTCAGGACAGCCAGCCCTTACTTGCTCAGCTTCATGGTGAGGGAGGACAGCTGGGATGTGATTTTGCAAAGAACTGAGCTTTATCATCCCCACTGCATATAACAACTGAACTTGGCTAATGAAATTGTCCCCTGGAGACATGCTCTGGGGGACCACTGTAATGAACAGATAAGAGCACTTTATACTTATACATCCACTGCAAGGGGTCGACCACATCTGGAGTGACTTCCAGGGTGCTTTGATAGAGCTTCTCTCTGCCGACACACTCAATATAACTATTTGTAATATTAATTTCCGATGCATAAGAAGAGATCTGTAAGGAGTTCATTTCAGCTTAGTCCTAGACAATTGCAAAGTCTAACCCCTCACCTAACTCCCATTTTTGGTACTTGAACTTCAGACCATTTGGCTGGGGTTAGAATGTGGTATTTACTCATCAGTCGTGATCCTTGCCTGGCCACAGATGGACTGTGTGGTATTGAAAAAGATATTGACCCTTCCTGAGCATCCGAGGATAATAAAATGTGATCATTGAAAGGAGTATTAGAGATCATCTTGTGCCCTCACCTGACCTCACAGGTAGGGAAACAGTGACCTGGGAGAGAGGACATGACTAGCCCAAGGTTATGCAGGAAGGAAGTGTCCTTCTGGGATACCGACTGCTTCTTTTTGATTAGCCTCCCTCAGTTTTCCCCTCTACAAGAAGAGAGGGAGGATGCAGGAGCTGGCTGCCTTCAGTACATCACGGACTGTCTGCTCCTTGTTGGGCACTGAAGTGTCATGGATTGAAGACTTTTCCTACGGGGGAGGAAGAGCTACGTCTTGGTGGTGGGAGTGATAGAGACGCTCTCTCCACCCTTAACTTTCTCCTTGCCAGGCTTGGTGCTCATCCTGGGTGTCAGTATCCTTTTTCCTGCTTTCTCCTCTTGGGGCCAGATCCTGGGGCACTTATGTAAAAAAGAGCTTGGTGTAATGAAAATCAGAGTGGTGGAGCGGGGAGCTGGGAGTGACTGCAACCCGGTCTGAGAGATGGCCTAAGTACAGACCACCAGAAAGAGGCCTAAAGCCTTCGCTGGCTTCCTAGTGCATTTAGGATAAAGTCCCAAGTACGCACTGGGCCCTGTGTGGTTCCATCTCGCCTCCTTTTCTCTTTCACCTGCTTCCAATATGGTGCGTCTTTGGCCCTGGAAAGTGCAGCAGGACAGTCCCACGGGCCATTTCTTCTGCCTTACTGTTTTCCCCACACTTTTAAGCCAACTTGATCACAATACCACTTCCCCAGAAGTCTCACTTGACCACCCTGAGCCCCTGCTCCTAGGCGCCATTTAAATTGGGGCTTCTAGTTTGACAAACTCACACCTCCTGTATTTCCCCTTAATGATACATATCAAAGTGTGTAACTAGATGGTTATCACTTGATTGTTTGTGGACACGTCTTCCACAAGACTGAGAAGGCAGGAACTATCTTTATTCTGTTGCACAAATAAATGAATGGGCTCCAAAAGGCTGCTCTCCCCTGTCGTTCTCTTGCCCACCTCTGGGAGGAGCCCTTTGGTGCTGGCGGGCCTTGCCTCTGCTGTTGGTGGGGAGCTCAACCTGGTATCTTGTTCAGCAACTCTTTCCTCCCTTTCTCTGCCTTGGTTTTCTCAGCTTCACACTTAATTGTATTTAAGCATTTTTTGCTTGCTCCTCCTTGAAAGTATTAGAGGACATAATCCTTTCAGGTATGAAGACAGTTTACCTTGTGGGGGCATTAGAAGGGGCTGGGCAGCCAGGCGCCGCTCCAGCTTCCCTGTCTGCGCTGCTCAGCCCCGCTCCTGCCTGGCTTTTCCGAGAGGATTATATTCCTCTCTGTTCAACATCAAAAGCCTGAGAGCTATTTACACACAGTGCGATTTTGCTCCAAACTTGGGACAAGATAGAACTCTCCCTCCCGATTTCGGGGCATAATGACGGGTAAGTATAACACACGCTTCAAGTTTACGCCTTATCACCCCCAGCCAGAAAATACAATTTATTTAAGTCCAGACTGTCAGGGAGAGCTGGCTGCTTCTTCAGACCCAGACATTTCTCCACTCTCCTGGTAAGTGCTGACAGCCCCGTCGCGGGCTGAATTTGCTGGGTTGCTAAGTGTCTCGCTTTGTGCAGTCAGTTCTGTTGGTATGAATAAAAGTGCATGCTTCAAACTTGGAGTTCCAGGAGAAAGGGGGGATCCTTAGACAAAAATGGATCCCGGGGCCACCGTCTTGGTGACTCACATTTGCACGGTACATTATGGAGACTGCGTTTAAGTACAACATCAGTTTTCCTGGTGGTCACATCAAGCTGTAGAGAGGCCAAGGAATAATTCCTGAGCTTCTGGTCTGCGCTCACAACTGCTTGGGATTTTTGTAGGTATCATCTTTCTCCTCATTACGGTCCCAGGTACCCTGATGGGGAGGCATTTTATGATCATTTCCCCATCTGACAGTTGAGACAGAGGCTACTGAAGAAGTAGGTCATAGAGCTGGGACTCCAGGGTGAGACCTCATCATCATGGACAATATAAGGGGGGGGAAAGACAATATAAGGGGGGAAAGACAAGATTTTGAGCATTTTGAGCAACAGGATGGGATCAAGGCAGCTTGCTCATTATTTGTCAAGTCTGTGACCCTGAACATGGCATTTACTCTCCCCAATTCCATCCCTCATCAAAAATTGGGCAAGATGATCTGGCCGTGTGCTTGCAGGGACCAAATGAGAAAATGCAAGTGGATGTGTTTGGATGATTATATAGCAGACATCTTCACTGGCTATGAATCCATACTAAGGGGGACTTACTATGTTCCTCCAGTTCAGCAGAAGAGAGATAAGTTTGTTTGGGTTAAGGGAGGGGGTGTCAGAGATGAACTGAAAATGGGGGTACTGACAGGTCCTATCTTCTCTGCTTAGATCCCCACACTACCAAACTCATCTTGAAGCAGAGGGGACAAAAGCTGCCATGTGCCACTGATGGCTTATTCCTTAACAATGTTAAGCCTATTACTGGAAGCCCACGGTGACCAATGAGATTATGGGGCCATGGAGCTAGGTAGGAGAGGGAGATGCTTCCATACATAAAATCCATTTTGAAAATCTACCTTTGGATTCCAACAACTGAATGCAACAAGTTACTGCCACAGCAGACAGACGCCACCCATTTGGAGACAGCAATATTCCAGAAAATGAATGTGGGGTGGGGAGAGGGTCTCACTGCCTTACGGTAGCTCTTAGAGTGGCTCTGCAGTCACAAACTGGTTTTGCTGCCCTCCCTGGAGTGCTGTTTTGTGAGTAACTTATATCTGCTTGCTGTCACTAATTTCTGCAACAGGCCTGAGAGGTTGCTGTTACCACCTCTACCTTATGAGCCAGGAAACTGAGGTCCAGAGAGGTGAGCCATGTTACGGAGCTGGGATGTGGAGGATCCAGGGAGAAATCCATCTTAGCCTAATTCTACAACTTCTGCTCTTTGCCCCCTGTCCCTTGAAGCTACAGCTCACATCCACACCCCTCTTCCAAAATGCTGCATTCCTGGCAGACTGGTGAGACTGGTGCTTTGCTCACACTAGGGCCCTCCCACCTGCTAGCGGGAAGGTACATCTCAGAGTCAGGAGAAATGCCAGACACCAAAAATCTTCTTGCCCAAAATTTTCATTTTGCAAATGGAAATTCCAAGGCCCAGAAAGGTGAAGTGACCCACCTCTGGTCACGCAGCTATATTGGGGGGAGGGATCTGACCTGAGCCTGAGGGCTTGAGTCTATGCTTTTTCTCTAAAGCCTTCTGTTTGCACATGTCAGGGGTTGGCATTATAGCTAGGCTCCCCTTCCCAGGGCATTGTATCCAAGGAAAAAAGTAAGGTTGGCATGCAGGCTTGGGGGGACCTGTTGGGGCACCTCCTTATAGAGTCTGGGAAATGGAAAGTGGAGCCCTTGCTGGCAAAGCTTAGGCGGAGCCTATATCCATGAAGACACAGTTCTCTAGTCCAATTAATAGTGCAAACAGTATTTCTATACCATGTATCTACTTAAGAAAATAAATTATGTATATATTCCCTTAAGGACTGTTGGAATATCCACTTACAACTGGGCCTGCAAACTTCAAAACTTCAAGCCCATTCATTCATGCTAACCTTTAGGGCTTCTCCTAGGCAGTGGATTTCTTGTCTCCTCTTGCTTATTACACTTGAAGGAAATGAAATTGTACTGCTCCAAAGTGCTTCTAAAACTCAGTCTTTTTTCCTCCCTAGTTGATTGAGCTTTCCTCTCAACGAGCTCCTGAAATTTCTCATTAGGCTGTTTTCAAAATAACAAGCATGTGAAAGCCAACCATTTAGTTTCGTTTGTTTTGTTTTTCTCTTTCAAACTCTTCAAATGCATTTCACACAATGGGGAAGTGATAAGTCTGTCCAATGGGTTACCAGGACTCCAGTAAACAAAATGAGCCTGTCTCTTGCTTTCTGGGCTTGCATGCAGTGAATGTGTTTGAAAATTAAACACTGCAGAGGAATGTGTACTCAAGGATGCTGCTGGAGACAGGCAGCCCTTTGAAGGCAAGGAACATATCTTATTTAAAAATTAGCTTGCTCATTCACCTGTTCCTGCAGTAGGAATTTTTGACCACCTATTACATGCCCATGACTGTTTCACAACTGTGCTTCTCCTCACAATGAGATTAAAAGGACACAAAAAACCACTAATTTGAAGGGAAACCTGCACCTCTATGTTTATTGCAGCACTATTTACAATAGCCAAGACATGGAAACAACCTAAATGCCCCCAAACAGATAAATGGATCAAGAAGATACGGTGTACAAATACACACACACACACACACACACACACACTCACTGGAATATTACTCAGCAATCAAAAAAGATAAACTCATGCCATTTGTGGCAACATGGATGGAGCTGGAAGGGATTGTGCTAAGTAAAATAAATCAGAAGGAAAAAGAAATATATCGGATGGCTCACTAAAAGATGGAATATAGGGAAACTGAACAAAGGATCAGGAAAAAGACAAAATTTTCAGGTTGTCCATGGATGTGAGGTATACAGCAGGGGAGGAGGAAGGAGGGAGTCAGTCAGGGGAGGGAAGAGCATAAGGGACTATGTTGATGGTCATGGGTGCCACAGCAATGGGAGAATTATGGGGACTACATAGTATGCAAAAATGAACAGCGATGTAAGAAAATTAAAAAAATTATTTAAAAAAAGGCAGTTTTGACAAACCCCAGGAAAACACTTCATGTGGCAGGTGCTGTTCCTGGAATGCAGGAGCCTGCCTGTGGGTTCCTTAGCAACCATCTGCCCCCTCTACCCAACCAGCAGATCACCTTCTCTTCTAGGGCATTCCTACACCCTCCTTCTCAGAGGCTACTTTTCTGGTGGAGGGAAAGAGAAGAAGGAACAGTCCCAGAGCATATACCAAGCTGATTGCTGTGTACAACTTCCACCATTTAAGGCTCACCAAGCCCTTTGACGTAGCTGTTGTTCTTGCCAACATGCAGATGAGGAAATCAAGGCATGCCAGGGCCCTACAGCCAGAGTGGTTAGCCTGACTCTCCCTTTATATGTCTGGGTTGTTTGAAGACTGAGAGCTTTATCTGACCCCTCCTCTGTGCCCCTACGCTCATCTGCTGGATATGGGGTCCCTGTGTCCATGTCTCCCAAAGGCCTCTGTCTTCTCCCTCCAGCCCTAAGCACAGTCTCTGCCCGTCTCTGCTGGGCCAGTGCCCAGAGCACTTCAGACCGTGCAGGAATATGCAAGTGCAGCGGGGCACAGAGCACAGCATGAACACAGGTCTGTGTCAGCTGGGAAAACAGCAAGGAGGGGAGCGACGGGGTGACTGGCAGATCCCCCTCAGTTCAAACAGTTTGCAGGCAAATGTTCTCTCAGCGGACAACCCACAGAGGGGAGGGGCAGCTGGTTGTTCATGTGACATGAACAACATGCCAGACCTCCACCGCAGATGAATCCTCCTCACGTTTCCCTTAGAGAGTCCAAGTGGGGTTTGACCTGAGGCTATGAAGTGGGAGGTGGGAAGCCAGAAACCTTTCCAGTCAGACTGCAGCTGGCTGGTGGGGGCAGGGGCGGGACGGATGGGGGTCTGGGCTGGAGGGAAGTAAGGGAAGTAGCAGCAGGTACCCAAGGACTGGTTGTCACTCATTTGGTCGAGGTCCTGTCTGTGAGCAGGTCTGTCTCCTGTGGGCTGTGGGGGCTTTGTGATTTCTGTCTGGGTTCCCAGTGCCTGGCCCCATACCTGGCATATAGTAGGAGCCTAATGGGAGGTGCCTGAGTGCACGGCAAAAGTCAAACATGAAACTGGGAACCAGGCAGCCTCAGCTTCCGATGCTGGTGCTGTACTGATTTGGGGGAAATCATTTCATCTTTGGCTCTTGATTCCTCATCTTAGAAATGCTGGCAAGAGAGCCTTCCAACAGAATTGTTGTAAAGATCAAAAGAGCTATAATGGGTCTAAAAAAAAGTGCTTGGTAGAAAAAAGATAAATCTCCAGCCCAGGCAGGGGGCATTCCTGTTTGTGGTCTGGATCTTGCCTAAGCCCTGCAGGAGTAGGGCAGGGAGAGCACTGTTACTTGGCTGTGGAAATGGAATCTGAGACATTGTTCCATTCGGGGACATGTTTGCAGCTCAGCCACTCCTCAGATAGTGGATGTCTATGAAATGCCTCGTGTTCCAGGCACCGTCATGGGGGTTGGGGCTACAGAAATGAGTTGGCCTTTTAGGAGCTGCCTTGTATGGTGGGCAGCCCTGCAGAAATGGTACGAGGTGGTGCCAAGTGCTATAGGGTGCACAAAAGGATGCTACCTTGTGGGCAGTGGTGCTGGCGGTGGCTCGGGGACCTATGGCAGAATTCCCCTAGGGACAGTGGTGGTGGCACCTGTGATATTTAGCAGGTGGAGACAGATCCCTCAGTTTGGGTCTTGGTCTCAGCTGTCAAGAAGGCCAGTGGTGCCAGTCTGGGGCCCTGGCTGCCTGCTGGATCCTGCCTAACTGCCCAGCTCCCTTCCATTTCTGGAATTCAACACCCTCAGCAAGATAACTGTGGACTCAACTAAGGCAGGTGGGCTTTGTGGAAGAACACAGACTGGAGCCAGATTATCCTGGCTGAACACCTACTATGTGCCAGACATTACTTGTACAATGAATAGTGGAGTTGTCAGCTAGTAGATAATTACAAAGACAGAGGTGCAGTAACTGAGAGGAGCTGGTCTCTTTATCTCCAAGGCAACTGGTGTCAGCCTCAGAGTCACCCCTCACTCCCATCCCCCCAGCCTGGCTCTTTGATCTGCCCACTGCCAATGGGTCACCAAGCCAAACCTAATGACACAGGGCCAAAGCATGAAACAAAAAGAACACATTTCTATGAAACAAGGTTGACCACCAAAAGCATCCTCTTAGCTGTAACCAGATCCGGGGAACAGGACCCAGGTGTTCTCTGCCTTCAGGCAGGGCAGAGACCCAGAGAAAGTGAAGGAGAAAGTGTTGCCACACACCATCCACAGTCCTGTTACTGTCTCCCACTTCTGCTGACTCCATTCCCTTCTTCTAACTGCCTGATGTGACTCCTGCTGCCCCAGCCTGCCCCAGTTCCCAGGCTAACGGGCTGGAGGCAGGTGCGGTCAGGATTGGCCACGGGGTCCTGCCACCTTCAGCTGTTCCTGGATGTGGAGCCCCAGGGGTACATTTTAGTTTATGTTCTAATTACAAATGAGGTGATGGATGTAAAGTGCCTGGCAGAGGGTACTCAATAGAATTAGTAAATATAATTATTATTGGTAGGGATTCTGCATCTGAGTTCTGAAGTATGAGCTCCTATGCAATGAAATCTTTTGATTTGTGGTCCCTGGGACAAGTTCTAGTTGCCAGTTTGATATTGTCACCACAGCCCTGAGTCACTCCTAACTGCTGCCTCTCAGTCTTAGAGGAGTATCTGTCTGCTTGGTTTACCTGTGTTGTGCACAGATCCCTTCTAGAACATTCCTTAGGTATGCCTATATAAGAATTCTGTTTTCCCTGGGTTGGATATTTCTGCTCAGCTGAACTTCACCTTATGCCCACCTCCCCAGAACCTATCCCAGCGGCTGGAGTGGGCTTCACTGTGGCCACACCTGAGATAATACAGGAGTCATTATTTTCACCTGTTTCAATACACACCTGTTGGGAATCACCCTTCTTTGGAGCAGGTGTGGAGTGGGGGAAGGGAAAGAGGGGGTTAGAAGTGTCTTCCGTTGTGTTCCTGCTTAATTTCATATTATTCTACAGGGGTATATTGAAAACGATGCATCAGTGAAAACCAAATGATGGTTTATGATGTTTACAGAGGAAAAGCAGATGTTCCAGTTAATGCCAGGGCTGAAAACAGTCCCAAGGCGGCTGATTCTAAAAACTGATCAAGAAAAGGTCAAATAGGTAACTACCCAGAAGGTACTAAAATACTTGTATCATATTCTTACTGATTTCATGTCCTCTCATTTAAAAAACACATTTTAGGTTTTCTAGGAACTACCCAGAGAACATCATTGTCTTCTAGTTTATTTCCCCATGACTGGTCTTGGAGGTTGAGTGGCATGTGATTTTAGTAGCAAAACACGTTCAAAGCCACCACAAAATTAGAACTGCGGAGGGTTTTGGGTAGTATAATCACACCGTTTTCCTGGCCAATGTACATAGACCAAAAGGAACAACGGGCTGGAACAAATACTTTGCAGATGGACCTTGCTTCATGTAATTCATTCTCGAGAGTGGCATTCCATAAATTGATGTGCATGAATCCACAGTGGTCTTACTCTATGGAATTATGGCCCAGCTGACAGATACACAGCACACATGAGGCCACTCCCCTTCCCAGGTCCGCAGCAGGTATACCTGATAGATTACAACTCTTTCCCTCTGGATCGTTCCAGCTGTCATTAGAAGTCTATTGGAGTTGGCACGTGAGATAAATACTTGCATATCTGCGCCAGAAGAATGAAGGTTCTGCTGGTGGTGCCAATGTTTCTGTAATAAGAGGCAAATCCTGAAAGTGGGGAAAAGCTTTTTCTTTTTAGATTAAATTTTTTATTTTCTTACATTGTTCATTGTTGTACAATATTTGATTTCTCCCCTCAGGTGTAGTCCTCATAAATCTCCCACTACCACATCTACTGTGTACCATCACCATAGTTCCTTGTGCTCTACCCTTCCCTGCTTTGACCCTTCTCCCTCCATTTCCCCTGCTGTATGCCTCAGATCTATAGTTTGCCTCCAAGTTTTTTTTTTTTTTTTTAAAGATTTATTTATTTATTTATACAAGCACTGGGTACAGTCAGAAGCGCGGGAGGATGAGAGAATTCACCAGAGCCAGAGTGGGGAATAGAACAGGCAGACTGACGAAATACACTGCTGAGGGGAGCAGCGGGAGCGGCAGGAGAGGTCTGTGCGCCATATAGGACCCTCACCCGGTGGCCAGGGATCGAACCGGCGCTGCAGAGGCTGCGGGCAGCCTTGCAACCCAGCGCTCAACCGCTGCGCCACCAGGGAGGCCCTGCCCCCAAGGTTTTTTTTTGACCCTTTGTTTGAAATATAGGTGTCCCCCAGTCAAAAAATGGGCAGAAGAGCTAAAAAGAAACTTCTCTGAAGAGGAAATGCAAATGGCCAACAGGCATATGAAAAAATGTTCAACATCACTTGTAATCAGGGAAATGCAAATCAAAACTACCATGAGATACCATCTTACACTAGTGAGAATGGCACATATTAAAAAAACTAGCAACAACAAATGTTGGCGAGGGTGTGGAGAAAAAGGAACTCTTCTGCACTGTTGGTGGGAGTGCAAACTGGTCCAACCACTGTGGAGAGCTGTGTGGAGATTTCTGGACCTACTAAACATAGAGCTTCCATATGATCCAGCAATTCCACTCCTAGGTATTTACCCAAAGGACACAGAAACATCAATTCCAAAGAACACCTGCACCCCTATGTTTATAGCAGCACTGTTTACAATAGCTAAGCTTTGGAAACAGCCCAAATGCCCAAAAATAGATGACTGGATCAAGAAGATGTGGTACATATATACCATGGAATATTACTCAGCATTCAAAAAAGATAAACACATGCAATTTGCAGCAACATGGATGGCGCTGGAAGGGATCATGCTCAGCGAAATAAGCCAAAAAGAAAAAGAAAAATACCGGATGGTCTCACTCATAGCAGGAATCTAGAAAACTTAAATAAGGGATCAGGAAAAAGAATAACTATAAGAAAGTGAAAATCAAAATCAACAAAAAACTATGAACCAGAGACACTTTTTGGGGGGTGGGGGCCAGGAGGGGAGGGATTGGGTCAGAATGGGGCATGTGCAGTTGTATGGGGGAATATAAAAATAAAATTTATTATTTAATAAAAAAAAAGGATAAGCAAGGAAAAAAAATGTATTTAACAGTGGAGAATTATTAAATAAATGCTATATCCATATACTACTATTGGAAACTATATTTTTAAGAATTATCTTATGATAAGGGATAAACACTTGCTAGTGCTAAATAAAATAAGAATATGCAAAAAAGAAAAAAAAAGAAATATAGGTGTCCCTATATTTTTTCTATAAGTGAAGCCATCTGATATTTTTTTTCTTCTGAATCATTTCACTGAGCATAATCCCTCCCAGCTCCAGCTCCATCCATGTTGCTGCAAATGGCATAAGTTTATCTTTTTGATTGCTGAGTAGTATTCCACTGTGTGTATGTATGTATGTGTGTGTATATATATATATATATATATATATATATATATATATATATATATATACCACATCTTCTTGATCCATTCATCTTTTTGGGGGCATTTAGGTTGTTTCCATATATTATCTATTGTAAATAGTGCTACAATAAACACAGGAGTGCATGTTTCCTTTCGAATTAATGTTTTTGTGCCTTTGTGTAGATCCCTAGGAGTGGAATCACTGGGTCATATTGTAGATCCATTTTTAGTAATTTCCACAGCCTGCATTCGAAAGTGAGGAAGGTGTGGGCAGTGGCATAGGGCAATATGAGGGACACAATTTGGGGAATTCATGTAGAAGGGATGCTAGGTGATAATAGGGGCAGAGGTGGGGCTTGGCATATTTCAAAACTACTGCTTAGACTTTTACTAAAATTGAGGGAGCAAAAGCTCTAGAATGAAACCCTGATTCTGCCACTCAATAAATTTTTAGGTTGGGCTAATATTTATTGAGCATGCCTATGTCTTTGTATCAAATTGGGGAACTAGACTCCCAGGAGCCTGTAATTTTCATTGTACCAGAGTTCCTTGACATGATCGAAGTATCAAAGGACTTCAGATGATTAGGGACTTGCAAAATGAAAGACAAAGTAATCTTTAGTTCATTCAGCATCTACTGAGCAAGTATTACATGTCAAATACTCTATTAGGTCCTGGGAATACAAAGATAAATAAGACATGGACATTGCCCTCAGGTAGTTCATGAGCTGTTGGGGGTTGAAATGGAGATAAAACAGTTTCCGATCATCAAGAAGATAGCACAGCTGTAAGACCACCATTGAGCCACAAACATCAATTTAAACAACTTGTAACTCTTGAGGGACAATTACATGAAGCAAGGCTCACCTGTGTATTTGTTCCAGCCCATTGTTCCTGTTGCTCTGTGTGCATTTGTAACAGGGCCTGCTTTCCCTTACTGTGTTTACACCAGCATGCCCTCCAGCCTGCCTTGCCTGTCCTCTCCACATTCCCTCTACTCCCCGCCCCAGGCTTACTCATATGTCCTCTCCTCCAAATCAGGAACTAGGCCAGGTTGAGGAGGTGAGGGGCACTCACTTCTGGGGGCGGCTCTCCCACTAGCCTTAAATTTTGCACCCAGGTTTGCCTCCGCCCAGTCTGGACCCTGTTTCAAAGTCAGATGAAGACAGAATTGGCGACATTGGTGATGAAAGTAGTATGACAACCAGCTCAAGTTTGCAAAACAGACACTACTGTTTCCCAATTTCAGATGAGGAAAGTAAGGCTCAGCAAGGAGTCCAGGTGCTTCCAGTGTTTGGGTCCAAGACTCTGTTTTCTCAAGTGTCATGTGGATGGACCAAAATCGTATCACAGAGATACTGTGGGGCCTAATGCCATGAGGGGTGTGCTAATCCATGTGGGTTCTAAGCTGGTCATTTCCTTCACGGGCTTTGCCATGTCTCTGGTCCTATCAACTGTCTGTTCCTCTGTGGTGCCAGGAGGGTAAGCCTTTGTTTGCTAAGTGCTTTTTGAGGTTCCTGAGAATAATTACAGATATTCTGTAGAAGGATAGTTGAGAGTGGATGCTTACTACCTGTCAGCTGCCAACGTGCCAGTTGCTGGGCAGGTGAGCATCTCAATCCTGCAAGGGGAGCACCCACAGTGCTCCCTATATCACCTAGCACCAGGGACTTAGCAGGTGACCTCTAAATGCCGAATTAATTAATGCTTCCATTTATTTGTTTATCTTTCCTCTGTCCCCAACTGTGACAATATGTCTTATTTATTCAAGTGCTCTCTGCAGGGTCTAGCTTAGCATAGACACTCAGTAGAAGTTTGTTAAGAGAGAATGACTGAAAGAATCATGCTGCA
The DNA here is from genome assembly GCF_964194135.1 of Talpa europaea. Classification (NCBI taxonomy): domain Eukaryota; kingdom Metazoa; phylum Chordata; class Mammalia; order Eulipotyphla; family Talpidae; genus Talpa; species Talpa europaea. The sequence continues at coordinate 80,705,368 of NC_140074.1, read as the reverse complement.
ATTTGTTTTAAAAAGAAAGATAAATTTGCACACAACTTCATCGCTCAAAAGCTGCATAAAGTGAATATACTTTATGTCCTCCCCTCTCCCAGAACCAATTTTTCTCCAGGTAGAAACTTGAGGAAGTGGGCAAGACCTCCATAGTAAGCTTCTTCCTGTCCTCATCTCACTAGGTGGGATGTGCTGGGATTTGGTCAAGAGGATTTTGTTAAAGTCAGCAGCCAGTCACCCATCTTCCAAAGACAAAGAAGGAAAGGCTGGAGGAACCACAGGTATTTAGAATGGGACAGCACATGAATGTTATCTGCAAATACTTGAAGGGATATTATTGGGAAGAGAGAATAGATTTATTCTGTACCACTATGGAGAATAGTTTTAGGAGTAATCACTGGGGTTCGGCACTTCCTAGATTACCCCCTTGCTTGCCTGAGTGCTTGGTGCCAGAGAACTGTGTCCATATGGCCAGGACACAGTTTCCTCAAGGGTCTCCATGGTTCCCAGGCCCACACAACTACAGTTGTGAGCTGACCCCATACCCCGAGCCAGTCCTGACCAGACCCAGGATCACACACAACGAATCCTACTAGAGTAGGAAAGGCATTTCTTCATATTTCCAGTCCCAGCTCCTGGCACTTAGTGGGCATGTGATACGTGGGTGCTGGGTAAACAAACAGATGCTTGACTTATATGTAGGTCAGCTAGGTCTGACTGCCCCTGGGCTGTGTCCTGGGGTAGAGCTCTGTGAGGATGGGGGCACAACCCACCCTCCCCCACAGAGCCCCAAGAGGCCATCTGGCAGCAGCACTGTCAGCAGGCAGCACCCCAGGCAGACAGCAATGTCCTCTTCATTCCCCGGATGCTGGGAGCGCCAGAGCGGCCACCCAGCAAACACGCCATACATCAGACACCTAATGGTGCGTTTTAGAACATAAGTGGTAACCACCAAATGGGACCTGGGAAGGGAATTAGAGCTAGATGCACAGAGGGGAGAAAAAAAATTGAGAGGCGCCTGGGAGGAAATAGAGCCAGATGCAATCATCCTGAGACAGGAGAAACCATCTCCTGAGCCCCTACAGGCCAGGGGGTTCATTTCATTTAATATCAGTATCCTTTACAGAGAGCTGGGCTGCATGCTGGGTCTCTTGCCCATCGGTGCTGACCACAGCATTCTGAAATGATCTGCAACCCCCTTTTGGTCATGAATTCAGGTTTTCATTCAACAAATACTTCATATACCTACTATGCGGCATGATGTCATGTACCAGAGCATTTAACCTCATGGGTTCAGAGTCAAACTCCAGGGTTCCTATGCTGATTCTGTCTGATCTGGGGAGTTAGCTAACTTCCCTGACCTCTATTCTTCCTCGCCATACCCTCCACCTAACCAGGCCATCATGACACTAAAGAACACAATAAGGGGAAGTGTTTAGAATAGGTGAATATGTCCCCGCGGATTTCTGCCCTCTTGAGGGGAGGGGACTGTGAGAAATGTGTTTCTAGCCCCTGTGCCCAGCTTGGGGCTGCATGCAAGAGGCTTTCAGGGGATTTTATCTTAATGAGAGAGCACATGCCCGAGCACACACTGGCTACATGCATACATGCATACATGAGCAGATGTGCACGTATGTGTCCACACACCACCAAGAGCCCAGGAGAGGTCTATTTCCTTGGCAGGTAATGGTGTTTTCCAGACCTTGTCATGGAGAGGCTGCTCCTCCAAACTGGCTTTGTGCATGGCTCTTAGTTCCAGGTCTCTGTCATTTCTGGCACCTGGAGTTTCTCTCTTTAGAGCTTGGCTCTGCATTAAAATTTAAAAAGAATGTTCTTTGTCCTGCGTTCTCTGTGTGTAGTGGAAGACAGGATTGTGTTGGCTCGGTTCATCATGGAGATGGATCCAGACAGCTTGACTGGAATTTAAATTCGATTTGCTCATGCACTACCTAGTTTCAGGAAGTTTTGGAGGTCATTTATAATACAGAGACAAACAAGAGAAGGTTCCTACCCTCTAGGACTCTGTGGTCCCTTTTGGGGGATGGGATTGTAAGCAAATTATTATAATAAGCAGTAGCCGAGGAAAAAAAGTGGTAAGTGGAGGGGTCAAATAGACATGGGGTGACTCAGAGTTGGACCAAGTGGCCAGTTCTGACTCCAGGGGCTACAGGGACTAGGTGAAGGAGGTGGGACTTGTGTTGTGGCTGGATGGAGGAGGAGGAGTTCAGGACCGCCAAGGCAGGCCAGGGCAGAGGGAACAGGATGAGGGGGCCATAGGGGGGTGTGAGTAGTGGTAGGGGGTGCTCTGGCAGCAGGCAGCACACTGGCGGGATGGAGGGGAGACTGCAGGAAGAAAGTAGTGGGCGCCATGGGAAGGCGGGGGGACCACATTGCAAAGACCTTGATGAGGGGCTGATGCCAAGCACAGTGCACTAGGTTGGTTGTGCATTTATTTCACACTGGCAGCGGCCTGTGTGTTATCGAGTCCCTTTTAGAGAGGGAAACTTGGGTTCTGAGGGCTCACGAGACATTTTACCATAAGCAAATTATTATCCCAAACTTAGCCCTTCAAGAGGACCAGGATTCAAACTCAGGCCCAGGGACCCTAAGGCCACACGTCCCTAAGGCGACAACACTGTGGCTAAGCAGCAGTTTGGGAAGCCATGAGGAACTTCAGAAAATACAAGGATTGGAAAGGTTCATACTGATCTTCTAGGTGAGGTGTTGGGATGAAGGCGAGGAGCATCTGTACCAGAGCATTTAACCTCATGGGTTCAGAGTCAAACTCCAGGGTTCAAACGCTGGTTCTGACCTGATCCAGAGAGTTAGCTAACTTCCCTGACCTCCATTCTTCCTCGCCATACCCTCCACCCAACAGGGCCATCATGACACAATAAGGAGAAGTGTTTAGAACAGGTGACTATGTCCCCGCGGGTTTCTGCCCTCTCGAGGGGAGGGGCCCTGGAGATGGAGAGGGTCCCACCTCTACCACCGAAAAGAAAGAACTAGGGACAAAGAAGATGAATGGAGTTAAAGGTAGAAGAGCAGAGAACTATCGTGCAATCACTGTGAGGAGGCTCTGGTGGGCAGGCGGAAAGGTGCTGGCAGAGGAGTCAGAGGCCCTCCAGGATAAAGAGCCTCAGCACGTCTCTGTTTGACAAAAGAGAGAGTGGAGGTGCCGAGAGAGGAGCCCCAATTTCAGGGCTTGATGGACTGACGGATTCATTCATGCTTTGCATTCAACATCCAATCTCCTCCACGTGCAGGGCTGAGCATATGGGGTTGCCAAGGGCGCGGAAGACGAGGACACGCAGATGGAGTGCATCACGTTCCAAGCAGCATCTCCTTTATTTCTCCACTTGCTTGGCGTGGAAGGTGTTCTGATCCCCACTTGCTAAGCTCAGACAGGTTCACCCAGTGAGACAAGCAGAGTGGGCTTGACATCCAGGTCAGACAAGAGCAAAATCTGCTCTTCTTCCCTCATGCATGCTGCTTCCCTGCTATCACCCCTGCCCTCTGAAGCTCAGGGGCCGTGGTGGTCATAACATTTACTCCCCGGAGGAGCTCACTTTGGGAGTGAGAGAGGAGGACATGCTCAGCAATGATGCTAGGACAACAGGTTCAACCTGGCACTGTCCCGGGCAAACTGGGATGTGGGGCCCCCCCAGACTAAAGACGAATTGTTTATATTTGCACGGGGCTTTAACATTTTTCAAAGCGTGTTCCCACTTCCAGTCACGCTTCCTTTATATATGGCAAAACGAGACTGTTCAGGTAACTGGCGTTTATCCTTTCACACATTGACATTTTGAGACTCTGGAGGGTTCTGGCTGGTAAACTTTGAAGTGCAGCGCGGGTTCTGTCCCAGTGAGAGGAACCCCACCCATGTGGTCCTAGCTGGCCCTGCGCTCCCTCCCCAGCTGGTGACAGTGCCCGCAGCGGCAGGGCTGGGGCGGAGTTCTGAGAAGGCGAGACTCCCAGCATCCCCGCCCCATGGAAGGACGGTGGCAACAATTGCTAGTCAGACTCTCGGATTCTCAGATCCCAGCAGTTCTGTATTGGGCTTTCTATGGCTGGCTTCTATCAAAGAAACCTAAAACCAGCGTCAACCAAGTCAGACTTAGGGTAGGAAAGAAATGTCAAAGCAAGGAAGATGAGAAGGCCCTGGGGGTGGGAGGAGATCTTTGAGTTCTATGAGTTTCAGTGCTTCACGTTACAGATGAAGACACTGTGACGCAGGGAAGGAAGGTGACTCTCCCAGAGTCACGCTGCTAATGGGTGGCAAAGCTGGGGATGGTATCCTGGTTCTTGACTCCTAGGCTGGAGGTCATTCCCCTGGGCAGCACTGCCCTCACGAGCACCCTCTCCTTCCCTCCTTTACTTGGGGCCCCTGGCAAAGATCCCCTCACTCTCCACTCTCCATGCCTTTGCACCTGCTGTTCACCTGCCGGGCAGACCCTCTCCAGGATTTTCGAGGCCTCTGCCCAGCAAACTCTGTCCTCGCTTCAGGAGGAAGCGGAACCTCTGTTTGGGCAGCCTTAGCCTTAATCTCTGTCTCTCTGGGATCTTGTTCGCCAGTTAATTTTTGATATCTGTTATACTGTGGAATTCATGTGCCTGCCTCTCCATTTGATTCCAGTGTCCCAGAGGGCAAAAATTCGCTCTTGTTCATCTCTGTATCCCAGCCCCTGGCACAGGGCCTGGCATAGGGTAAGCTTTCAATCAATGTTATTACATTAAATTGAAATGCCCTTGGGAGGAGGGAGTTATGACAAGAGAGGTTGACTGGGATGGGGCAAAAGATGGAGGCTGGGCAAGGAGGGGCTAGGCTCTGATTTCCTCACATCGCCATGGGCCAAGGGTGGTCCTGTGTGGAGTAACAGTTAAGAATAGGCCTGAGGGTGTGGGGAGAGAGGCAGGGGGGCCTGGCAGCCCCAGAGACTGCTCAACACTGCATCTGCCTGTTGGAGTCAGTCTCTGGAAAAGTACCAGTGAATTAAAGCCCAATAAAAAAGTCAATTAAGTCCAAACTCGTTTATGCCTTAAGCTCCCCCAAGCCAGTGAGCCAGAATGCAAGCTGGGCCGATATTTCTCCATTTCCCTCCACGTCTACATTGGTCTCCAGTGAAGCTGCCGTGACACATTTTATTTCAACTCTAAATGGGGCAGATAGACTGACGGGGAAGTAATGACTGCTGGGGGCTCTCTGGCCCCCATCCAAGAGATCCATGTCAGCGGGCATGACCTTGGGCTCTGGAGAGGGCAATTGGGGTCGGTGTGTGTGTTCCCATGTATACTTGTGTTTGCAGACATATACTGGGTGTGTGTGCCCTGTTGTCTGCTACCTATGTAAGTACAATTTGCACATTTGTGTGCTGATTCTTCCATTTATTCCACACATTTATTGAGCACCTACCAGGTGCTGCATACTGTTCTTATCTCTGGGTTTCTTGCGGTGAGACCGTTATGGGTTATACAGTACAGAGGTATAGAAGGGAAGACAAAACAGTAATGATAACCAAGTGTATGGTATGTTAGCTGGATGTGGGTATGCACGTGCATGCTTGAATATCTGAGTGCACATTTGCCTGAAATCGATCTATGTGAGTGCATGAATAAAGCTAGGGGTGTGTGTGTGTGTTTTATATTCAGGACTCTAGCTGAACCAAGTCCTAGAAGAGGTCCCTTGAAAGTGATTCAGACCAGTGACAGGTAATGTGAGCGGATGTGAATATATGAGAGTGGAACAAAAAGGAGGGAATAAAAGTTTCTGGGGCACCTGCATCAGAACAAGGGGCATAATACCTAAGACTGTGCATACCCACAGCCTCTCTACTTCCTCTAATTTTCCTTGGTGCCCATATGACCATCACTCACTCACAGGAACCCTCACGAGGTCTGTGACTTGTGACTAACCCTTATTGTGGCAGAAACTTTGGACTAGGATGATGGGGACATGGATTCTATTCTCAGATCTTCTGTTGACTAGGAAATCCACTGCAAAAGGGAATGTGCAGTTAGGAGTCCTGAATCTGTCACTGACTAGCTGTATAACCTTGGGCATGTCTCAGTCTCTCTGAGTCTCATTCCCTCCTCTGCAAAGTGAGAGTAATAATGCTGTCTCTGTCTGCCATCACAGGATGGCTGTGATAATCTATGGGCCCTGAAGCAGCCATAGAAAAGTGGGATTTGCTAGCGTTGCTAAGAATTATTGTTCCTTCCATGGGTAAGCCTCCTCTTTCTGGGCCTTTCTAAGGCGAGACTCAGTTGTGTCCCATCACCTGCTAACAGTTTCTAAAATATTCTTCAGAAACTTTTGCTATGAGATGCTTACAGAGAAAAAAAAAACTCAACCCTGTGAACAAATTGGTTAAAAAAAAAAAAAAAGCATGCTTTTTTTCTTGCAGGACTTCTCAGAGCCTTTAATATGCACTGTGCTTTGTGAATCACCGAGTGGGCAGACACCATTTCTGTTTTAGATCGTGTCTCTCCAGAGGCTAGGGCCTAGGAACAGTGGTTCTATTTGGGAGTTACTCAAGGCTTCCTGGTAGGGGCATGCAGAAATGAGGCAGGGAAGGGAAGGTAACCAGTATCAGGTGTCTTTGGAGCAGGTTCTTTTTGTGGGGACAGGAGCTTAGTCCTCCAGGGGACTTCTAAGAGATGGTGAATAATACACTGCAGGGCTAGCACCCGAGGAGGGAAGCTGCTTATTCACCTATTTGCTCCTGTTTCCTATCAATTGAGAACTGCTCCTAGAGTGTTAATACTCCAAAGCTTCTGGCCTGCCCATAGCTCAGGTCTAGGCTGTCCCTGTGCCCAGAGTGTGTTCTCAGGCAAAAACATCACCAGTTTCTCAGGAAGTGCCTGACAGCCCGAAAGGGGAGCGCAGGGGCCACACAGAGAGAGCACCGACAGCATCTGCTGCAGCTTCCGGCCTGGCGGACCTCCAGGTCCACATGTGGACCCGTGACTGCTGCATGGGGTTATGGCTCCACAGGCCTGTCTTTGGGTAACGCTGGCAGATATGATGCTGCACACAATCCCTCCATGGACTGGGCCTCATCTAATTTTCCAATCTTATCTACTTCTAGTCCTTTTAAGCCTAAACGAAAGGCTTTATGAATTACTACAGGGGAGGGGCATTGGGTGAGGTGAGTACAAACATCTCTTTCAACTTGGACTTTCCTGGGACATTTAGAACTCCTGTGTGCAAATGGAGTCATCTCATGGAATGGGGCCTGGGACTCACCATAGAGCAGAGGCAAGAAGGAAGGTTCTGGAAGGTGGTTATCCAAGCTGTTTGGCACCAAGAAATCCAGAATTCTTGGTTAGAGAAGCCAAGATGGAGGCTCATAATGCAGAGTTAAATGTTATCACAATGTTGTGAGGAATGATGGATGAGTCAAGAGAGGCCACCATCTGTGAGATAACCTTTTGATGAGGTCAGGGCTACCCGGGTGTCTTAAGACAGCCACAGGAACATGTCAGAGCTAGAACTACAGTGCTTAGGATCTGATGCCAATCACTTATTTTAAATATCAGGAAAATTGAGGACTAGAGAGGCAAAGGGATTTTCCCAACATCATCCAGCGAGCTAGGAGCAGAGCCTGATCAGAGAGCCTGCTCCTTGCTCACTGGGGTGCCCTTGATTTGGATTCCTGAACTTAGAGGGTTCAGGAATCTGACCCTCATCAGTAGTTCTCCAATGAAAAAAAAACAGACAACTTCCCTTTGCTCAAGCCCCTCCCACCCCTGCTCCCCACTGTCAGCCTGGGAGGTGAAAGCCCTGTCTTCACCTTTTGTCTCAGCCTGTGTATTCCTGGGGGGCTCGCTGCCACCACAGGTAGCAATAACATTTGTGACTTTAGACATGTCAGCAAGTTTTCCCAGGCACATTTCCCTCACATTTCCCAATGTGAGAGAGCCCGAATACTAATGCATCCATCTGGGGATTATGTTAATACACTATCCTGAATTGACATTTTAAAAATTGCATATTTTAATTGGCTGCCTCTCCCACCTCCAAGTCCAGGATCGCATCCTATTTAGCAAGTGGGATGGTAAAGGTTGCCCTCGATGGGGTGCGAGAGCTGGCGTGGGAGTCGAAGTCCTGGGATCCTGCCCCTGGGTGTGTGACCTTGGGCAGGTCCCTCCTCTTGTCTGGATCTCACTCTCCTCATCTGGAGAGTGAAGGGGTAGGACTTGACCATCCCTATGACTTCTTACAGTTTGAACCTTCCATGGCGTTTGGACTGCCATAATCCCCCTGGTGCCCTTTTTCCATCATCCTTGCCCTGGGTGCTTGGACCAGCAATGCCACCTCTCTCCTGACTTTGGGGCTGTTATAGGCTGGGGCACACTTCTGCCTATCTCTTAGCTACCTGTCTTCCCTTCCACACCTCCCAGCCCGAGTCCACTTCCTGCTTCCACTGGAGTCATACATGATCAGGATAGAGCTGTTTCAAGTCCCTTTTCAGAGCCACCCTTTTCTGATGCCCCAAACAAGGTTTCTTGGGAAATTTAGAGTCTGTTCTGTCCACAACTAAGGCCAATGGGTTGCTAAATATCATCCTCTTATTCATCTAACAGTGAGTGCCGAGTGCAACACTCTTTGGGGAATAGGTTCCCCACACCCCATCTTGATGATGTTGTCTCCAATCACATCAGTGACCTCCCTGCTCAGCCCTCTGCCACCTGGGCTACTGGCATCTCCCTGGCCCCCTGCTCCCTTCCAGCTTGCTGCTCATACCTGTTAAAGCCCCCAATCCCTACAGTAGCCTGTCCTCTCTGCAGGCCCTACAGAGTGGCTCCTGCTGTCAAGGCTCCACCCCCAAACACCCTCACCAAGGGCCACCTCTCCACCGCTGTTTCCCAGAGAGAGAAGATGGCTTGTTTGAATTAGTGTGAAACTTGGAGGCAGGAAGACATGAGTGTCAGGCCTGGCCTTCCCACTACCTGCTGTTTTCTTGTCCCTTTTATTTTACAGATTTAGTTCTTATGTAAAGTGGGACTAATACATCTTGCCCTACACATCTGCCAGGGAGCAAGCAAGGGTCATATGAGATGATGAAAATGTGTGTTTATAATGTGCTATACATAGGAGGAGGATATTGAGGTGCTTCTTCATTGTCTTCTTGGACTAGCTCATCGGGACTGCCTAGGGATGGTCATAAAATCTGGCCCAGAGCTATATGGTGGTAGGGCCCAGTGAGTTGGGTTTTATTTAAGTCTCCCAGGTGATTCTCAGGAGTGCTGAAATTTAAGAATCACTGGCTTATTTTCATTATTCCTGAAACCCCTGGATTGCACATTCAATTTCCTTAGTGATACGGGCCCACTGAGCATGCTCTGAGTGCTGTTCTGTGTGGTGGGTCTGAGAGCTTCCCTCTCACTCCCCAACTCCAGGATATTTTTTGAGTGTGTCAAAGAGGCATCCTGGTGTAGTGGGAAAAGCAGAGGATTTGGAGTTAGACCAGTATTTAAAATACCAGCTCTGCTCTTTGATTGCTTATGTGACTTTAGATGAATTTCTTGCCTCCCTGGGTCTTCGCTGTTCTCCTCTCTGTAATGGGGATTATGGCAATTATCTCAGGGTTGTGGTTAGGATTACAGGAAATAAGTGAATATATAAAAAGTAGCTGCCACATTGTGCAGGACCATGCAAAACTAGTTTCCTCCTCCCAAGGGATGGGAGACCCGCTCTGGTGTGTTTCAGGTGGGTGCCACTTAGTACGGCACATGTGGTCTGAGTCCCGGGGGGAACTTGAGCCTGAGAGCTTGGCAGCAGCTGTAAGACTTTGCTGAACTCCCCAGAGCCCTAGTCCTGTCCTGAGTGAGACCCGTTACTCTGCTTGCAGATCTGTTAAGGTTTAATTAGCTCCTCTGTGAGACATGCATTATTTAAAGAATTCTGAACTGGTGCTAAACCCAGCAAGGGCTGCCCCAGTGAATAGGCTCCCGTGGGACAAGTGCCAGGCCAAGAGGCAGAGCCTGAGACATCATGGCTGGGTGGGGCTGGCCTTAGCCCTGGATGGGGACTGGCAGGCCTGAGCAGAGCAGCACAGCAGTCTCCCACAGAGCTGTGTTTGTTGGTCTCTGTAATGAGCAATTGGCAATGACTCTAAGTTGCAGCTTTTCATCTGCAAAGAATGACAGCTGCCTGTCTCCCTCATTGGACTGGGGGCTCCTCTGGAACAGAACTGTGCTGTATCTCTCTCATTAGATTGGGGCTCTCCAGGGCATCATTATGCCTCTCCCACCAGATGGAGGCTCCTATTAGGGCAGTACTATATTCTCCCCATCAAATTAGAAGGCTTCCTGGACAGGGCTATGTATCCACCATCAGACTAGGGGCTCCCTCCCAGAGGGCAGAGGCTGCTTGCTGACCTTTGTCCCAGAGGCTCTCTGGACACCCCTTCATCCCAGCACTGTTGCCCTGGGGGCTTCTGCACCTTTGCTTTGTAAGCAGTAAAAAAACAGAAGGCAACCAGCTTTCTTTTACACACTGTTGGCTTTTAAGTAAAGATAGTTAAAATAATTTATATCTTGCTCAGGGGGAAAACTAGAGAGAGGAAGGAGGGGCAGGTTTTCCTGGCAAGAAAAAGCAGCATAAAATGTCCTGCTAAATGCTCACTCAGTGGCCTCCCTTCCTCCAAGTCCACAGCAAACACCTGTGATGTAGGCTAAACTCCAGCAGTGAGTGGTTAGAACTAGAGCTATGACTGCAGATTTGACCCAAGCACTTTGGGGTTGTAGTCTGGGTTTCCAGAAGGGGACAGAGAAGAAAGGGCTGGTTTCTGGGCATTGGAGGGATGGTGGTAGCTCCTAGCAGATACAACCCTCATTATCTGGGTTTCAACATTTGTTCATTAATTTATATGCTGTACTCTAGGGCAAGATATAGACTAAGAAGTAAGAGCCTCAATTTCTTCTAGATACTAACCACCAGTGTTACCATGGCTAATCCCTCACTCTTGCTAAACTTCAGTCTTCAGTGATCTTGAAGTCCCTTGTATTCTAAGCATTAAGCACCCTCTTAGCTTTTGCTTAACACAGTTTACAGATACAAAGGGTGTCCATGAAGCCTGAAACATGGGCACCTATATATCTTGTCCGTAAGGTCCCCTTCAATTTGTTCAAAAATAAAATAGCACCTGTTTCCAGATCTTACTGGCATACATCCATATGTGTAAGATTACCTGACAGACATCTGGCTCCTTCACCAGACAGAGCCATAACCTAATATGTTAGGACAAAGACCAGGAGCGTGTTCACTGTTGCCTCTTGAGCACTCTGTGCAGTGCTTGGCATATACAGAGAGCTCAATAAATATCAATTAAATAAATTAATGAGTAGTGAGTGACAAAGCTTATCTCTGGAATGGGGAGGGCAATGAAAAATTGAAGACTCAAAAAGTGGGCTTGAGAGAACGTGCTCAGAAGTGTGGGACACCCGCCTCATTTACTGGGTCCTCGTGGCATGTAGAGGTAGAATTTCCACCCAGAGGATCGGGTTATGATAAAAAAGAGAAAGATAGGGAGGCAAGAGCCAGCATGCAGAGATGAATCCACTCCTATCACTCAGCCTCTTCGGAACATTTATAGATCCATTCTTTGTTTTCAAAGGACAGCCGTATCCTTTGATAAAGGATTAGACTCCTGCCCAGAGAATTTGGATTCATGACAGGTCAATGTATGCCTAGCCTGGAGCCCTCAAAGAGACAGCATAAGCTGTCTCTTTGAATAGGACAGAGAGAGCAGGAGAGACTGCATGGGATTCTGGAGCCCCCTTTATATGTGTTGCTCCTCTTGTCTGGAATGCCCAGCTCCTCCCTAGTCCATTTCTATCCATCTTTCAAGTCTCAGTCTGACGACTACACCATCTCCTCAGATAGAACTGACTATTTCCTCTTTTGGGTTTTAGTGGAAAAATAGATATTATTTTATCAAGCATGTAAATGTACTAGCAACAAATTATTTTGTATTCATCAGTTTCCAGATTTGGTGGCCATCCTGTATATGTGTGTCTTGTAGTGGTAAGCTCCTGGAGCTGTTGGTACGGCTAGATGAAAATGCCTGAACACCCCCCCCCCCGCCCCTGGCCCCCAACAAACACACTGGGCACATGAGCCACTGTCCATGGTCCTGAGGGGGTAGGAAGGTGCTTATCCTCTTTCACAAAAAAACTCAATAGGGATTGGTGACCGACTGAGGGAAGGATACATGATATCCAGTGGAACCCAAAGGAAGGGTGATCACATCTAACTGTGACTCCAAGGTGGCCAGCACACTACTTGGCGGCAGTCAGAGACCGAGATGGCAGTGAAAGTGGGTTGTTTAGACCCCTGAGTTTTTCCTAGTTCTGGCTAGTCAAGCATAGCCTTTCTCTTAAAGGTAGACATCTCAGGTGGGTAACATTTAAATGTTGGACTAGGAGTGTGCTAAGCTCTCTAGCATCCTATGCAGATGTGAATTACCTATTTTGAATATTATTAATCTCACAATGAAAAAGTAATTATTATACTCTTAAAAGCACTTAAGATGTAATTTAAAAAGTACCATTTTTTTGAAAGCTACTATGTGCCAGGCACTGTGACAGTTGCTTTTGCTTTTAATATATAATCCCTACTCCTCTAAATAACTCAGTTAGGCAAACTGTGTCTGTCTTTTGGAAGAGAATGGTTTAAAACATGCCCAAAGTCACAGAGCCAGTTAAAAGTTGAGTTATCTCCAGACTGTCAGCTCTACAGACTGTCTTTGTCTTTTCACTAGTTTACACTACCTAATCTTTTACCAACTGCCTAGCAACAGAGAAAATAGTTTCCATAGCAACAATAGTAAAATCAATGTTAGTATTTGGATAATCTGACTTTTAAAAACTCAAACTCCTAGTCATATTCCACATCTGGGAACATATATAAAGGAAGCAATTCTAATTATGGGAAAGATTGATGCATAAAAAAATGAACTGAAGCATTATTTAAATCTCAAAACAACAGGCAATGATAAAATGTTGCATGAGGCTGTGACTCAGTGTGATATACATGGTCCCACTGGATGCCTGCTCCTCTCTTCCGCTAGGATTTGCCCTCATTTTCTGGCAAATGATTACCCTTGGACATTCATTTCATGCGACCCCGCTCTCTTGGTTCAGGTGTTTCAGCTAAGGTAGGCACCTGGCCCAAGCTGGGACAATCAGTTCTTTTCCCAGGATTTTTTAGAATGAGTTTGGATAGAACACACTATTTCCTTGAGAGCATGGACTGCACTGTAGCATCAGGCATACTGATGGTTGTCCTACCCTTGTGGACTGAGGGCAGAAGGTAGGGGGAAAAAAGAAGGGGGGAGGTAGTTACACCCATTCCCAGGACCTCAATATCAGGGCTGCCTGTGTGGTCTGAGCAACCTCCAGACTGGTGATCCCTTTTGCACCTGCTGGGCAGAACCACCTGACTGGATTCCAGCAATGCCATGTCTTCCCTGCTCCTAGAAGGTGGTAACTGCCTCTTGTAGCTGCTCATCTCTGGGGGGCCTTGTTACGCCCATTTAGTCCTCCAGCTTTCCAACACACATACTACAAATTTCCTAGACTAAGTGGCCTTTGTTTGAAATCTGTGGCCCATTCCTGTGTTCCTGATGACATCTAACTTATTTAACTTTTTTGAATCTCAGTTTCTGCATCTATAAGAAAGGAGTAATATCTCTTAACTCAGGAAGACGTGGGGAGGAATCGATGGAGCAATGACAGTAAGGGACCCAGCACAGAGCAGATGTATTCCTTCCCCTGTGACTCAATCAGCATACTTGTGTATGGAGGAGCCTCTACTTTTGGTGATTTGTTGAGAGGATGGTGCCCTAAGCTGCTAGAAGTCAGCAGAGCCCTCTCACCTCCTGTCACAGCCGACCCCGAGCTTCCTGTGTGCATATTTGCAGGCAGATCGAGGGAAGCGTTCAGAACAGTGTTTTTAAAACCTTTCTGCCTCTTAGCTTCCCCCCTCATAGTCACTGATTTGGTCTCAAAAATATCCTTCAGTGGCCCCAGGCAAGTGTTGTATGTCATGCTATAGATGGGAACAGGGAACTCAACCTCCATTCTGCCTCCTCAGAGTCAGTGACAAATCCCTGGAAGTCACCAGAGTGAGGCGAGAGGAACAGCTACCCTCCATCCGACAGGGGAATGAATGGCCAAATGATTGAATGAACATCCCCGGGTGCTGGGCTCTTGTGTTTGGGACTCCAAAAGCCTCATCTTTCATTCATTCCACACAACAACACAAAGATGGGGGGCATAATATCCCTATTATAAGCAAGGAACTTGACACTTAGGGAAGGGATCTGTGCCCTATAATCCAGGTGACAGAGCTGGGGTGTGAAGCCCTACCTGGCTGGCTGCAGGGCTGCTAATGGAGAGTGAGATCCACCCTAGATGTTCTCCCTGTGGACACCTGACTCAGTTGATAAAAACTAGGCAGCAGGTGGGCCCTAGAAGATGGGCAATTCGCATACATGACAATCAGACAACATTTCCCAAACACTGAAGTTCTAGCTGGCGCAGAGTCAGACAGAAAGCACTGGGCTGAAGCAAGAACATTCCAGGGAGATTAGGCAGACCAAGGACGCTGTGGCCAGCCTAACCCTCTGAAGCTAGGGAGTTATGTGCCAGCCAAAGAAGATGATATCCCACCTGTGTCCCCACCTGCTGGACCTTGGCTTCTGGCAGCCTGGGTCTAGACTGAAAGGAAAGAGGTGGGGCAGGAAGAGCATTTGGAAGGATTTAGAAGTCTAGGGGCACCGTAGGCTCTCTGGGAGCTTTTGTTACACTGATCGCTCCCAGTGGGGAAACCACATGGAGTAAACCAAGCCTGAGGGATTCTCTCCTGTGAAGGTCAGTCGAACGGATCCATCAGACTATTTCTATTTTCCATTGCTGCTGCTTCTGCTTTGCACCTCGGTGTCTCAAAGAACTCCACACACGTCCCCCACCCCACCTCTGAAAACTTGCTAGCTTATTTTTCTCTCACATTTGAGGTCATGGTCTGAGAACATCTCAAGTCCTGCTAAGGGTAGGTTAACTGCAAAATACTACAGGGGTGGGACAGATAGGAGGAGTGCTATTATTGCAACCTTTAAAGAATTTGAGGAAAGTTAAAATTTTCTGAGCACATAAAATTAATAGCAAAAATTATCCCAAAATAATCAAAAAGCAAGTGAGAGGAGAGAGAAGTCAGTTGGGGCAAACACTTGAGATGTGTGAGTAACTGCATGTGAACTGTGAATTCAGATCCTGGCAGTCTCACCCCAAACCAAAAATGATTATCATTGTTTGATAAAAGACAAGGTACAAGTTCAGCTGGTAGGTGAACCTGAAGGACATCCAGAAGGACAGGTGGGCTGATGATATTTTCTTGAACAGAAGCAATTGCAACTTTGATAACACTAATATACACCTCTGCTTGGGCCAGCAAAAGTGTTGTATTCTCTAACAAGTTTCAATTCACTGATATTTTTTTAACATCTAATGAGACCCAGCAGGATTGTCCTAGAGAAATTGAGGCGCTGCACAGAGGAGACAAAGTAATCTTTCTGTTGTTTCCACCATAAGCTTTAATTGAGGAAGGAGTTGCTAATGATTTTTCTAATAAGCAAAAATGACCTCACACTACTGTGAAATCCAGGGCCAATGCCAACTTTGACTCAGCTGGTGGGCAGAGGATTTATATTTATTGAGGCTGGTATATCCACAATCACTTCTAAAAGCAACAAGACTGTGGACCTGAATCTTGCTCTGGCTCAGAGATCTCCCTCTCCCAGTTGGAGTTCCTTGTGCCTTAGGCATAGGTTTTCATCATAATTTGAAGGATCAGGATGTTTAGCTCTGTATGTAGCTCTGCAATGTCCAAGTTGGGGAGAACTTTGGAGGTCAAGGTGTTCACTTCTCTTCGCTGAACAGATGGGTAAAATGAGGCTGGCGAGGGGCAGAGACAGGAGTAGATGAGGCCTCTCCCTAAGCTCAACGAGAAAGTTAAGCATTTCATAATGTGAAAAAATAATAAGAGTTACTCAGGGAACAGGATGCCCAGCTCACAAGGAGCTTTTATACCTGCTGTACCATTTCATCAGCCCCACAGCCTTGTGAGGTTGGCAGAGAGATAATGAGACCTTTGTTTGTAGGGAATATCAAGCTGTGCAATGAAACATTGTCACATTTCACAGATAATTAAATTGGGGTTCAGAAAGGAAAAGTGAATTGCCCAAGGTCTCACAGGAAGTGGCAAAGCTAGAACTTAAATCAAGTCTTGACTTGACATTGAGGTCTTGTTCGATCTTACTATGCTACTCACCACACACCTAATGGGGTGAGTTGGAAGAAGCACGTGGAAGTATCAACACGCTATTTACAAAGTGCATAAGCCATTAAGATCCTCGGGTCTCAGGCCAAACTGCTTGAGTTCAAACTCCAGTTCTGCCACTTCCAGGGAGGGTAATGCCATTTACCCAAAGTTATCACTGCACCTCAGTTTTCTTATCTGTAAAACGGAGACAATAGGAACACTTTCCTTACTGTCTCATTGTGGGAATTAAGCAACCAAGTCAGGAAGCATTCAGATCAATGTGTCGCCCAGCCCTCAATAAATACTAGCCAATGGTATTTTTATGATAGAAGTACTAGTATAACAGTAATAATAAAGTAATAGCACAAAATAAAATAAAAATGCTGACTTATCTTTCTTGACACTTAGACTTCAAATCGGCATTTTGCTTTGCGAAAAATGGAAAATATAGAATCATAGAAGAAAATAGCAAATCATTATGAGCCCCTGCACAGCTATAACCACAGTGCTTTGATGTTCTCCCAGCCATCTTTTTCTAAGCACATATAGAACATATAGGCAGACTTTTTATCCTGTCTTTTTTGTTTATCAGTATGACACGGGCACTTTCTTAGGCTATTACATGGTTTTTAGAAAGACAACTTTTAGTCACGACAAAATCATGCCATTCTACGGGTGAGCCATAAAGGACATGCCCTGTCCCTGAGCCCACGAGTGGTGTTGGTTAGCCATTCATTCTTGGTAGAAGGGGCTGTATCTGGAAAACTACTTCCTTCTTGACACCAGCACAGTGATGGCACACAGTAGGTACTTAATTAATATGTGTGGAGGAAAGCCCATGGTTTGATAGGTACTTGTGGGGAGAGCCTGGCAGTGTACATTCCTATATTTGTGGTGTGTCTTTCTCATCCCAACCCCACCAGCATATAAAAATTTAAAAAATTAAAAAAACATGTCCAGTAAAATATGGGCTCTCAGTTTTTTTTTATTATTTGATTGTTAATCACTGATAAGTGAGATGGAAAGTTTATTTTTGTGTTAATTAACTATCGATCACATTTCCTTCTCTTTTCCCTTTTTTTTCATCTTTCCCTCCTTCTTTTGAATGCATTGGTTTCATGAAGGAATAGGCACCAACACAGCAGTCTCAATACTTTTACATTTCCAGATAATCTATGAGCTTCATGACAATGAATTGGGTGCTGGGTAATTACCTTAAGGTAATTGCACTAATAAGATCAGGTATTCATTAGTTCTGAGAAAGCTGTGACAGCTCTCAAGTTTAAGGAGTCGGCAGTTGACACTCAGCCTTCCTGACGTCTCCGTTTCAGATTGCCATTTTGTTTGCCTGCAGTTCCATGTACACCTTATTAAAGCCCAATTACGTATGGGGGAACCTTCATCTAAGGCACGAGCATCCTGTTAATTACTGCAAAGTGACGGCAGTTGACGAAAAATGGATTTTATCTCCTGTCATGACAACAGATCCCCTCCCACCCACCTGCCCAGCACAGGTGCATATTTCTTTGGTTTGGATGTTCCATCTGCTGCTGAGGAATCACAGAACATTCTAGAAGTGGAGGGGACAGGAGATTTTATCCCTTGGTTCAGGAAAATGCCCAAACCCCTCTGAAAAGGCATTGTTCATTTTCTTCTTGGAAGGTGTTTGGAAGCCAGTTCTCACATCTACGTAGAATCAATCATTCCATGGTGTGATCGCTGATGAAAAGTTCTTTCTTTAACTGAGTGAAGTCAATCTTGCTTTCAATCTGTCACTTACTCATGTGTGGCCTTGGGAAGCTTTCTTGCGGCTTTCTCATATTCCTGAAGTTATGAAGGGTCAAAGTCATAATTCTAAAGTCCAAGATGTAAAGAAAGTGCCTCACACATGAGGATTGCTTAATAGACATTCCCCTTTCTCTAGTTTCAAAAGTAGGGGTAGAAGGGACCCAGCACTGAGGAAGCATCTACCATTTCACCGCATCTCATCTGGGGGTTTCCCCTCTATCAGTTTCTTTAACCTTCACACTACCCTGTGAGGCAGATCCTATTGTTGTCTTTGTCTTGAAGATTAGGGAGCTGATGTCATAAGGGTAGAGTTCTCATTCAGAGTCTCAGATTTGGAGGTGCACTTGCTCTTCCCTCTGTCCAGTGGAGAGCTGCTAGGTTGTACTAGGCGCAGCGGGGTCAGTCTAGGGGAAAGCAGAGCAGCAAGCAGGACAGAACTATGCTCCTGTTGAAGAGTAAAGATGCCTTCAACAAACATCTGACACTTCAAGGTCATGAATGTTGAATGCTCTGCTGTTTCCAAGGTGAACAAAACCCCTGGCAGACTGGGCCACCAGAGCACCTTTATGGACAGGGGGATTTGAGCTTGGTCTCAAGGATGAGATGATTCAGATTAATAGTAAAGCCGAGTAGGAGGTAGGAAGAGATAGCAACAAAGGCAGAGAGGTAGGAGTGAGCAAGGGGCATTAAGAGAGGAGGCCCTACAGTAAAAGTTGGGAGGGAGCGCGCTGGAATGGGAGGTTGCCAGGTTGCCACATGGCTCTGTAAGGTTTTTTTTTTTTTTTTCTAAAGATTTATCTATTTACACAAGAACTGGGGTACAGGTCAGAGGCGTGCGGGAGGGCGAGAGAATCCACCAGAGACAGAGCAGGGAGCAGAACAGACAGATGGACCGAAGACACTGCTGAGGGGAGCAGCGGGCGAGACAGGAGAGGCCCACCGCGCCATGTGGGACTCTCCCTGGCCGGCTGGGAATCAAACCGGTGCCCCAGAGGCTGCGGACAGCCCCACAGCGCAGCGCTCAACCCGCTGCGCCACCAGGGAGGCCCTCTGTAAGGTTTTTAATGACAGGTGAGGGGTTTGGATTTATTCTTGAGACCTTGGATTTATTCTGGAGTTCCCAAAGTAAGGCACAGGGCACTGACCCTGGGGGCAGACACAGAAGAAAGAATGGAATAGTATTCCCTGCACACTGTCCCTTCCTTGATGAATTACAACACATACTAACATAGTCAAGCATCTGAATGGTCCTGCAGAAGAGAAAGATGCAGAATGTATTTATTTTTTAATTTTTTCACTAGGAAATTTTATATTAAGTAAAGTCTTCCTTTCTTTTCTTTTTTAAGTAGGTCCTAGGAGGCTGGTAATGGAACTCCTTCCTTCCTAGCCATAAGTTAATGTCAGCACCCCTGGCGGGTGAGGCCTTTGGGAGAAGAAATCATTTGCCAGAGACGGGGCTGGGTGAGCTATTTTCTCCCAGCAGCCCCTTTCTCTCACCTTCCTCTTCCTCTCCCATCACTTGGTTGTTATGGCAACCCTAGGGTGAGATTGTCCAGGCTCAGAACTGAAGTGTCTTTCCAGGATCCTGCAGCCAGCTAAGGTCAATTGGCTGGACACCCAGACCCCTGGGCTCAGGTGTCTGAATGAGGGGCTCTCTCTCTTATGCCCTTTCCCTGATTCTTTTTCTGTCTTTCCAGGATGCTCCTTGGCTGTACATACTGGAGGGGTGAGAGTGTATATGAGAAGGAAGATAAGTTAGATAATTTGGGAACAGCGGGATTACAGGCTAAGCAGAGGACATCTGGGGAAATGTTTGGTTTTCTTGGAATGCTTGCTGTGATCATTACACTAACGAACACACTCCAACCTTTAGTTGGGTGGTGGATGGAGTCGTGTGTATGACTGGATGTAGTAGTGGTAGATCTGAATTTTCCACGTGGACGACAGTTCTGCAGGGAGCAGGCTTTCAGTCTGTATGATGTAAACGACCCAGCTTCTGTGCTTGGTTTGGGTCTATGGTGGACACCAATGCCCTGCCCTATCCCTTTTCAAGGAAAGACTGGCCTGCTGCCCCCCTCAGGGAGTGCTGTCAGCAGAGACCTTTGGTGTCAGCTGCTGTAGGGACCGCCTCAGTGGCACCTAAGATCTTGCCTGCATCCACTGACTCATCCCTATGGTCTACACAGGCGCAACTCAGAGTAGATCTGAAGGCTCAGTCAGCACTGAGCACCTGTGGTTTGGCTAAGACCCTTGCTAGGTCTCCATTGCAGCTTTGCCTCTCCCTTGCACAGGTCCTGCTTCTCTCCTTTCCAGTCCACAAGTGTTGGTCCCAACAGTGCCCCCTAAAGGACGCTCTGCACACTACATGCCATTGCAGGGTGAGTAGGTCCCTCTGGACTTAAGGTAGCCCAGTTTGCCCAAGATTTGGAACTTTCTGTGCCCAAACCAAGACAGTCCTGGGTGCATTGAAATCCTAGAGCAGACCCAACCTCAGATATTGTATTCTGTATATTCTTAGCTTCCACGGCGATCAATAATTCTATTTCACTCTTTAAAAAAGTTGACAGAAGGGAATGTACCATTTTCCCCTTAACTCTTACCAACAATCACATATGACAAGCTCAGGGATGGCAGGTATTATTATCTGTCTGGGGAAATTAGGGGTCAGAGAAGACACTTCCCTCAGGCCTTATAGTTGCAAGTGCCTGTGGCCCGTGGGTTAGCCAGTTGCTCCACTCCTCACCCTCTTTGGTGTGAGGATGTGTCGGTCTGTTCCGAACACAGCTGCAGGTGACTAGGGAGGCAGCGAGGAGTGGCTCAGAATCCCAAACACACTTGGAACTTTTTGAAAAATCAAATCACCCCCTTTATTCGGGGCCTCCCTCCCCAGGCAGGCCCAGTTCTCAGCATCTGAACTCTCTGCTAATTACTGTCACATTAATTAAAAAATAAATCCCCTTTAATTTCATAACAGGTGGTTTGTGAGGCTGGAAGAGAAGTTGAAACTTGTGTGCAATTATTGTGTGGCTTATTTGCATTTCTAATTGCTGTGGAGGACAAGAGGGCCAGGCTCTCAGTCTCCTGGCTGTCTTTCACCTCCGCCTGCTGTGCCGAACTGTGGGCGGTGGAGGCGGCTTCTTTTCTCCCAGCACCACCTGTGAGGGGAGCAGCTCCAGCTGGAGCCCCAAGACTTCCCATCAACACGGAGAGCGATAAGAGCCATGTTGGGACGGCCGCTTGCAGGGTCTCTTGCTCCAAGGAGCCTAGTGCTGGACCCAGAGCCCAGCATTTGGTGGGCCATCAAATGTAGATGGTTTCTACACCAACTGTCACCTGGCTTCTACACTTGGCTCCTCCGACCCAAGCACCCCGGGAGCTCACTGAGGCCCACAGCTCAGGTCCCTGAGGTGGGGCACTTGGACTGAGTACGCAGGTTCGTCTCTGAGAAGCATCTATAAACCGAGCTTCTTTGTACTTCATTCAGTTCCCCTCCTGACTTCCAAACTGTTTTGGGTACATGCTGTTCATTTGTCAAGGGTTTCCTGACTCTTAAGATTTAAAATTGTTGGACCATCTTTGCCTCCCTGTGTCTTTCTAGGAAGAAGATAAATACTAAAGCACTTTCTACTTCGGACCTCTATGTGGAGGAAAGACTCCAGAATTTGTGATCAGACCAGGGTTTGAATCCTGGCTGCCATGAAGTCTCCTCATCAATCTGGGTCTCTGCATGTCTTATCTGCAAACTGGACAAAGTTTCTTAACCTTGGCTCTATGCTGAACTTTTCCAGGGAGCTTTTAAAAATGACCAGTGTCTGGGCTGCACTTGGAGCTGGAGTGGGACAGGGAGCTGCCCGCACGGCCCTGCACTGTGGAGCCTCCTCTCTCCTCTCTGGTCTCCTCCACTGCTTCTCTATGCTCACAATGCTATGCTTTCCCCCAAACTCTCCACGCAGGCTGCCACCTGAGGCTTCTGCACACTCTCTTCCCTCTCCCTAGAATGTTCTCTCCAGGGTCTGTAGGGTTTGCTCCTTTCTTGCCTTCAAAGTTTTGTTCCTATTTAAAATGGAAATGAACCCACAGGCACACCCTATTCTCTGCTCCTGCTCTATTTTTCTCCATAGCACTCATCACCATCTGTATACATCAGTATCAATGTGCTGATTTGTTCATTGTCTGTCCCACATGACTAGACTTTTGTGTTTTGTTCACGTCTCCATCACAGGGCCGAGAACAATGCTTACACATAGGAGGTACTCAGTAAGTACCTTTTGAATGAATGAATGAATGGATTCATCACACCTGGGAAACGTGTGATGCCTTTTAAGTAGTGCCTAGTGAAAAGACTGGGGGATAATACTTGGGAGGGATGTGACTCCAGCAGCCTGCCGTACCGCCCTCCTTCGTGTTGGAGTTGTGGGGCAGGCACATGACTGTGAGGGATGTGTGCGTCTACCCTGTTTAAGTTGCTCAGCAGGCTTGCTGTCTAGTCCTGGCCACTGGCTCTGAACGCTAATCCTTGTTCTGTTCCTATAGCCCCTCTGCTCTACCTGTATATCCTTAGCTCACCCTGCTGCCACCTTGCATTATTATCAATTATTGTAACATTGCCAGAATGTTACAATATGAACCAAATATTAGTCCTGTACACAACCTTCTGTGACTGAAATCTCACTACAACTCCCCCGTGTTGGTGCCAGCATTATCCCTGTTTTGTGGATGAGGAAACAGGCTCAGGTAAGTTAAGTAACTTGTCCAAAGTCACACAGCTAATGAGTGACGAAGACAGCAATACGCCCAGGGAGTCTGAGTGCAGTTCATGTCTCTTCTCATTCAGGATCTGCGTCAGCTACTCATGGACGAGGATGTCATGGTCCTTACTTTTCTACTTGGTTGGATACCATCTCCCAAAGCAATTTGGTTTGTCCAGAATCATGCACCTAGAGTGGGCTTCCTTGACCTGGGCATTGCTGGGCTGGACATTCTTGGTTGGGTAACTCTTTATTGTGGGGACATCCCAGGACGTTCTGTGTTGGGTAACTCTTTGCTGTGGGGACATCCCAGGACGTTCTGTGTTGGGTAACTCTTTGCTGTGGGGACATCCCAGGCTAGGAGGATGTTTGAAGTATCCTTGTCTTCTACATACTAAGCGCTGTAGCAGCTCCCACTCCCTGAGTCGTGACAACCAAGAATGGTTCCAGATGTTGCCCAATGTCCCTGTACGGGTAACACCACCCTTCCTCAGAGCCACTGCTCAAAGAGTAAATAGCAGGATGTATCAGGAGGCCTGTGGGGCATCAGCCGCTGGCAGGGCCTGCTCTCCGAATCATCAGAAGCTCCAAGGATCTCATGGTGAGCTCTAAACTAACCCTGGAATACAAGACCTCTCCCTCTCTTGGTTATTCTAGAGATAACTGGCCTTGGCAAAAACTTCCCTTTTACCTGTTTCTGGGCTTATTTCTCAGTGGTCTACCAAATGCAGTATAGCCCAGCATCTCAGAGCTAGATCTCCTGGATTGAGAACCACCTTCTGTCACTTCTTAGCCATGTGGCTTGGGGAAAGTTGTTCCAGCTCTCTGTCCCTCATTTGCAAAATGAAAACTCTTCTTGTACCTAGCTCACAGGGTTGTGGGAATTCCCTGAGACAAAGTTTGTAGAGCACTTAGCACAGGGGCAGGCCATGCATAGTATTTAATCAAGGGCACCTCTCGTTATTAAGTGAGGTGTAGGGAGTTGTTAAACATCTGTATTCCTTAATGAAATTAGCATATTGGTCAGGGTTTACTGAAGACCCCCAAATTCCCATGCTGAGTCATGTGGGTGGCCCTGCCAGGCTCCCATGGGCACCTGAGCCCAGTTGAGTGCTAGAAAGCCCTGGGAAGTGGGGGTGGGGGCACCCGCAAGCAGCTATCACTGAGAACACTGGCATGCCGTCTTGAGTTGGTGCTGCTTTTCAATTGCTACCATCCTTGCTTTTTAATTATAAATTACCATTAGTTTAGTTTCATCATTACCAATTTAGTTTGTTGTGAGTTGTTTGCTTAACAACAGTAATTTGGGCTTATGATTTTTCAATGACTGGGCTTTAAGGCATGTGCATATTGCAGTTCCACTATGAATCATCCTAAAGCAAACCCGTTTCTAGTCTTTCCTCCAAATTGCTTGCACTGCAACCCTTTTATATTATCTCTAAATTCCTTTTCCACTAGAGGATAGGAACAGATGGGGTCAGTGGCTGTAGGTCCTTTTCACTCTGCCCGAGTGGGTTAGAGTCGAGAAGGATGAGAGATACTGGTCTAGATAAATCTCTCTCTCCCCTGTTTTTTTTTTTTTAAGATTTATTTATTTTATACAAGAACCAGGGTACAGGCCAGATGCATGGGAGGGTGAGAGGATTCATCAGAGACAGAGTGGGGAACAGAACAAGCAGACTGACAAAATACACTGCAGAGGGGAGCAGTGGGCACGACAGGAGAGGTCTGCTCGCCATGTGGGATCTTCGCTGGCCAGCCAGGATTGAACCCGCGCTGCAGAGGCTGTGGACAGCTTCACAGCGTGGCGCTCAACTGCCTGCGTCACCAGGGGAGGCCCTCTCCCCTGTTTTATAAGCAGGGAAACTGAGGCCCAGAGTGGTGAAGTTCACACACATACTAAAATCTAGTTCTCCTAATTACTGGCCCTGGGCTTTTTCTACTCACCACATTACCTGTGGGGGGGGGGGGGTCAGGATCCCTTAGTCTGCAGAGGTCTCTGGGTCCCCACAAAGTGGTTTGAGGTTGCCCACCCTTGAGTTATGGACTCTTTCTGTTCTTCCTATATGGTGCTGGTTTGCAGTAGATCTATGTTGTGCACAGGAGGTGAAGTTCTGGAAGCAGACTACTTTTTAGCTGCGTGACTTGGACAAGTTATTTAATCTCCTTGTGCCTCAGTTTCTTCAGCTGTAAAATGAGGATAATGATGATGCCAACATCCAAAGTTTGGAGGAATTCAATCAGATGATTCATGAAGAGTGCTTAGCACAGTGTCTGACACAGAAAATGCTCAGGAGATGATCACTGTAGTTAATATTTTTAGATATACAAAGCTGATAAACCTTCCCACCCAGAGTCTCTTAGGAGAAAGGAAAACTTAAATGTACTCAAGTTGACCAAGTCATTTCACTTGTAGTATCTCACTGAATCCTCAAGACAACCCAGTTAATCAATGGAAACACTGAGTCTTGCAGATACAGAGACTGCATTAGGCTCTATGAACCCTTCCATTCCCCAACACTGTCTTCAGGGCTCAGCCTGTCCTCTCCATGCTCAGTCTTGCCTTGACTCTTTCTCCTCACAGATGCTCCCCTCTGTAGTTGGACACCCCCAAAGCTGCTGTCTACACATAATTGGGCCAGTTAGAGGTCATTTCCCCTTGTTCTGAATGGTAGGTGCCTCTCTTTCAACTAAATGCAAGTGGCCTGAGCAGAAATAGCAAGACTGACCGCAGTTTCTTTAACAGCCATCCAAGAGGGGTGTCAGAAGTGGGACTGCCCTCTCATAGATCCTACCTGCCTGCCAATGGGAAGATATAGTGCCCAGGAATTGGGGGCCTGGAGGCAGACTACTTTCTAGATGTGTCACTTGCATATGTTACTTAATCTCCTTGTGAAGACTGGGTGAGGGAGAGTCTGACAGGTTGCAAACAGATTCCTCAGTGGATTATGAGCTGTGGAACTGCTCTTGGGTGGGGAGAGGCCCTTAGGCATCTCTATAGCCCTGGCCCCTGTTTTAGCAAATGTGCGCAGAACGAACAAATCTGGGACAAGTTCAGGAATCACTTTCCTCTGAAACGCTATCTAATAAAAAAAGACATAAAGGAGGCAAAATTAAGTGATGGGCAGCAGAGACCCAGTCTAAGGGACAGCTTGTACCTGGTTGCAGCAGAATTGAGAAGATTTTCTGAATCTCATCACAAGCCTGGAATGCAATTACTATCCGAGAAGTAGTAACATCTATTGCTGTAGTAGAGGACAGGGACCCACTCCAGAGAGAAGGAACTGGGATTTAGCTGGCTGTCTCTGTTGCTGAGAGAGGGTTGGGGAGCCAACTGACATGAATGTTAAACAATGTTTACTGCTAGAGGACTAGGATTTATAAAGCTCCTAATGTGTGCAGACACCCTAGAAGATAGCTTACCTTCATTTGTATGCCCCAGTCATACTAACTTCCTTTTCCTTTCAAGTATAACTATTCTTACCACAGGGCCTTTGCACATGCCACTCTTCCTGCTTCTTCTCCTTATTTTTGCATGAATATCTCCTTAATAGTGTATGTTACAGCTCAAAGTTTCAGCTATAGTTTAAACTCAAAGTTTGTCCTTGTGAATAGACTTCTCCAACCCCAGTTAATCATAATTCCACCCCCCTCTTCTTCCATATCACCCTATGTCTTCTTTAACACATGTCTCCACATAAACACATTTATTATTTGCCTGCTTATTACTTGCTTCCCACCACTAGAATGTAAGCTCCTTAAGGGTAAGGATTCTCTCAGTCTTATTCATGACTATGTATTCACAAACAGTCCCTGGCACATAGCACGTGCTCAACAAATATCTCTTCCTACCTGGAGGCTGGGTCCTTTTCCCATGGAGTTTTATATAAACTTCACAAATACCTTGCAAAGTGATCATTCCATTGGGCATGTGCAGAAGATTGGGAGCATGAGGAACTTGCCCCACTGATAACTTATAGAGCTAGCATCTGAACTAGGTTTTTGATTTCAACATCATACCTTTAGATGCGCTACACTGGTTCCCTAAAGGAGACAGGAGGAACTCAGATGAGCACAATGTAATGACACTAGCCATAGCATCACCACAATCCTTTCCATTTCCATTAAGTAACCGTTCTGGTCCTAACCTGGCTTTCTAGGGAGACCCCGCTGAGAGAAGAAGGTGTCGACCACCTGACATGAATATTTCATGTTGCCTGGCAGTTCTCTCTCCCAGGGGAAGTTACTCACTAGGTATTTCTAGATATCATCCAGTGTTTTGTGAGTGTGGCTAATAGGAACCCCTATTTGTCTCTGTCTCATGGGGGCAGTATAGTCCTGGGGGTATTGATATAAGCAGCTCCTGAACTCTCAAAGGCCGGGGAGGCTGCCACATGAGATTCGGGGTGAATGAGGCATGCTCATATGTCACCAGTTTCAACACTTAAGGTCAGAGAGCATCAAAACACAAATCTCTTTGCATGGAGCATCTCCCCCAGCCCCGGAGGAGCAGTTCATTTCTTTTGGGGAATATCATGGAACAAAATTCCTTGACAAGCAAAGGATATGGTGTTGTCTGGAAGGGGGCTGTTGTTATGGCTTGCTTAGCTTTGTGCCTCTCAAGCCCCTTCATGGCTTCAACTGAAGCCACAGGCCCATCCCCCAAAGCCTGCCTCCCTTGTCATTTAGGTCTCAGTTGATTCCTACCCCCAGTTCTAGTTATTGGAAAAACCATCTGATACACCTGTATTATTCTTGCTACTGGATTCCAGTCCCAGTGACAAGACTCCATTTCACATACTGCTTTTTGTGTCCAAAGACACATGAAGTAGGGATGGGTCAGTGGCCTCCTGGTCCCCTACCTTCCAGCTAGCAGCTCTCCTAGGCAACTTCTGGGGGTTTTCTGAGAGTCACCTAGACATCCAAAAGCCCACTTCTTCATCTTCCCAGCAATTTTGTAAGTGTGTAACAATTGCTTTTCATACCTAAAATGACCATGGGTGTTTCTCTTGCATGCACTGAGCCCTGCTGACTAGCCCACAATGTGCCTGGCCTTGGACTGAACTCTGGGGATAAAGAGGCAACTAAGACACAGTTCTGCCCCCAAGGAGCTCAGTTCTTTGGGGGAGGGTGGCTGTGAACACAAGGGGGCCCTTGGATAGACCTTTGAAAAAGGGAAGTCCAAACGCTGTAGATCACTGAGTGGGTATTTGGGGTCAGAGAAGGGCCCCTTGAGCACCTCCAAGAAGTTCTCAAGGTAGAGGGGCAGAGGCATGACCTACCCAGGGGAGAGGGGCTGTGCACAGGTTTCTTCCCTCCAAGAGGTGGTCTCACTGCAGACATACATCTGTGATCTGCCTCCTTGTGGGCCTGGAGCTCCCCATACTGACTTGCAGGGCATGCTCCAGCACCCTACCTGTGCTCTCAGACTCCCCACATTGTCTTTGGTTGATCTTGAAGTTGATCATTTACCAGATGCCATCTACTTGCCAACCTGCCACCAGGTGTACAGGACCAAGCCATTTCCATATGCCATCTCACCCACTCATTCATTCATGGAAGCCACAACACTGACCCAAGCAGATGTGAGCATGTGGATCTATGTTCTAGTGGGGTAGACGGACATTCAATGAAGAAATGAGTCAAATACACTCTACACGAGATGGTGATAAATGCAACGGGAAAGTGTATTTTGGAAAAATTTCCAAGGCAGGGAAAGGGGACCGAGGAATACCAGGATGTGTGGTAGGATAGAGAAGTTGGCATTTGAGTAAAGATCTACATGGGATGAAGGAACAACCCATGGGGACACCTTGGGGAAAACCCCAGGCAGAGGGACTAGCGAGGCAAAGCCTCAGGTGAGGATCCTCGGATCTACAACTGCAGTTGAAATCGTGGTAGGTCAGGAAACCAGCGTTCCAAGAGGCCAAGCACTTTGCCTGAGATCACATAACTAGAATCCCTGGGCATGTGTGTCCTGCGACAAAGCCCCCTGCTGCACCCCTTATCCTCTCCTGACACTGTGTTCCAAATTCCAGGCAGGCTCTCCCCACTTGTGGCCTTGCCTGGGCATGTCCGCGCCCCTGCTATGGCTGGTCACAGTCCCTTCCTTCCTCCTGCTGGCCCGCCCCATGTTCTGTGCTGACAGCTGATACAGACTTTGCCTCACTTTTGGCAGGAAGGCAGTTTCTATATTTAGACGACTCATGAATCTTTCTGGAATTCTGACGAGTTGCTGTCTTCCCGGGCTCTCCCAGAGTAGCTCTTCCCTGTGATTCAGACCTTAATGCTGCCTGAGGTCTTTCCTGCAGGCCTTACTCCTGGGGCCCGTGGGTGGAGGGTGTAACTGGAGGTAACAGAACTTTCTCTGGTTACTGACCCAGTTCTCTGTGGCCTGAATCTGGGGCAGGAATGGCAATTGTACTGGAGGAGTAGAGAGCTCACAAGCTTTCTGGAAACTGTCATTCCCCAACACACACACACACACACACACACACACAGACACACAGACAAACTCTCTCTCTGTCTCTCTCTGATATACACAACACAGACAATTACACATACAACTGTATATTCACACAAAAACTATACATACGATCAAAACCATACAATCACACACACAGTTCCCAATTGTTGCAGAAGCATTCAAAGTCCCCGAGCTTCCTGGCAGCTGTCTACGGAACAGACAGCCATTATTATGGAATCTCTTGGGGTCAGGGATAGCCCTGGAAGCCCCTGTGAGTGGCCCTCCAAGGCAGGGGCTTCAGAGTGACCCTTGCCTTCTCTCTGTCTGAAGTCCCCTAGTGTGCTCAACAGCATTAGGAGATGGTCCTTTCTTTGGCCATTCCTTCTCCTAACCTTCAGTGTAGGACTCAAGGCCCCACTCTCACCTCACTGTGCTCTCTTCACTCACTCCCTTGCTCTCAAATTGCCTTCTCTTCACACTTAGTATAAGCACTGTGCTTCTTTTCACTATCCCTCTCATCTTCTATACATCAGAAGTTGTTCAATACTTAAGCACAGAGATGAGCAAGCACCTGCCACAGAACATGGCAGCTGATCCTGAGGTTCTGCTTGCCCCTGGATATATTACCCTACCTGAGTTTGCTCTGACTCAGATTTCCAGGATGGTCACTCCCTGTGCCAGGGGGCCTGTGCTTGAGGCTGAATATGGCCTACACTAGCCAAGTCTGGCTCAAGAGTCAGCTCCTCCCTGTTGACTCTGGAGGCTGAAAGTCTTGCTGTGCCACACTGAGGTGCCCAGAAACACTGGCAGGGCACAGAGACTCAATTATCTCACCACTCATAGGTGAAAACTAAGGACCCAAAATGGACAGGCACAGAAGGTCTTGGTCAGCTTGTCTTATCAGATGTGTTTTATTTGTGAATCTGCAGACTGTGGGGGCTTTGGAGGCTGGTTTAGAAGGCTGGTTGGGAGGAATTTGGTGGGAATGTGAGGCTTATTATTTTCTAAATGGGCTCAGCCCATGAATCAACCAGAAAAGATTTCCTTTCTGGGTCCTGAATGCCAGATGCCACTCTGACCAAGCACCTACTTGTCCACTTAAGAAATGCAATTTTAGAGAGAGAGAGAAAAAGACATCTCCCTTTGGTGTTTCTGCTAAGATCTTCTGTCACTTTTCAAAGAGAGGAGCAAGAACAGCAAACATAATGGAGCATTCACCTTTACATGAGCTTATCTTTGGGAGGCACTCCTTGCAAGCTGGTTTTAGAATTGACTTTCATTCAGTCAATCTATCATTCACACAATAATTATTTATTGGAGACTCACTGAAATATTCCAAATGTGGAGTGTGGAAGGGTCAAAGATATAAATGAAAGAATAAAGGGCTTAATGATTTGGTGAGCACCTTTTAAATTACTATAGTGGATATTGGAATAGCTGAGGGATTAGGCATGCATCGACTCGACTCATTCCAACCAGGACTAAATTCTAGGATGTGAGTCCTTGGATAATATATTCAATAATAATTACTATGACTTATGAGGCACTTGTGCCATGTACTTGTCTAAGCACTATTCCTGAATTGTCTCAATTGCCTTAATCTTTAATTTCCTCATCTGGAAAATGGAGGTGACAATCCTTTTCTTACCAGATTGTTTGTGAGGGCTAAATTAAAGTTGTTATAAAGTTACCAACACATTGCTTGACCCATACAAGAGCTTAGGAAATGTTGCTTCCCCTACTGCTTTCTCTGCTCCCAAGTACTCATAGTCTAGAGGGAGAAGTCATCTAATAATGTAGATAATGAGCACCAAGTTGAGAGTCAAGTTCCAAAGGACTGTTGTGCCCAAGTGCTGTGGGGATCCAGAAGTTCTCCCCAGAAAATGAAATACTTGAGCCCCTTACTACCTCCCCTTCCCAACAGCGGGTGTCACTGAGCTCCTGGTATGCTTCATGCCTCAGGCCCCTGAGCAAAGGCACGACCTGTTCCCCTATGCCCTTAGGGTTTCAAATAAAGCCCACCCCTCCTGGCTTCCTCCTTGCAGCAGTCAGAAGGAGATGGAGTATAGGGGAACATGGGAGCACTGAGACAGCAGGCAGAGCCCAGGCCCGAGCAAACAACTGTGCCTCCTGCAGAGCCGGATGGCATTACCTAAAGGCAGCTCTGCAAAATACATTTCGACAACTCATCAGAGAATGTCAAATCCAGCCAACGCTTTAGAAATGGCAGTGATTTGTTTGTTTCCTCTCAAGATGTTCAA
The DNA here is from genome assembly GCF_964194135.1 of Talpa europaea. Taxonomy (NCBI): domain Eukaryota; kingdom Metazoa; phylum Chordata; class Mammalia; order Eulipotyphla; family Talpidae; genus Talpa; species Talpa europaea. The sequence continues at coordinate 80,673,784 of NC_140074.1, read as the reverse complement.
AACAGAGGCAGCGTTTTGACTTACTCCCATGAAATGAGCATCATTTGGTAATACAGTGGGATCTCAGGATTGCAACATCTTATGGCTGGAAGGGAGGGCAACGCCAGTCTCTTAGATGGGTTTTGACGACTAAATAGACTGGTGCATACAAGGTTTGGCACATAGTAGGTTCATACTGCCAGATTGTATGATCCAACACCTTTGTTTTGAAGATGAAGGGGTAGGTCAGCCCACGACACTTCAGATGTCTCAACCACATGTCATTGTACATCTTCATCCATTAGTCCCTGGTGCCATGAAACCAGCACCTCCTTCTGTATCAGCCACTTCTTGGGGCACCTCTCCCCAAAGGGGTGAGCTTGCTGCAACTGAAGCCTTAGAGGCAGCCAGGATGAATTGCTTGGCCTCTGTTCAGTCACTTGCCAACTTGCAAGGGTTCTACCCCCAAGATGGTGCCCAGATTGTCTTCTAGCTACTTAGCACTGTCACCTCATTGAACTCCTTATAATTTCTCAGCTGGATTATTATCACAACCTCAACTTGCCTCCTACTTCCAATTTTTCCACCCCCAGTTTTTGTGTCTCTTTTCTCCAAACAATTCTATTCATGATACTGATGCATTTTTCAAAAGGCACCTCTCCTCTCACCTCTGCCATCAAAACTATTCAATGACTCCCCACTGCCTACATATTACTTGCACACCTCTCACTCGGGCATTCAAGACTTTACCACACAGTGCCTTGGGCTGACCTCCCAGCCCTCTTTTGGTGTCTCTCCTGGAAAAAAGCAACATTTTAAAACCAGAATACATGCCATTCCCAAATATGGACTTCACCCCTTGCTCATCAACCAGCCTTCTGCCTGACATGCCTCCTTTAGCCTCTGTGCACTCAAGTCCACCTCATCTGTCAGGGCATCTAATGCTATTTCCTGCAGGAAGAAGTCCCCTCATCTCCAACCAGGCGTTATCATCTTTTTCCTCTGCACTTACAGAATATGATAGATGGGACCTCTCCTGAGACCCTCCCTAGGTGGACCTTGCATTATGGACATCTGTGGATAGGTCCCATCCTGTCCATAAGGACAGTTTGGAACTCAGCTGTTCTTGAGATCCCTACAGGACCAAGCTGGGCTGTAAACACCATAGACACTAGAAAGTGCCAGCTGGTCTGCTTTGTGCCTGGGAAACGAGATTTCCATAGAATGGCCAGTTTTCTGAGTGTCCTTCCACCTTTTCTGGGTCAAGCCTATGCTGCTTGTTGCTCAAGAAAGGCAATTTCCTAAAATCCAAAGGCTCTAGAACACAGAGCATCTTGCTGATGGGTCACTTCAGGTCTTAAAAAATTGCCAAGCTGAGGGCCTCCCCTGGTGGTGCAGGCAGTTGAGCACAGCGCTATGAGGCTGTCCGCAGCCTTTGCAGCACTGGTTCAATCCTGGCCCACCGGCAAGGGTCCCACATGGCACGGCAGACCTCTCCTGTTGCGCCCACTGCTCCCCTCAGTAGTGTATTTCATCAGTCTGCCTGTTCTGTTCCCTGCTCTGTCTCTGGTGAATCCTCTCACCCTCCCACACATCTGGTCTGTACCCCAGTTCTTGTATAAATAAATAAATCTTTAAAAAAAATTGCCAAGGGCCTCCCCGGTGGTGCAGTGGTTGACCGCTAGGTTGCGAAGCTGCCCGCAGCCTCTGCAGCGCCAGTTTGATCCCCGGCTGCTCCCCAGCCACTGGAGGAGGGTCCCACATGGCGCGCAGACCTCTCCTGCCGCCCGCTGCTCCCCTCAGCAGTGTACTTCAGTCCTTCTGCCTGCTCTGCTCCCTGCTCTGGCTCTGGTGAATTCTCTCGCCCTCCCGCGCTTCTGACTGTACCCAGTGCTTGTATAAATAAATAAATAAATCTTTAAAAAAAATTGCCAAGCTGAGAAAGTCCTGCAACATCATCTTTTCTAATGTTCTCATTTTATAGAAATAAAACCTAGAGAGGGGAAGTGATAAGTCCAGGGTCACAGACGAGTTAAAGTGACAGGAGAGGTCCTGTCATTGTTAGCTAAATGGATGGATTCATTCATTTATTTATTTATCTGTTCAGCTTCCTTCACTGAGCAGCAGATAGCTGCTGGCATTGCAGTAAAGTCCTGAGAATGCAGACAAGGAAGACTAGTGGGTGACCTTAAGGAGCTTGTAGCTTGGTTGACGTGGAGTAGAGGGAATGAATTTGTTAGCAGATAGCCTGCAAGGACAGAGAAGAGTGACAGCAGTACAGGAGGGCACCTCACCTGGCGTTGGCCAAGGGTAAAGATGGCATTTTCTGTTGCCACTGGGACCACCCACTCCACAGCTCCCACCCCAGCTCTGGTTGATGGTCCAGCCTTTGTTGTGTCTCTTCCTTCCAGCTCTGCTCATGTCCATGCTGCTGAGACAGTGCGACTGAAGCAATGAAATGGTGAGAGGTGCTTTATATCACCCCAAGATCTGCTATAAAATTCAATTAGACAAGACACATAAACCACTTAGTTTAGTGCCTTACAGACAGCAAGCCCTCACAAAGAGTTAGTTATTATTACAAATAAGAAACTAGAAGCTTGGGGAGGTTATGCAATGTTGCCTGAATAACACAGCAGTAAGCAGGGAAAGCTGGGTATTCAATCCAATCCTGTCTGTGTCTCCAAAGGTCTCTCCCCAAAACACCACTCAGAGATAATCTGGAGATCTCATTAGAAGTCATTAGATTCTGTGACCCTTGGATTAATGGAGATAATCTCAGTAGGCCCCCAGGACAGTAAAGTTATGTCCCAAAGCCCCCCTCTCTCACACTCTTTCTGGAGGTCTGTTTTGGGTGCCCATTGTCCCCTTTCTTGACTTAAGCCCACATTCCCAGTCTGCACTGCTGCCTGTGGCAACTTCTGTTCTCATCCTGACTCTACAGTAAAAGCGTCTTCAGGACTAATACTCTGTCAGCTAGGATAGGCCTCTTGGTGCCCTTTGTACCACAAAGAGCATAGGAATGTTCAAGATACAGAACCCATCTTGTCCTGTGCTAGGGAGGCAACGGGGGGGGGGGGGGGGGAGAGAGAGACAGAGAGAGAGAGCTTTCTGGAAGCTAATAATGTGGAACCAACAAAGAGGACTGTACTCCCTGCAGTGCTGGGAACACACACAGTCATTATGTGGGGATGTGGGAGCCCTTCCAAGGGAGCCAAGCAGAGCCAAGCCAGCTTTTTGGTAAATTCTTACTCAAATTTTTTTCACCTGAAAGTTCTTTTCATGGAAATGTCCAGGAAGGTGAATTAAACACATGGCGGAGACTGTGATCCAAATTGACCCTCATTCAGAAAGTCTGAGTTGGGGAAAATCTAGCCATACAGCACAAATCCCAGCATACAGTCACTGGTCATGACTTACAAAAAGATTCACCTCTAAATTCCCTTCAAATAGGAAATGGATTCCCATTGTCATTTTAAAAACAGACCATTAACTATTTGACTAGGAGCTGAGGGAGCCTGAGGTCAGACAAAGTTAAAGGCACAAATAGGAAAAATTGACCCATGGAAGGTCCTTCAGGACAGCTCTCAAAAATGCAGCCAGGTGGGGAAGGGACCTGAATACCCTTTGGCCTTGTTTTTCTCAGTAGCCCCTTCCCTTGCTACGTTGGCCCCCCTGGCACCACGTGAATTTTTGTGCAGTTCCTTACATACATACCAAGAGGCCCTGTGTTTCCCACCCGCACTGCACTTCCACTAAAGAAACCCAGAAGAAAGGGCTAGGAACCCTGAAAGACAGAGCATGAGTTTCTTGCACAAAGTTTCAGCCACCCTGCAGTTCATGATAGGCTAACGATCAGGCTGCGCACACCCTTAGGAGACACGTTACTACAACAACATTCATATCAGATGTTTCCCTCCATCTTGCTGGCAATGGGCAGTGCTCTACTTCCTAAGGCAACACATTCCACTCTGCAGAGATCTATAGGAAGTTGTTTATGTCGAGCCCGACACATGGAGCTCCATCTACTTGACCTAGGTCTACCCTAGGCCTTCAGATATATGACACTGTGGGCTTCAACCAAGGTAGACAGATGTGAAGACTGGATTTAGCTCCTCTGGGTACAATGTCTACACACTCAGGAAGGCATCAGCCCCCTTAATGCACTGATTTGATGAATCACCTCTGTGAGCCTAGGGGGAGTAAGATGGTACCAGGTATTGGAAGACTCAGGTTCTCAACCTTACTCAGCTGTTGGTTTTCCCTAACAGCCAGCAAATATTAATATTTTTTCCTACCTAGGAAATATCATCCAAGTCCATCATTTTAGCTGACCAGAAAATTCCTATCTCTAGTCCAAACATTACAGGACCAGAAACTTGTAAATCCCACTGCTTATTTATTATTGCGTTTTAGTCCTTTTAGAGGCTCTTCAAATTCAATATGCTCAAACTTGGTCCTCTTGGGGGACCCAATTCCAATAAATGGAGCTGACATGCATCCATTTTCCCAAGTCACCTTTGATTCTTCTCTGTCAACACCCTTCTGTTCAATCCATTCTGTTCAAGTCCAACCGATGTTGCCTCCTAAATCTATCTCAACTCCATCTGCTTTTTTCTAACTCCATCACCACCGTGTCTATTATTTATTACCTGGACTTCTGCACTAGCCTCCTACCAAGCCTTCCTGTATCACATAGGCCCTCCTCCAGCAGACTCTGCAAATTAAAGAGTCAATCTTGCCAAATGCAATTCTGATCCTATCTTTTCACACAGACCTGCTCAATGGCTTCCCATTGGCTTTGGGATAGAAACACAACCCTGGAACATGGGCTCAACCAGCCATCTTCAGCCTCACCTGACCCTCCTTGTAGTGCCTCATACTTCAACTTGCACTTCTTCCTCCCTTCATGCAAACATCCTTTCTTCTGCTGGAAAACTCTTGTCTGTCCCGGAAGCCTAGATAAATCCTCATCCTTCAAAACTCCCCTTACTAGTCAACTCCCTTCTTCATACTCTTTCATAGCACAGTGAGCCTCTCCCTCCCTGCAGGGTTGCAACGCTAATTTTCACTTGTATAAGTTTTTGATTAATATCTCTCTCTCCTACTACACCTTAAAGCTGTATGACAGGAGGGAGCAATGACTGGTTCTGCTCACCACTGCATCCTGCTCCCTGGATACCTGTGACCTAGGACTTTGCGAATGACTACGAGTGGCATGGATGAGTAATATATTCTGCCCTCCCAAATGAACATATCCTAAAACTCAGCTAATGATGCTCAAGTCTACATTCTCTGTACAGAATGCCAGGGCAATGGGTCATTATGTCTCATGTGTGGAGCAGCCTTGGGAGCTGATGACATGCCCAGTCTCCATCTCACCATAGGCAGCAGATGGCTATGGCAAAATTAAGGGCCAGCTCTCTCAGGGCAGATGGGCAGCTCACCAAGCACAGTGCAGAATTTTCATTCTGCAAATGGGCACGTGCTGGCTGACCCAGGCATGGTGCAGCCTCAGGGGTCTATTTTTACATGTGGGGACATAGTCACAGTGCAGGCCCTCTGGCTAGCCCTCTGGACTCTGTCCTTGCTAGTGATGCCTTCCCTTTGGGATTCACGAGAAGTTCTTAGCGGTGAGCTCAGTAGTGTGGTATAGAGCAGTGGTTCTCAAAGTGTGGTCCCAGACCAGCAGCCGCAGCATCTCCTGGGAACTTGTTACAAATGAGAATTCTCAGGCCACCATGGTCCTCTTGAGTCCGAAACTCTGGGGGTGGTGTCCAGGAATCTGAGTTTTAATAAACCTTTGGGTGATCACTTCATTTCACACAATTGTTTGAGATTTGTGGATGTAGTGGGAAGAACACCAGTACGGGGGAGAGGTAAAGCAGATCTAGAATCCTGGCTGCTTCTTTGCTGGGCCAGGAGTCCTTGAACCAGTTCCTTAGTAGTCTGAACAGTATTTCCATCTGTGAAATGGGCCATTCCTCCCTTTCTGTGGTGGGATTGTGAGTTTCCCTGGCATAAGTCTGGCAGACTGTAGGCGCCTCATGAATGTCATGTTCCTCCCTTCTCTCTGGTGTCCCCCACAACTTTACAAGGAGGAGGCAGACTCAGGAAGGAGCCTGGTCCATGGAGCATGTCAGGAGAGCCCCAGGGGAGTGGGGGCACAGCCTGTTGGATTCCTCATGGGGGATGTCACCACCTCTGAAAGGAGAACAGTCAGAGACAGACAGGCCATGGGGTGGGGGCAGCCTGAGTGAGGTGATGACAAGCGGCAGGGAAGGGGAAACCAGAGCACCATAGATCTGAGGTCCACGAGCCCAGCCCAAGGGGCTTGAGGCCCTGATGGAAGGTGAGAACGCCTGGCCTCTGAGGGGACAGGTGGCCTGTGTGGCACACAGGTATGAGGTTTCCTAGCCGCTGCCTGATTCCTGGATGGTGGAGAGAGAAAAGCCATGAATAGCTGAACAAACCTAGGAAAACAATGCTGTGGAAGCTGCGTGGGGCCTGCTTGCAGAAGAGAGACGGTCCCGCGGGGAGTGAGGAGCACAGGCTCCTGACGGGACAGGTCTGGGTGCTGAGCCGCTTCACAGCTATGAGGTCCTAAGTGTCAGCTTCCTCACTGATGAAATCGGGGTGGGGGATGGGGTGGAGAGAATACTACTTTCTTCCCATTACATACAATTATAATGAGGAGGTTCAGTCTAGCTCGAGCACCTTGCCTAAAACAAAACAAGGATACCACCTGTGCGACTCCCTTTCCCCAACCTTGGTCTCTGCTGGCTAATTCCTGTGTCCTGGACATCCAGTGACAATAGCCGCTGATGTGCAGGCTGCTCCAATGACTAAGCTGAGGGGGGACGTCACAGCTCCCGTCCCTGTCTCGAGGTCTGCTCTACAGGCTTCGGGAAGCTTAATGTGCTAATTTCTTGTGTCCAGAAGCCTTGAGGGCGAAGGGCGAACTAGGTGAAAGGACATGAGCAAACCTCCCTGGACCTGTTCATTTAGGAAAACACGTTCCGACTGAACATTAAATTCTTGTATCCACGTATCCATCCATTCATCCATCCATCCATCCATCCATCCATCCATCCATCCATCCATCCATCCATCCATCCATCCATCCATCCATTCAACAAATACCATCTTTTCCTCTCTGAGAGGTGCTGGAGACACCAAGATTAGTGAAATGTGGTCACTGCGTATGGGGCACTTGTAGGTTAGTGGGGCCACAGGCCCTCGATGGTTCCAGTGCTGCTGTGCAGTCACTGGGGTTGACCACAGACCCTCTTCCTCGCCCAGGCTCGTGGAGGGAGGGGCTGCACTCTCCTGCTCCCTGACCTCTGCCCTTATGTGACTTGCTTTGCCAGTGGTCATTAGAGGGAGAACCCCGAGTCAGTGCACCTCACCCCGCGCCCTGCCCTGGGGATTATGGAAGTTCATGTGGTGATGGAGCCTGGGTTCCTGCTTGACCTGCTGTGGATCACATCGGATGCATAATACGAGCCAGGAATGAATTCGTGTTGTGGTAAGCCACTGAGATTTGGAGGCTGTTTCTTATCCCAGCCTGAGCCAGCCCATCCTGACTGCCGCAGCCACCAATCACCACACCGACTCTCACATCTTTGTCATTGTGGGTGAGTCCTCCTCTCCTGTTAAAAATGGAGCTTCCTTTATCAGAATTTAAAACTCTAAGTAATTAAGATGCTATAAATTGAAGAGTTCTTTCCAATGAACAAAATTACTCTTATTTCTAATGAATATGAGCTGGCTTACACGAAGCTAAGTACCCTGGTGATTATAAAATAGCCGACGTAGATATCAACATTTCTTCTTCGACTGCAAAAGTGGCCTATTAAATTGATAGTGATTAGGCATTTTTCTTTTGCAAAAACTCTCTCTTTGACACTGATCCTTTGTATCATTTTCAACCCAAGGTCTGGTCTGGCCTTCAGATCAGAGGGGCATTTCTTCAGAGGGTGTTTCTAGGCACTTCTTCCAAATAACTGTTTGCAAAAGTAAGTGCTGCAGTTACTTCGTGTCCCCCAATTTCCAAAGACAGTCTCCTGAGTTAGCATCAGGTTATTTTTAAGAGTAGTCCTCTCTCATTTATTGCTATTTCAATGTCTTACCTTTGCAGGACTATAGAAATAAAGGCATTCACAAACGGTGACAGAGGGATGGGAGCCTTTTTTTCCAGACTACAAAGCATAGTACTGTGTAACAATCAAGATTAAAGAATTTAAGATTAAAGATCACCGCTTTTCAGTTTATAAAAGTTTTTTCATTCATTCATCAGGTCTAGTTGCTGCTGCTGTCCAGGTGTCCATGCAATCCCTTCACCTCCCCCCATCCCCACTGCTACCCCTTCATATCGGCGCCCCCATTTGCCTGGATGGTCCAGCTTGCTCCAGACCAGTCCCGGTGCTCTCAGTTTTACTTTTCCATTATATTCTCCACTTCACAGGCAAAGGTGATCTTTCTAAAATATACACCTGAAATTTTTTATGTTGCTGCTCAAATTCCCTCCCCACTCTTTTCTGGAAAAAAAGTCCAATTTTGGCATCCTCCTGTGACCCAGCTCCTGCTTTCCTTTCCAATTTCTCTCTCTCCCTCTCCTATTAATTATTGTGCAAAAAGAGAGCCCCAGAATGCTGCCTGGGTCTTATCTCCTGGCCACTGCACAGGCTGTTCACCTTCCAGGAATGCCTTTTGTCCCCTCTTGTCTAGTTAACATCCATTCAGCCCTCCGTTCCCTGCTCCTTCTCCATGGAGTCTCCCTGTTTCACCTTCCAGGACTGTGGATGGCATCCTTGGGCTTTCCCGCAGTGCTTGAGTGCTTTCCACATGGCATTAAAACCTACCCTTTGCTTCTCTCTCCCAGTAGATTGTGGGCCCTTTCAGTAGATCTCCCCCAATAGATCTCCCTAGTAGATCTCGTTTCCCTTTATCTCTCCAAACCTGACCCATAGTAAGCACTTGAATAAGCTCTTGCTGAATGTTAGTGAAAGGACCGTCACCTGCTTTGATCTTGATGACATTGCAATTTGGGGATGTAGGCAGCGCAAGAACTATGCCCAGTTTCACAGGTGAGGAAGCCAAGGTGCAGAGTCACACAGCCTGCAAGGCGTCTCTCCACTGCCTCGTGTTGCCAGCCTGTGCTCTCAGTGTCCCATCCTCGTCACTTCAGGGTGCTGAAGGGCGAGCGTGTGCCCCAGCCGGGATCGCTTCAGCAGTGCAGGGGACAGAGAGACACCAGAAGACAGATTTGCAATGAGACTTGCCCCTGTATATCTGATCTAGTCATCTTGAATCTGATTGCCTTAGTTTCATAGCCAAGGATATGGGTGGCTGGGGACAGCTTGAGTCCATAGTGGAATGGGATTTCTGGTAATAATCACCCTGTTTTCCCCTTGCAATTCCAACAGTGTAACGCTGATGCTCATGTGGAAATGGGGGAGCCCCTCAATGACTGTTCAGGTCATGGGGGAAAGAGAAGGTCCCCGTCTGTCTGGCCTTTGATCTGCCTAATGAACTTTCATTGAAAACCAAAGAGCGTTCATGGTTATTGTTTTATAGTGTATGATCCTTCAGAAATGCTAGAGCCCCTCTATGAAAAAGAGGCTCTTGTGTTACTGGGTAAATGTAGCATCCTTTCAAACAAGAATTGAAAGATGGTGAGGAGCATGGACTTGACCTTGGACAAGGGAAGTAGGTAAAAATGTCCTAGCGAGGAGTGGTTGCCACCAGATAAGGGGGAACAAATCACAAGAAATCAAGGTTAGTGGGCTGAATTTTTGTGTGACCCCATATTCATATGTTGATGTTTAATGCCCAGTGGGACAGGATTAGGAGGTGGGGCCTTAGAGAGGTGCTTAGGTCATAAGGGTGGAGCCCCCGTGAATGGGGTTAATGATCTTATTAAAGGGACCTAAGAAGTCCATTGTCCCTTCCATCAGCAGATACAGGTAGAAGGTACCATCTATGAGCCAAGAAGTGAGTTGTCATCATATGCAATCTGCCTGCACCTGGATGTTGGACTTCTTCCCAGACCACTGTGTGAACTAGAGGTCTGCTGCTTATAAGCCACTGTCTATGATATGTTGTCATAGCAGCTTGAGACATGGACAACATCAGGAGGGGGGACAAGGACAGGATGGGGTAAGCTGGAAGTGAGGTAGAAGGCCTCCTTCAGGAAGAAGTCGGGATGTATGACTGCATTCTTCTCTGGCTTGGCAGATGCAGTTTCTGCCCGTGAGTTAGCATCCTGCTATAGGAGAGCAGCACAGTGAACTCTGCTCAGGTGCTCGTTTCTGAAATGCCTAGGTCCCTCAGTCTGGGGGCTGGGAGGCAGTGACTTGAGGAATCACTGTCTGGGAATCTGGTTATGGTGGAGAACTAGGCCAGAGCCTAAGCCGGCCTCTCTCACTTACTCAGTGAACTCGTCTTCAGCACCTACTGTGCGCCAGGCATGGGGCTAGTCAGAATGCTGTTCTCAAAGGTAGTTTAGCCTAGTCCTTGGCAGAGGAATCTGGTTCCTGACTTTATGAAGGCCGCACCTATGAGAGCCTGACTAAAGCTAGGAGCTTCTCTTCAGAAGAGAGCTAGCAATCTCTCTCTCTCTCTCTCTCTCTCTCTCTCTCTCTCTCTCTCTCTCTCTCTCTCTCTCTCTCTCTCACACACACACACATTCTGTGTACAATTCAATGCATCCTTGGATTCCTGATACTTACCCATAGACTCTAGACTAACAGCCTCTAGTTTTTCTATATAAGCATATCATATAAACAAGTGTGTGACATAAAATGTGAAGCTGTGAAATTACAAGTACAGGCATACACTTTAGGGGAAACAAAAGTTAGAGGACTTGGCTTGCTACTCAGTTAACAAGTATTTATTGAGCACCCATTATCTGTCAGGTACTGGGCTAAGGACCAGAGCAGATTGGTGAATAGGACCATATGCTTTGGATCTCATGGCCCATTGACAGGGGTGGTGGCATTTGGGCTGAGTCTTGAGGTCAGGAAAGAGGATGGGGGAAGAGCAATCCAGAGATACAGAACAGCCTGAGGTGGGAGGCCTGGTCTGAGTTGTAGGTAAATGGCAGACAGGCCAACTGGTGAGATTGGGTTCCAGCTCGTACTAGAAGACAGTTGTTTAGCGAAGGCCCCCATGGAGCGGGAGGAGGCTTCCTTGTGGAACCTGCTTCCCCTTCAGCCTCCCTTCACCAGTGCCCAGAGACATCACAGGGCACTGCCATGCCCCAGGCACCACCGAGCTCTCTTCCCTGCTCTCAGCTCTGAACCCAGCCTGGCACAGAGCCTCTCTGATTTCTTTTCCCACGCTGGCCAGAATTTCAAATGCATGAGAAGCAGAAGCTCATCAGCAACTTGGAGACTGAAGCAGGCAGGGGCCCCTTGCAATCCAGCACAGCTCCTGTGCCTTTGTGCGCAGCCACCAGTGGGGATACTGGGCACATGGGCATGTAGCCCTGAGCTCAGCTACCTCTTCTTTTAGGTCCAACACTAGCTTTCCACCTGCAAGGTTCACTGCATTTTAAGGGAAGGAAACCAGTCCCTGCCTTCCTTTCAGTTCCTTGGCACATTTAATGCCCCCTCTGATATTTTTGGCAGATTCATTGCTAGCAGTTGGAGGACGTTTTGTAACTACCACAAAACAACCGTTAAATAAAAAAGAGAGAGAGAGAGAGAGAGAGATCTTTTTCTGGATAGAAAAAGAATACAGACACGTCTGGTTTAGTAAAATTACTGTCAGTCAGTGGGCATATGGGTTCCTGAAAAGTTGGGCAGAAATCATAATATTGTTGAAAGGATCCCCGAAATGCATCCCACTCTACCTGGCAAGTATTCCTCCTTCAGAACTGGCTTGAGTAGCCACTTCTTTATAAAACCTTCCCTGGACACCCTCCAGTAGAAGGAAACAGATTTGTGTTGCATCTCCATCAGGTGGCAAGGACTGGGCTCCATGACACTGTATCTCAAACCATCCTCCCTGCAACCCATAGGTAGGTAGCAGTATCATTTTACAGGTGATGACTGTGACCTCAAGAGGTTTGTACAGGGTCCCCAGCCCATAGGTGATGAGACTAGAGTGGAACCAGGTCTGGCTCATGCTAACGCTCACACCAGTTTATGACAAACACCTGCAGTTAGTCCCTCTGCTCGAAGGCCCTTTGGTTTTGACTTTTCATCGTGAGTCACAGCAGTTTTTAATCCCCTGGCTGGTTCTTCCTTAGCATTTGGTGGGGCTCCTTGGTGTGAGCGCCCTCATGTTCTTCCAAGGCCTGCCTGCCTCTCCCACAGGAAGCATGCAGGGAATATTTGTGGTGAAAGTAGGAACTGATTACAGATTCCTTTATCTGCCACAATTTACTATCTCTCTATAATTGCATCTTAGATTTCTTTACTTGGCTCCTGTGGCTCTCTAGATAAACAATAAGGCTATCTCCATTTTAAGAAACCTAGCCTTTCCTCACTTCCTCCAAGGAATAAAAACAATTGGAAAGGAGTGGCCAGGAAAGGATAGTTTTACTATAGGATCTAAACCCTAAATCCTAATTCCCTAAAAATAAGACTTGGGCAACCATGCTATTTACTTCCAACTTTCAGAAACACAGCTTGAGATCACTGAGCGGGAGATCAAGATACAAAGAGCCTGCACCGCTGGCATCTCCTGTTTCCCCATCACCAGCCCAACTATTCAGTCTTGGCATGGTCCTCCAAGTCCTGGCTTTTCACTGCCACCCACTGTGGGGGACAGGAAGCAGGGGGTTTAGGCAGGAGCAGCAAGACTTTAGAAAGTTCTTCCATCTAGCCCACCCCCACCCAAGACCTTTAATAGATCTGCTCACTGTAATAACTGTGATAAGAATAAATGTCAATATGAATTGAGCACTTTTTATATGCCAGCCACAAAGTCTCTTTTATAAATGAGCTCACCTAATCTTCTCTATAAACAACTTCATTTTGCAGATAAGGAAAGAGAGGCACGGAGTCATTAACAGATTTTGCTTTAGTTACAGGGTGAGAGTGTGGCGGAGCTGGCACCAGATCCAAGCTGGACAGCCTTGCCAGAGGCCCTGGGAGCACTCCAGGACCGCCCACCCCATCCAAACCCCCAACTATTAGCCCCCCAACTATTTTGTCCAGTACTCCTTGCTCCTGTCCTTATTTCAGCTTCTGAACATGCCTAAAGGCTCCGGCTTAGAAATGCTTTCCCGCTTGTTTTAAGTGCTCTCTCTCAGGATATGGTTGTACTTTTGTTCTCAGGTTCTCCAAGCTGCATCTCTAGATAACAGACCCTGTCCCACTTGTCCATCAGGAGGGGGTAATCAGATTCCACCTGCCGAAAAGAAAGATTCTCTGGCCCGCAGCCCATTTTTCTATCAAGGCGTGCCACTCTTGCTAGATGCATTCAGTTAGCACAAGTATTTCAGCTGTATTGTTGGTCTGAGCTCCAGGTCTCACAGAGTGGGGAGAGAGCTTGGTCTTTGTTTCCGAGGTGGCTCAGGGAGAGGTAATGGAGGTCTTGGGGGTGAGGATGGGCTTGTCTTTCTATTGGTCCCCTGCCCTCCATTGACACTGAGCCCTGCATGCTGGGAAGCCAGCTCAAATTGAGGCATATCCCTTCCCCAGGGGACCCAGTGCTGCTAGTTAAGGGAAGGATTCGTTTCCCTTAAGACCCTCCTCACTCTACATCCACCACCACCCCTGACCAGGGGCCGGGAATCACGGTGAGTGCTTGGCAGTGACTGGGGCTTGCTGCTCTACAGGGAACATCTAAGGGAAACAGCTGGGAGAAGCTATTCAGCTATGTGGGAACCCTCTGATGTTCAGAAACCTTATTTGCCGAAACTATTTACTACTGACCAGAACCAGAACTCTAGGCTCTTTCTCCTTCCTGAACTAGAGTGTTTGGAGTTTGGGGAGGGGCGGCTCACCGACTTCTGCCCTCATTGGGGAGACGGGCCTTTGTGGCTGGTTAAACGCACAATCCCACAAGTCTCTGTGGGCAATTGAACGGTCACCAGGGCATGTCCCATCTGGAAGATTTACTCTGGCAGTTCAGAGAATCTTTGGGGAGTTTTGGTTGACTGAAAAAGAAAAAACCCTTCATTGAAAAGCATTTGGCCAATTCATAGAGAACATGAGGTGCTGGAAGCATCTTCACTGTGATGACCACCAGCCAAGGGGAATCTGCCCTCATCCTGCCAGGCAGCCTGGAAGGACCTGAGTCGTGATATTGGGGCTCCATCCCCATCCACCACAGAGCAGCGGTGAGGGCTTTGCTCGGTCACTTATCCTCTCAGCACTTTCATTGTCTGTAAAACAAGTCAGGACTAACGGCTGGCACATACAGTGCTCTTTACATATATAAGATCATTGAATCCTTTCAATAACCAATTTTATTAGTTGCTTTCCGGGGCTCAGGTCAAATACCCTTGGCATGCTCTGGTGCTTACCAAGCCCAGATCCAGACTGTCAGCAAGTCCTCACATGATAAATGGTCACAAACTTGGTGACATAAAATAGGTTTATCTTCTCACAGTCCTGCAGGCCAGAAGTCTGAAATCAGGGCCACATTCCTTCTGAGGGACCAAGAGAGACCCCACGTTTCCCTCTTCTGGCTTTTGGGGGCTCCTGGCATTGCTTGGCTTTGGCAGCGTGATATGCCCCCCCCCCCCGCCTCCATGGCCTTCCTCCCTGTATCTCAAACCTTCCTTCCTTTCTCTCAGCCATTGGATTTAGGAGCCACCCTAAGTCCAGGATGATCTCAGGCTGAGGTCCTTAATTACATCTGCACAGACCCTCTTTCCAAGTAAGTTCACATTCCCAGGTACCAGGGGTTAAGATTTGGAATCATCTTGGAAGACACAATTCAACTCACTACCCTTTGAAGCAGGTACACTTTTTGCTTTATCCCCCCATCTCACATGTAAGGAGGCCCATCAGAATCACAGTTCATGATGGATATGAATAGCAAACCCAGCTGTCTCGATCAAGAGCTCACTTAAAAATCACTACATTAGATAAATATTTATTGAGTCTGGTGTCACTTTAGGTACTTAGAAACACAACAGCAAGAGAAAGAAAAAAATAGCTAACAACTAGACCCTAACCCCGTTCTAAGAACAAGGAAGCCAGCATGATTGAAGCTGAGTAAGTGAGAGTTTCTGTAGCAGGAGCTGAGATCAGAAGGCAACAGTGACTGGATTTTGTAGAACCTTCTAGTAACTGATGTTCAGTCCAGTTGAAATGGGAAACTAATAGCATTTTGAGTGAAGAAGTGACAGGATCTCTGTGTTTTAAAAGGATTCTGGGGAAGCTGGAGTGCGCTGTTACCATGATTACAGATGCTGCTGGGTTGAGAATTGACTTTGGAGGGTCCAAGGTGGACGCAAGAAGGCAGCTGGAAGGTTGTGACAATGACCAGAGATGGTGATAGCCTGAAGCAGGGAGGCACTGGTGGTCCAGAAGTAGTCAGGCCTGGTGCCTTTTTAAAAGGAACCGCCTACAGGACTCGCTGACAGGCTGGATATGGATTTGGCAATCATCAGAGAAATGCCAAGGGTATTTGACCCAAGCGCCTGGAAATCTGGGGCGGCCACAGATTCTGGGGCGGCCACAGTTTCTGTGTCTCTCCTTGCCGAGTTCTTATAAGAACAGAATGAGGGGCCTCCCCAGTGGCGCAGGGGTTAAAGACAGAGCTATCAAGCTATCCCCAGCCACTACAGCAGGAGTTTAATCCCTGGCCAGCCAGGGAGCAACCCACATGGAAAAGCCGACCTCTTCTGTCTTGCCCGCTGCTCCCCTCAGCAGTGTATTTCAGTCAATCTGCCCACTCTGCTCCCCACTCTGTCTCTGGTGAATCCTCTCACCCCCTGCACCTCTGGCCTGTACCCTGGTTCTTGTATGCATAAATAAATAAATCTTTAAGGAAAAAGGAAAAGAATGAGATACAAGTGAGGGTGAGCCGTGTGACTCTGAAACTCTGCCTGATACTTTCTGTTGTTGTTGCTATTATTATTGTTTCGTGGTCTGAAACTTCTGCCAGCACTAGGGTGCCAGAAGGTGCCAAACTGGGGTTAAACCGCTGTCAAGAAAAACAGTGTCTCAATTATGAGGGAATATAATTAGCTCATTATAATTTTAATTTGTCCTTTTTTAGTACCTCATTCTCTTCCCTGCCTCTGATGAGTATATATTTGAGATTCAAGAAGCCTCTCTCAAGCATAATGGACAAGACAATATCAATATAGACAGCAAAAAAGGAAATAGGGGTAATTTCAAAATTATCTCCTTGAGATCCTGTCATTTTTTTCCTGAGCCATTGTATTTAAATCGAGGCCTTGCAGGCTCTTTGCACTTCACCGTGTGAAGTACATAATGACAGGCTACTCTTCCAGAAGTGGGAAATGCATTCCAACTTGCCTAGGTTTCTAGCAAGATCCTTACCAATGTGACAGTTTCCTGTTGATTTTTTCTTGAAGGAGAGTGACGTTCCATGTTTGATTCATGCATGAGTGAACCAGTAAATTTACATTGCTTCTTGTGTTCGTAATTCATTCAAATATTTCACAAATTTTATTAACACGAGATAGCTGTTATTTTCACTGTTCCTATTTTACAGATAAAGAAACTGATGTCAGAGGTGAAACTAGAATTCTTAGGGCACACAGCCCCAAGGAAGCAGAGTCTGGCTGCCTCCTCACTCTTCTGGGTAACCCCTCACTGGACAGTGAGTTTTCAAACTGGACTTGCAGAAACTAACCTTTATTTTACTCCCTTCACAAAACAGTTTTTTATTAACCTTAGTGAAACATTGGAATCATAGAGTGATTTTAATGAAAAACAGTTTTATTACTTTCAAATGTTATATAAATGATCAACTAAGATATAATAGAGTGCAAATAATGAATATGAGGGGAGTTAATGAAAAAATTACAATTCATAATAAGCCTGTGGAACGCAAGCGTGTATCATAAACATAAAAGACCTTTAACATTGCAATAATTAATTGCTGGACTCAGAAGTTGCTGATGCATGAAAGAAATGCTTAATTTGAGAACCCTCAATTTTAGAAAAAAGATTCTGATTTTAAATGGACTTCCCTTAACTATGGAGACTCCCCAAAGTTTTTAGTAGTAACAGAAGTCATTTTAAACTATTACTCAAAAAAGACTGCAGACACTGTGTCTGCTTTTATACCAAAATTTGAATGAGTGGGACTCAAATGAAAAAGCACTTTCTGTGTCCATCATAATCTTCCATCAACAGCTCTCCATTAAGTGCCGGACAGAGCATCGATGGAACGAGGGACACCACCCACATACCTTCCTGGGCTGTTTCCCTGCGGCTCCTATCAGATTTCAGGATATGCACTCCAACCACATATGCTCAATCACAGTTGGCAAAATCATACTCGTAGTGGAAG
This sequence comes from Talpa europaea, assembly GCF_964194135.1. NCBI lineage: Eukaryota > Metazoa > Chordata > Mammalia > Eulipotyphla > Talpidae > Talpa > Talpa europaea. Next base: position 80,656,351 of record NC_140074.1, on the reverse strand, counting down.
GAAGGAAGCCTATGGCTCTGGAATAGTGTCCTACCAAGGAGTCCTTGGTCCATTGTATCTCAGAGGCACAAATGTGGTAACATCCTTAAACTCTGAGTTCTAGTTTCATCAGAGATTTTATTTTATTAGTTAATAGTGATAATGTATATGTCATAGAGCTGTTTTGAGGATATGAGCACTGTATGTGAAATGTCGACTGAGTTGAGTTAGAGTTGATTACTATAATTGAGTGATGAGGCCCAATCCCATTACATGAGAGAGGGAGGACTAATATATCAGCAAGTGAAAGCAACTTACCCCAATCCACTTGACCATCTAATGACCCAGATAGTATACAAGCAGAATCAAGGTGTCCTGCTTCCAAGCTCAATACCTAATCAACCATTATGATAACACTGAAGAACACTTCCTCGTGGCCATCGTAAAGAACACTTTTACGTGGCCATCGTAAAAACTCTCCGTCTGGAATATATCAGTCTCGAAAGGCATTGCCTGTGAAGTGGGCTAATTTGCCAACACCCTGAATTTCCTAGAAATGCTGTTCTCTGAGACTTTGAAGGGAAGGACCTGGGCCCCAGGTTTATGCCTTTAAAATGGAACTTTCTCCACGATACATGGTCAGCGCCCCAAGGTATCAAATTTTGGGTCTTCTGCATCCTTCACAGTTGACATCCCAAGTATAATGACCCAGCCTGCTCCTGACCATCCTGACCTTTGACCATTGCCTTGTTGCTTGCTCTGACCCCTTCTAATATAAAGTCTGAAGACTTTCTGAAGTCTTGTCCTTGACTTCTGTATTTTGTTAATATTTTTACACACCTTCTATCAGCCTCTGGTCCCTTTGTGGTAGGTACCCAGCACCACCACCAGACTTGCTAATCCTACCATGAATATTGGCTCAAGTGACCTGTGACCTTGTTGGATTTGCTCCAATTCAACAGTAAAAGTTTAGGACAATAAAAGACAGTGCTATTTCAAACAGAAAGTACTAAATTTCCAGAACTTACTTGGTACCTGGTTTTAATATAAGCATATGTGTTTAGTTCATTAGATGTTTCACCTTCATTAAATGTCTCAGGAGCAATCAACTTTCACCGTTCTTTTTACAGGATTTATAAAAGATTGAAATTTGCCCCAAAGATTTATTTAATTCCAGTCCTCTGATACCTTCTCTGGAATCTTTTAGTAGAACAAAACAAAGCAACATTAATTAGTAACAAAAGTCTAAAAGGAAATCAAACTGCTCACACCGAGTCTGTAATGCAGCCCATGGGCATTTATAAAAATGGACTCTGGTATTTTGAATTATCCCTTCCTATAGCAACATGTAGTTTTTCAGTTTTTGATGGAGCTTTGTTTGTTCCTTTTCTCCTTCATGGTCTAGCTGTTTAGTGTTCAAAAGGATAATATGTTTCCCACAAAGCTGGCACCCCATCTTTCTGGGATGAATATAGCAATTAGGAAGGTTTGGGCTGCACATAGTAGAAAACCAACTCATCCTGGCTGTAACAGAAAAGAACCCATTAGTTCACATAAGGAGCCTGGAGTGGTTTTCAGATATTGGACAACAGTTGATGCAAATCAGTACTCCCTATGCAGGTGGGACTGCCTTTGCCCCTCTAACTTCCAGGAGCATTTCAGGACTGTGGTGGTGGGAGGGAGAACCCCTCAGAGGGCCATGCAGTTTCCCTGAGTTGAGGTGACAGAGTTGAAAATTCAGGAAGGCCAAAAACTAGAATTCACGGAGTTGAATACCTAATAGACTGGCTATGGAGAGAAAATACCCAGAGATCTGCACAAAGTCTCCCTCAAATCTTCAGAGAGTAATGACAAGTGTGTGTGGATGAGGAAACTACTAAGGCTATGGGAATGAACCACTGCAGATGAAATAATTGCCAGAGATCAAACAGGTCAGGAATACTACACATTGCTGGCCACAGAGTAGAACAACTTTGCAATATACAGAGTCTTGCAATATGCAAGATGCAGAGTCCTCATAAGAGTATTGGTACAGTAGTGGAGACAAATGAACAGCAGATCAGGCTGTCCAGGACCCACCTAAAAAGCTTGAAAAGCAATTTTTAAAGATAATATTGAAAAAGTAATAATAATGATGCATTGTAAGGCTTATAACCCACAAAGACATAAAAAGCGTGACTGCAAATAGTGCTAAGGTGAATGCTATTGAAGATGAAGCAGAGGTTGGCAAACATTTTCAATAAAGGGCCAGATAGTCAATATTTTAGTCTGCAGGTCTTGTGATTTGTCTTAATCACTTAAGTCTGCTGTTGTCATGCTAGCCACACCATATACAAATCAATGGATATAACTGGTGACTATTTTCCATTAGAACTTCATTTACAAAACAAAATGTGTTGAATTTTGTATGCAGAATGTATACATTCTAGAGCATCAAAACTGTTTCCAAAGTAATGTAATTGCATAACAAGGACCCCAGACATTTAAAGGAATTGAAAAATGACAATACCCAACAACATAAAATTCACAATGCTTGACATCCAATCAAAAATTATCAGGCATGAAAAGAATGAAGAACTCTGATTCAAAATAATGAGAAAAATCAATCAATAAAAACAGGCCTCCAGATGAAACAGATGATCACATCATTAGAAAAGTGAACATAGTTGTTAAAAAATAAATATATATCTCTGGTTTATAATTGTCTGCTTTTGCTTTGTTGTGTTTTGTACTATTATTATTATTTTTACACTGATGTTTTATTTGGTTCCCCCATATTTCTGTTAGAAGTGAAACCATCTGATATTTTTCATTTTCCTTCTGGCTTATTTCACTGAGTATGATTCCTTCTAGCTCCATCGACGTTGCTGTGGATGGCATGAGTTTATCTTTTTTGATTGCTGAATAATATTCCATTGTGTATATATGCCACATCTTGATCCAGTCATCTATTTTTGGGCATTTGGGTTGTTTCCAGGTTTTACCTATTGTAAATAGTGCTGCCATAAACATAGGTGTACAGGTGCTCTCTTGAATCACTGTTTTTGTGTCCTTTGGGGAAGTCCTTAGTAGTGGAATTGCTAGATCATATGGTAGCTCCATTTTTAGTAGACTGAAGAACCTTCAGACAGCTTTCCATAATGGTTAGACCAGTTTGCACTCCCACCAGCAATGTAGGAGAGTTCCTTCTTCACTACATCCTCACCAACATTTGTTGTTGCTTGTTTTTTTGATATGTGCCATTCTTACTGGTGTAAGGTGGTATCTCAGTGTGTTTTTGATTTTCATTTCCCTGATTATAAGGGATGTTGAACATTTTTTCATGTGCCTGTTGGCCATTTGCATTTCCTCTTTGGAGAAATGTCTTTTGAGTTCTTCTGCCCATTTCTTGACTGGATTGTTTATTTTGTTTTTGTTGAACCATGTGAGTTCTTTGTATATCATTGTGATCAGTGCCTTATCAATTGGATGGAGTGCAAAGATTTTTTCCTAATCAGTGGGGTGTCTCTCTGTTTTGGTTAGGGTTAGGGTTAGACAATTATAAACCAGAGACATACTGCAGGGGAGGAGGAGGGAGAGGGATCAGAGGGAGGGAGGGAGGAGCACAGGGGACTGTGGTGATGGTGCACAGGTGCATTGGGGAAGGAAATTCTATGGGGACTCAATCTGAGGGGGTGGGGGAAGCAAATATTATCTAAAAAATGTGAAAAATGATAAATGTTAAAAAAATCTAAAAAAACCCCATATTATCATCTATTCAAGAAAGTAGAAGTGAGCATGATACAGAGATATGAGGAAGATGCCAAGAAGACCCAGGGCAAAAACTTTACAGATGAAAAACATAGCATCTTTGATGAAAAATACACTGGATGGAATCCATAGCAGATTAAACTTCATGGAGGAAAAGATAGCGAAGTTGAAGACATGGCAGAAAAAAAAAAATAAAAACAATGGAGTATCACTGAGTTATGAGATGATATCACAAGACTGAATATTCATGCAATTGAGTCATAGGAGTAGGGCAGGGGAGTAGAAAAGTACTTGATGAAAAAATGTCCAGAACTTTGCCAAATTAGATGGAAATGATAAACCCATATGTCAAGAAATCAATGAACTGCAAAATTAAGAGATATAGGAAACTATATCAAAGCACATCATAATCAAATTGCTGAGTACCAATAAAGAGAAAATCTCAAGTGAAGTCAGAGAAAAAGGCATGATGCATATGGAGAAACAAAGATGAAAATGAAAGCAGACTGCTCTAAAATCTGAAAAAGATAGTGGAATGACGCCTTTAAATACATAAAGAAAATAACTGTTACCTTCCATTTTTATGTGTGGTAAAAATACATTTCAAAAACAAAGGTGAACAAAAGATTTTTTCAAACACACAACCAGCAGACAACTACCACATGAAATGATGAAATAAATCCTTGAAGCATAAAATAAAACCATGCCAGATGAAATTTTATTTTATATAAGGAATATATAAGTAACAGAAAAATATATTTCCTTTATTTAAAAAAATTCCTTAAAGGATTATGCTTAAAAAGAAAAGATAATGATATACTATGGAGTTTATAACACATGTACAAGTAAAATAACAAGAATAGCATTAAGATGGAGTGAGGGAGATGTCAGCACACTTTGTAAGTTTCTTATACTATCTGTGAAATTGTACAGGACTTGCTTGAAGGTAGATGGTAATGAATTGAAGTCTAAAGCTGTGGTTCTAGGGTTGCCTATCCTAGGGATATTTGTGGGGAGGGCTGCTCTTGGTATGTGGTGGGTAGAGGCCAGGGATACTGTTAAACATCCTACAATGCACAGGGGAGTCTCCTCCGACAATAATCATCTAAAATGCCAGTGGTGTCAAAGTTGAGAAACTCTATTCTAGGACAACCACTTATAGCAGAAAACAGAGACAGAACAAGGAAGCCAACTGTGATAAACTAGAATCATGCAAAATAATTAATATAAAAGAAGGCAAATAAGGAGGAAAAGGGATTAAAGACCAGATGGGGCAAATAAAAGCCCAAAAGATTTAAAGTCCAATCAATAATCACAATTAAAATGGTCTTAACATCTCAATTAAAGGCAGAGATGATCAGACTGGATTTTGAAAAAAACACACAAAGCCATACATTGCTTTACTGGGTGGGTGGTGGTGGGGGGAATGTTCTGAGAAATGTCTTGTTACTTGATTTCATGCCTGGGCTATACGGTCAGTTACTGGGTCTACTGCCACACATGTTGTCTGTTCTTGCCTAAAACACCATAAAGTGACATATTACTATATGATGTCCACAAAAAACCACCCACAAACAGAAAGACAAAGAAAGAGCAAAAGGCTTTAAAAAGGCAAAGCAAACTAAAATGAGCCAAAGGAAAACTGGAGTGGCTTTATTACTATCAGACAAAGGAGATTTCAGAACAACACATATTACCAGGATCAAAAAGTTAAAGGGATCAATACACCAAAAAGACATAATAAATATTTACACATCTAGCAGCAGAGTTTCAAAATATATGAAACCAAAGATGCTTCAAGGTTGTAAAAGAATGAATGATTCTTCCTTAAGATCAAAGACAAGGTAAGAATGTCTGCCTTTACTACTTCCATTTGGCATTATAATGGAAGTCCTAGCTAGAGCAATAAAGCAAGAAAAATAAATAAAAGACCTATAAATCGAAAAAGGAAGAAATAAAACTGACTTTATTCACAGGCGAAACAATCATCTGTGCAGACACTTGCAAGGAATTTATAAAAAGCTACCAGAACTAATAAATGTGTTCAGTTGATACATGCAACAACATGGAGAAATCTAAAACTTACTATATTTATTTAAAGTAGTCAGATAACAAAGAGAACATACTGTATGAATTTATTTCTATGAAACTCTAGAAAATGCAAACTAATGTAGAGCGAGTGACAGAAACCAGATCAGTGGTTCCCAGGGGATGGAGACGGAAGAAGGGATGACTCACTAGAGGCCATGAGGAAACCTGAGGCGGTGATAAACATTTATTTTCTTGATTGTGTTGAGTTTTAGGTAGATGCATTTGTCAAAGCTCATCATATCGAACATTTTAAATATGTGTAGTGTACAGTAGTAATTTCTCAATGAAGTCATAAAAATGTTAAAAGAAGAAAGAGAAGGGGAAGAAGAGGAGGCAAAGCTGCCAGCCACCTTGAGCCAGTGCAGGCAACACCATCTTCTCTGCTCCATTTGTAGCTTCAACCTATAACATGTCTTTATTATGAAAAAGGAGAAGGAGAGGAAGGTAAGAGGAAGAAGAGGAAGAGAAGAAGCATGAGGGAGAGAAAGATGAAGAATGAAAACAAGACAAGAAGAAGTGTTTCACGGTGACGTGACAAACAGCATCACAGAATATAAGATCACTGTAGCAAAACCCAGGATTGATTCTGCACGTGCAAGTCTACTGAACCATGGGGCAGGCTTGATGAAGCAAAGATTCAGGAAAGGGCAAGCAGACAACGCTGGCCAATGAGCCAGGAAGAGAAGTTTCCAGGAGATGCTTCCTGTCTTAAGAGGGAGCTATGGGATAATTTCCTCCTTGCAAATGTGAACAAGGACATTTATAGAACTGATCACGAGTAGTCACTCTACAATCAAATGGGAAAAATGGCTTTAGGAGACAGCCAATACTGAATGGCAGGATGCAGAGCATCCTTGATGATGCCGCCCGCTCTAGCTAGTGAGGTAACATACATGAGGACTGTCTGCATCTCTTGTGGTCTCTCGATGGGAGGAAACAGAGAGGCGTGGCTGCCTTAGGTCCTGCCCCCTCACTTCAGATGCTCACTAATTCAGATGTTGTGATGCCCCATTCAAGGCCAGGTAAAAGCAGACTCCTTTATCGTGAAGAAAGTCTACATTCCACCTGGCTTCATGATAAATGATTTGATTTCAAGAGGACAAATGGGAAAGCTGTTTCTCTGCTGCTATTTCTCATCAGTGCCCAGATAGTCATATTTTACAGGTCCAAAAACAGTGCCAACTTTTTTAGTTGCCATTGTCCTGGACAATGAAACAGATAAATTAAGTTTTAATAGTACACTTTTTTTTTTGCCATGGGTTTCCCTATAGTTATTTTTCAATGGAATGGAAAAAATGATTTTCCTTTTCCTAAAGAAGTCCTTGTTCTAGAAGGACTGCTCACCACAGTGGTCTACGGGGAAGGAGTTTACCCTAGGTTTCTGGGAAATATTTAACTTACTTGATGGAACTAACTCATTTGAAAATTCTTTAATGGTATCCATTTACATGATAATGTTCTAATTACAAAGATGTTTTATCTGTTCACTTAAAGAGGGGAAACTCTACTTAATTCAACTTAGAACCCTTTGTTAATATCTGGTAAGTGTCAGGAAGTAATAACACTCCCCAGAATGAATCTGGAGATCAGGAGCTGAGATTGCAGTGGGACACTTTCTTTACAACCTCAACACCCTCTCCCTGGATGACTCCTGAGATCTGCTGTGCCCATAGGTGCTGGGCTAAGGGATGTGGACAAGAGTCTGTGGACAACCTGGTGCTGTGCATCAGGTTGCTTGGGTGACCAGACTCTCCACCGTTGTGCTCACACACCCCTAGTGCCTTCACAGTTTGCCTGCACATGGCTTCTGGCCTACAGTGCTCAGCCCCAAGAGCAGTAGCTGCATTGGAGGGCTGTCCTCTGACTGCTGCAATCTGTACCCTCCATGTGGACAGTTGGGAGCATCCCTGAGCCAATGACTGACAGGTGCAGGGTGTGTCAACATCCAGCTCCCTGTGTGCTCATTGGGATAACTGACATGTACTCTAGACCATTATAACAAGACCTGGAATCTGACTCAGAGATCAGGACTAGGGTGAAATAGTACATTTCTGCTAGGTGATCAGTGATGCTGCTGGGATCAGGCTGGGAGTCCCAGATGTCTACACTGTTTCTAGAATGGTCCCATAGGACTGAGTTTAGTCATTTTGTTTGACTTGATCTCCCAGATCCCTATTCACTGCTAACTATTCTTGGCTACACTTCCGAATAAGTCACCTTCACATGTATCTTTGTCCCAGGGTCTGCTTCTGGGGAGCACACCCTAAGGCAACAGGTCACAAACACCTAGGCAGCTGGAGGGTGCTAGTGAGGACCCAGTGTGAATTTCCACTGGAATTCCCAAGCCCTCTGACTCTTGCTTTTGCTGTTTCATAAAACTGGAATTACTGCTTCCATTTTTCTGCATGTTTCTCATTTTTCAACATTCATATGTAATGTGATCTTCACCAGAGAGCTGATCTCCAGTCAGAATCACACCTGTTGCTTATGCCTTGGTTTTCTCATTCAAACCATGGGTGTGTTGCTCCTTGCCTTTACTGCACTGCCATGGCACTGTGATGAGCAAATGAGAGAGGTGAAATTCCTCACTCAGCTGAGAAGGGCCCTCTGAATGCCAGTTGAAATGATCATGACCTTTATATAGGAAAAAAATACAGCACCTACAAGCTAGCACAGGTAAAGTTCTTCTAAAAGAGTTGTTCTTTTTTTCGGGGCGGGGGGATGGAGGAGGAAGATCTATACATGAAATTGGATTTATTGCATTGGAAAGTAGGGAACTTTTTATTTTGTAAAAACCTAAACCTAAAAGTTTTGTGATTGGGGTACAAATTCATTACTTGGGAGTTCCTGCTGGTAATTTATAACACTGTAGTCCAATCCTATTATACCCTGCAAAATAGAGACCAAGGCCAAGGGGGCCAAGTCCTGGGGGAAGTATGTTGGGTGAAATCCTTTTGGAGTTCTTCAGTGTCAGCAGCTTGCCCACCACCCTGCCACCATGCCCGATGGCAAAGCCTGTTACAGTAGACTCAGTGGAAAACTTCGGGAAAAGACAAAAAGTTACTGTTTGTCTGTTCTCAGAGAATGATGACAGCACCCAGGCAGAAATATCTGGAGCTCAGCAGGATGTGTGAAGACTGGACTGAGAAAGAGAGGTAGGAGGTAGGAAGAAGAGTGTGGGAACAAGCTAAGTCGGGCTCCGGGCTTGACAAATTATTATTCAGCTGGCTTGCCTGAATTGTGACATATTATTTATTAAAAGGCAAAGAGAATTTTAAAAGTGGGATGTCAGTCCCAATTCCAACCTTCCTGAGCTGAGCAGCTGGCATCAAGCAGCTTCTGTGCAGCCTAAAGACCCAAAATGACAGCAGTGTTGGGGGAAGAAAAATTATGGAACCTGTTTAGGATCATACAGATGCAGGAGCAATTGATTCCATCACTCACTGTCTGCATGACCTTGGGACAATTCCTCTGTCCTTTCTAGACCTCAGTGTTCTTACTGTAAAACAGGGTAACCCGATATTGCAGGATCATCATGAGGATGCAGGGAACATGGATGGAAGAGTGTGATGCCAATCACTTCAGACATGACAGCTGTTATTATGGATGAAATCATCACGATGGTGGGGTCGGTCGCTAATAGGTTTGAGATTTTCTTTTTTCATCCAGGAGAGTAAATGACTATGGGTTGTCAACATTTTTACATTATGAAGTGAAACATATCCTCAGGGAGTTTGCAGGCTATTAGAGTCGACAGATTTATAACCCAATAGTTAAAAGATTATTTTGGGTCAGAGAATACACTTGATCATCTTCAGAAAGGACAACAGAGGATCAGAAAGTCAAGTGACTAGCCCAAGTTCATGCAGTTAGGAAGCAGGGTCATAGCTTTACCCAGCTGTCTGGGCTTCTGCTACCCCTCAAGGATGGTCACCCACACCTCCTCCCCTTCCTGGGGCACGGCGAGGGGACTCAGGCTGGCAGTCTGGAGGCCTAGAGAGACAATTGCTATGAATACTGACAAAATCTTAGACTTGGCATCTAAATACATATTATGATCCACGACAAGGAGCAATGTGTTGGAGAGGAGATGTTTGCCCTGGCATAATTTTGGGCATTGGTGGGATTGCCCTTGCTGGGACTCTCAACCGAACAATTTCAGCATCCCTGGGAGAGAAGGCATGGTCCAGGTGGTCACCTACCCACACACCTGTTCAGCCTCACTTTCCAGGGACGGGATGTCTGGATGCCTGTTCTCTGAAGATAAAGGGAGAGACCCCTGAAACTGTGGCCAATCCTCCCAGGTGTGGCTACTGGCACTGTGGCTTATCTGCTGGGTGAGTTTGTGCAGCCACTGAATTCTCCTAAGCCTCAGTTTCTTCCTTTGTAAAAATGTGCACTAATCCACATCCCACCTTACCTCTCAAACTGCAAAATACCCATGTGCCAGGCACCCTGCTGGGCACTTTACAAATATCAAAAGGATTCAGGAGGCAGTGCCCAGCACAGAGTGTGTGCCCCTGGGAAAGCTGTGAACAGGTCTTGCAGTGGATTTCATCTTTACTGCAATTCTTTCATCATTCCCATTTTTACAAATGGGGAAACTAGTACTTGGAGAAATTAAATAGTAGAATTGAGGTCGCACAGCTATTAAGAACTAGACCTTAGACACACATCCTGACTTTAAGACTGGACTTTTCCCACCAATCTGTGCTGCCTGTGGGTTACAAGTACATGCAATGATGATGATGATGATGATGATGGTGATGATAATGATTATCAATTATGGAAGAATGTCACTGTCCCCTGCAGCAAGACACTCCAGCCTCCTTGGTCCACCAAGAAGGTAAAGTATATGGGGCTACCTGTGACAAGTCCTGCAGCTATTGGCTGGGAACATCCTAAAAGCTCAAGCAGAAGTGTGGAGCCTGCTGAGAGGTACACATAGAATTGCAAATGGCCTCTCTTGGTGAAAGCAATTCGCTGTCAGAAGCAATAAGCTCCAAGTGAGAGGGCCTGGGTGCCCTGGGTCACGGCACCGTTCATCCCACTTACATCTGATTAGGAAATGCCATGCATGGGGCTTGGTGGCGGTGCCTGATGTCATGAACAACAAGTGACGAGAGTGCTCCTTTGGGCTGGAGATGTGAGGCAATGTGGAAGAGGCGAAGATTCTCTTCCAGCAGGTGGGAAGTGGTTGGATATAAATATTTTAAGACAACAAATATGATTCAGAAGGCTAATTGGAATGCACTGACACCACCCATGGCTCTCCGCGGCATGACACAGATGGGAGCAGGAATCTCCACCTCGGCATTAGAGCACAAGCAGCCAGCCGCAGGAGGAAGCTGTCCCCTGTGGAGACCCGCATCCAAGTCCTCACTAGAAAGCTGGTGGGTGGGGTGGGGAAAGGCAGGGTGGAGAAGGAGACCTGCTTTGGATAGGTAGTTGGGCTTTTTGTCTTGGGTCTGTCTACTTACTACTTACTACTTAGAGAAAGTCCATCTTTCTGAGCCTTGGTTTTCTCATCTGTAAAATGGGTGGAGAGTAAATGTGAGAGTGGCAGGGTTAGGCTAGATGATTTTCAATTTGCCTAGCTCTCTCCTTGCTCTAACATTGTGCAGGTCAAGGAATTTATATTCCCCACCTGGATTTTATGTTTTGTTGTTGAGAGATAGTATAGCTCAGAGGTTCAGCATCTGGACTCAAGTCAGACAGTCCAGGTTCAAACACCAGCTTGCCTCTGGGCCTGTGCTGGACCCCACGTGTTAGAGGGTGCTTCTCCAAGCCTCTAACTCTCTACTCCTCTTTGATCTTTGTCCTTCCCAATGGGGGCCTACTGGGTGCTCCCACCTCAAGCCACAGCTTCTCATTCTAGACCACACACTGGGATCCTACAACCATGAATTCTCTGCCGATTAACACCAAGTTGGCTTCCAGGACCCAGCAAGTTCTCCCCTGTGGGCCCCCTCCTCCCAGAGGTGGCTGCTTGCAGTGGAATGTCTGGCTCTTGAATGTCTGGGCTGGGGTGTCCATGTGCACACGCATGTGTGAGAGACCCTCATAGTTAAGAGTGCTGGGGATGGGAAGTGACAAATGACCTATGGGGCCAGGGACTGTTCTCCTGTTCTCCCCGGTTCTTATCTAGAACTCCAAGGAGAATGAGAATTCTGAATTCAAATTGGGTTTTCCAAATTGTATGCATCTACATTTGTCAAGGATGACAGAACATATTTTATTTAATAATTTATTGCTGGATTAATAACTTAAATGTTTAGATATGTGGCCTGGAGGCCTCCATTGGCACTCTTGCCCTGGGCCCCACAAATATTAGGAGAGAGCTTGAACCCTGGGAACATTGCTTAACCACTTGGTATTGTGTTTCCTCATGAGTAAACTAGACAGAATGTTAGCACTAACCTCATAGACCTGTTGTATGCACCAATGAGCTAACCCGGGGAAACCAGTCCTGTGCCTAGTGCATGGTGAACATCCAGTTAAATGTTAGCTGTTGGCCCTCGCTGGTGGTGCAGGGGGTTGAGTACAGTGCCGTGAAGCTGTCCGCAGCCTCTGCAGCATGGGTTCAATCCTGGCCGACTAGGGAGGTAACCCACATGGTGCGGCAGACCTCTTCTGTCTCGCCTGCTGCTTCCCTTAGCAGTGTTTTCAGTCCGTCTGCCTGTTCTGCTCCCAGCTCTGTCTCTGGTTGATTCCTTCACCCTCCTGTACCTCTGGCCTGTACCCCAGTTCTTGGATGCATAAATCAATAAATCTTTAAAAAAAATAAATGTTAGCTGTTGTTATTCCCCGGATCTGGGACTACATGCCAATGTCCTGCAGAGTGCTTGGTCCCCCACCCTCCATTTTCTTCCATCCCCCTTATGGCTTTCACTTCATCACTCCTGTCCTGCTGCTGGTCCATAGTAGCACAACCACAACTGTGCTGGCAGCTTGTTACCCCTCGTGGTCCAGCTTGTTTAGCCCCACTAGGCAGGAGGAAGCTCCTGAGTCCTCACCTGGAAGGTCTCCACCTCAGGGACAAAGCACCCATCATCTGCACGGCCACTGCCAGCAAACAAGACACATACACCAACTGTTCAGGGCAAAAGTGAAATGAGCAAATAAAAGCCTCTTTAAATATCATCACCCCAGCTAGGGAAAAATGCGTGGGGAGCTAAATGCATTATTCCTCTTCTAGAAAGCAAATAAATATGTTTGAATTCAGGTGCCAGGTCTTGGCTGTGTCATTAACTATCTTGCTTGGAGACCTGGTTCCTGATAACAAGCCAGTGGGAAGGATTGCTCTTTCAATTTAGCTTCACTATCATTAAAAAGCCTTCCCAAGTCCCTCTGATACGCTTATTTTATTTTTCCGGCATCATGCCAGTTAAAAGCAGGATAAATGATAAGTCTGTTAACGAATACCTCTGTTAATTTTATGGCAGAGAGAGCAGAGGAGGGAGCGGGTGGGACCATCCCCACACTATGGACTCATAACCATTTTGAGCATCAAACATTTATTAAGGGCCAATAATAAAAGTTCCCGTGATGGTGTAATGGCTCATTCTAAATGCTTCCTGCTAATAAAATGAGCATTGATTTGAAAGACAATATTCAAATTCTATCCACAGTATGTCAAGGAAAGGACAACTGTGGCTGAGGCGTGAGAACCACTTAGCCAATTTGTTTAATCATCAGATGCCCTGCAAATTGTGTGCTGTTGCCAGGTGGGGAAATGTTTGCTACGAAATGCTTCATTACGGAAGGCACCCACAGGCCTGGGTTCGAATCCTGGTTTGCCACATTTGCACCGAATGACTTTGGATTTGATATACACACTTTAAGCCTTTCCTGGGTACCCTAGAACATGGCAATATTCACACCTCTCTTGAGAGAGGTGTCTGGGGGGTAAAAAGGATGGTGTATAGTAAATGATGCAGCAGTTTTTTATCAATCCATTTGAAGAGGTCTTCTCCCTTCCCTGGGGTCTGAACGTGGCTCCTCTCTGGGTAAGCCACATCTCTAGCTTCTGGACAGTTACTGTACCGGGAACAAGATATAGTCACATTTTGCTTAATGATGGGGGTGCATTCAGGGAGTGCACTGTTAGGTGATTTCATCAATGGACGAATGTCATTGGGAGTAATCACACAACCTAGATGGTACAGACTATTGGGGCCGTGTCATATATGGTTCTGTTGTTGACTGAAGTGTTTTAAGCGAAGTATGATTATGACAGGCACAGAGATCTCCCTGGTAAAGAGGTACTTCACAAGTACGTGGACCACCATCACCACTCTGGATTCAAGTCACACGTCCCAGAGGATTCTGATTGTTACTAAAGTGAAGATACTGATGACATTCTCTTGAGTAGTCTTTCAGGGGTCCCACCCTATAGACCTCAAGTCAAGGCCCACTTCCCTGCATCGTATCTGAGGCCTGTCTCCTACCTCCCTGCTCCCCCTCCCCAACCTTACCATCCCCTGCTCCAGCCCCATGCTTTGTGCCCACTTCCTGCCTTTGCATGTGCTGTTCCTTCTTCCTTGTGCATTCTCCCACCATCTCTGCCTGGATAGCTCCTCTTGTCTTTAGGGAAGCTAAGGGGTCCTCCTTATTGAAGGCCTTGCCTGACAGCCCCGCTCCAGTCCAGGTTAACCTTCTTGCTAACCCAAGTCTCCCTCCATCTGCGGTGATCCTGCCGCCACTGACAATGCTCCTTTCTTCTCTGTTGGACCTGAAGGCATCTTATCTCTGTACGTCAAGCAGCCACCACAGTGCAGGCACAGTGGTAACAATCTGTAAGTTGTTTTTTTTTTTTTATTTAGAGGCATGTTTTATTTATTTATTTGTTTGTTTGGTTTGTTTATACATGCCCTGGGTACAGTCAGAAGCGCGGGAGGGTGAGAGAATTCACCAGAGCCAGAGCGGGGAGCAGAGCAGGCAGAAGGACCGAAGTGCACTGCTGAGGGGAGCAGCGGGCGGCAGGAGAGGTCTGCGCGCCATGTGGGACCCTCCTCTGGTGGCCGGGGAGCAGCCGGGGATCGAACTGGTGCTGCAGAGGCCGCTGGGCAGCTTCGCAACCCAGTGCTCAACCGCTGCACCACCAGGGAGGCCCAACAATCTGTAAGTTGTTTTGACTCACTTCTCAATCCCTAGGGAATCTTGTCTAGTCTCACCGATGTAAAAACTACCTACATGTAGAGGGCTTGCAAATAAATTTGATACAGTTCACTCCCTCAGCATCTACATGCACACACTCACCTGCCCACGAACATATTACTTTGATGTGCAAGCTTGTCCCAAACTGAATTCCTCATGGGGGATCCTTCCCTAACCGGTTCCTCCTCCAGGCCTCCCTTCTTAGCAAATACATTAGAAACTCTGTATTTCCATTGCTCAGACCAGAAGCTCTGGTGTTATCCCTGACTCCCTTATGCTACATATCTGCTCTGGCTGTTTTCTGTTGTCTTCACCTGCAAAGCAGATTCAGAATCTGACTCCTTACCATCCCATCACTGTGGGCTAAATCATTATCTTTATCACTTAGATTATTGCAATAGCTGCCTAAGGGATAACTCCTTGTTTGTGTCTACCGCTGCCTCTTCAGTTTATTCCCTGCTAAGTGGTCAGTGATGCTGTGAAATGATGTCACTCCTCTGCTCAAAACCCTTCAGCAGCTCTTCACGACATCAGAGTAAATGCCAAAGTCCTTACCATGATTACAAGACCCTACATGATCTAGCCTGTTATCCGCCCTGCTCATCTACAATGCTCTTTGGATATCCCAGGCAAGCTCCTACCTCAGGGCCTTTGCACTGGTTGTTACCTCTGCCTGACTTACTCTTCCCCTGATCCATATGGCAGCCTTCCTTACTTCATTCAGTTATTTCTCAAGAATCACCATCTCTAGTTACTTTATCTAAAATTTCACCTCCTAACATGCACTTCCTCCCCTTCTTAGCACTTATTATTCATTATACTATATACTTTATTTATCTTTTTTATTTCCTATCTCTTCGAAGTGGTGAGGGCATGGATTTTGGTCTGTTTTAATGACCATGTCCTTTGTGCCTACAGCTGTGTTTGACCCATATTAAATATTAGTTGCTTGAATGAATGAATCTATCAATGGATGAAAAGCTTCTTCAGGGGAGAAGCACAGACCAGCAGCCCTGAGGTGCCATGGAGCCAGGAGGAGGGGTGAGTAGTCTTGGGTCACTGAGCTCCTAAAAACAGGGATGGTTTTCTTTCTAGGGAATATTCTGAATAGGGCTTCAAAGCAAGAAGAGATTAAGTGTGTGAAGGAGGATACTGTGTGGGGTGCAGGTACCTCACCCACCCTGAGAGATGGTTTTCCATATGTGGGTGCCTAGGGTGTGTCCAGTAGGACAATGCCCCCTCTGGGGGACCACTAGGGGCTCCACAGGGTTCCAGTCCTACTGGCACAAAATGGAAAGTGAACTATGTACAAAGCCCCAATTTCCCCGCTCACTTAGACATTGAAAACATTAACTATGTGGGTTTCTCTGCAAAGAAATGTGACTTTAAGTTATGATTGCAGTTTCATTGTAATTACCTCCTATCTAAATTCCTCCTTCCTGTTTTATCTCGCTTAATCCTTTAGAGCTTGCTCCCTGGAGGCCTCCCCAGGAGAAGCAGCACTTTAAACATGAGTGAGGAAGAAAGCAAGGAGCAGCCCTTAAACCTAATGCGAAAGGGTGGCGCGCTGTGCTTACTGGGATGAGCTCAGAACCTGCGCAGACGCTCAATGAGACAACATGCTGGCTTCGATTGGCTTAAGAACTGGAAAAGACAGCTGTTAGGGAAATCAAAGGCCACGGGGCTTAGAGGAGCACTTTCCAACAGCTGGAGCAGCTTTGCACTGAAGCCATAGGATGGAGGACGAAGAAATCCTTAGGCGGAACTCAGGAACAGAAGGAACATTTGGACAGAATGTGCGATCCAGGGGTGTGGCACCCGGTCTCCATGGCTCCAGCATTACCTCCTTTTGCTGTCTTCCCTGTCTCCAGTATGGAGGCCCAGGCCCTCCTTCCTCTGGGCACCCACTGGCCCCTCCTCACACAGAGCTCCCTTAGCACATGTATCATGCTGCGTTACAGTCAATTCCATGTCTGTCTTCTGCTGTATCTGGAAGCAGCATGAATGCAGGGACCAAATCTAGCAGATATGATCTGTCCGTCCATCTTTCCGTCCATCTGTCCGTCCATCCATCCATCCATCCATCCATCCATCCATCCATCCATCCGTCTCTGTTTGTCACATTGTGCTAAACTTTAGGGTTATGAAAATCCATTGAAAGTGGCCCCTGCTGTCATATTGCTTCTAATCCATGCATAGAGATAGATAGATAGATAGATAGATAGATAGATAGATAGATAGATAGACAGACAGACAGATATTAGATAGAACCTTATGTACATTTCTTTACATGTGCCTTTGCGTGTGTCCGCATGCCTTTCCAATTCATATTTTTTGATGGTTCTGGGTAACAATCCCTCTGATCCACTCAGGCTCCAAGTCTCTCCTGGGTTTAGCCCACACATGTAGAGTATTAACTGCAGCTTCATGAGAATAAACCAGACCTCTTTACAATGATGTGGAGAAGTTTTCCTTCTTGGCACCACCCCCCCACCCCTGCAAAGCCCAATGTCATAGAAGAGAACTTGTATAAGACCTCCAAAACCTCTGCCCTCTCGGGGAATGCTGAGGTTGAACATATTCTCCCTGACGCTTTTTAATTCTACTCAGCTGGAGAGAACTGACTCATCTGATTGGGGGATGGAGGTGACCTTCGTGGGCCTCAAAGGGGTAGTAATGCACTTTGGAAGTGAGTGATGCACTCTGCCTTTGCTCTTTTTCTGGGGCCTTCCCTGGCCTGGAGTTTCATTCCTTGGCTTTCTCATGATGGCTGAGCACCCCAGGGTGGGATCCAATGGGATCCAGGCTTAGAGTGGCTTGTCACTCTCTCTGGGTGTGTGGGGCAAGCCAGTGTCTGACTGTGTGGGGTCCTCATGGTCTGCTCAACTGCAGGTTCTGAGGACCAAGTTAAGGCTGAGGGTTACTAGACCCTTAGTTCAGTTGTGTTCTCCAATCTGGCTTGTGTCAGAAAGCCCTATATTTTGGGAGGCACAAAGATGACCTTGAATAAAGTTAATATTTCCTGGACATTTGGCTTAGAGTCCTTGGGTCTGTTTTCTATCAGTGAACTGCGGGCAGTAGGAGGAAGCCTAGGTCCCCTGACTTCTGAGAGCTGGGCTTTGACAGGGACCTAGTACTCAGTCATGTTCTCCTAGGTCTGGGTGTTATCTAGTCTTTCATCTGGAAATATCAAAACCTCCCAGAAGGGCTGTCACTTTTCTGGTCAGTCCCTACCTATACCTCCCTTGTTCACCTCAGGACACTTTGTTCTTGTTATTTGAAGATTCAGCCCTTGTCTAGCCACCAAGTGAAAGAGAGAAGCCCCTTCTGCAACATGGGCTGGATGGGAGGATCAGCTGCTGCCCTCTGGAGTCAGGCAGGAAGATAGTTTGTCATGCACATTTGTTGTATCTGCTGCCTGACATCCATCCTCCTGTAACTAGTCCCCAATTTCCCTCTTGGGTAGTTACCTCCCTCACCCAGCCCATGTGCTTCAGTTGAAGTAGACACTATCCAGCCTCCAAGGGTGGCATCCGTGGCCAAAGCAGATGCTATCCAGAATCCAAGGGTGGCATCATGGCCAAAGCCAAGCCAGTAAGTACATTGCATCCTCTAGCACTGTTGGCTGAGAGATGAGCACATACTCCAAGTCAGGCCAGTTACTTATGCATGTGCCATGCATACACATCACACACACACACACACACACACACACACACACTATTAGAGAAGAGGGTCTTCGTTTGCATTGGACATGAAGTTGGAAGGATGTGGAATTGAGAACTTTCAGGGGCCGTCAAAAAGAGACAGTTTGACACGAGAATGAAGCCAACCAGAGGAAGCAAAGCCAGACTTCAGAGAGACACACCTTATCCAGGTGACAGCATGTGACCACCTGACTGAGCCACGCGTGAAGGCTGAAGAGTGCACCCAAAAGAACCGTCACTGACAAGAACCCAATAAGGTCCAGAAGTTTACTGAGCTACATTTGAATGGGGTTTTCTCACTTGCAACCAAAGGTGTCCTTATTGATTCAGAGCTTTCTGTCTCCGCTGATGACTGTTCAGTGGTCTCTCCCTATCTCTGTGGTCTGCTGTTTCCTCTCCCCACCTTTATCACCACCCCAAACCCCTGCTGGAAATAGACCGGTTTATAGACTGATGGCTTGAATTCATGTTTGGGTCTGCTCACTCCCCACTCAAAGTCTGGGTCCCAGTTTCCACTGCCTCATCTGATATTTTTTTTTTTTTATAAATTTTATTGTTATATTCCCCATACAATTGCAGCCCCCCATTCTGACCCCAATCCCTCCCCTCCCGCCCCCGCCCCCCTAAAAGTGTCTCTGGTTCATAGTTTTTTGTTGATTTTGATTTTCACTTTCTTATAGTTATTCATTTTCCTGGTCCCTTATTTAAGTTTTCTAGATTCCTGCTATGAGTGAGACCATCCGGTATTTTTCTTTTTCTTTTTGGCTTATTTCGCTGAGCATGATCCCTTCCAGCGCCATCCATGTTGCAGCAAATTGCATGTGTTTATCTTTTTTGAATGCTGAGTAATATTCCATGGTATATATGTACCACATCTTCTTGATCCAGTCATCTATTTTTGGGCATTTGGGTTGTTTCCAAAGCTTAGCTATTGTAAACAGTGCTGCTATAAACATAAGGGTGCAGGTGTTCTTTGGAATTGATGTTTCTGTGTCCTTTGGGTAAATACCTAGGAGTGGAATTGCTGGGTCATATGGAAGCTCTATGTTTAGTAGGTCCAGAAATCTCCACACAGCTTTCCACAGTGGTTGGACCAGTTTGCACTCCCACCAACAGTGCAGAAGAGTTCCTTTTTCTCCACACCCTCGCCAACATTTGTTGTTGCTAGTTTTTTTAATATGTGCCGCCTCATCTGATATTGATGACAGCACAAGCTACAAGCTCCTGCCTCATGCCCCTAAGAGACATTGTCAGCCTGGATCAGCAATCTCCAAATATGTTCTAGGGAACACTGTTCCCATCAAATGCATTTTAACAAAATATTTGCAGTTTTAAAAAAATTGACGAAGCCTTGTGTATTACATCCCTCTCTTGGAGATTCACAAATCCATTTGCTTATTGAAGGTTCTGAGAAGTGGCCTCCCTGGTAGCCTAGGGGTTAAGTCTCATGCTATCACCATTGCAGCATGAGTTCGTCCCCTTGCCAGGGAGCTAACCCACCTATGGGTCAGCAGACCTCGCCTATCTCCCCCGTTGCTCCCCTCAGCAGTGTATTTCAGTAGATCTGCCTGTTCTGCTCCCCACTCTGTCTGTGGTGAATCCTCTCACCCCCTGCATGTCTGGCCTACAACCCAGTTCTTCTATGCAAAAATAAGTGAATCTTTAAAAATAAAGGTTCTGATAAGTACTTCAGTAAAGAGATGTGACACGTCATATTTATCGTTTTGAAGCTTATTTGATTACTGAACACACATGTTTTTGGTGGTAGGTATAAAACCTGTAACAACCTGAACATTTTTGGGAAACCTAGGTTGAAATTGGCACAGACCCCTTGGATCTGGCAATTTGTACAACTGGCCTCTTCCTGGAGGGGTCTGTCCCTTCAGTCTGGGCCCTGAC
The DNA here is from genome assembly GCF_964194135.1 of Talpa europaea. Classification (NCBI taxonomy): domain Eukaryota; kingdom Metazoa; phylum Chordata; class Mammalia; order Eulipotyphla; family Talpidae; genus Talpa; species Talpa europaea. The sequence continues at coordinate 80,635,766 of NC_140074.1, read as the reverse complement.
CCTCCCATCTTGGCTTGGTGATATGGACACCTTGTCTTCCCGCCAGTGCTCCCAGTGCGCAAGAGGGCTGGGGCCACACGGGCTGTGCTGTTTCTTGGCATAGCATTCCCAAGGTAGTGATGGCAGGAGACAATTTGATTGTGCTGACAACATTCATTCTTTTCTGGGCTTTGTGGACTCCCTGAAACCCCATTCTAAGACCACGGTTCAGATTTGGCAACAAGAGTGTCTGCAGTTACATGTAAACAGGGAGCTCAACACTAAACTGTGATTGATGTTTCAAATCAAACGCTCTCAGGGTCAGGATGGTAGATGAGTTTCCAGGAATCAGGGCTTATAATGAAACCCACCAGAGTCATAAAAATGTAGGATGGTCACAAGAGACCTGCTGGAGACTCCAACCTAGATGACAGGAAGAGAGTTCAATTTTAATAATTTTTGCTCTCAAAACAGCAGCAGCAGCATCAAGCTTCCCAGGAAACAGAAATGCTTGCTTGGTATTGCCTCGTAAATCCTCAGCCCTGAGGAGGTTGAAGGAGCCAGCAGTCCCAGCGTGATTAATTCTCGCGTAGTGGGGAAGAAGGGGAAAGGGGAAACACAACTGTTGAATACCTACTATGTGCTAACCTAGCTGCTCGCCATTCAAAATTCTTTTTAATCTTCATAAAATCCAACACGGCAAACAACACTCCTCATTTGCTGGGGAGGAAACTAAGATTCAGAAGGGTGAAGACTTTGGCCTAATGTTTTGGGGTTTGCTCCTGGGCCTGGCAGCCACCCCAGATGATCCCAGAATGGGGTTCCCACTGGTGGATTACGGTATGAGACATCTCAGACTTGTTGCTTTTGTCGCTTATCTCTCCTCGGGTGGGATCGCTTTCCCCATTCCCCCCTCTGACAACCTCTCAGTTGTGTGCCCAATCAAGGAGAATATTTTTCTATGGATTCAGGTCACTTTGAGGGGGTTGGGGGTGAGGGATAGAAGCTGAGGGGGTACAAATAGACTGGATGCGTGGAGAAATCCCAAGGTTATCCAGATACCTTGAACTTGAGCTAGTTTCAGATTAACCTTGGAAAAGTTATTAAAAATCAGTACTGCCAGAGAGGCAGCAGCTGGTTTGCTCCCAAAATATCAACTTTTTCTGTTGTCATTGCGTCATATCTCCCACATGGTCATTCCAAGTTGTGGTAGTGAAGAACTCATTGAATTGGAAGCTAAGAGATCAGGGATCCTAGATGCACCCCTTCTTGGCAGCGTGCCTCCCTCATCCTCCCTGAGCCTCAATTTCCTCACCTGTAAGCAGGGTTAAATAATTCCTCCCTGCTCACTTCATAGTGATAAGAGATGTGACATTGGATTCAAATTAACCAGGATTTATTGAGCACTAACATGTGCCAGACACTCTACCTGGTCTGAGGAGAGGCTTACAAAGGTGGATCAGGTAGGATCCCTGTCCTCAAGTTTCATTTAGCACAAAGACAGTAGAAGGAGGTGGTGAGCAGTGGCTGACATTTCAATAGTGTTCTAGTGCATTCTCATTCATTGCTTCATTTAAAGCATATAATGGCTGTCTGAGGTAGGCAGAGCAAATATTCTTATTCTCATTTGACAGATGGAGACAACTAAGGTTGCAGAAAGTAAAGTAACTTGCTGAGCGGTGATAATAACATAGAAAGGCTGTGCCCACAATTCATTTGCATAGGGTTTTCATATGTGGCATGTCATCAAGTCTTCAAAACAACCCTGAGTGGTAGAACTTATTAGCATTAGGTCTATACTGTAGATGAGAAAAGAGGCAGAGCCAGCCTGGCAGCAATGAGAGAGGAGGAACCAGAACATCATCTATGTGTCCTCAGCACTGAGCACGGCATCTGGCAATAAAAGCAAACTCCCACACTCAGCAGCAGAAAAACTAATAACCCAATTAAAAATGGACTAAGGACTTAAAAAGACATTTCTCTAAAGACAGACAAATGGCAACCACGCATATTGCCTAACATCGCTCATCACCGGGAAAATGCAAATCAAAACGGTAAGGTGTCACTTCACACCTATCAGGATGGCTATTGTCAAAAAAAATAAAAGACAACAAGTCTTGGTGAGGATGTGGAGAAACTGGAAACCTTGCCTCCTGCTGGTAGGACTCTAAAATGGTGCAGCTGCCATGGAAAATGGCATGGAGGTTCCCCAATGCATTAAAAATAGAGCTGCCATGTGATCCAGCAATTCTTCTGGACATTTACCTGAAAGAATCAAGATCAGGACCTTAAAGAGATAGTAACACTCCTATATTTACTGGAACCTTACAACAGCCAAGATGTGGAAACAACTGAAAGGACTAAAAGATGGGTGGATGGATAAAGGCAATGTAACATACATTGTGCAAAAATGAAAAATGATGTAAAAAATATATAAAATAAAATATAAAAAAATAGAGGCAATGTAAAATGTACTGTGTGCGCACACACACACATACACATATATATAAATAACCTCAGACTATATATCTATACACATACATATATATTTATACACACATATGATATGCGTACATGTCCGCATATATATATATATATATATATATATACACATATACAATGAAATACCACATTTAATTAGAATACTGCCATATGCAATAATATGAATGAATCTTGAGACCATGATGCTAAGTGAAATAACCCAGTCACAGACAGACAACTATTGTAATTGTTAAATACATACTTTCCAGTGGTTGGGGGGAGTGGGAATTAGAGGGTTACTGATCAGTGGGGATAAAGTTTCACTTAAGCAAGATGCATGGGTTCTAGAGGTCTGCTTTCAAACATTGTGCCCGTAGTTGATGATACTTCATTGAACACTTAAAAACCATTAAGAGAGTAGATCTCACACTAAGTGTGCTTGCCACAATAAAGTACAAAGTTTAAAAATTAATAAAGTTGGATGCTCTAAGACAAGGTAGCTTGTGGCAGATGCTTTGGTGCCCTCCCCATATTCCCTTGGACTTAATTTTAGCTCAGGATGGTCCAATTTCCAACTACGACCACCTACATTTTTTTTTTTTTGCCTGAGGTCTTCTCTGGCAGTAAAGGTCCTCTTCGCCCATGCATGGGGCAGATCAGGGGTTCAGGAAAGTCAGTGCTCCCTGGGGCTGCCCTCCACCGCACTGTTAGGGGGTTCATACATCCCCCTAACATGGGATAACTGAGGGTGTGTTCCTCTTGGGTCTCAGAGTTCCTTGGGATTAGGTCCATTTGCCCTTGGTGCTAATTTGCTTACTGATGCCCTGGTTTTGGTTACTTTTCCCTCCTACCTCACTTCCTGTTTCCCAAGGTGTGTATCTTAAGATCATCTCCCAAATAAAGTACCTGCCCTTTTAGCAGGGTCTGCTTCTAGGGGAACCAGACTATGACTGGGTTTATTAACGATGTATGGAAAAAGGAAGCACATGATGAGAGAAATGAGAGGATGTGCTCTGTTCTTGATCCCTGGCTTGGAAGGTCAAGGGAAGGGAGCAGTGATCAGTGGGCACTGATGTGTTTGTTTCATGGGGCCTGAGGTGGGCTGGGAAAGAAGCTGCAGCTTGTCGGTATTGGTGTGAGGAAGCAGAGAAACAAGCTAAAAGTCTTGTACTCAGAGGTTGTTAAAATAACTCCAAGCTGAGTAACCAATATGAGAAGACTGGGCTCCCCTGCTTAGGTCCCCTCTCTCAACTACCCCATTCTCTTTGAGTGACACCTAAACTTCTTATTCAGGCTTTGCCATCCTCTCCGTCTCATTCCAGACCCCTTGGCTCTTGTCAGGGCTCCAGACTTATATCTTCTATTGCTAGAACACATGGAGCTGACCCAGTCCTTGGGGCACTTCATTCCTTTTTTTTTTTTTAAAGATTTATTTTATTTATTTATGCATACAAGAGCTGGGATATAGGCCAGAGGTGCAGGGGCGTGATAGAATTCACCAGAGACAGAGTAGGGGAGCAGAACAGGTGGGTCTACTGAAATACACTGCTGAGGGGAGCAGTGGGTGAGACCGGAGAGGTCTCTTGTGCCATGTGGGGTAGCTCCCTGGCCTGGGATAGAACTCCTAGCTTGACAGTGCTGAGACTTAACCCCTTGCACCACAAGGGAGGCCCCAGGGCACTTCATTCTTTTTTAAAAAATTAATTTATTTATATATATTTTACATCTTTCTTCTTTTTTTTTTTTTACAATGTTTACTTTCTTTTTTTTAAGATTTAGTTATTTATACAAGCACTGGGTACAGTCAGAAACGTGGGAGAGCGTGAGAATTCACCAGAGTCAGAGAGGAGCAGAGCAGGCAGACTGATGAAATACACTGCTGAGGGGAGCAGCGGGCAGCAGGAGAGGTCTGCGTGCCATGTGGGACCCTCGCCCTGTAGCCAGGGATCGAACTGGTGCTGCAGAGGCTGCGGGCAGCTGCACAACCCAGCGCTCAACCGCTGCGCCACCAGGGGAGGCCCAATGTTTGCTTTCTTTTCTCAGGTGTAGTCCCCATAGAATTTCCACCATCAGTTCACCCGTGCACCATCACCATTGTCCCTTGTGCTCTTCCCTCCCTTGTTTTGATCCCTTTCCCTCCCTGTCCCCTGCAGAATGCCTCTGATTTATATTTGCCCATTTTTTTGCCCAGAATACTTCCCCCAGAGCTTTACCTGGCTCATTTTTCCTTTTCCTTTGTATTTCAAATTAAAAGTAACCTGAGAAAGAAACCTGGTTTGAGTTAAGAGTAACCAAATTTGCCATTCCCTATCACATCATGTTATTTTATTTCATCATCAAATTTGTGTCTGTGGAATACTTTATTATTTTTATTAATTATTAAATTTGTTCTGTTGAAATGCAGGTTTTATGAGAGACCTTACTAGTTTTGTTCACTTCAGCACCATTTCAGCACCAGGTGCAACTTCAGTACCTGGAATAAGGCCTAGAGCATAGTTGGTGCTCAATAAATCTTTGTTCAACAAATAAAGTATGAACAACAAGTCAACAGGAGGACAGCATAGGAAGTGATCTGGAAAAATTTTGGAGTGTAAGAGACAGTGCCTTTGTCTGACTTTAGATGACCTGTTGAATATTTATTTGAATGAGCTGGTTGTCCTCAAAGGGACATGTAAGTTGGGGAGGGGGCAGGTGAATGGCCCAGGATCACTCAGGTAGGGTGAGAGAGTCAGAACTAGAACCTGCTGCCCTGGCCACAAAGTCCAGGCTTTTGACCATGCTGGCTTTTGACCAGCCTGCCCACTAGGACCATCTGCGCAGCATCCTCTAAGGACCACAGCACATGCCTCAACAAGACATGACCATGTTACCCGGTCTTCTACCACATCACATGAATAGAGCATATTATTCTTGTTGCTGTGATATTTAGAACTTTATTTAGAAATTGTCCCAGTTTTATCTTTTGCTGGCTTATGAGCAAATATATAGGTCAACCAAACACACAATTTGCCCTTGAAAAACACAATTTGCCCATGTCACATAAAAAGGAATATTCTTGCCTCCCCTGTCCCCAAGCCTCCAGACCATAGTTTTTCCACCTTAGCACTATTGACACTTTGAGATGAGGAAGTCTTTGTGCTGGGGGCTTTCCTATGCAGTTCAGATCCTTTGCAGCATTCCTGGCCTGACCCATCAGATGACAGGCACCCTCCCCCACCAGTCTCAACAGTAAAACTTGTTTCTGGATATAGGGTAAGTGAAAAAGATATCAGGCTTTTCTGCCCTCCCGCCATTAGGATTGGTGATGGATCCTTGTGGTCCTGAATGCATGCCTGATGGCGGGCACCTGGAGCAGGGTGTGGGCACGCGTAAGTGGGTACACCTGCGCTGAGACTGGGCTTAGAAGGGCTGCATCACGGGGACGCCGGAAGAACCACGAGCAGAGCAAAAGAGATGCAGAGACCATCAGAGAATGCCAGAGAGCCCAGAAGGAGTGAAGACTTGCTGGGGGCTGGGAGGACTGCCAGCCTCCTAGCCCCCCCGGCACCCCTTGCCAGCTGTGTACCTGGTAAATCTCAATAAAAGCCTGAAAAGCCACTGAGGGCTCCAGGACTCCTTCCTTCACCCTTCTACTCGAATCATAGAAAACCTGCTCTGTGCCCGTTCCTGCCATTACACTGGACATTGCCAATTGTACTCCAGGGGACAAAATTGCCACCATTTAAGAACTAATGCCCTGCGCTGTGGCAAGGCAGGTTTTATGTCTATTTTGCTTATGACAGTATCCCCAGTGCCTAGCCAAGTTAAGTTCCCCATAAATATTTGGTAGGAGACAGGATGAATAAATGATGAAGTGAATGAATGTATGCATGAATCCAGGCATCGTCCTGGATCATGTGATCTTCACAGCTCCTCATCGCTGCCCTCCCCCACCTTCTTTGCAGCACGTTGTCTACCCTCACTGACCAGTCAGAACCCAACTCCAGTAGCATTATGCGTCTGGCTTCCCATCAACTACCTCTAAATAGACAGCAATTCCTGGCTTGGTCTATCTCAGCCTTGTGCACATTATCCAGAAACCTCTAATCTGTAATCCTCCAGTAAAACAGGGAAGAAAGACAGGACAGGGGAGACAGGGGAAGGTATGCAGCAAGAGGCCCCTCCCCGTGGGTGGCCATTCACCCATTGGGTCAACACAAGATGCTGCGGCAGAGGAAGTTACTGAGCTGCCACTTTCCCTGCATCCCCCATATTTCTCCATCTCAGAGACATGGGTGGAGCGAGCATCCATCAGGGAACATTACACTGTATAATGAGGCAACCGCACTCAGATCCCAAATAAGAAAATGGGAGGTTTCGATTAGACTTGAAGCTCTCAAGTTCACTCAGCCTCTGCTAATGAAAATATGAGCAGCATCTGAGGCTGAGTCTGCTCCCTCACGTGGTCCAGTAAATATCTTAATATCTCCAGATTTCCTTTTGCCTTCTAAGTTGTGTGCATCACTTCTGACATTTACGAGTTATCTATGATGCCTGCAAGATTAAGCCACCAGGAAACTCTCCATCTGCACTTTATTTCCACACACCCCCCCCCAACCCCGCTGAGCTCGAGTCTCTTAGACTGTTAAAGCTCATCCCATATGGGTGAGATTTGAGGCCAGCTGCAGACCTTTTAGGGAGCAATTCCTTCCTCATCTCTATTTGCATTGCACATGTCGGGAGATTTCATTTCATTTCAACAAGTCCTGGCTGAGGGAGAATCTTCAAGTACCAGGAAATGTGGCGGGAGATAATGAGGAAAGAGATGTGTCCCTCTCCTCCAAGGAAAGTCTAGAGAGCAATAAAGCACCTACTGTGTGCTCCATACACACCCTCCTAGTAACTCCTGAAAAGAAAATGGGGCTGGGATTGGTACCCTTGTTCCACAGTTGAGAAACTCAAGTTCTTTAAGTCACAGAGCTACTTAAGGGGACTCGGCTGAGGCCAGTGTCTTTCCAAGACTGGGAAGGCAGGCATTTAATGATTTAGTTGCATAGGCAGGAAAGACAAGCCAAAGAACGGTATAAGCAACATCCTAAGGAGAAACAGAGAGAGGAGGGACTTCCTGAGGGACTTCCTGAGTCTAGACCTGAAGAGCAAATAAGTCTAGACCTGAAGAGCAAATAAGATTCTTATTGGTGGGAATTGGGAAGTTCCAGGGCAGGATAGAGTGTGCACAGCACTGCACAGCAGGGCACGGCTCTTCAGTAGAGCAATGGGTGGTAAAGAGTGGCTAGGAGAGGGATGGGGCACAGGTGTGTGGCCGTGCTGGCATCAGTCTGCAGAAGCTTGCAAGTGCTGACTGCTCATTCTGCCAACCCCATGCTCAGCAGTGTCAGGTTGGTGACTTGAAATCAACCCTTGGGGGCACATTTACACCATAGAAATGGCAATCAGGACTTCTTCCCCTCACCCCAGAAAGCCACTTGTTAAACATTTACTAGCACACGCTGAGTTCTGGGAGATGTCACCTCCCAAGGTGACTCCATGGACCCAAGTCTCAAAAAAACAGCAGGTTGGTGAAGCTGTGGGTGAGGATGAGGGCTCTAGACAGGTAATGCTAGTGGCTGGAAATTCAGTTCTGTGGTTCAGAAAACCAGCGGGGCAACCCCTCTTCACCTCCCTTCCCTTTTTCTCCTGCAAAGTGGAAATGCCACATCTAAAGAGAAGTAAACATCCCTTTAAAAAAAAAATGAGGGGCCTCCCGGTGGTGCAGCAGGTTGAGCGCCTCGCTGTGAAGCTGTCGGCAGCCTCTGCAGTGTGGGTTCGATTCCCAGCCGACCAGGGAGCTGACCCACATGACGTGGCAGACCTCTCCTGACTCCCCCCCTGCTTCCATTAGCAGTGTATTTCACTCAATTTGCCTGTTCTGCTCCCCGCTCTGTCTCTAGTGAATTCTCTCACCCTTCCATACCTCTGGCCTACACCCAGTTCTTGTATAAATAAATAAAAAAAAAATCTGAAAAAAAAAAATGAGAGGGAAATCTGTCCTGCTGGAGTTTCTCAGCAGGGAAGCAGGCAGAACACACAACAACTTCCATTTATTACTGACATTACATTATTCAGAATTCTCTTACCATAGATCAGTGCTTTGCCTCTTACATTACTTGCTAATCCAAATGGATCTGGTGTAAACTTAATTTTGAGGATAATGGAGGCCCAATCTGTTTGCACAATCGGCAGGCTTTTGCATCCTTATAACATTTGCTGACTCCTTAAAATCAGCGAGGCTGCACCAAGCCAACAGACCCTCTTTCTGAGGGTGAGGAAGCATGCGCTAGGATCCTTCAGTGCTCCTGGTGGTCTGAATCAAGTGCCCACAGTATACCAGCCACAGTGCTGGGTGCTCAAAGCAAATCATGCTGGGTCCTCACTACAGATCTGAAAAGGAGGAAATATGACTTCCATTTTATAGAAGAGGAAACAGAGATGTTTAAGGAAGGCTGAAAAATATCCAAGGTCATGGAGAAGAGCCAGAGCTAGGATGGGAACCCATGTTTGTCTCTACAGCTCATATTCTTATCTACATCTTGTTACTACCTATACTATGCTGAATGATGTCCCCCAAGATATCAACATCTTAACCCCTGGAACATGTGACTATTACTTTATATGGTAAAAAGAACTTGGCAGATGTGATTAAGTTTAGGTTCTTGAGATGGTAAGATTATCCTGGTTTATCTATGTGGGCTCAATGTATCCAAAGATGCTTAGAAAAGGAAGGCAGAGGGAGCTTTCACTCTAGAGTAAGAGAAACCAATGTGATGATACAGGCAGAGAACGGAGCCATGTGGCCACAAGCTAAGGAATGTCAGCAGCTACCAGAGCTGGAAAAGGCAAGGAATTCTTCCCGGGGGCCTATAGAGGGAACGCATCCTGCTGAAGCCTTGACTTTATCCCTGAAGGACTCATTTTAGATGTTTAACCTCCAGAACTATAAAAGAATACATTTCTGTGATTTTAAGCTACTGTTGGTGGTTGTTATAGCAACAACAGGAAATACATACTTCCAAAGCAGGAGGAAGACAACCTATGGAGATGTCAGCACAAGGAAGGAAGGAAGGAAGGGGATGAGGGTGGATCTCCAGGTGTGCTTGGCTCTCTCTGAGCATAGGAGTTTCAGTAGGAGGAGGGTCCCACTCCCTTTCCTTGCCACCACCTTACTCCTCTTAGCCACACTGATTTCTTTGTGAAACAATGCAATTTGTAGTTAAGATAAGCATTCCTTGACCCTTCCTAGAGAAGGCAAGAGGAGCTGAGTGACAGAGGGCAGCACAGAGGGCTCACGCACTCAGGTTCTGTCTTGGCTCTGCTACTCACTTGCCATGTAATCTTGGGCAAAGTACTTTATTCTCTGTACTTCTGAAGATGCTATGTCTTCTCAGATCCAGCTTGTTCTGTGCTAAGCAAACTAACATCATAAAGCTCAGTTTGGGCAGCATGTTGAACCCACGAAAGGAACATTCAAAACGTACTCCATGCAGACAATTCTCATTCATCTTTTATGCAAACAGGTTCCTGAAGCTCCTCGTGGAGGCATCTCAAAGCCACAGGCTGGGGAACCATCCTTCAGGGAGAAGCTACAATGAATATTAATTCGGGAGATTTCTCTGGCTGCCTTGGCCACAGCGTGGGCACAGATTGGTCATATGAACTGAAGATGTGGGGAAAACCTGCTTGGAAAGCCCAGAAGTAATTCTTGGAAATCTGCAAATGTGAAGTGTCTGAAATTGAGCTGGCAGGAACAGGAGGAGGTGGCAATTTGAGGTATGAGAAGGGGAAGAGGTGTTGAGAGTCAGTGTGGTGGAGTTTTAGGGGGTTGTTCCATTAGCCATTAGAAGCTGGGCTGGCCATAATGGTGAGATTAGACCTGGAAAGTTCAGTGGTATATGGCCTGGCTTAACTGAAAACTATGACCTAGGTTTTTAAAGGCCTAGGCTGTAGGCCTTTGAACTTAAACTTTCAACTTCAGCTTCCTGAACTGGCCAAGTGGGTGAGAGCTCTTTGGAGCTGGAGAGTCCTCCTTTCACCCCTGGTGGGCTGGGTATCCTAGCTGCCAATCTCTCCGAGCCTTTGTATACTCAACTGGAAAATGGGGTTCATCATTAGAGCATTAATGGCAAGTTCGATGAAGTGGTACACACATAAGTGGTACAGGCATGGAATGCCCATTCCCTCCTGTGCCCAAAGCCCAAAGCCCAGGATCCTTAAAATTTAAGGTGTGCCTGAATTACTTGGAGGTCCTGTCAAAAAGCAGATCCAGGTTCAGTAGGTCTGGGGTGGGGTCTGATATTCTGCATTTTTATCAAGTGATGCTGCTCACCTCCAAGGAGCCGGACCACAGGATCACCCAGAGGCCATGACAAAAACCTCAGGGCTCAAAAAGAAAAAGGGAAACGAAAATTGTGGGTCTGCTGTGAGCCAGAGGCTGTTTAGGTGGGGGAAGGTTGCTACCTCTTTAATCCTCACATCAAATTTTCAAGGCAGGGATTAGAATCCTAATTTCATAGTTGAAGAAAACAGAAGCTTAGGGAACTACAGACATGCACCTGGAGTCACACATCTGGAAAAGGAGGCAGGGATTGAGTTCCTGTGTCTCACTCATTCATTTTCTCTTCTTTTCTCTCATGTGTTTCCCTAAAAATGAAGATAAAGCTCTTTGCAATTCACAAGTGAGGAAATACATCTACTAAGTAAGCATATGGAAAATGCTTGTTCTCATTCTTCATCCATACACTACAAAGCCAACTGATGCAAGATGATTTTGGGCCAATTAGAATAGATGTTTAAAAGTAAAAATTGCATATGAGGTAAGGTTGGTAAAATGGAGACCCTGAAACATTTCTGGAAAGAGTATAAATTGGGGTAACTGACTGGAAAACAGATATGAAGATTTATCAAAGGCCTCAAAAATGTTAGCAGCGTTTGACTCAGTAATACTAATTCTGAAAATTCAGACTAACAAAATCTTGACAGAGGCATGTCCTACACTACTCAGGATGAGGAAATAGAAACAATTTAAACATCTAAAGGTAGAAAAAGCAGACACAACCTCTGAAACAGTCATGCAATGGAGTTTCATGTAGTGTTGGGATGATGTGAATATAATACCATGAAAATGTTACATCATAAGTGGAAAAAGTGATTTGCAAAATAGAGATCATCCCACATTGGTATTTTTAAAAAATGCCCCTAAAAGACTGCAAGGAACTACAGCACCAAATTAGTGGTTAGGTTGGACCATAGAACGGATGAAATGTTATGTACTTTCCAAAATGTTTTTAATGTACCTGGACTTTTATGGTGATTTTGTAAAAATGTCTTTTCCAGTGAAAATAGGTCTATTGCACTTAATCCAATGATTTAAAAGTCAAAGCTACAGGAAAGTTCTATAAGTTATTCCTTATTTCCTCATTGACTCATGTGGTAATTTCAGGTACCAGAGTACATCACTTCTGACTGAGCATTGGTAATGTCTTGGGTTTCTTTGACCCCAGCTTCTATGATTCAATATGGTGTAACGTCTAAGGAAAAATTCAAAAGTCATCAGGAGGTCGATGCACTAGAGAAGTCTTATGAGCCATCATTCATTCATTCAACAGGCTGGGCATATGGAGCTGAGGTGGCAGACAGTTTGCAAGTGGCCTACAGTCTGGGAGCGGAGAGAAGCAGATCGGTTCCTAGAGTCCAGAGCGGGGAGACTGTAGGGTAAATGAGTTAATCGGGCATTTTACACCACTAGCCTCTGTAGCTATCACCTGTGGTCTTGATCATGTTAATGCAGAAGGTCCTTGGGAGTGTGGGTATGGGGCACACATGCCTGATTGTGGACACCTGGAGCAAGATGAGGCATGTGTAAGTGTGCACACCTGAGCCTGGAGACCAGGGATATATGGGTGGTATCACTCAGAGCTGGATGGGAGCCCGGGGAAACGGCTATAGGAGGATAGTTAGGAGAGGATGAGTGACTACAGAAGAGGTGAGACCATGAGAGAGCCCTGAGGAAGACTAAAGATTTGTGGAGGGCTGGGAAGCTCAGTTACCTGCCTGCCTCCCAGGCATCCTGCCCAGCCCCACCTGTGCCTGACTCCTTACATGTCAGGCTCCCTACCTGGTCTGCCTGTTGTAGTGGCAGGAAGAACATAGTGCAGGATCTCCATGATTTGAGCAGACAGGGTAAAGGAGGAGAGTCCTGGAGCTCTCAGTGGCTTTTTCAGGCTTTTATTGGGATTTACCAGGTACACAGCAGGCAGGGGTGCTGGGGGTATAGGAGGCTGGCAGGCCTCCAAGTCCCCAGCGAGTTCTCAGTCTTTCTGGGCTCTCTGGCATTCTCTTGTAGCCTCTGCTTCTCTCTTTTCTCGTTGTTCTCTTTCATTCTGCTGGCATACCCGTGACACCGCCCTTATAAGCCCAGTCTCAGCCCAGGTATACCCACTTACGCATGCCCACACTGTACTCCAGGTGTCCGCCATCAGGCATGCATTCAGGACCGCAAGGATCCATCATCAATCCTAATGGCAGGAGGGCAGAAAAGCCTTATAATTCATTTACCCTACATCTGTGTACCTGGTTCTCTGAGATAGCATTAAAGCCTGAAAAATCCACCAAGTGCTCTGGGACTCTCGTTTATCCATCTGCCCAAATCAATAGTGAACCTGCCCTGTGCATGCTGGTACTACAAGACTTTCAGTGGCCAGTTAGTGTGGGGTATAGTAGAGAGGAAGTCGAAGGTGTCCCTTCTGCCAGAAATGTCCTAAATGATGAGGTGATATTAGGCAAGGAAGGGGAAGAAAGGTGCTCCAAGCCGTGATTGCAAATACTCAAAAGAGGAAGCATGGAGAGCAAGATGAGTTCAAGAAGACACACCAATGTTTGGCCCCTGGCCTGAGTATGGTATTCTTGGGAGGGGGAGTGGGGGTGGTGGCGAGGAGGAAGAGATAAGTGGGAACAGCTGAGATGGTTGAAGGGCGTGGATACCATGGTGTGGGGTTTGGATTTTATTGAGAAGGGGAGGGGGAGACCCAGAAGGGTTTTAAAGAAGGGAGGTTCAGAACGAAGTTTGCTCTGGGTCCAGAGTGGAGATGAGAGGGTAGGTGGTTAAACTGGGAGTGTGGGTGGGGCTAGTTATTGAAACGTTCCCCAGTTCAGGGGATGCTTCAGTAATTCAGGTGAGAAATGGTGAGGGGGTAGCAGTGGGGATGGAGAGAACTAGTGGGATTGGAGGAAAAGTTAGGTGATAAACCAATAGTATAGATCACCCAAATTAATTAGACATGGAGGGACTCTTTGGTTCCTGGCTTAGGCCATTGGATTGACTAAAGTTGTGTAATTCCTAATCTATGCATTTTTTGTGGGCTCAAATTTCAGGGCAAATTAAAAGGCTATCTGATTGAACAAAGTATAATTTAGTCACAACCTTTCAGTAATATATATTTCTCTTGGAAACAACGATGCATCTCTAGACCAAAGGGCTGTATCTTATCTACTGTGAAGCCACTGTGAAGATGTGGAGACCTTCTATTTGGTGCCCCTGGAAGAACCTCCACCAACACTTAGATGCTTTCCACGGGGAGCAAAAGGCAAGATGTTGGCTCAGTTGGTTGTTCTTAGACAGCAAAAGACAGTCTCGTGGAGGTGCTTCATTTGGACTGACGGCTACCCCAAATTGAGGCGCAAAGTGAGAATTACACAAGTACAATGGTTTCTGACAAGCTCTCAGGGTGTAAGCCTGGGCTTCTTTCTGCAGGTGACCTGCCCTCACAAGGTAGAAAGAATGTATGATTTTGGGATTTGTTCTCATGTATTTGTGGACCAATACATGCGTGCATGTGCACGCACACACACACACACACACACTTCACAGATGAAACTGAGCATGATCAAGTAGTCTAGTTTGCAATGAGAGGCTTGTGATGACTGAGTCAGCCCAGAGCCTGAGCCTTTGGCTCCTGGGTGTGGCCCTTTCTCACAGGCCAAACCTACCATGTTTCAACATTGTCAGTCCTGGAGAACTTTGGAACCTACAGCTTGTGGTTGAAGAAAGAACCCAGATCCTATTCCAGTCAGAGCTGGGTCTGAATCCAGGGTTCCTCCTTTCCTGGGAGACCCTGGGCTAACAGGCTAAGTGGCTAACAGCATTACCTTGTACGTTCGTTGTGCCGATTACGTGAGATAACACAGGCGACACATTTGACTCTTAGTAGGTCCCATGCTGTTTCAGCTGTGACGGACACCTTCTGGCCTGACGATGTCCTGAGAAGCTGCTTCCCCTTGAATTTTGGGAGAGGGAACTGGAGACAGGTCTACTGCAGAAGCCCCCTTGGGATAACCCACTCCGTGACAGTCCTGTGCAATATGGTAATTTCTGCAGCAAAATCTCTCCTGTGATGGTAACGACAACGTCCTCTATGCTGGATTGTACAACTCATGCCTTTAAATGTTTCTTTTTAAATAAGTTAGCCATGCTGTTGACTTATCAATCTGCCCCATGGCACCGCCAGGGCTACTGCTGAATGAGTTTACAACCCATCCCTGGGAATCTGAGAATCTGGGAGCCTGACTGGGGACTGTCTGATGGGTGCTTCCTGATGCTGTGGTGGCCGGGCGGGGTGGTGCTGGCTCCCAGTGGCTTGCTTGTGACCTTGGTGGAGTTGCCTGGCTGCTGCATTCAGCCAGAGCCCATGCTCTACTGCCTGTACTTCCTCAGCGTGCAGCCCAGGGCCCTACACAGTGAGGTCCCAGTGGCCTTTGGGTGAATGAATTAAGGAATAAATGTCCAAAAGAGTGGGTAACAACTCCTACTGTGAGCGGTTTTAGAAATATTGAATAGAATATGCCCCACACTGCCTGGTGTGTGGTCGATTCTGTAATATGTGGGCACTTCCATCTTTATCCCGATTACTAGCTGGGCATTGCCTCTGGGCAAGACTGTCTCCTCTGCCTCTGGCCATGTGCCTCACACACAGTAGGGGTTCAGTCAAAGAAAGGATTTTTTGAACATGTTTTCCCATTTGCTTCCAATGTAAATCCGATGGGGTTCTTCAGAGCACTTCTTCTCCCTCCCCACCCTTCCTGCTGCTCCCCTCCTCAGGGAACCAGTGATAACAGGGGCTACTGTATTTGATGACTCAGGACCTGCCACTCATATTCCCAGCCCCACCGTGGAAGGAAGAGCGGAACCCGGCCCGGGGAATTATTTTCGGTATTTTCTCCAGCTATTCTAATCTCTAACATTTTGCAGTGGGTGGTTAGAGCTGGTGATTTTCCTTTCTTTTGTGCAAACGAGACCAGAATAAACAGCACAGGGTGAGTCACTTCAGACTCTTAGAGCTTCAATTACTTAAAAACTCAAGGGCCTGATGAAGCTCAGAATGTCACCTTCTTCAGCACAGCCATGAGCAGATGGGAAATGCTCCATATTCTAAGTAGTCAATGCCTTCCCGGCATAGAAACTCGGCTACTAGCTAGCTACGAGCACTCAGAGGAAGCACAGAAAGGCAAATCAGTCTTTAGTAGGCTCCCCTAGATGCCAAGAACCTCACACACATTATTTCACATCTTACTTCATTTCATCTTTACAATGACCTTATGAAGTAATACACTTAATGCCTCTGAGGTAATCAATAACAGCCCCATATATATATTTCTTGCCTACATAGGTGTCAGGCCTGCTCTCCACATGTTATATTCATTATCTTCTGCAACAATCCAACAATGGAGTTATTGCTCTCTCTGATTCATAGATGAGAAGATGAACTCAGAGCATGAATGGGGGAAACCAGAATTGGGCCCAGTCTCTGTATCTCTAAAGCCCAGAGATACAAACATGGGTGTTTCCCGATGTGCCAAGGAACCTTAGGGCCTCCCAAGCTGCTAACAGGTAATCATCAGGGGAAAACAAAAGGGCCCGTGGTCCAAATGGCTTGGGAATTTTTGCTTGCATGATCCCCTCTTTTTAGAGTCAGCACATATGAAAAATCTTATGTTAAAGGAATCTATTGACTCTGTTAGTCTAGCTATTTCTCTAACTCGTATTTTCTTATTCATTCCCAAAATAATCTTCACCATCTCATGGACCCCTGGGCTTGGTGGAGCAGAGCAGGCTACACTATTCCCTGCCGGTGGATTCGCAGAACAGTTCAACTTAATCCCAGTGTTCCCACTAGGTCAGTTCTTCAGGGGAAAATGATCCCTCCACCCCCGCAAATAAAAATCAGAATTAAAAAAATTACCATCATAAAAAGAGAATGCCACTTTCTTGAACATCCAATGAAAAGTATTATCGGTCACTTTCAGTTGAAGAGGCACGAAGAAGTCCTCTAGTCTAACCCTGCATAGATAAGCAGAGCCTTTACCCCACCCCAGCCTACCCAGGTGATCTTCCAGCCTCTGCTTACATACCTCCAGGGGCAGGGAGCTTGCTCCCAACAAAGCCACTTGTTTTACATGGAAAGCAACTGTTAGAAAGTGTTTCCTTTTACTGAGGAGTATATGACTTCTAGGAGTTCTTTTTTAAAAAAAATTCTTTTTATTTATATTTTTTTACATCATTGTTCATTTTTAAACAATGTTTGCTCCCCCCTTCCTCAGGGTTAGTCCCCACAGAATTTCCTTCACCAATGCACCTGTGCACCAGCTCCCTCTTGCTTCTGTGAGCTCTAAAAAGGTGTGAAGACCACATCGCTTCTCTTAGAGTTTTCTGTTCTTCAGGCTGAACATTTACTTCCCACTGACATGGTTTCCATTTCCCTTGGGAGAAGCACATCAACTGAGAAAGAATATGAGCCTTGGGGCTTGGGGGTCTAAATCCTGGGTCTCCTAGACTAGTAGCTGCGTGACTTTGGGCAGTTTATTTGACCTCTCTCTCTACCTCAGTGTCTATATCTGTAAAAAAAAAAAAAAAAAAAAAAAAACCCAACTATTTATTACATAAGATATTTTGAGGATTAAATGAGATAATGTTTGCAAAGCACCCAGCACATTTCCTGACATGGGGTATGTGATCTCACTTTCAGCCTCTCTGCTCCCCCTACATTTCCAGGCTCTCTCTAGTCCTGGTGCTGATGTGAGCCCAAATGTGATCTTGGCTAACTCACTTTGCCTCTCTTGGCTTCTGTATCTGAGGTTCAGTGCTGGCATTCTGGACAGTTCATAGATGTTCAAACACTCTTTTTTATTATATAAAAGGACAGCAAATTGATCCTACTTGCACCAAAAAAAAAAAAAAATCACAAGAAACATTTTTACCCCAAAAATAGGAGTAAATCTTCAAGGGCCAGAAAACAGTATGAGCATTCTTTTTCTTTCTTTCTGAAAGATTTGAACATTTGAGTTTATCTTCCATTGATCTTGAGATAATTGGAAACCTGGCTGATTAGACTCTAGGTAAAGATTTTAGGCTTTTGGGTTCTGTCCCTAACTGGCACTGAAACAAGCCAAAGCTACTTAAAATGCTTACTTTAAAGAGGGACAGACAAAGTAAATTCACTTCTCTTAAATTTGAATTTGTAAACCAGCCATAATGTGCATTATGAAGACTATACTGAATTGTTTTGTTTTGTTTTGGGGGCTTGGACCAAGCACAGAATTTTTTTTTTTTTTTGAGGTTTGAAATGCAGACACTGTTCAGGAAGATCATAATATTTTTTCTGAAAGTTCATCTTAAAGATAATTACTTTGAATTTACATTTAATTTCCCCATGAAAACAAAGTTATAAATGTTGGTCAGGTTCCCAGGCTAGCCCCACAGATGCCTATTGAATTCACCCACATTTATACTTTCTTTTTTGCAATGATTTCTATCTTATTGTGATTGCCTTCTGGGGTCTGCACAACATTTGGGGGATTCTATTATGAGCGGAGTGTGTCGGGGGGGGCATCCTGGGAATCTATTCTCTAGGGTAAGTGCATTCTCTGTGCTGCAGCAAAGAGAGGATATGGTAACTGAAAGACACATGGTGAAAGAGATGGTGACAAGGGGGATTTTTGTGCTTCTAGCCATGACTTCCCTGCTTTATCATTCACCCTGGCAAGAATGAAGCAAAAAATAACACAAAAAACACAAATACCCTGGTGGTTGGATAAATAAAACATAATATATCTGTCTAGTGGAATATTATCTGTCAATAAAAAGGAACAAACTACTGACATATACTACAACATGGATCAACTTTGAAAATATGCTAAGCGAAAGAAGCCACAAAAGTTCAAATATTGTATGACTCCATTGATAGGAAGTGTCCAGAATAAGCAAATCAATGGAGACAAATCAATGGGCTAGGGAGATATGGGTTTATTTTGCTAACAACCAGCTATGGTAATGGCCGCATATCTCTGTGAATATACTTAAAAACATTGACTCGTTTTCACTTTATTTTTTTTTTCGCTTTCACTTTAAATGGGTGAATTGTGTGGCATGTGAATTATGTCTCAATCAAGCTGTTTTTTTAAAAACTGAATTAAGCAAAGCAATTGAAGGACTATTTCCTGCTTTCCTATGCTCCAAGGAGAGCTTTCTCCACTCCCCTGGCTTGGTGCTGGCCTGCTGTTCAGATATGGATACAGGAATGTTTGTACCACGGGGATTTGTAATTTAGGCAATACCACAATATGCCTCTTAAGAGCATCCTCTGCAAAATCTGATCCAATAAGACAGTCTAACAGTACTCATTCACTCATTTATCTCTACAGAAAAGTTTTTTTTTAAAGGTTTGGGAAAGAAAGGGAAATGTGCTATTTTTTTTTTTTAAGTTTTATTTATTTATACATGCACTGGGTACAGTCAGAAGCACGGGAGGGTGAGAGAATTCACCAGAGCCAGAGCGGGGAGCAGAGCAGGCAGAAGGACCGAAGTACACTGCTGAGGGGAGCAGCGGGCGGCAGGAGAGGTCTGCGCGCCATGCGGGACCCTCCTCCGGTGGCCGGGGAGCAGCCGGGGATCGAACCGGCGCTGCAGAGGCTGCGGGCAGCTTCGCAACCCAGCGCTCAACCGCTGCGCCACCGGGGAGGCCCCCACTACAGAAAAGTTTTTCTAGTCACCAATTCTGTACCTGATAGCCAAGTTCCCATCAGGGAGCCCTGTTCCTATGAGGCAACTGCAATTTAACCAGAGAGCCAGGTTCACAATAGGCAGCCAGGTTGACATGAGGGCACCACGTTCATACTCATGAACCAGATGTTCACCAGGGAGCCAGATTATCATGGCATCAGTTTGCATCAGGCAATGAGATTCTCACAAGGGAGCCAAGATTGAAAAATGCTTTGTCGGTTAAAGACAGTGCTATCAAGTGATCGCCAGCCACTGCAGCATGAGTTCGATCCCCGGCCAGCCAGAGAGCTACCCACATGGCACAGAAGACCTCTCCTGCCTTGCTGCTCCCCTCAGCAGTGTATTTCAGTAGATCAGCCTGTTCTGCTCCCCACTGTCTCTGGTGAATCCTCTTACCCACCTCCTCCCCCCCCCGACTTCTGCCTTACACCCCAGTTCTTGAATGCATAAATAAATAAATCTTTTTTTTAAAAAAGAAAAATGCCTGGATGTGCTAAAAACCCTAATTAGCCCTATTTTACATCCCAAACCACATCTCACAGAATGAAAGCAAAATAAAACCAAAACAGATCGAAACACCCAGCTCTCCTTTTCAAATGTTTGCCCTTTAACAGCAGGTTAAAAACAAAACAAAACAAAAAACCGGGAAAGAAAACAAGCACCCAAATGTCTGAGGTTATCAACTAAATCAATTAGTACAGCATGGCTTCAAAGAGGGAATTCACCTGGTACATTTAAATGTTTCTTTATGGCATATTTGGCATCAACAGAAGAGCTCTAAGACAAAGAAGCCCAGAACTGAAGGTAATCATCCATCAGAGCTCTCTCAGAGATGAGACAGCGTCCCTGAAAAGATGATGCAAGCGAGTTGCAAGGCCCCGAATCTTAACTGCCACATTCTGGACTGGGAACTAGGTGGGACCAGGGTCCCATAGAGTGGAGACCCAGACTCTGCCTCGGAGGGTCAGTGTTTGCTGGTGGGAAGAGATAAGTCAAAGGGCAAAGAAGATTCTGGTCATAGACATTTGGTTTTTGCCCATGATATTCTAAGGGCCTGGGTATTTCTACAAGCAGTTTTGTTCTGTTTCATGTCTTGTCAAGGATTTTACCAATAGACTGGCCTGCGGGAAAGAAGAGCTCCTGTTGGGGATTACATGAGTCTCGGACACATTGTCTTGTCTCAAAATGGAAATCTACTTCAAATGCAAGCCCAGAAGACAGGGTCAGGTGTTGTGCATGTAAGCTTGACAAAATCCTATCATAAAACCAATGGGGCAGTATTGGACTGGAGACCCCCCCCCCCCCCCGCCTCATGTTAATTGTTATCCTCTGCTTTCTGGGCCCTGAATGATTCATGAGGCTAGATACAAGATATGATAATAATTGGTAATTTCCAGCTGTGGTATCTGAATGTGCAGATCCTGCATCTGTTTCTGAGAAACACAGACTAAGGGGTTTCAGGATTTTGGGGAGCAAGAGGTGGCAGGGAGGGGAAGAGGGAAGCCACAAAAGTGAGAGTAGGGAAAGTAGTGCTGCTTTCAGAGAAAACGCAAATGAAATAAACAATGAATCGGGTAAAAGATGGGACATAACTAGAAGGAAATGCTGGATAAAGCCTGGAATAGATGAATGAATGAATACTAAAATGTTTATGTTTGAAGGGAGGAGGGGAAGGAGCTGGCTTTTGCTGGATGCCTCCTTTGAGTCATTTTATTTAATTCTTATTGCCATGAAATGAGGCAAGGTGGATGGGGACACATACCTGTTTCACTTAACTCCCATGACCTTATTATGATCTATGCGCATATTTCTGATTTACAGCACAGGGAGCCGGCACCTGTACAGACAGCCTGCAGTTGCTTGGGGACTCCAAGTCATGCTGTCCCATACCTACTGACCAGACACTAATTTGGGGGATAGGTGGGAAAAACCAGGGCATCAAGAGCTGCTGGGAAAGGGCTGTCAAAGCCTTCTCTCCCCTAGAGGAGTTGTCTGTGGGGATCGCTGCCAGATGGAGCACTTTAGTTGGAGTCTGATGGAGAATTGATTGCCTCTTCAGGTCCTCTCTATCCATGGCAGCCTCCAGTGGTCTTGGGAGACCTGGCATAGAAAAGGCCCCTCCTGAGCATAAACAGGTCGACAGGTTTTTTTGGAGGGCAAGCTGGCATTCTCTATTGAAATGAAAAATGTTTAACACCATTGACTTGGCAACCCGAGGGAAATACTTTCATGTACAAAACCAGCACATACCGTGGCAAAATCTGTTACAAGAAGTCCAGAACAACCCTAGTGAGCGTCGACAGGGGGATGACTGAATATAACACTGCACAGAGAGGCTGTGGTGAGGAGTCAGCTCCAGGGCTCACTGTGCGATTTCCAAGTGACTGCCTTTGCTGGACCTCAGTTTTCTCCTCTGTAAAATGGGGATGATAACAATGCTCATAGCGTTGTGGCAAGGATTCCAAGAATAATTTATACATGTAAAGTGCTTAGAACAGTGGTTGACATGCAGTCAGGAGTCATCACGCTTCAGTGACTCCATAAATATGATATCATGACCCCAGCCCTCTGAGCCTTGGGTCTTTCCCTCTGGCTAGTTCTGGTCCCTAGGGCCAGCTGACGCCATGAAACTTAGGGGCTGGGACAGTGACGAAACCTAAAATCCAAAACGTGGGAAGATTTTCCAGAATAGCAGAGCTGCAAGCAGCCAGCTGAGGCTTAAGGGAGAGCTGGACTATGCGGTCAGTCTGCTCTGGCTCCAGGGATAAGGTCCACTGGCCAGTCTTTGAACTCAGCCAGCAGCAGCCCAGAAAGGTAAGGTGGTGTAGGCATAGGTTTGGTACTTCCTGGCACTGGAAGTGAGCAGTGAAAAGGAATTTCCACAGCCTCAGTCAGCAATGTGGTAACTAAAAGGCTCCTTAGCATCACAGCAAATTTTTCCCTTCCTCATAATTTTTTTCATGTACTTATCAAGACTTTATAGTGATCCCACCTTAGTCCAGCATCATCATCAGGATCCTGGGACATAATGGCAAAGAAGGCTCTGACTCTTAAGAAGCTTGTGCTCCAATGTGAGGATCAGGCAAGGAAATAAAAATTACAGAGTATTTGAACACTCCATGCGACAAGGACTTTTCTCTGCTTTATTACTGATGACTAGTTTTTAGAAAAGTACGTATTGTGTAGTAAGCTCATACTAATATTTGTGGGGTAGACATGGACAATAACGTAACATCTATATAAGGTACAGAAAAAGTACATGTCAACTCTGTTATGGAGCAAGAAAGTCATAGCTACAAAGTGACATGAACAGGGTTTTGGAGGGTGAATAAAAGTTTGATAAGTTGACAGAGCTTGTAGCCTAACATAGCTGCAATTACAAATTTTGAGGTCCCAGGAAAACAGGATGGCACATATTTTCATATGAACAAAAGCACAAGAAAGCAGGGCAGAATGGTTTATGAACAGCTTTCCTCCCCTAAACCCTCAGTTATGAGTGCTTAATGGGTACAGTGATGGGAATATTCTGGAACTAGAGGGTGGTGCTGGTTGTACAACACCACAAAGGTACTAAGTGCCACTGACTTGAACACTTAACAAAGGTTAAAATGGTGAATTTTATGCTCTGTGACTTACCACAGTTTTTTAAATGAGGGGCCAGGAAGGATATAATTTTCCCAAGAGTGGAGGAAGAGAATCCCATGGGAAGGTAAGAGTGAGCTGCAGAGCCTCCATAATCACCACTGCTCTCTGAGGAAGCAGGCATGTGTGCAAAAGGGTGCATGTTCACATGTGTGTGTAATGACTTTTACCGTGTGGTATCCAGAGAGCGAGAGCCCTTTGGGGCATGGGTCCCATTCACAATGTGGTAATTAACAGCCATCACACAAAAACCTGTCAACTTGTTTATGCTCAGCAGGGGCCTTTTCTATGCCAGGTCTCCCAAGACCAGTGGAGGCTGCCGTAGAAGGAGAGGACCTGAAGAGGCAATCAATTCTCCATCAGACTCCAACTAAAGTGCTCCATCTGGCAGCGATCCCCACAGACAACTCCTCTAGGGGAGAGAAGGCTTTGACAGCCCTTTCCCAGCAGCTCTTGATGCCCTGGTTTTTCCCACCTATCCCCCAAATTAGTGTCTGGTCAGTAGGTATGGGACAGCATGACTTGGAGTCCCCAAGCAACTGCAGGCTGTCTGTACAGGTGCCGGCTCCCTGTGCTGTAAATCAGAGATGCGTGATGCTTTCTATGCCAGCAAGGGGGTCAGAGCAACCTGGAAACCTCTAACCAGTGAGAGTGCATTGCACAGGAGGAGCACAGAGCAGCTCAGCAAGGGGGTTGAGCAAGTGGGAATGAACTGGAGACAGTAAAAGCTTAAATCTGCCCCCTGCCAGTTACTGTCCATATCTACTATCCTTCCCTCTGTTGGAGCCGACATCTATCTGACCCCCTAACTCTTTCTATGCCCCCTCATGTCTCATTACACAAAGTGGTGTTCCTTGCACCCCACGTCCCCCTTTATCTGCTTCAGTCTGGGTCTCAGACAGGCTGATGCAGAATCCAAGAGACTGGACCCCAAACTGAGGCTGGGAAACAACCAGAGCAAGAAAGTCCCCTGAGGTCCCAGGATAGCTTCTGCCAGTTGGGCAGCAGTGGAAAGTCTCATCCAGAGGAGCAGCTACTCAGGAGATAGGCACGAGGGTCGAAGTTCCCTTGAACTTGAAAATACAAGAAACAGGAGAGGCTGATGCAGCTGGTTGGTAACTTGGGCAAATCACCTGCCTTCTCTGAGATGGGATGAGTCGTACCCGGAAAGATGTAAGCTCTGATGGGGAAGGATGTTCGAAAGAAGGGGAGGAGAGGGGAATAAAAATGAGACAGAGTCGATAAAGGCTTATGCAAATTACAAATAACATCGTGGCTTGCCCAGGATGCTTCCGTTCAGTCACTCGTGGTGTTTATTCAACAAGCACCCTGTGCCAGGCGCTGTGCAGGGGCCTGAGAATATAGACGTGAGGTGCATGGTCCCTGCTCTAGGGGGGCTTGCAGGAGAGTCGGGGATGGGACACACAGGGAGATAGGTGGACTCCAGGGTGACAAGGGCTGTGACCCACATCTGTACAGGCAGCATCTTGGATCTGAGGCCGGAGGTTGGACGAGTGTTTCTAACCACGGGAGGATGTTCAGGCAAGACTTCATGGAAGAGAAAATGCCCGAGTTGGACCTTGAGAGGCAAGTGTGCTTTCCCACGCAGGAGGGAGGTGTGGTGTGAAGGGCATCCCAGGAGAGGGGACGGGGTGAGCAAAGACGTGGAGATGTGAAACAGCAGGACTCATTCTGGAAACTGAAATACGGCTGGAGTGGGGGACGTGCAGGAGATGGTAAATAGACTTCTCCTTGTTGCTGGCCTAGCCGGGTGACCTTGGAGCAAGCTGTTTTTCTGGTCGGGGAAATGAATCCATCTGTACAATGAGGGGATCAGATTAGATGATTCTGGGGGTTGGCAGAGCTGGGAAGGGAGGGGACTTTCTAGCCCTGGCTATTCCTGGAGAGAATGTATCCCATCATCCAAGGTATTCAAGCAGGAAGTAGGCACCACTGGGTGAGGTGACAGCCTTCCATAGGCACTAGGATGAGATGACCTTGAAGGTCTTGCCAACTCTGAGCTGCCTTGATTCTGGGGCCCAGTGGGACTGGCCAGGCAGCAGAGATGGTCAAGCAGGACATCTGTTTCCTTCTCTGACTCCCAGTGGGACCCACACTGCTTTCATGGGGGGGCTTATGGACATAAACAAACTAGTCCCTGAGTGACTCATTTTCTGGGGTGAGGCACAGGAGTACCCTTCACTGCTGCCTAATAAATGGTCAAAAGGCCCCTTAGGTCCAAAAGCTGGCAGCTATCCACTCGAAAATGACAGCAGGAAACTGTGGGATAAGATTCTGCTATATTAACTCAATATGTATCAGAGCGTCTGCTTTTCTGGGCTCAGAAGTCACTCTGGCAAGACTGTTCCTCCGGCAGAAGATAATGACTGGTGACTGATTATAAACTACCCAGGTGAAAGGAAAGGTGACATCATGGAGCCCTACCTGGAGGTCACAACCCAGAGGAACACCCACTGCCTCTTTCATCTTGCTGTGGGCAGTGGCATGGGCCCGGGGGTAGACACCCAGCTTAGCTCTGCCACTTCCTCAGCCTGGAGAGGTGGCAGAAGTCACATCCTTTCCACAGGCCTTCATTTTCCCTGCTGTACAATGGGTACAATCACGCTCATATGCCCCAATAATACAATGGAGAGGGGCTGTCAGGGTTAAAGCTAAGGTCCTCACTTCTAGGTGATGTGACAATGAAAATAGGTTCAAAGGAAGTAGAGGTGGGTTTAAGAAATGAGAATATGTTACATGATGTTATGAGCACCATATGATATATAATTTTTAATGATTATTGATTCATGACTGAATCTGCAGAATCTGTTTCTTGCTTAAACCACAGACTAGAATCAAGCCAGAATGTGCCAGTTCACCCATTTTTGCATAGCTCAGTTTGCATTCTCCTATGCTCCTGGGAATCTCAGGACCACAAAAGTTGACCTTGGGAAAACCCAGTGGGTGGCTCAGGCTATTTCCTTGAAAGGCCAAAAAGAGTCATGGAAACCACAGATCTGCTGGGGTCAGGCAGGCCTGGGGACCCATTCCAGCCTTGCCACCCACCTGCTAGGGGTCTGAGGCAACTACCCTGCCTAAGTCACAATGCCCTTTTTTGTGAAGCAGGGGATACCACTGCCAACCTCCTAGCATTGTGAGGATTAGAATGGGGAACCACAGCACCAAGCACAGTGCTGCCCAGAGCTGACACTCCACAAAAGTGGAGAACTTATGGAAGAAAAAGTCATTCCACACAGATGAGCTCAAGGAAATAGCAGAAAGCAGAACCAAGCATGGGGGCCCAGGATTCTCGCTCATTTCCTCTGTGGATTGTCCAGTAGTTAATACTAATGACCGGCTTACCAAATGCCTGCTGTGAGCTCAGTACAGTGCCAGGTATTGTGGGGAGAGAAACAAGATGCCCTTCTGTTGAACAAAGGGAAGAACCAGCTTTGGGGGTCTGACGGCCTCTCTAGTCCTGAAGGAGCTGAGCATCCAGGTGGAGGAAAGAGCTGGGCAGGGGAGTCAGCTCCAGGCCAATGTCCCCCTGAGTGCTTACTAAGCTGCATTAATGAGGGAGCGAAGTTGTCAGGTGCCTTCTTGGTTTCAAGTTTGGGACATGGCATCAGGCCACAAGCATTCGTTTTCCCTATCATCAGAAGAAAGCATACGCTCATGCCTGCCCAGGCCTAGCCCTAATATTTGTATAACTGGGTGCCCTCTGGGGGGGGGGGGGAATTCCAGATGCTGAGAGCCTGGAATGTGGGAGAAAGGAGCTCTGGATGGGCAAGCTCCATGACCCATGGACTGCTCACGCAATAGGAGCTGCGTGACTGGATGGGGGCCAGGGTGGAGCCCTGAAGCATGGAGCTGCTGCTCTCCCGTGTGCTCATGGCTGGACCCTGTTGCCTGTCCCGGAGTACGAGCTGGAGTCCCATCCCAGACTTGATGGGTCACTTCCTTGGGACCAACTCCAGATCGGCGCCTCTGATACTGACTCTGATACCTTTTGGGCACTGTGCTCAGTGTCCTGGGACTGTCCCTGGTCCCATTATCTCTCAGGTCTAGAAACTCTCCCTCCCAGTCTCCTTCTCTGTTAGGATCACCTCTGGCTTCAGCCCTTCTCCACAATTGGAGTTTCCTGTTTTACAGGCATCTCTCAGCAAATCCATGATAACATCATTCGCAGAGGGAGATAAACAGGGGGCATTGGGTAGAAGTTGGGGTACCTGGAAGCTACCAGACTAACTTTTTTATTGTGGTAAAATATTCAGAATGTTTACCATTTTAGCTATTTTTAAGTGCAAATTCAATGCCATTTTTTTTAAAATAGAAAAATCAAGAATCCCCTGAAGCCTCAATTTCATCTGTTTTTCATTCATGAGCTTTCCCCCCTCTTACAAATATTTATTGTCTGGGATCTCTTCAGTGCCCTGCTAAGTGCTAGATCAGTTTTGCTTACATATTTGCTAAAATAAATTTGAAAAACTAATAACCACCTCAAACACTTTTAGTATCTAAATATATTTCATTTTGTCTTGGGGCTTTCAACGTATTTAAATATATCATTACAATATATTTATATATAGCGCCACCACCTTGGGCTGCAAATTTCGCTGACTGGATTTATGTAAAATGTCCATCCTATGACGGGGAGAAAGTTTTCTTCCACCCTCTCAGGGTCCCTGGCAGGATCAGAAAATTAAATTGACAGAAGACAGACTAGCAAAGAGAAAGCACACAGGTTCCATTGAACCTGTGCATGTCCAAGGGAACCTTCACAAGAGAATGAAGACCCGAAGTAGTAACCAGCAGGAAACATTTACAGCTTTTAGACAGAGAAAGAGTATATACATGTGAAGAATGGGAGAGACAAAGTGTTGGGGCTAGGGTAGGAAGTGGTGAAGAAGTACCTAGGAAGGTAGGGGTGAGATGAATAGGTTTGTTTGTACTGTCTTTTCAATCTAAATTCCTGTCTCTGATAAGAATGTCTTCCCTCCTCCTGGTACAGGAAGGTAACTTTCACCCAGGAGTTTTATGTTTCAGGGAAGAAGGGGTGGGAGAGGAAGGTGAGGTACAAGGTGACCTTCCTGCTTCTGCCATTTTTTCAAACTCCTCCAGCTTCAGATATTCAACAGGCCACATGATGCCATATTTTGGGATGTCATGTCCTTAACCCCATTAAGCCTAAATGGCAAAGCTATCTTTATTATCCAATCAATCAGTCAAGAGGTACTGTCAGCTAAACATAGTTTCTCAATTCAAATAAACCCATGTATACACATCTCTGTGGTCACTCCCCAATGTTGAGAGACCTGAAGACAAATGGACGAGGTAGATGGACAAGATCAATGCAGAGTCTCTGGTTGCCCCCTTCACCACTGTGTACTAAAACCCTCCCTTAATTTGTCTTCAGGGCTTCTTCCTCTGTAGCTCCATGCTCCTGAATTGTCCCTGCCAGGGCAACAGACCCAGGAGGGCGTCTGGCCTGGAAAGGCCCAGAAGGAGGGACAGGAAATATGCCAGGACTGCAGCTCCAGGCACATTTCCTGCCAGACCCTGGGGAAGTTGAACATCTGGAAATTGATTCTCTGACCACTGTCTGTGCCTGTGTACCCTCTGAAAAATTTTCCTCTATCCTCACTGATCTGGGTGACTTGGTGTGAAGATAGCTGCCTTCAATGATTCTCAATCCTAGTATTCTATGATCTGGTAAGAACAGAGAAAAAAAAAAAAAGCAGACCCCAGATAGAGTTGTCCCTGCTGGGCCCCCACCCAGCCTTATGACAGCCTAATGACATTGCTAGCTCAGCCTCTCCCAAAGTGTAATCCTAAATCAACCAGTTTGGAGTCTCCAGATCAGCTTCAAGGAGGTCATCTTCAGGATTAGACCCCCTACCTTCTCCTGAGGGAAGGTGGCTTTACCTGAAATAATCTCTTCTTTTGCTAATAACCTTGTCCCACCCTGGTTCTGTCTATAATTACCCACCATTTTGTATAAGCCCTTGCAGGATGTAGACAGGATGTTGCTTGATTCATGCATCATTTAATAAAGTCAATTAGAGCTCTAAATTTGTGGATTTTGTTTTTTAACAGATCCATGTCTTGGCCCAATGTCTGTGTTGAGGCTGCACCTAAATCCCAAATTATCCTTTTCCCAACCCCCGCACATCCAGGCTGCTCCAACAGAGCCCTGAGCAGAGAGACCCCCACACTGTTTCCCTAGCAGCTGAACAGTAGCATAAGATGTCACCCCAAAATGTAACATAGTAATTCAGGACATGCTGCCCCCAAATGTGCCACTTTGGCATCTTGATTATTTAGAGATACTAAAATATAGCAAATGCACAGGAAGGCTTTCTCTGAACTCCCTGTATTTGCTTAAAGATAAATCCTTCAAAAGGAACTCAACAGATGCCCTCGAGCAGTTTGAGCAGTTTTGTCAGTGAGGAGGTTTGACTTTTATCACAGGAGAAGAGGCTAGAAGTAGACTCTGCACCCAGGCAAACTTGTCACACACCATCCAACCTTCAACCTGCTCAACCCGAGGGCCTAATCATCTTTCCCCATAACCCACTTCTCTCTCCTAACAGTTCTACACCCACCCCTTCCTCTATTAAGATATTAAGCCTTAATTCTAAAGTCATGTCCTTGAGTTGCTCGCTTTTTCCTGGTATCTCCCATGTCCACATGAAGGGTGCATGTTAAAACACTTGTGGGCCTCCCTGGCTTGTACCCCAGTTCTTGTATGCATAAATAAATAAATCTTTAAAAAAAAAAACCACTTGTTTGCTTTTCTCATATTCATTTATCCTCATGACAGGGGTCTCATAAGAACTCTGAAGGTAGAGGGAAAATTCTTCTTCCCCCCTTTATGGAGATTTTTCACTCTAAAAACAGAAAACTCATTCTGTGCCACCGTGTGTGTTAATGCACTCCTGAGTTGAATTCTACTACTTGACCTGATTCATATACATGAAGTTTTTCCAGAATTTCAAAACTGAGATGACACTTCAGAGCGATGAATTGGAAATTAAACACACATACAGAACCGCAGCACACTGGGACACCGACAGCATAAGCAGCCCTCCAGGCATGCGCACAGCACAAGTCTCCACATCTTTCCCTAAAGGCATCTGTCTGGGTGGATGTAGACCTCATACTGCCATAGACAATAGCTATTCGAAGATCTGGTGCCTCCAACCCTGACGTTAAGTGACTTCAGGACCTAGTTCCTCAAAAAGAACCCCATGGGAGCACACGCTCCATAAACAGGCATCTCATAAAAAGGGAAGGTTTCTATGTTCCTTGCCCCACCTAAGGAGGGACAAAGCTGAAATGAAGCTGTGTAATAAGGAAGTTAGTGGGCTCTGGGGAGCACGCAGAGGAGAGACATATGGAGAAGAAGGGCACTTCTTGCTCCAGGGACTTGGGGACTTGGAGGAGACACAGGGAAGATAAACATGTAGCGACCCTTCAAAGACACACGTGGGGGAGAGGCATGTGGGGAAGCTGACAATGGCAGCCAATCTCTTGATTTACACATTTGATTTTACTCCTTTCCTTCCAGATGTGCCCAGTCCCTTTCACCCCTTCCTATGGTTCCCTACCAGAAGGAGCCTTAGATGTGTGACAGGCTTTAGGGCTTCAGCAGCCCCTCCTAAAGCCAACTCTGTTTGGCTGGGCATTTACCCACGAGGGGGTGGGTGACTTAGTGTACTAGAGTTCTTTTACACTGAGAATTGCTTTGTCATTGTGCACGCAGATGGCTGGACCCCATTCGAGTGTGGTGCTCCTCAGTCTGCCGCTAACACACTTACTTCATTTTTCGGTATAGCACGTTGTCAGGAGAAGCCCTGGCACTACACTTACCGCGATCTCCCTGGATATTCTCAGTTTCCTCTACGTGGGGAAGCCCTGCCAAGCTCCGGGTACGCTGTTGTAAAGTAGGAAGTAGGTCATGGCCATAGGCTGGCAGTTCTCAGTATAAATCAGTTGAGGGGAGATAAAACCTGTCACCCACAAGGAAACAGGCACGTGGGCACCCACAAGGCCACTTTACCTCCTTTTCCGAGGTTGAAACAGAACCCACGTTCCTGAGGAGTACGCTTTATTACAACCATTGAAATGCCCTGAGCGATTTTATTTTCTTTGAAGTTAGCAGCTTTTTAAAGGGAAGGAGAAGTTCGTAAAAGCTCTGGATGTTATACAACTGCACCATCCATCTTTTATGAGGTTTGGGGCAGGCTGAGTGCTTCCTTGTAATTTACTAAAAATGGGGGCCCACGAGGCTGCCAGCTCGTACTTGGTTTGTCTTTGCCTCAGGAAAGGCTGTGATACCCTGTGTTCTGGTCGGGCCCCTGCAGCATCCTGTCGGCCAAAAGGGAGGGCAGGGTGGTGTGTTGAGCTGAAGCAATGGATCCCCTGGTGGGAGGTGAGTGGTTTTAGACTCGTCCACTCCCTGCCCCTATACCCCTTCCTCCTAAACCCCTGTCACTCATTGCAAGGGGCAAGGGATGATAATGTCTTGGATGTTACCGATGTCCTGAGTTCCCCTGTGGGGTCAGGCTGAGACCAGACACAAAGCTGGGACCACACTCTGCCCTGTCGCATTCCCTTTCTCCTGAGGCCATGTGCTTGGTCCCAGGTACTGTCCTCTACCCCAACCTGGCCTTGGTGTCTTTTGTTCGTAGAAATTAAAGTCACCACTGGAGCTAGAGATTGCGATGTCAGGCAGACCCGGTCACAAACACAGGCAGTCATGGCTCACTGTATCTGTCTTCATCCCCAGGAATAGCCACGTAACTGAGCAAAAAGCAAAGTGGCCTAGTGCTCCCAGTGCATGTCCGTCCTCCTTCCTGGGGTGCCGCCTCTATGTGGGGAACCCTGGGGAGGCCTATGGAGGCAGTTCCCTGTCGCTGCTGGTGCCCTAGCACAGCCTGAGCAGAGCCGGGCGGGGATGACTCAAGCATGAGGTAGAACTTGGTCCTTCCGGGGCTGAGCCCCTGCTCTATTTCTAACTGTTCCATTTTTGGAATGAGGCAGGGCATAAGTATTCTGTAAGTGTATATGGTGATGGGAGTAGTGGCCAGGAAGGTGACCCCAGCTCAGCTCCCTCGGGGCACTGGAGTCTTCAGGGGAGCCTTCTACTGCCTCATTTACTGAGCTTCAGCTTGTATTAACTTCCCTAGGACAGGCAATGTGCCTGCATGGAACAGCCTTGGCCTCCACGGGCCAGTGTCCCCCGAACTCCTTCTGGGGGTTGCTTGGGGGATTGGACCCAGAGCTGTTCCCATACCTTATTTAGATGGTTTGATAATGAGATTTGGGACTTTCTGAGTTGATAAGATTTCGATGAGCTTTTGGAGTTAAAGGTGATGCTGGAACAGAGTTCTACTTTGGTGGGGGGAGACAACGGAATGGGATGAACACATTTTGCATTTGGGAAGAACATGAAATTTTGGGAGGGCAGAGGGTGGATTGTCATGGGTTGAACATTGTCCCCTCAAAGTTCTTGTCTACCTGGAACCTGAAAATGTGACCTTATTTGGAAATAGTGCCTTTGCAGATGAATTGGTTGAGGATCTTGAGATGAACTTGAGTGGGTCGTCAATGTAAAGCAAGGCGTCTGTAAGAGAGATGCGAGGGAGATGTGGACACAAAGACATACAGAGGGAAGGCGATGTGAAGATGGAGGCAGAGGATGGAATGAGATTGCCTGTATGCGCCAAGTACAACCCTGGAGTCACCCCTGGAGGAGGAGGGAAGAGGTCTTCCCTAGGTACCTTTGAGGGAGCATGACCTGCCAACACCTTGATTTTGGGCTTGGGCACCAAAAGATGAAAGAATAAATTCCTATTGTTAAGATGCACACTTTGTGATCCTTTCTTACAGCTGCCTAGTAAACTAACAGAGTGCATGGTACAGGGACATGGAAGAGTCATGGCTATGCCCAAGCCAGGGCTACCTAGAAGCCCATCATCTGGGTAGTTAGCAGAGCACCTTCAGAACAGGGGAATGTTATTGGTGCCTGCTCCAAAATACCAGGTGGTAGCTGGTGAGGCAAGTCGGGGGGAAACCATGAGCTAGCCAGGGTAGGAGCTGCATGCTGTTGGGGCTTTGGGGGGGGTTCCATGTGGGGAGGCAGTGTGGAAAGAATTTGGGTTCTGGAAGGCAATGCATTTGATATTGCCATTTAGTAACTATCCCACCATTGTTGGGCCTTCCTTGATTTTCATACCTGCAAAGTAAATGAAACTACATCTACCTGGCAGGGTTGAGGAAGGGTGAAATGAGGTAGGCACTGGCCCTTGGCAGGGATCTCACCATTAGTCCCAGGCCACTGACACTAACTTATGTCCACTCTGTCCCAGGCTCTCAATCTCCTCCTCACATAGCCTTCTCCTGCTGACCACCTGAGGACTCTCCCTGTGCCATGGGTTGTGCCAAGAACCTCTCAGTATCTCATTTAATCCTCATCACAGCCTGGGGAGCCATTATTATCTCCTATTACAAGTGAGGAAACTGGGGCAGGGAGAGTTGAAGTAATTAGGATTCAAACCCAGTAGGTCTGTGTCATGGCGGAGCCAGAGCTGTTTAGCACTAATAAAGGCGGCTGCTGTTTCTGTGGTCACAGGTTCTGTTTGAGTTTTGTTGAACGCACCATGCCTCACCTGAAGCCACTGCCCCCAGGACCTAAAACCATGTGCGGGTTGGCTCAGTTTGAAGGCTCCTGCAGGTGAAATTGCAGAGTCTGTACTGGCAAGACATTGATGACACCTCCCGTGGGAGCTGCATCCCAGCACTGCCAGGTATTTGGACTCTGAGGATGCGCCTTTGACTCGCTTGTCCTGGCGAGTGTCGCCTCTGTCAGGAGGCGAGCAGCATGGTCTCAGTGCAGAGAAGCTTCCACTTCAGGCTCAGCCCTGCAGACAGCAGTCTGGGCCCAGCTCATTTACAAGAATTTCCTCAGGCCTGCTGTTCCTCCTCCAGCCCCTCCACCTGAGTGACCAACCTTTGTTGAGCCTGGAGAGAGAAAAGCTTCTCACATAAAGCAGCCTGCCAGGGAGATGGGAGATGTCTGGGTGCTAGGCAACTGGTCAGGAAGCAAATACTGGCCTCATCTCCTGGGCCCCACCTGGCACGGTGCAGCTCAGGTCTGGCGTTCTTTGTCTGGATGAGAGTCTCCATTTAATTAGATCTCTTCCCAATCCCATCTGCTTGTGGGGATACGGGTGGAAACAAAGACTGTCAGTCCCCCAGACAACAGGAACAGGAAGAAGTCTCAGGGCCAGAGAAGGAGGGAGTGGGTCTCCCACCTCCCATTCCTGTTTGTCCTTGGCCTGCTGGTGGTTCTTGCTCCTTACCCTCCAGGCATCCTCGCTCCATAAATCAAGATGGTCTTATGTCCACGACCTTGTTCTTGGTCTTCATGGCCAGTCCTCTCCAGAAACAACAACAACACTGAAAGCAGGACTCTGGTAGGCCAGGGACCGGGTTTCATTTATGGAGTGTCCACTCTGCATGACTAATGAGGTGTCGGGAGGTGTATCACCTTTTAATACCAGATATACAATCCACAGATCGTCTGTAATAGATCAGGAGACAGATATTTAGGTCATCTGAGAGAAAGGTTCAAGGTGGCACAGCCAGCAAGTGCAGAGTTGTAATTAAATTTCAAGATCTTCAAACTGAACCTGCTGCTTTTCTCCAGTGTCTCCCTTTTACACACAGGCTAAATGGGCATTGGGCGGTGTTGTAGTAAGACTGGAAGGATGTTAGTTCTTGGATGGAGGTAGAGTCAGGAAATAAAATCAAACAAACCACATTCACCCTAGTTGGGGTTGCTTCTTTTCCTCTGCTGTTTCCCCGACACTGCGAGGCGTGGGCTGTCCCAGTCCTGTGCTGCCTGACTGAGGTGAGTGTATCCATTCCAGAGCTCAGCATTGGTTAGGAAGTCATCCTCCCACAGAGAGAAACGTTCCCCCTTGTAGGCATTACTGGTCATAAAGGTTCTGGCCTCTCTGGGCTCTGCTCTTCAAAAAAAATTTATATCATTCCAAACCAGGGCAGAAAAGAGAGTTGTACTTCCTGGATGTTCAGGAAGACTTCAGCAATCCTGTGATCTAATTCCCTTGGGTTCAATACAGGACACCTGCTTTGTGAATCCAATACATACTGAGGTTGTGGCAGCTCCATTGCATTAGCGGAAGATGCAGAGGGCATGCTCCCTGGTCTTCTGGGCTTTGCAACCAAGCGGGAGACCCAGTGAGGCCACAAGATCCGCCTGACGATCCTAAGGCCCTGGATGCCACACCATTGGGCGATCCATGTAAATCAATATTCTAGGTGATGGTTGCCACAGACAAATGAAAACCCGACCTCAAATTATTGGAATACGATAATAAACATTCCCCACTTCAATGCTGCATCTACCTGAAGGGGAATATATCCTTTTTGCGGTAAGTCAGAAGTCTTTTGTGATCTTTCATGATGGAGGGACCACATGTGCCAGTGCAGTGCAGACCAGGGCAGCACCCACGCCCAGGTCTTTCTTAGTTAATCTTCATTGCCACCCTGGATGGGAGCTTTTATTATCCCCATTTTAAAGATAAAGAAAATGAGGCTCAGAGGATTTTAGTAACTTCTCAGGATGACTTAAATTGGATTTAAAGTCAGTCTGTGTGGCTTCAAAGCCAAGTCCATACTAGCACATTTCACTGCCTCTGGATAAACAGAGTGTTAAATCCTTGACATTCATGAGAGTAATCCAGAGACCTCTGGGAGCTCCCCATTTACAAATTCCACTTTAGCATATAATCGCTTCCATAAAACATCTATTTTCTAGCTTCTTAG
This sequence comes from Talpa europaea, assembly GCF_964194135.1. NCBI lineage: Eukaryota > Metazoa > Chordata > Mammalia > Eulipotyphla > Talpidae > Talpa > Talpa europaea. The sequence continues at coordinate 80,599,723 of NC_140074.1, read as the reverse complement.
TCCCTCTGAACATGGCCTACATTGAGATTTTAACTTGTACACTGATGGATATTTTGTTTTTAAAATAACTGCATTTTATAATGATTGTTAGAAAAAGTATAACCAGTAGAACAAACCCTGGTTTCAGAGAAAATATGGCTGATTTTTCATCAACAGTAATGACACACAGCTTTCACTGAAAATATACAGAAGTAACAAAATGAGTCAGCTCAAAGGAAAATATTTAGTAAATGGTACTGCTGCTGCACTTGGTGGTGGCAAAAACCCCGAAGGCGGTGTGCAGGTGGGTGGAGTTGAGGTATCCTGCCCATGGTGAGAATGGGGGTCAGGGCTGGGGAGAAGCCTGTGGTCGCCTCCTAGAATGGCCGGGGGCTTCAAAGACTTGAGGGCTTGCATTTTGGCTGGAAGACAGAAGGGGGGAAAACCCAACTCTACTTCGCCATGAATAATTATGTGTGGAACAAACCATGTGTAATGTTGAGAGAATCCAAAGTGCAGGAAAGATCCCTTTGGGAAGAATTAAACAAATCTTTGAAGAGGTGTATATAAAAACAGGACCCACTCTTGCTATAATCAAATATTCTCTGAGGGCATTTTTTTTCTTTAACTTTTTCATGTGGAAAATGTCAAACATAAGCAAAAGTAGGGAGAAAAGAATAAAAACTTCCCAAATCCCAGCTGCTTCTGATCATTTTCAACCCTGTAAAGGAAGGATCTCCTAACTGGGATTTGGGAGAGCTGGGTTCTAGTTATAGATGTGCCAAAGGTTAGCTGTGTGACCATGGACAAGTTGCATAACCTCTCTGAGTCTGTTTCCTCTTATTAACAAGAGAGAGATAGACTAATGATTTACAAATTCCACCTTAGCATATAATCGCACCGAGGCATCTCCGGTCACTCCAGTCTACGCCTATAAGTTCATGAAATAAATAATGCATAAGTTCATGAAATAAATAATGCATAATGTTAGGCTCCGGATGGTGCTGAGCAAATTAAATGGACAAGGTCTTTCCATCCTTTATTCTTTGCATAACTTTCCCCATCGAGAAAGTCTAAGGACATGTGGGGACATGTTAAGCGATCCTGTTAAGACATATTCATACCAGGACAAATAGGAGATATGTCCTTATCTAGATATTTCCTGAGATATATCCTTATCTAGAATGAAGGAAGGGATAGAATAAAATCATTTAATTTGAAAAGTTGTGGAATAAAATTGGCTTTGTTGTATTGGCAGTATTTGGGAACAACTGCATGCCTGTCTACAATTCACCCTGGGAAGGCAGGTCAGATAACCATCGCTGATTTGAGAAAACCACATGGACAGCCAGACAGAAAAATGAGGCCCCTGGGGAGCCCATGAAATCCTGATTTTCATAATTGGGTGGCCTTTGTTGGTCAAATTAATTATTGTTTACATGAGCGAACACATATAAAATGTTTTTAGCACAGTGCCTGGCATAATATGTGTTAGATGTAATTTTTGAGATTTCTAGTTTCCATGCAGATACTTAATTAAAGAGCTTAAGCATACACATACAAAGCTCTCACACAGTCAGCTTTTGCAAGCAGAGGCATACTAATCAATGCTGGGACAATCTAGGCTTCTGAACAGCACCCAAGAGGAAGTCAGTGACTATCCTAAGAAGTGGGGAGTGGCCTGTTTCCCTGTCATGCCTGCCCACCCCGTGAGCTTTCAAGATGGGCTTAGCACACAGAGTCCTGTGCTTTCAACACACAGCCTTCAGTGTTGGTGGCGAGTGGCCCTGCCATGAATCCTGCTAGACTGAAGGAAGGGACAGAATAAAATCATTTAATTTGAAAGATTGTGGAATAAAATTGGCTTTGTTGTATTGGCAGTATTTGGGAACAACTGCATACCTGTCTACAATTCACCCTGCCTCTCTGCTCAGATGAGAATGGAGAGGAGAGAAACCACATGTTATATGTTGGTATAGGAGGAACAGAAAGAGAACAGGACAGGGAGTGGGTGGTTCTGAGTTCTGACTCGGTTCTGTCTGCCTGGGAAGACCCTTCTGTCCATGCTTGTAAGCTCACACGCGTTACAGAGTTGAACTGGATTATGGGGAAAGTTTGCAGTATTAACACCATTTGATCTATGAGCACGGCAACGTAAGAACAACTGTGTACCTATCGACAGTATCATCACAATGCTATCAACATACAAAGGTCCTCACATGTGTCACAGACTCCCAACCAGGCCCTGGTTCCCGGGGCTGCCTCCCGATACAATATGTTCTGTTTACTTAAACACATTTTTGGAGCTAGGTGTGGGACACACGGTTCCTGACTTTGAGAAGCTCATGGGTTCCTGGAAGAGACAAGAAAACGATCAATTAAAGCACAAGAAGAGCTACTACAGAGATGAGAACTGCTACTTGAGGAATCCAGAGAAGGCTGCCAAGTGGCTGGATTTTCAGTTCATCTTCAGGTTAAACATCTGTTTCTACACTGAGCCAATATGAAGATCTTTATTCGTTTCAACAACTGGTCGTTGAACTTCCATGGGATCCCAGCTGTGCTGGCCACTTTGTCCACACCGTCTTGGAGTTACCAACTATGGGACACAGGAACAAGACTGGGTGACAGGCTGTGGACAGGGCTACAAAGGCAGCTCAGAAATGACATGAGAGGACGCAGCACAGAGTGCCTTGGAGAGCTGGAGAGGCCCCCTAGAGGAGGTGGTCGTTTTGCTGGGAGCCCAGAAGCTGGAGGAAGGTGCCATGTGAGGATTTGGGGAAGAGCAGGGAGGCAAGTTATCAAAGAGAGCCTGGAAGCTCCAGGAACTGAGGCTGAGCAGCAGGAGCGTAGGGAGGGCTGAGGAAAAGTGGCAAGGTGGGTCCCCTACAAGGAGTCTAGGAAGCAGAACCGAAGGGGACATGGGAGGGAACGAATCTGATTTGCACTCTGGGGCCTCCCTGGTGGTGCAAGGGGTTAAGATGCAACCTGTGAAGCTGTCTGCAGCCAATGCAGCACAAGTTCCAAGTTCGATCCCCGGCCACCCAGGGAGATACCCACATGGCGCAGCAGACCTCTCCTGACTTGCCTGCTGGTCCCCTCAGCAGTGTATTTCAGTAGATCTACCTGTTCTGCTTCCCACTCTGTCTCTGGTGAATCCTCTCACCGCCCGCACTTCTGGCCTGTACCCCAGCTCTTGTATGCATAAATAAATAAATCTAAAAAAAATGAAACACTCTGGATCCCATCAGAGAATGGAAAGGGGTGTGGGGGGCAGTGAATGTGGAAGACTGGCTTGGAGGCAGTTGCACCCTCTAGGAGAAGGTGATGACAGTAGACAAGATGCAGGGAGGAGAGTGGATACATGTTGAAGGTGGACTTGGAGGACTTGACTAATGGATCAGATGTAGGGGCAGAGGAAGGAGAGGAAGGAATACAGGCCAGAGCCCAGGCTCTGAGCTCAGGTGTGGGACAGATGGCAGATCAAGGTGCATGAGGAGACAGGGAGAGAAAGAGAACACTGCCAGGTGCATGAGGACAAAATGAAATTTAGCACACAGTAGGCACTCAGCAAATGTTGAACCCCTCACCCTGTTTCTGTATTTAAGTGAACTTCAGTGTAGTGCGGCTACTTTACTAAGACCCAGGCAACTTTAGTAAAATCTTCCTGGCAGCAAACCGGTGGGTAGAATGGGGTCAGGGAATAGCCGGCCAACAGTAGGCGCTGTGCCAGGGAGCCTTGCAAGGAGGAGACGGGCTCACTTCTGCCCAGGAATGAATAGGGTGTCCCTCTATATCTGAGCACAGTGAAGCCAGTAAAAATGTTTGCTATAAAGAGCAAACGTATAGGGCTTCACTGTTTACAGTGTACTTGTGCCATTGTTATCCTGTTGATTCCTACAGCCACATGAAGCAGAGCCACAATCCCAGTTCTAGAAACAAGGAAACTCAGGCTTGGCATGTGTTAGGGAATTGTTCAAGCTCACACAGAACATCAGTGGCAATCCTCGGCCTTTCTGGTGCCTCCTTTGGGCACCAGCATAACCAGTTTACGTATCAGCATCCCCCCAACACAGGCCTAAGGACCTGTTTTCAAGAGTCTATAAAAATAAAAATAAGAACATCAAAATTGGAGCCTGAAAAAATGCATCAGTTCTTAAATACAAAAAGTGAAGAAACAAAATGAATGAATGCTTATTAAAAATCTACAAATGTGTGATGTCATGTCAGCTTCATTAATTGTTCCACGGAGCATGTATTAAAATATCATTATGTTAGGAAATAACGTGTAGCCCACATTCTCCATACTCTGCAAGAATTCTGAAGTCCACAGGGTGGTTGTCAGAATCCCAGCCAGTGGTGAGTTAGATGAGCAACTTGGAGTCAGATAACTGTAAAAAGTTTCAACAACTCTTTCAAAGTGTGTTACAGCAAATTACATTTCTGGTGGAATGAGAGTCCGTTTGTTTGATGCAAAGTGGGGTGTGGTGCCAAATACAAATGCCCGGGACCTAGGAGATGGCGGGTCCAGCCTCTAGATTTCCCTGGATCTGGTTTCTAAGTTCATTTGATTTTTGTAAAACTATATGAGTCCAGAAAAACACCCAAAATGATTCCTTCCTTATTTGGAAGGAATGTTTCCAGGGTGCAGAGACAAGAGAAGAAAGAGGAGATTGGCTTCCAGAAACACAGGACAGCAAACTTGAGAGTCAGGAGGCCAGTGAAGAAGTGACTTGGTGGAAGGAGCTTTCCTAGGGGTTCCCTGGACAGAAGAGATACATCTACTAAGTCAAGACTAGGTTCATGAGTTCATGAGTAGGGGCTTAAGGAGAAGAGACTTACACCTGAGAACAAGGTCTTGGTTTCATAGATCATAGTTGCATTTGTTCATTTGGCAAATATTTCCTGAGTATCTTTCCTATGCCAGCCACTGCTTCAGACATTTGGAATATAGTGACAGACATAAGAGCCAAAAAACCCCTGAGCCTCAGGGCTCTTATAGTCTGTACATGGGGCCAGGAATACACAGAAAATAATAAACATAATAAATAGGAAATGGTAGAGGATATCAGAAGGTGAGAAGACAATGAAAAAAACTAAAGCAGAGATGCATGAGAAGTGGGAGTGCCAGGGGTGGTGGCAGATTGTGATTAAACTAGGGTGGTTATGGTTGGCCTCACTGAGAAAGTGAGATCCAACTTAAATCTCGGCTTTCAAGACTGTGAAGTATTGTGGGAGTGAGCCATGTGGGCATCTCAAGGAAGAATATTTCATGTAGAAGGAACAGCAAGTGCAAAGGTCCTGGGGTTGAGAATGTGCCTAATGTGTTCATGGAATAGCAAGGAGGCCAGTGCACTGGAATGGCTGCGTACATGACATACAACAGGCCCAAGTAATGTAGACAAGAGCAGTTCGCCATTAATGACAGTAGCTGTTCTCTGAATGAGAAAGGAAGTCACTTGAGGGTTTTGAGCAAATAATTAATGTGATCTTACTGATGTTTAAAAGAACATGTCAAAGACAGAGTGTAGGGGAGTGGTTTAGTTTCTTTTGGCTGTTGTAGTAACAAATTACCACTAACCAGTTGACTTAAAATAATAGAAAGTTATTATTTATTATTATTTATACCAGAGGCCACAAATTCAGAATCTCTTCACTGGACTGACAGTGTGTCAGCAGGGCCACATTCCTTCTGGAGGCTGGGGGGAGACTGTTCTCTACTTCTAGCTTCCAGGGACCATAGCTTTCCTGGCTTGTGGTCGTATTGCTCTACTCTCTATTTCTGCAGTCACATCATCTTCTGTGTGTGTATGTCAGATCGATCTTCCTCTACTTCTTAAAAGGACACTGTGGTAGCATTTTGGGCCTACCTGTATAATCTGGAATGATCTCCTTTACTGAAGATTCTTAATCATGTCTTCAAAGATCTATTTTCTATTAGGCAATATTTGCAGGTTACAGGGGTTAGAACTTTTATGGGGGGCCGGGGATGGTCATTATTCAGCCACCTTCAGGGTCAAGGTAAGGGCAGAAAGTTCCTGTTAGGGTACTTTTGGAGTCATCCAAGCAAGTGACAGTGATGGTTTGGACCAGGGTGGGAATAAGTGCAAATGGTGTGAAGCACGTGAATCCTTGGAGTATTCTGAATGTAAATCCAATAGGATTTCCTGACAAAGAGGAGGCAGGATATGAGAGAAAGAAAGGGGTCAAGACTGATTGTCACTTGCTCTGAAGAGGAGGTCCTTGCAGCCCGTGGCCTCCAATGCAAAACACCAAGCTGCAGAAATGCTGCAGGACAGGGGGGTGGCTGTGCGGTTAGTGGGCTGGAGGGGGCTGATCAGCCCCAACTCTCAAAATGCAGTTAATGAACTGTGGGCTTGGGACCCCTGGCCTGCCAGTCTATAGCTGGGGGATCGGGGTGTGGGCTAATTGGGAGAAGAGAAAGAGGTTCCAGAACACAGAAAGCTGGTGATCCAGACGTCATGGGAGACTGAGTACCAAACGGGGGTGCTTGGGGCCAGATACCCCTCCCCCCAACCAGAAAGTAATCCTGACACTTGCTTGGTATGACCATATGATGCAAGTCCTCTAACATCTCTAAGCCTCAGTTTCCTTATTTGCTGAACACGACTATAAAGATCTACTTCCCAGGGAAGTAATTAGACACTGTTTAAGCTGCAGGGCACATCAAAGGTGCCAGAAGAATCTTGGTTTTCTTCTCCTTGCCTGTCTGGTTTTGAAACTACCTAAGTCACTCCTGCCATAATATCCCCCAAAGGGGAGAAGCCTCTATTTAGAAGAGCCCATGCCCTTGCAGGCTATAGTCCACGTCTCGTGTGGGGTATCTGGCCTCCTGTTTCAGCACCAAAGGTCAGCCCAGTGCTCTCCAGTCATCTCAGAACCTGTGTCCAGTCTGTGTCTCACAGCAAATATTGCCTCTACCTCTAAGAAGGTTCTCTGATAGCATAGGGACAGGCCTGGGGCACCACGTGTCCTGCCCCTTTCTGTTGCCATCTGTCCACTTTCTGTGTCCTCTGTAAGATGAGGGGCATGAACTACATGGGTCATTTCTTCACATTTTTGTCTTGTAGCAGGAGAACGTTTTAATTTTTTTAAAAGCCCTGATGTTTAAAACAGATTAAACAAACCCTGGTTAAAGTGTGCAGGGGGCTTAAGTCTTGCTGGGCTCAGAACCCTCCTTATCACCCAAGGTACCTCCAAGGAAGCCGATAGCTCCAGGGAACTGACTTTGAAAAATTCTGACTTAGGCAAAATTGTGAATGCTTCTGAATTTAGAGCTCTCTGTGATTAGAGTCAGGTGAATTTGTACTGATGAATATGTATTTCAAATGGCTATGTGTACAAATGAATGTGTGTATATGTTTGATTTCCATTTTTAACCTGCAGATAGTCGGCCCTATTCTTAATGTTTTATGCCTACCTGTTACTCTACTGATGTCAAATTTGTTGCAGTTAAATTTTGAAGAGGGGGTTGACTTAATATTTATAGTCAGTCAAAACTGTTTTGATTGTAGGAGAGAAAGAGGGAGAGAAAGCTCCTAAATGAAATATTTCTAAGGTATCTCACAATTAAAAAAAATATCAAAAATGGTAACTTCTTGTGATTAATCTCTACAATTTCATGAAGCAGGCATTGAATTGCTCAGAAACTAGGGTAAATGCTGTTGTGCAAGAATCAGGGCAAACCGGCCTTAGTTGAGCACCTACTATGTGACAGGTAATATCTTATACTTTATTAGTTAATACTTTTACCAGTGCTATGCGGGCACAAGCAGTGTTATTCCCATTTCACATATGGGGAGACTGAGGAACAGAGCAGTAAAATGACTTCCTCATGGTCATACAGCTAATAGGTTCAGGACTCAAAACAGGTCTATGTGCAAAGACTGCTCTTCCCACTTCATGGTGGGAATAAAAGATATCTAAGGGATAAAAGAAAGTCCCTCTGATTTTAGTAGTCATTGAATTGTATTCAAAGCAGTCACTTTTATGGATCATCATGTCAAATTCTTGGGGCTTTGTCATTCCCTTCTGAGCCTTCTCCCTATCAAGAGTGAGCCATAACCACAGGACTACCTTGCCCAGGGATTCCATGCCCCCCTCTTTAGCAGAACTCATTTTATTTTCAAACTGCGCCAATTTTGTTCATCACTTCAGGCTTTTCATTTATTAGGCATTCAATTTCCCTTCTGTACATCATTTATTTGCTTCTGCTTTTCATTTTTTAAGAGGAGAAGGAAATGCAAATCAGCAAATGAATGTCATGCATAATACAGCCTGTCCTGCCACAAACAGCCTTTGTGACAGTCCACTCCGTTCTAGGACAAATTAATCTACAAGAACCCAATACCCCTCTATGGGTGTGTTGACAGAGGCCCAACTTGGGGACCAGATTGCCTGTTCACGTCTGCTGGGGAAGAGCAAAGGCAGAGTGCTGGTAGCTGGCTTTTGTTTGGTTGCCGTTGCCAAGATGACCACATTGGTTAAAGTCTTCCCCTGAGTCACAGAAAATGTGTCTGCAGAGCCCAAGGATGGTAGCTCAGATGTTTCAGAAGTGTCACCTCCTTCAGTGTCACCTGGTGTGGCCCTGGTGTGGCTCCCCTTGTTCCTGGTCTTGGATCCTGAACTACCTCACCTGGTGTGTCTCTTACACTTCATTTGCTTCTTGTCTCCTCGAGCTGGAGTTTTGTTGCTCTTATTTATACTATGCCTGGTGTCTTGCACTTGTTATATGTCCTCTTCCTTCTTCCAAGAAACTGATTCTTCATTGGGCTACAGCTGCCTTTCTTTATTTTAACCATATGCCCATGGACTGCCTAGGCCTCTTAGATTTCTGAGAACCCTCCTACCCTCTTCACTCTGCCTCTACCAGCTCGGACTTGTTCTTTTTCACGGAACCCAGAATCACTTGGATCCATCAATGGCTCCAACATGTTGAATGCCACCGTTCTGCTGATTGCAGGCTGGATCTGGGTTAAGGGTGTCCTTTTCATCTCAGACAGTGAGGCAGTTATTGTACTTTCCCACTTTGCGATGGAAGAGACTGAGTCCTCTGAGGAGGTTTATAACTTCCCAAGACCTCACTGCTCAGAGGGTATAGGCCTGGGGTCTAAAAGCAGATCCGCATATTTTTAATTACAATCAATTCTGCCTCCCAACCAGGATGCCTAACTCCAGGAACTCAAGACCTAACAGATGTCTTTCTAACTGTGGTTTTTTTGTTTGTTTATTTTTTGTTTAGATTTATTTATTTATTCATACAAGAACCGGGGTACAGGTCAGATGCGCGGGAGGGTGAGAGGATTCACCAGAGACAAAGCGGGGAACAGAAGAGGCAGACTGATGAAATACACTGCTGAGGGGAGCAGCGGGCAAGGCAGGAGAGGTCTGCTGCGCCAGGTGGGACCCTCGCCAGCTGGCCAGGATTGAACCAGTGCTGCAGAGGCTGCGGACAGCTTCACAGCGCAGCGCTCAACCGCCTGTGCCACCAGAGGAGGCCCCTTTCTAACTGTGGTTTTTAACTTCATTTTAGTCCTGTGTGTGCACAGACACACACATCCGCACACACGCACCCGCACACACACATGCTACCCTTCATTTGCATCACTGGGAGTTGTATGAACTTGACCAGAGTTTAAAGTTAAAAATTACCATCAAGTCAGCATTATTAATGCTTCATGGAATATATTCCACTTCCAGACAATTAGGTTGATGAATTTTCTTGCATTTCTTTTCTTTTTTTTCTACTTAATGTTACAGATGTTTACAAGAAGAAACAAAGGTTTCTACCTGTGCAGCATGACAGGCATTGGCTGGCAGACATGATCCTCTGTGGGTAGGTCAGACAAGCAGGGGATGCAGGAGGAAGTGGGGTTTGTGGTGATTTGGATGAAATGGAGACCACCCGACCCCTGAGTCTCTGGTTTACAAGAAGAGAAAGTCCATGATGTGATATAAAAGAGGGTTTTTTTTAAATAAGTGAGGTATCCAATTTCTTCTAAAAGCCTTGGGTCACATGGAAGATGGTCTTAGCTCTGGGTCTTCCCAGCTCCATGAATGCTGAGACCATCAAAATATGGATAATTATGAGAAGAAGCATCCCTAAACTCACCATGGTTTGTAACAATGAAACCATCTGTTGGGTTCTATCATTATGTGGGTTCCCAGGATTCTGCTTGCCTAAGTTTCTGGTTTTTGAAGTGCAGGTCGTGCCTGGAAGGCTGCCCGAGAAGAGAAGCCATTTCTGTCAAACCATTGTGGAACCATTGTGAATGGTTCCACTAACAGGCGCTCTGGGGTTGGCAGGTAACATCCACCAGGTGAGAACATCACAGCTGTCAAAAACACTTAGGCAGCTGTTTTAGGAGCGCCATCCATTTGTGGTGGAGAGGGAAGGCCAGGTGAGGTTTTAGCATGGCAGTCTCAAAAGGCTGGGGATGCTATGAACCCTCTCACCCTCTCCCTCACTCCAGTGTGCCTTCTCCAATCTTGTCCCCACATAGTCACTGGTGTGATAACCCTAAAATGCAAACCTCAAACATCATGAGACCATCTTCCCTTCCCTTCCTGGATTAAATTCTTCCATAGGTTTCCTTTGTCTTCAAGACAAAATTCAAGTCCTTTTATCTAGCCCAAAACCTTCCTCCTTTGCTCCAATCTACCAAAGCTCATGCAGGCCTTGGATGTGCCAAGTTTTCTTTGACCTTTAGACATTTGCCCATTCTGTTCCCTTGGCCTGGCAGATCTATTTCCCCCCTTTTCTCCATCTGGTTGACTTCTATTCATCCTTGAGGGCTTTTTCACAGTATCGCCTCCTTCAGGAAGCCTTCCCTGATTATCTCTCCCACTTCATAATCATGAAAACCTGATCTAACTTAAAATTTGTTTTCAAGCTTCTTGCTTTAAAAATTATTGAATACAGGGCCTCCCCAGTGGTGCAGCGGATTGAGCACTGCACTGTGAAGCTGTCTGCAGCCTCTGCAGCACGGGTTCGATTCCCAGCTGGCCAGGGAGAAACTCACATGGCACGGCAGACCTCTCCTGCCGCCCGCTGCTCTCCTCAGCAGTGTCTTAGCTCCATCTGCCTGTTCTGCTCCCTGCTCTGTCTCTGGTGAATTCCCTCCCGTGCTTCTGACCTGTACCCCAGTTCTTGTATAAATAAATAAATCTTTAAAAAAATATATTGAATACATGTGAACAAATCACATTATAACAATAAGTCAAGAGAGTAGGACACAGAAAGCACACAAGATGACATCATTTTATTACCTACCCCACACAGGAAATATATAAGAACACTAACCATGGTCACCACTAGTGGAGGGGTTGTGGGTGATTTTTATTTCCTTCTCTGAGGTTTAAAAGTTATCTACATTTTAGGGCTGCCCTGGTGGCGCAAGGGGTTAAGATGCAACCTATGAAGCTATCTGCAGCCCCAGTGGCATGAGTTCAATCCCCAGGTGGCCAGGGAGCAACCCACATGGCGCGGCAGACCTCTCCTGTCTTGCCAACTGCTCCCCTCAGCAGTGTACTTCAGTTAATCTGCCTGTTCTGTTCTCTGCTCTGTCTCTGGGGAATCCTCTCACCACCCCCCCACACCTCTGGCCTGTACCCCAGCTCTTATATGCATAAATAAATAAATCTTTAACAAAAAAATAAAAGTTATCTGCATTTTAAATGATAAATTGGGCTATGTTGTTTAGAAAATAAATAGTTGCTCTGAATATTGTGTGTGACTATAAGGAAATCATTAAAGAAGGAGAGTGGTAGAGCTAAATGTATTGCTGGAAGGATGTCTGTGATGTGATAAGCACAAAGAGCAAGCTTTAGGCTGACATGTAGAGTGCCTGGTTAAAAGCACAAATAGGTAATTATATGCTTACAGAGTTATGTGTCAACAAGGAGTAAGCTGTGGCATGATCTTCGCACCAGGCTGATAGGCTGCTTATCTCACGGGAGAGGACGGGCAGGTGGATGGGGGAGGCAGAAGATTTACTTTGCCTTTATTGATCTCTGTACTATTTTATTTCACTTTCTATTGTAACCATCACTATTGTACATTTGATTAAAAAATCAAATAGAGAATAAAAGATTCTAAATCACAATGGACTGAGATGCTTATACATAAGTAATATAAGATTTGAGGCCATTCATACTGTTGCTCCATTAGAGTAATTTGTTAGTATTTTTAATTTGGAGATTTTTTTAAATTTAAAGAATAGCTGAAAGAATATCACAAAGAATAGTACAAAGAACACCCACATACCCTTTACCCAGAGTCATCTATTATTGCTATTTTGCCCCATTTACTTTGTTATTTTTTTCTCCATTAGAATAAACAGAAGATTTTTGCAGGTTTATATATCACTATTTAATGTCAGACTAATTGCCATGGATTTGATGGGTCACTTTAGAAAAATACATTATTACTTAGGCTGCAGACATGCTGCCTATATACAAACAGACATGTACCACAAGGTTGTTCTGTGAAGCATTTGCTGTAGTAGAAAAGTCTGGATATCACCCAAGGTCTGACCACAGGGACTGGTAAAATAAACGATGGCAAATCCATACAATGGCCTGCCGCGGAGAAAGAAAAAAGACAAGCTGGAGCTAGCATGGAAACAAGGTTGAGAGACGTTAAGGAAAAAGTGCAGAACAGCATGTGTAGAATGCGAGCCCGGGGTTAGAAGGAAAAAGGATGTAGGATGAAAGAGAAACAAACTGCAGGCTTACTTCTAGGAAGAGACTCGAGCTCTTATTACACCATTATACACTTGTTTATACTGCTTGCATTTTTTAAACCATGTGCATGTATTTTAACTGACATGAAAAAAATTTACTAGAAGAGGAAAACTGTCCCTTGCCCTCCTTAGAATATCCCCCTTGGTTTCAGAACACGGAAGAGGGGGGCATTCCTAGTTCCCTGTACCCCACAGGGGTACTGGGAGGTGGTGGAGGCCTTCCACCCCCTGAATGGCTTCCTGGCCAGCAGTTCTTTCCCCTCCAGGTACAGATGCAGAGAGGGGGGTGGTCAGGCCCCTGGACCTCATCCAGACCACAGATGTGCCTCCTATCATCACAGACTGCTGTAAAAATTGTCTCAACACTGAGAAAATACAGAGATTTCACATACAAAATTTAGGTTCCAGCCTATCTAGAGAAATCTAACAAAACTGGAGCTGTAATGTGTGAGTACAATACTGGGCAGCAGCTGGGTGCCAGCTGTCCTAGCCAGTGCCCTCACTCACAAAGCTCATTTGGCTCCCGATGTTGGGGCATCTGCACCCCCTGGCCAAGGTGATGCAGTGTCCTGTGAAAAGTAAGAGTTGAACATCTTTCCATTTCAGCCTCTCAGTCCAATGATAGTTCCTCCCAGAACCTGTCCCAGCATATTCTAAGAAACTCCACAGTGGGAGGATGGCCATTATCTCACATCCCGTTATATAGGTGAAGAGACTGTGGTTCAGAGAGGTAAGGTGACTTCTCCAAGGTCACACAGCAAGTAAGTCTCAGGGACAAGAGAAGAGCACAGGTGCCAAACTCCCACCCCAGTGTGCATATGTTGCCTCTCCCAGCCTGGCTCCCAGACTAGATGCAGACTGAGAATTAAGAGGCTGGGCTTTCCATGAGCACAATCCAGCCCTCCCTCCTCAGGTACCATGTTATGGGTGAGGCAAGAGAGCTGACATGTGGGTCACTCCAGGGTCCCAATCCAAGGGAAACAGGTATAATAACAGTGACAGCCACTGCTTCATTCATAGCCCTTTACTCTGTTCTCCATTTTGCAGAAGAAACTAAAGCTCGGAGATGTTAAGTAACTTTCTTAAAGTGACTCAGCTGATAAGTAGTAGAACCAGTGATTAAAATCCAAGGCTTCAAGGCATATACTCTTAGCCATTGGTATATGTGACCTGCGTATAAACAACCAGAAATTACATTGTAAGTCTGGACACATCCATCCTTATTAATCCTGTGCCAAACTGTCTTCTGGGAAATTAGCCATATAAGGGATGGTGGGGGAGCAAGGGGTGTGTGAGTGTGTGCATGCAGAGAGGGGGTGTAGCACAGAAAAGAAGGGGCATCCTTTCTCTCCTGGCACACTCACATCCCCCTTGGAAGCTTTGGTCAGCCGCTCTGGGAAGTGGTGAGGGCTCAGGGACTACATGAAAGCCCCCAAAACCCTGTCAGTTCTTTGGTCATCTCAGAGCTGATAGTTTTAAAACAACAAAGACACTTCAATAAAATAGCACATTTCTAAATGCAACATCCTCTTTGGTAATGATATAGTAGGCCTCCATCGCTGTGGCATTATCTTACACAGTGATGTATTTCACTGTTACAATTCATGCCATCAGTCTGCAAAACCAGGGTCATAAAACCCTGCAATTTATAATGGAATCTTGCAAACCTACATATTATATATGTGTAGATATCATTCCCTGGCATTCCATATGCAGTAACCATTTAGTTCAGAAGTCAGGCTCAAAGCAAATAAACCCCCACTGCCTGTGCCACCCCACCCCTCAGCATTTGGCAAATGCAGGAGACCTCACCAGACAAGGTGAGGTGCATGTCACTGTCAGACTCCCACTCCTCACCATGGAGCAGTAATTAAGCAAAGGGCTTAGTCTTGGTGGTAGAGGAAAACAGATACTGAAACTAAAAGATCTGGTGCCCTGAAGATATAGAGACCCCGAGATATCCTTATCGTCTCATCCCAGAGCTGGGTCCCTGTCTGCTTCCTCAGGGAGAGCCCCCAATCCTCTCCAGGGGTGACTTACTCACCACTAGCCCTCACAGGCAGGTGACAAGGAGTGACAGTCCGGAGTCCCAAGTGGGAGTCCGGACTGGATCATTTATTTTAGGGTCCTAGTACGCCATATGGTCTGATGGCCCATACTAGGTGTCATTAGCAAAACAGAGGATGGAAGGAAGACACCTCCTTCTTCCAGGGCAGTGTTTCTCAAGTCCCAGTGTTTACACAGATCACCTGGGTCCTGTTAGATCACACCTGTGGGGCTTACTGCCAGAGTCCCTGACTTGGGTTTGGGGTCTGAGAATTTGCATTTCTAGCACATTCTCAGGTGATGCTGACACTGCTGGCCCTGGACTCCCACTTGGAACATGCTGTTCTGAATGACTTGGGGACCTCCATATAAAAAATGCAGAAGGAGAGATGAAATCACAGCAGAACGGAGGCAGACCTGTGGACAGAAGTGGTTCTCCCAGTCCCAGGGGCCAGTGCTTTTCCATGGGGCCACGCTCCTGTATCCTGGCTGTCCCCCAGTGCACTGCTACCACAGGAGCACCGGCAGTTAGGGGAGGCCACAGGGATGGCAAGCAGATGCATGTAAAACTTGCCCGCACATTAACTCTGTGGGGGCTGGTTGAAGCACTCGGCAGAGGCCACTCTGAGCGTCCCAGGGCTCCCCTGAAGGTCAGACAGAATCAGCTAATGACTTCTTGAACTGAAAATGATGGGCTGATGGTTTCTTCCTGCCGAACCTCATCACCTCCAACAGCCACACGATAGATCACTGCTGCCAGGGGGCCAAGGAACACAGGTCTGAATTGTGCTGCAAAGCCGAAAGAGAGGTTGCAAAGCTTCCCCACGAGACTTATGCGGTTGCAAGAGACTTATGCGGTCAAGGTGGCAGGCAGGGATGCCATGGAGGCTGAGCCCTATGGGCACTGATGCCAAGACAGCCACCTCTCCCCATCTCAGTGCCTGCTTGGAGTCCCACCTGCTTCTCCAGAGATAGCCCGTCTCTCCCTAGGGGTCACCTTCTCACCATCACCCCTCACCAGCTCCCTGCACAGTGCAGGGCCCTGGCCCCTGAGCGTCTGCACATAAATGAGCTTGGGCTGGCCAAACGCAGGCCTCCTGCTGCCTGGCATGATTGCAAAGATGCTTTATTGCCACTAGATTGCTCTTCCTTGGGAACCGCCTCTTCAGAACCCTTTTAAGCCTCTTTGACAAACATTTTGATTTCATTTCTTATTGCTCTGACCTGACTGCAGGCCCTTAACTCCTGATTTGACTGTGGACTTAGAAATGAATATCCGAGTCTACTCTCTTAGTCAAGGGGCCATTCCTATACAGTAGAAAGTCCAGTGGTGACCTAAATAGTGTCCGGTCCTCCATCACTAGCACCAGAAACTCTGACTTCAGCCTGGTTAGCTCTTTCCTCTTTATTTCCTCACTTGCTTGGTGATCAGCATTACCACCTTCCCTCTTGGGCAAGACAGGATACTCATGAAGGAGGCTGGGCTCCAGCCTTCCTCGCATCTTCCACATCACTGTATCATCTGCTCCTGTCCTCCTGTCATTTGTGTATTGAACAACAGTCCTCCGAGCTGCCGCTGTGTGCCCGGCACTGGATGCTGAGTCCCTGTCCTCATGTTGCTCCAGGATAATGGAAAGTCAGGAAACTAGGGAACTGGGCTTTGTTGTGAATTCCTGGTGGCCTGGAGAAAGCCAACTAACCTGCTGGGTGAGCCAGGCGAGGTCCTGGCTTCTGGGGCATTCACTCATTGGACACCAGATCTTTCTAATAATAGTAATAATAATAACAATAACAGGCAGAGGCTCACAGCACTGATCATGTCCAGGCACTCAGTTTCACACTCATAACCGGCTAGGAAGTTGGCACTTTGATCATATCATCCACATTTTACCCATAGGAGCGACTCGTAAGCAGAGGAGTCAGGATTTGCATGCGGGGAGCAGGCCTCCAGACCCCAGACTTTCAACACTGTGATCACAGTCATGAACGTGATCGTGGTAAATGGGGGGGGGGCAGTGGCTGCCTCAGTCCAGAAGCATCTCCAACCCCAGAGGAAGCCAGTGGGGCTGCCTATCCCTCTCTACATCCATTCAGGGTGCCGATGGCCTCTCCCACTGCTGAAGTGTGACCGTTGGAGTCTCTCCAGGGCAGTGTTTGGAGACAGGAGTAATGAAGGGGAGCTGGTGCGTGACCGGGCTGTCAGCCTAGGGTCTGAAGGGGCTCTGGCTGAACAGTCGGTGCTGGGAATTGGCCTGTAAGTCCATGTTGGCTTCATCGAGCTGAGCCATGGAGAAGTCTAACCTTCCCAATACTGGGAAGTCCTCCAAGACTGACACCCCTCCCCCCATCCCAGGACTAAATTTACCAAAACTCACCTGCCTGCTTTGAAATTCACTGACCCCTCTGCACCCCAAGAGCCTCGTTCCTTTTTCTTGTATTTTTTATAAATAGAAGGAGGGAGGGTCCTCCCTGGTGACACCAGGGGTTAAACTGCAGCACTACGTAGCTGTCCACAGCCTCTGCAGCATGAGTTCGATCCCCTGCCAGGGAGCTACCCACAAGGCGCAGCAGACCTCTCCTGACTCGCCCGCTGCTCCCCTCAGCAGTGTACTTCAGTCTGCCTGTGCTGGTCCCCACTCTGTCTCTGGTGAAGCTTCTCACACCAGCACCTCTGGCCTGTACCCCAGTTCTTGTATGCATAAATAAATCTTTAAAAAAAAGAATGAGGGAGAGAATGAGAAAGAAGAAAGGAAGGGAGGGAGGGCGGGAGGGAGAGAAAGATAGACAAAGAGGTGTCAAGACTTCCCCTGCAGAGTAGAAAGGCTTTCTTGCCCCTTTTCTGACCCTGGTTTCCTTTCTTGGGGTGCCTTATTATTTTTCCCATAGCATTCAGCATGACACGCAAGTGCACATTTATTTGTCTAATGTCTGTCAGTGGGCAGAGACCCTCTTTTGCACTCACAGTGTTTAACCAGTCATTCAAGGCCCCCACATTCTGGGTCCCAGCCACTTTGCAAATTCACTGTTACAGTCTCTCAAAGGGTCATTCATTTCTTTAAAATTAATCTATGTGTCTAGAACGGGACAGACACTCTGCTAGAGTCAGGAGTGTCAGCCAGGCAGGCAGAGCTGGAGGCTAAGGCATGACCCGCGAGGTCTCTGCAGAAGTGCATGGCTGTTTGCTCAGTAAATGAGCTATTAAGGGAAATGTTATGGATGCTGCTTTGTTCATTAACTGGACTGCGAGTTCCCTGAGGGAAGGGCATCTGTTATTCATCTGGGGTTTTTGGCCCTAGCTGAGTGCTTTCTATTTACTTATTCATATATATAGATGCCACCTGTTTACACAGAGGGTGAGCTGTGTCCTCGACTGTGGCAGGTATTGAGCCAGTTTCCTAAGCCCCCATCCGCCGTCCCTGGGAGCCGTCTGAAGATAACGCACATCCGCAAGGACGCCTGTCCCACGATGGGCCAAGTGCCGTGGGGTTGGGCTGGAGTTCAGTGACTTCCCTGTAATCTGTGATTGTAGATTTTCTGTGTTTTAGTTAATAATTCCTTTTCCCCAAAGAACACCTGAGTCTACATCCACCATGTGAAACAGACAAAGCAAAGATGCTCTGGTTGGACTGAGCCATGGCTGGGGGGGGGGGGGATGGTTTGGACCCTGACCACACATGTGCTGGAGTCCAGCCAGATGCTCCCTTCCTGCCCCCATGACACCCTGCCGCCACCTGCTTCTGTTCTGCCCAGGCTCTGACCTTGAGCCCAGGACCATTTCAGGGCTGAGAGTTTTTCTGTAACAGGAGCAAACATACCCACTCCCTAGCCTAGCCTGATGGTTTGGGCTGCACAGGTGTGAAGTCTGAAAGTGGGGCCCACAGGCTGCACAACTTTTCCCAGCCCTGTCTTGACCACAAAGGGACTCCATAAGGCATACTGCAGGGCTCCTGCCTGCTCAGCCTCTTCACGGGACAAAGGAAGGAGCTGTGAGGACAGAGGGTGGGTTGGGGAATGTTGAGTGAAACCAGCTGAGTGGCAACAGGTCCCCAAGTTACAAGGCAGGGAGCCTGGGAAAACGTGAAGGTGGAGAGTGAAGGGAAGGGCAAGAACATTGAGCCTGAATCCCGCTCTGCCTCCCCCGTCAGCTGTGTGACCTTGGGCAAGTGACTGAGCCACTCTGGGCCTCCTTGGTGCATCCATAAAGCCCATCTCACAGGTGATTGTGATGACTGAATGAGATAATGAGAACAGAATAAACCATTAAGAGGCACGAGGCATATGCCAGGCTTTTGTAGAATACTATAAAGCTATAATGTCACTGCTGTGAAGAGACATCAAAAGCACCCAGAATGGAGCCTGGCACACAGCGGGCACTTCAATGGCACCTCTTACGGGGCTGGAGATGAATGCCAGTCCACTGTAACTGACTCTCCATGTGCTTTGCCACCTCACCCAACACAATAACCCTATGAAGCAGGTTTGATGATTGTCCTCACACAAATGAGGACATCAAGACACAGAGAGGCGAAGTAATGTGTCCAAAGTTGCTCAGCTAGTTATGAGTGGAGGTGGGAGCTCAACCCAGGCCACCTGACTCTGAACTGGGGCTTGGAACCTCTTCAACCTCTTCAGCCTGGTGCCCCCTTCCTGGCTACCCATCCGCTCCCAACTTACAGCAGAGCAGCTAGTACAGAACGGCTGTTTCTCCAACCTTGCCCCACTCTGGCGAGGTAGCAGTTTTCAGGTGCAGGACCAAATGAGGGGTCCCCACGTTTTCACTGACCCCTCTGTGGCCTAGGATAACTGGCTTCCTTTTCCAGGCTTCAGTTTTCCAAGTCAGAATGTTATGGGCAAGGGTGAGGGTATTAGCAGCGTGGAATGTGGACCATACTGGCTTTAGGAGATGAATCTAGGACACACACAGTTGCAGACAAGACTCACAGTTGGGGGAAAAAATGAACAGTCAGGATCACTGGCTGGGGTGGGAGTGGGGAGGTGGATTCCCAGCTTGGCTGGATGTGAGTGCTGCTATGTTCTAGCACCAGACTAGCTAAGACCAGTCCGGGGATGTCCTGATTCATCCAAGTCTCTGAATATACAGCCTCCTCGGTCACTGTCATTGGGGGAGAGTGAAGAGGGAGGTAAGCGACTGTGCACTAGTGACCTTTGCTGGGTCCAGTGAGTCCAGTCCTGCAGACCCCCATTACTCCCCAGAAGGGCCATTTTTTTTTGCAATTCCTTGGCCCAGGCTGATTTTATTGCCTACAAGCTTTTCTTCCTGACCAATCCCTATACATACCCAGAGATGTAGCATGTGGTCCACCTCTTCTAGAAAACCTTCCTGGAGTCGGTGTCTCCACCCACAGTCCTGGGCTTACTTTTGCTGCAGGAGGTTTTTAAGTTGTTTTTTTGGTTTGTTTTTTAAAGATTGATTTATTTACACAAGAACCGGGGTACAGGCCAGATGCGCGGGAGGGTGAGAGGATTCACCAGAGACAGAGCAGGGAACAGAACTGGCAGACTGACGAAATACACTGCTGAGGGGAGCAGCGGGCGAGACAGGGGAGGTCTGCTTCGCCATGTGGGACTCACCTGCTGGCCAGGATTGAACCCGTGCTGCAGAGGCTGCAGACAGCTTCACAGCGCGGGGCTCAACCGCCTGTGCCACCAGGGAGGCCCTGCAGGAGGTTTTGTACCAGGTGGTCACTGTCTGTTCATCCCTTTGTCACCCTCCCTGGAAGTGAGCCCTTGGAGGCAGGTACAGGTACTTTCCGCGGTCCTTCCCAGCACCTAGCACCAAGTTAGACATGGAAGAGGGGCGCAGAACTGGGAGAGCAAAGGTGTGTGTTCTCTCTCATAGGAGCTCTCTGTGTTTAAAGTCTGTCAATCCTCTGCTTCACCTCACCATGTTTCCCATTACTCAGAGACTGAAATCCAAAGTCCCAATGAGAAGCCTGGGGGGCCCACCTGGCACCCCCCCCTTCCCTCACCTCCTGCCCTGTGGCCACATGGTTCTCTTGCTGGCCCTTGGACCCGCCCGGTTCCTTCCTACCTGAGCCTTTTTACCAACTGCTCTCTGCCTGATGTGCTTTTCAGGAACATCACAGTTTGGCTTTTTGCCACTTAAGCCTCAGACACAAGGCCACTCTAAACAGATCTACCCTGGCCGTGTCCCTGTTCCAGGACTGAACACAACACATGTGTTTTTATGCCCCTCCCATCCAGAACATAAGCCCAGGGGAGCAGGAACCTGGTCTGTCCTTGTCTGCCCTGCACTCACCGCACTGAGAGCAAGGCTGGATTCAGAGCAGGTGCTCCATACACACCTGCCTTATGAAGGAATGAAAACTAAGTTCCCTTTTAGCACGAACCACTTGTGATTCATGAAGATCAGCAAACTCTCAGTTTTTCACTTGAAAAGAAAGCCTGCTCTTGCACCTAATTCAAAGAAGCAAAAAGAAAGAAAGTAGGAATCCCTTTTTTTTTTTTTTGGTGGGGGGCACTCAAGGGTCAGGGGTTGCCTCCCCTTCCCACCCCAAGCTGCAGCACACACGGGTAGCACAACTTGCTGCCCGGTGGATGGCTTCTGACCCACATTTGTTCCCTGTCTGCATATCCATGGCTGCTTCCTTCCACATGCTTCCCCGACAGCTAGACCCAGACACTAAGTGGATGATCGCTATGATTAAACCGCCTTTTAATTATTCAATGAGATGTCAATGGTGTGCACCATTGTGACATTATAATGGACTCCGACTCCTTCGCAAATGTCAAGAAAGGCAGGGGACCATTACCTTGTCAAAATGTTCGCTCCCTGTGACTTTATTTCCAGTACACCAACTAATTTTTCAAGTGGCACAGAACAGCAGAGTGAGGTGGGGTGGTTGACAAAGGCACATGCTCAGAGTGATTTTCACGACACAGGATTCAGTTGATTCTGTCCTGGATGCGACAAATCATCCAATTTTAAAAATTCATTGACTCTCAAAAGAAATGGCGTTTTAGGGGTAATCAATCAACATTTCTGGGTTGATCATTGGCAAAGGATCTTATGGTGGGCAGAAACTTAGGCAAAGATGGAGCAGGAACAAGAAAAAGAACATGTTGGTGCAGTTCTGGCAGGTCTTTGATTAATTAAACAACCACTGACAGAGGATTTAGCACACCAAATAATGTATCAGGCTAGAAGCTACATAGGGAGCTGGCATGCACACATACAATTTTGCTTGTGTGTACACACACATGCACACACACACACAAATACATACACCCCAAGACAGTAAGGAGTGATGGTTTGTACTGGAAATTATAAGAGCCTGGATCCAGAGCTAGTTATGTAATTTGAGTAAGTCAGTTCTTGGGGCCCCAGCTCTCAAAGGGTGTTTGGCTGAAATTATTTCTAATAACTGATAATTGATTAGCAGGCAGTCATTGGTCACTGGCTCCGGCTGTGCCAGCACCATGAGGTACATAGTTTGACATGGTTTCTGTTTTTAGGAAACTTAGAATAGAGCCCGGGCCCTGAAGGTAAAGTGGCACACAAGTTTAGGGATGATTCCAGTGCTTGCTGATGGCAAGGTAATTGGAGTTCATGGAAAGGAGCAATCAGCGTGGGCTTGGGAAGCTGCAAAGGTTTCTAAAGGAGGTAGGAAATGATTGTGGAGGATGCCCAGACGTGAGGGGCCAGGGAGTGGGGGGTAGGCAGAGGCAGATCTAGAGGGGGAAGAATGAGGGGTGAGTAGTGGCTGGAGGGAATGAGGGGCACAAAGTCACCTGTGCTGCCTCGAGGGACTAAGGACTCAACCATGGTTCTGTTGGGGGATGGTAGTGGGGCACTGAGCACCCAGCAGTCATTCTCTCTTCTTTTGGCTACAGTGCCTTCATTTCCCTTTGGGAAACTACCCATGCCTTGCTGTGCACTTAGAGGGCTTATGCATTGAGTGGCATGAGACCCAACTTACATCAGCTCTCCCAGGATTTTGACTTGGGTACAGTTAGGCCTGGGGATGAAAAATCCCCGGTCATTCATTCCAGGAGTCTGCTGAGAGGTGATTATTCTGCCTTATATTCATGGAGTTCCTCAGTTCCTACCTATTCTCAGCCTGGTTTTCCAGCATTTCTGTGTGTGATCATGTGTGCATGCATGCATATGTGCTTGTGTGTGTCCCAACTCTCCAACTAGGTTCTAGTCTGGTACCATATTTAGTATAGGAAATCCTCATTCAGTGATTGTTTAATTAAACAAAGTCTTGTCAGAATGATTGATTCTGTGAGCTTCCTGATATTTTTCTAATATGATCCCTTCTGCTTAATTTGGCCAGGGTGAAGTTCTATTGCTGACCAACAAATTCTAACCGATACCCAACCATCCAACCATTCACTCATCCATTTATTTATCCAAGCATCTATCCACTCATTCAACAATTCAACTATCCATCAATGCATCCATTCATCCACCATCTATCCATCCATGCATCTACCATCCATCCATGCATCATCCATCATCCATCCATGCATCGTCCATCATCCATCCAACCATGCATCAATCCATCCATCATCCAGCCACTATCCATCTTTCTGTGCATCCATGCATGCATCCATCCATCCATCCAATCACATATCCACTCATCCATTCATACATCCAACTATTCACCCATCATCTATCTACTCATCCATCCTTTGATTCCTCAGTCTATTACTGGAGAGTTGAGGATCAGTGGGAAATAAGTAAGGAGAGACAAGGAACACATAGTTAAAGGGAAAAACAAGGAACAGAAGCTTAAAAATTAATCCTACAACAACAAGCAATTTAGTGCAAAGTAACAGAACACAGATGGTCCACTAGATAAAGAAACATCAGAGCCAGCTGGGGCTTACTGGGAAGGCTCTTTGGAGGATGGGAATTTTTTAAAGAGCAATGTTTAAAGGAAACCAATGTATCTACAGAGCATCTAGCACCAATGCAAGCACTTTTACTGAAATGACTGCCCTTACTTCCCAACCACCAAGTTAAGGGTTGGTAGGTGTCAGCAATCCTATTTTTGCAGAAACTGAGACTCAGAAAATTTAGGTAGCTTGACTTAGGCTATACCAATTAAATGGCAGAACCAAGATTCAAACTTTGGTCTTGTCACTTCCAACATCGTTGCTTTTTCCAATATCCCACACTTCCTCATGCTCACACTGTGAGACAACTCTCAGCACCTTGACAGAGGAGGAGGCTGGGAGAGACAGGTCCAGCTGAGCACTATTCTTGGGAACATATGAACAGGTGCGAGGCGTCAGACATATTTTTTTTTTTTTTTTTTTGCAGGAGCCCACGTGCCTTACATGGTGAGTAGGTCCTGAGAGAACTATTCTGATAACTTGCTTCTCCTAAGGGCAACCTTGAGATTCTCACACCATGTATGAAGTAGACACTCAGACCCCTAACTCCACAAGGCATACATAGTTTTGTGGACCCTAGTTTTTATAGGAGCCTCCCCCGCCCCCAACCAGTGGACTCCTAGTTTCCTTGTGCTTCTGGATGGGAGGATAGTTCTTTAAAAGTCCTTTATGCAGGGGTCCCATCTTGAGGTCCCTCTTAGGTGATAGCCAGCCCTACTTTCCCCAACCCCACCCCCCATACACACCAGTCTCCTGACCTGGAGCCCCCAGGATGGCAACTGTGAGCTTTCTACCCTGTTTTTTAATGCCTTCATTGCTTCTGGATCCTCCCTCTCTCTCTCCCATTTGTCTGTGTATTTGAAAACTTTGGGAACAGTGGGAGAAATATTTTCTATATTTGGACCAGAAATATTTTCTATGTTTGGGGGGGGGGGGAGATGTCAGCTTATTTTACTTCATTGCCTGAAGTTCCACCACTTGTAAATTCTTTTGAGAGAGAAGAGGGGAGAGTTTCGGATCTGAACCCACTTACTCTGCGGTCCCAGCAGGCTTTGAGGTCCAGGCCAGACCCCTCCCACAAACCCTCTCTCCAGCCTCATGAGGCAGCCTCCAGTGTGCCTGTACTTAGCTTCCATTCTAACCAGACGCTGATTTCATTTACAACCTTTACTGTCCAGAGTGGTTGATTTTTTGAATCAATAAATGAATTAATTGCTAAATGAATTGGTTAAAAATCAATACCTTACCTCTCTCTCCACTCAAACACCTACGTTGGCAAGTCATTTCCATTAAAAGGAAAAAAAAAAAACACCACCACCACAACAAACCTTTAATCGGATAATCATCTTTACATTTTGAAATAAGCCTGCATACTGATTATGGAGCTAATTATGCTATGATGAGCCCATTTCCTCATCCCAGGCCCCTCTCACCTGTGTGAAGAGTTTCCTGGCTCTTCTCCCCATGGGGACTAGCGACTAGCCCTACACCCCCCTCCCAGCCTCTCTGCATTTCTGCTAGAAAAGCCTTTCTGAAATGCAAATCTCGGCCTGTCAATCCAGATACCCTGTTTGAAATTCTCTGGCCCAACTGGAACCTCATCAGCATCTCCAACCCCTGTGGGCAGCACCAGGTCTGCTGAATGGTTCATTTTGGCCCAGGGGGTCCTGTAACTCTATAAATGTAAGGAGGATGCCTCTAGGTGGGGTGCGTGCTCCAGTTGGCCAGGACCTTCTACCCATTCTGCTTCCACCTGTTACTCCTTACAGTCCTGTCTGAGCCTTAAAGACAAGTTCCTTTCCATCCCTGAATGCAGGCCGGATTGCCCCAGACCTTCCCTCTATCATTCAGGCCCCCTTGCAGCAGCACCCTGACCGCCAGCAATTCTACCCTCCCCGGCAGTTTCAGGAAGAATACAGCTAGCGTCTGGTTACTGAGTGTCAACTATATGCCACATCTAGCACTAAGCACTTGATGGACCTTATCGCATTTAAACCACACAACAGTGCCATGCAGGGAAGACACCAAGGATCAAGGCCAGTGCTTGCCCAAGGTCAGAAAGCTAAGAAGAGGCAGCTTCAGGACCTGGTTCAAGCGCATCTGGAACCTGTGGTTCCAAATCCTCTACACTACACAGTCTCCCATGTCCAAACTGGGGGTGGGGGAGGGCCACCCTTGGTTGGCAGCTCATTGTTGTTCAGAGCTGCCCACACTCTCCCCAGGGCCCCTCTCCCCTAGGTTTCTATGTTAGCCCTCTCTCGTTTCCCTCCTTACCTCCCTGGCTGATCTCTCTTACCCTCCTTCGCCAGCTCCTTTGTTTCCTGACTCCTGAATGTTGGCATCCCTGGGCCCAGGGCTCAGCTCACTGCTCATCTTTACCTGCATACTCTTAGGTGATCCCGTTCTGTTCTATGCCTCTACAGCCACCACTGATGACTCCGAGATGCCTTTTTCCTGTCCTGACCTCTCCCCAAGAGCCTGGCTCTGCCTGCCTACTGCTGGTTTATCTGTCTAATAGAGAGCCATTCAGTCATTTCAATCCCAACATGGTCCAAAATGTTGAGTCCATCCTCACCACTACCACCCCCATCATTATTGTCGTTACCATCACCATCACCATCACCATCACCAGCATCAACATTATCACTATCGAGCTCCCCAGCCCGAGAGCTAGCGTGGCTGCGGGTGCGCGGGGAGCAGGGGCCGTGGCGGGCCGTGGAGGCACCGGGAGCCGCCAAGTGCCCCTCCCCGCCCCTCCGGCCCCCCACCCACCCACCTGCCCGTGGCCAGCGCCCATGGCAGCCCCCCGGACTCCGCACCCTGCGCCGCCGCCCAGCACGCAGATCAGTGCCAGCCCGGCCAGGCTCACCTGGCGGCACCGCCCGCCCGCCGCCCCGGCCACAGCCCCAGGGCCCACGGCGACAGCCCCAGCGCCCACGACAGCGGCGGGGGACACTGCCGAGTTGAAGAGCGCGCAGCCCGGCCGTCGGACCTCCTCGCTCGCCTTACGGCTTGTGTGTTTTTACGAGTTTACAACTTTTCTGAGAACTTTTGTATACAAAGGAACTTTTTTAAACAGCATCATCCATTTATATTTCATCCAAAGAAGAACCTTGGGCAAAATTTGGGCGTTTTTGGTTTCGGCTTCGTTTCTAAGTTTTTTCCTTCTCTTCGTTGACCTTGGGGTTCGGGTACCCCTACTGCTTCGGACTCCCGAGGACCTTCTGGGCCCCCACATTAAGGAGGCAGCCACCTGGCGAGTCTGACCTGGCCGTCGGCGACGCGCTGCTCCGGTGCTTCTCCACGGTCGCGTCCTGCCCGGCGGGAAGGGAGAAGACACTGCGTGCAGCAGGTGCCCCGAATAACCGCTGGCGGGAAGAGCTCTCGCACGTGAAGCGACTTCCCCTGTGCTTCCCGGCAGCGCCTACGACCTGGCCGCGGCGACCGTGGCCTCCGATCTGGAGAGTGGCGGCGCCAGCGCCGGCGAGGCTTGCAGCGGCAGCAACCCGGCTCTCCTGCCTCGGAGGGAGACGGAGGAGCTCAACGAACTCCTGCACCTGTACTTTATCCTTTCCAACTCGCTGACCCATCAGGAACCCGTGGCCGCCACCGTGTCCTCCTCGGCATCAGCCTCGTCTGCGCCCTCCCCGTCGAGCAGCGGGCCAGCCCGTGCGCCCTCCACCTGCAGCTTCAGTTATCCGATCCGGGCCGGCGGCGACCCGGGCGTGGCACCCGGCACCGCTGGCAGAGGCCTCCTGTATGGCCGGGAATCGGCGCCCCCTCCCAGAGCTCCCTTCAACCTGGCGGACATCAACGACGTGAGCCCGTCGGGCGGTTCCGTGGCTGAGCTCCTACGGCCCGAATTGGACCCAGTGTACACTCCTCCGCAGCAGCCGCCGCCGCCAGGTGGCGGGCTTATGGGCAAGTTTGTGTTGAAGTCGTCGCTGAGTGCCCCTGGCAGCGAGTACGGCAGCCCGTCGGTCATCAGTGTTAGCAAAGGCAGCCCGGATGGCAGCCACCCGGCGGTGGTGGCCCCTACAGCCGCGGGCCGCCGCGTATGTGCACCAAGATCAAGCAGGAGGCAGTCTCCTCGTGCATCATCGGCTGGCCCCTAGAGGCCCACTTGGGCACTGGACCCCCTCTCAGCAATGGCCACCGGCCACCGACACACGACTTTCCCCTGGGGCGGCAGCTCCCCAACAGGACTACCCCGACCCTGTGTGCCAAGGAACTGCTGAGCAGCAGGGACTGTCATCCTGCCCTGCCACTTCCCCCGGGCTTCCATCCCCACCCCGGGCCCAACTACCCATCTTTCCTGCCCGACCAGATGCAGCCACAGGTGCCACCGTTCCATTACCAAGAGCTCATGGCACCTAGTTCCTGCATGCCAGAGGAGCCCAAGCCAAAGAGGGGGAGAAGGTCGTGGCCCTGGAAAAAGACGGCCACTCACACTTGTGATTATGCCAGCTGCGGCAAAACCTACACCAAGAGTTCTCATCTCAAGGCACACCTGCAAACCCACACAGGTGAGAGGCCTTACCACTGTCACTGGGACGGCTGTGGGTGGAAGTTTGCCCGCTCGGATGAACTGACTAGGCACTACCGCAAACACACCGGGCACCGCCTCTTCCAGTGCCAGAAGTGCGACCGGGCGTTCTCCAGGTCAGACCACCTCGCCTTACACATGCAGAGGCACTTTTAAATCCCACACAGTGGATAGGACCCACACTGCCAGAAGAGAATTCAGTATTTTTAACTTTTCACACTGTCTTCCCGGAGAGGGGAGGAACCCAGCCGGAAAGCACTGCAATCATGGTCAAGTTCCCAGCGAGTCAGCTTGTGAATGGATAATCAGGAGACATGAGGAAACCAAAAGACAAATCAGAGAACAAAAACGGATGGGGTCTGTGACTGGGTCTTCTATCATTCCAATTCGAATTCCAACTTGAATATTCCTGGACTTACAAAACGCCAAGGGGGTGACTGGAAGTTGTGAATATCAGGGTATAAAATAGATCGGTGAGTTGGGGGGGAGGGAAGACCAGAATTCCCTTGAATTGTGTTTTGATGCAATATAAGTGTAAGGATCATCTTATATTCTCTTTGCCTTCTAAAAGCCATTATTATATTAGAAGAAAAGAAAGAAAATTCAGGTACAGAAATGTGTTTTAATAACCTAAACGATGGTGCTTGCTGAGTCTTGGTTCTAAAGGTACCAAACAAGGAAGCCAAAGTTCTCAAACTGCTGCATACTTTGACAAGGAAAATCTATTTTTGTCTTCCGATCTACATTTATGGCCTAAGTCAGGTAAATACACCTGGTTTACTTCTTTAACGATTTTATGCAGACAGTCTGTTATGCACTGTGGTTTCAAACGTGCAATAATCTGTACAATGGTTTATCCCAAGTATGCCTTAAGCAGAACAAATGTTTTTTTTTCTCTATAGTTCCTTACCTTAATAAATATGTAATTTAAATTTAAGCAAACTTCTATTTTGTATATTTGTAAACTACAAAGTAAAAAAGTGAACATTTTGTGGAGTTTGTATTTTTTGCATACTCAAGGTGAGAATTAAGTTTTAAATAAACCTATAATATTTTATCTGGAGGAAAAAAAAAAAGCCATTATCACTATCACCACCACCATCATTGTCTTCATCACCATGACCACCACCACCATCATCACCATCAACAGCATCAACATTATCACTATCACCACCACCATCATTGTCTTCATCACCATGACCACCACCACCATCATTATCATCACCATTAACAGCACTGCCAATATCACCATCACCATGATAATTGCTGGTGCTGTCATTATCAATAGATAGGAACAATAATCCCTGACAAGTTCATAGCATTTTTTATTGAAAACAACTTTTTGTGCATTATCTCTTTGGATTCACTGAGCAATCCAGGGAGGGAGAGCAATCCTTCCCCTGGAAATTGAGTCCCAAAAGAGAAATCACTTGCCTGAGATCACTCAGCTTAAAGGTGAAAGAAAAGAGACTTACTCACCCTACACACACACACACACACACACACACACACACACACATTGCACCTCCCCAAGTCCACTTTCTCCCTTCTCTGTGTATGACACTAACTACCCTCGATTCTCTATATACTACAAGCATCAGCCCAGTAGCTCAGGCCTGCATCCTGGGAGTTATTTTTGAATCTTTTTATTGCATTCCCATCCAACCCAACGTCAAGTTTCACTGGACACCTCCAGCATACTCCAAATTTATCTACTCTCACCACCTCCACCGCTGAACTCCAGTCCGCTAGCATCTCTTTCCCCAAATATTGCATGTGCATCCTAACTTGTCCACCTGCTCCATTCTTATTCACTCTTATCCCACATCTGAAGCCAGACAGTCTTAGAGTTTATTAACTCATGGTACTCCAAATTCAACCCATTCTACAATGCTCGCCATAATTTGCCTGTACCTGCCTCTCATATGTCAACCCATGCCACGCTCTCCCTCTTCCTTCTTCTCTGCTCAAGACTCACAAGGGCTTCTTTTCATCTCTTGGACATTCTCCTCTCAGAGCTTTTACATTGGGCCCCTTTTACCGGGAAATCTGCTCCTAGATCTTCTAGTAGCATTCCTCCATCATTTAGGTTTCAGTTCAAATGTCACTCTCTTCAGACAGGCCTGTCTGACCACACAGCTAAAGATGTCTTACTGATACTTCTTTCTATTGCTCTATATTCTATATTCCTCTCCAGAGTCTTTATGAACATCTAAAATTGTAATTTGTTTATATGCTTACCATCTGCCTCCACCACCTCACTTACCATCTTCTAGACTGTAAGCCCCATGAAAACAGGGACCACATCTATTTTGTTTGTTTCCTGACTCCTGAATGTTGGAACACCCGGGCCCAGGGCTCAGCTCACTGCTCACCTTTATCTACATACTCTTAGGTGATCCCATCCCGTCCTATACCTCTAAGTCCCTAAGGTTCAGGTACATAGTAGGCACTCAATGCTCACTCAATGAATGACTGAGACCTTTAAAGGGTAGATCTCATTCTGAAATCTGAAGTTGATTTTAAGTGAAAAATTCTTTATACCACACCCATTTCATGTCATAGAAGACTCTGAAGAAAATCATTTTATCACATACACCATTGGGCTCTGTTCTGCGCATGGTAACATCATCATCACCATCATCACCACCACCATCATCCTCACTACTACCACCCCCATCATTAGTGTCATTACCATCATCATCACCATCACCATCAACAGCATCAACATTATCACTATCACCACCACCATCATTGTCTTCATCACCATGACCACCATCACCATCATCACCATCACCATCAACAGCATCAGCATTATCATTATCACCACCACCATCATTGTCTTCATCACCATGACCACCACCACCATCATCACCATCACCATCAACAGTATCAACATTATTACTATCACCACCACCATCATCGTCATCATCACCATCAATAGCATTACCAATATCACCATCACCATGATAATTGCTGATGCTGTCATTATCAGTAGGAACAACAATCCCTAACGAGTTCATACTGTTTTTTATTGAAAACAACTTTTTGTGCATTATCTCTTTGGATTCACTGAGCAATCCAAGGAGGGAGCGCAATCCTCCCCCTGGAAATTGAGTCCCAAAAGGGAAATCACTTGCCTGAGATCACTCAGCTTCAAGGTGAAAGAAAAGAGCACCTGGACTGATGAACCACCTCCCCTCCTTGCCAGCCTCGCTGTCACCTGGAGGCAGGTGGGGCAAGCTCGCTCCAGGACTCACTCCCATTTCACCAACCCCTAGTTAAGAAATTACCCTTAAGTATACATTTTCATTCTGGCAAGGCAGGAGAGGGGATGGCTTTTAAATTGTAATTCGCATCCACATTTTATAACTGCTAACGGGGAAAAAAGGAAAAGCTTAAGGTGAGTTTAGGAGGATTTTTCGGTTGGTTAAAGAAAAAAAAATTAAGAAATTAAAAGAGTGGAAAAAAA
Organism: Talpa europaea; assembly: GCF_964194135.1. Taxonomy (NCBI): domain Eukaryota; kingdom Metazoa; phylum Chordata; class Mammalia; order Eulipotyphla; family Talpidae; genus Talpa; species Talpa europaea. Next base: position 80,568,030 of record NC_140074.1, on the reverse strand, counting down.
TAAATTACTAGTGACTGTTTTTACTGCATGAGCTTACAAGCTAGAGTGGAGAATTAAAAAGTTATATAGCTGGGGTTTCTAACCATGACTTATCACAGACAAGTCCTCCATATTTATAGCTTTTTTTTTTTTTTCCCACCTCAAGATAGTAAGCAATCCCCTGATATAGGGTTGCTGCTCTCTGCCTGGGAACCCTGGGGGCTGTGTGTGCTCAGCAGAGCTGTCATGACTGAGAGCACGGCCAAGACCTGGAGGATGTGCTTATTGCTGGCTTACCATTCCTGTGCTAGAAGGCCTCACTCAGCTCACTCAATAACAACTGGGGGTGGAGGGAGACGCCTCTGTGCCAAGGCCCAGTGGGAAGTAGAGAACAGTAACAGCTATTGTTCTGTACCTGAAGCCATTCAGTCCTCCCAGTTGCAAATACCACTATGATCCCCATTTTGCAGCTGGGGAAATTGCGTGCAGAGAGATAAAACAATTTGCCTAAGGTCTGGCACAGTGAGTTGCCTCTCAAGGTCGCTATCCTTGAAGAGTTTCAGAGCAAGCATGGGGAGAGGAAGGGATAAATGGAGAATGGAGACATCGCAGAGGGAGGAAGGAAATAAAACTGTCTGCTTCAAGCCAAGCTTCACAAGGACTTCTGCTTTGTCTTTTTCCCCCTCATGACCACTCTAGGGAAGGGGATGATAGTCACACCCATTTTACAGGTAAGGAAATGGAGGCCCAGAAAAATGACACAGTAGTCAAAGTTAGCTTGGAAGAGACATGGCTGGGACTTAAGCGACAGTCTCTCTGGCTCCATTTCTTCTTGGCTTGATGGACTTGGGCAAGTTACCTGAGTCTTTGCCTTCTTATCAAGGGAAGTGGAAAAGCATTCTTCACTCTCCGGCTGAAATCTCAGCCCCTGGATGGGAAAGCTGTGTGTCTACCAGATGGTTTCGTAAAACAAACTCTGATCCAACATCCTGCTTGCCGGCAGACAGTCAAGCTGCTTTCCTGTCATCTAGTGGTGAGGAAGTTGAGGTCCTGGGATCCCAAAGTAACTTGCTCATGGCCACAGAAGTAATACCAAAAAATAGACTAGAAGCTGAGTTTCTGCCATATGGTAGATTTCTCCAATACTCACTCACAAGGAGGACCTCACTGGTACTACGACAAGAACACAAATTATTGAAAGCAAAAATGTAAACATGGAAAGAGGTGACCCTGGAGCTCAAGGTCATTGACTTGCCACCTTTTTTCATGAACCTTGAATGCCATTCCCACGGGAGATTTCATAGACCAATTAGTCCGGGACTCTTAAATCCTGTTGGCTCTGGCAGCTGAGCTTGGGGCTTTACTAATTGTTTTTAATTTTGATTTTTATTTAAAATTTCCCTTGGTAATTCTAATGTGCAACCACCCAGAGTTGAGAAACACTTATCTATAATCGCCTTTATTTTCCTGATGGAGACCTGAGGCCCAGATAGAGACAGGTGAGGGCCCAAGGTGGCTCAGCTGTCAATGACAGAATGCAGATTCTAGCCTCTTGGTTCTCAGTGTGAGACTCTCCCTTCTTTCCCTTCACTCTGGTCATAGGGACAGACCGTCCTGTTGTTCCCTGGTGCCTGAGAGATGGATTCCCCCCACGTCCCACTGTCCCAGTTCCCTCTCCTTTTCCAGAACCTCATGTCCCCACAGAGTGCTCTGGACACCTTGGAGACCTGGGCTGAATCATATCCTCCAACTCTGCACCTGGGCTGGTCTACATGCTGCAGATGAAGTGGAGAACTGAGGCAATTACCTAATGTATTAGCAGGCCTGTCCCTGCGGCACTCCTGTGAGCCAAAGTCATAAATACAAAATGGTAATTTCTTTCTGGAAGCCTGGCTCTGGCCTCCCACTCAATTCCCCTCCCACCCAGAAGTCATATACCACTGCCTGGTTGTCCTCTCCTGCAAGGGGCGGCAGTAACTTGGAGTTATTTAAATATCTCAAGACAAACTTGTTTTCCAAAATCTGAATCATCACACAATAACCTCAGTTCTCCTCTGTGGTTTACTTGTCTGGATAGAGCAGAGTCTTCTAGACTTCAGTGGAAAGTCATAAAAATGCTCTAAAGATATTAATGAATGAGTCCCAGTAGCTACCCTCTCCTTTGTGTATATCTTCGACTAGCATTCTCCCTGGGAAAGGAGTGAGAAGATCTGAGTTGTAGATGAAATTTGGCCTCTTCCTAGCTTTGTGACCTTGAGCAAGTCATTCCACTTGCCTGGAATTTGCAAGTCTTCTGCTCCTTTCCCTTAGAGTTGTTTTGTAAATCCAAATGGAGAACAGATATGAAACTTCTTGCATGGACTCCAGTAAAATCTTTCCAAGGTCACACAGCTAGCAGATGGGAAAGTTGGGACTTGAACCCAGAGCCCTTATTCATACCCACTGTGGGGAAGAGTGTCTCAGGGCATCAGCGACTCTATGCAGCCAAGCACGAAGCCCTGGGGAAGGCAAGAAGGATGAGAAAGAGCTTTCCAGGAAGACAAGGGCACTGCAGCTCACTATAGGCAGAGGCAACACCTGGGAGAGCAAAAGTTTGGGAGAGGGTGATAGATTCAGGACCCCCCAGGCAGCTCAATATGGTGACTGCATTATGTGAGGGTGAAGGGGTGCAAGGGTTTGAAGCTTACCAGGGTGGTTGGTCTTCTCTTGTAGGCAATGGGAAACCACGTGATAACTTTAAGCAGGACAGATTCTCAGAATAAAGATAACACATGGCTGGTCCAGTTTTACAGCACTAAACTAGAGAGGCCATGGAGGGGTGTTGCATGTTGCCAGGCTACAGGATATACAGGGCCGAGGAGAATGAATTGCCATAAATAGATTCACTTTGGTATCCTTAGAACCTGGCACAGTGCCTGGTATATAGAAGACACTCAATAAATGCAAAAATGAATAAATGAATCTGAGGACCAGTGAGTGGATAAAAGAATGAGCAAGGGAATGAATGACTGAAACAATAAGCGAAACAATATGAATGAGTGAATTGAATGCATAGTCCAAGGCATGGTTTGAAAGCAGTTTTAGCAACTAAATAATACTCTTGTAACAACAAAAGCAGTCTTCTAGCTGTATTACCTAGAAATGCCCTGTTATTGGCACAACTCCCTCAAATTGAAGGCTTCTCCCCTTCAGTATCAAAACACCGAACAAAGACAAAGACTGATTACAGTGATCAAACTAGAGGCTGTCCTTCTTGGCTCACACCTCTCACAGACAAGCCCACTGACAGCCATAACATCAGGAAAGGGGGCAGAAATAGCGAGTGTTGACTCATCCTTGTGGGGAACTCATTTTGGAGGTATTTGACTCCATTGCCATTTATCCATTCACACGGTCTCTCTAAATGACTAGTCATTTCAGTATCATATAGAGACAAAGGAAGGAGTTATCCTTAAAGGAGACTTACCAATTGCTGTGCTGTCTGCATTTCTAAGCAGTGGCAGTCTGAAAGCCTAGCCTGGGAGAAACAGCTTTGCTTCTCAGGGCAGGACTCGGACCCAGATGCTGCCACCTTGAACTCTGTGCACAAGGGATGATATTGTAACACAGACTGTGCATCCAGCTCTGGCGGGAACCAGAGGCCCTTCTTCCTCTCTTACTCCACGCTGCCTTTTCCTCTTGCCTTGTAGATCCTTGCTACTTAAAATGTGGTCCACATACCAGTGGTATCGACATTGCTTAGGAAATTGTCATAATGCAAAATCTCAGGTCCTACTTGCTGAACCAGAACTTGCATTTCAGCAATATCCACAAGTGGCTCACATACACCTAAAAGCTACTCAATTTTGAGAAATTGACTGCCGCTGACCCAGACACCTCTCATCCAAGGATTCCACTCCCAGATCAAGTTTCACAAAAGCCTCCAGAGAGATTCAGGAAAGACTTCCCCCAGGAGGTGTAGAAGGGCACAGATTTTGTCTCCCAGCAGTGATCACCTCAGGGGAAGTATCCCCTTAAGAATCAGAACTGGGGGGGGTCTCCCTGGTAGCGCAAGGGGTTAAGACACAACTTATGAAGCTCTTCCCAGCCACTGCAGCACAAGTTCGATCCCCAGGCAGGGAGCTACCCACATGGCGCAGCAGACCTCTCCTTTCTTACCCGATGCTGCCCTCAGCAGTATATTTCAGTCAGTCTGCCTGTTCCTGGCTTTGTCTCTGGTGAATGCTCTCTCACCACCTCCCCCACCCCCAACACACACACCTCTGGCCTGTACTCCAATTTTTGTATGCATAAACAATAAATCTTTTAAAAAAAAATCAGAATCAGAACTGACTGCACCCAGCACTGGCTGGGTGGCCTTGGGCAAATCAGCTCTCCTCTTTGAGCCTTAGTTACCCCGCCTGTAAAATAGGAACAATAATATATGCTTCTCAGTCATGTGGGCTTCAGGAAGAAAAGAGGTGAGATATTTGCAAGTTCTCCATGAAACACACAGTCAGGCAAAGACCTGTTTTCAGTGTGGACAATCAGCCAACCAGTCCTAATGCTTTAGATGCTGAATAAGGAAACTCCATCTGAATGGCAAAGGTGAAAGACCTTACCCTCATGCAGATTAATCAGCAAACAATCGTAGTGCTAATTAGCCAGGATGTAGCACTCTGAGGGACTGGCCTAGCCACCCTGGCCTCACAGAGCTGCCCTGAAACTGGATTTGCAATTGGATTCCTGAGCCTGCAGTCTTTTTCTGCACACCTGGAGTTATTTTTCAAAGAGGAGTTCATCCTGGGGAACGAAGGGGGTCAATATTTCCAGAACTGCTGGCATCATGTTGTACTCTCACACTGTGTGAATGAGGGTGGCAGCTACATTTTGGAAGAAGCCAGGCATACAGCTCACAGTGCAAAGAACAGGAGGTGAGTTACCAGGGCTATATTTCCAGTGTTGGAAGGAAGGAGGCAGATCCTCTCCCAGGCCCCAGAAACTTCAGCTCGCTCTTCCCTCTGGTGGGAATGCTTTTCCGCATCCCTGCATAGCTGTCCCTTCTCATCTACAGGACTCAGGGAAGTGTCATGTCCTCAAAGAATTAATCCTTCCCTGTTCCTCTCAATTTTTTTTGCCTTCATGGAATTTATTAATATCAGAAATAGTCTTGGGGTTGCATGTTAAAAACAGATTGCTGGACTTCTCCCATGGTTCTGGGTGGGAACAGGGATTTTTTTAATGAGCCCTCCAATGATCCTGATTTTCATGAATATTTCTTTTTTAAGATTTTATTTATTTATTTTTGTGTAGGCCAAAGGTGTGGGAGGTGAGAGGATTCACCAAAGACAGAGTGGGGAGTACAACAGGCGGATCTACTGAAATACACTGCTGAGGGGAACAGTGGGTGAAAGAGGAGAGGTCTGCCGTGCCATGTGGGTTGGCTCCTTGGATAGGGATCGAATTCAGGTAGTAGCGGTGATAGTGCTGAGACTTAATCCCTAGGCTACCAGGGAGGCCCTGATCTTTATGAATATTGTATGTGAAGGTACAGAGAGTGTGCTCTGGAGGGCAGGACCAACAAGTCCACATACATTTTGGTGACACCAATCCTTTTTCCTGCTTTGGAACTTCAGTATTTAGATGGAGCACTTATTACCTAAGAGGAAAGGTGCTAGGTGCTGGGGCAGTTCGAAGATGGAGCCAGGCGTGACCCCTCAGCTCAGGGAAGTGAGATAGCCTGATGAGGGCAAACTGGGTACAAGGAGCAGATTGCGTTAAAAAACCGAAAAACAAAGTGAGTCTTGGGGGTGGGAGCTTTGCTTTCCAGATGGCTTACCTAGAGAAGTAGCTGGAGAAAACTTCAGAAGAGATGGGAACTTTTTCAAACAATACTTTTGTTTCATGTGTTAGTTTGTTATGTTATATATATAACATAACATATATAGATATAGATTTGGTTTTGAAGAAATTCAAAGCATATAAAAGGGTACAGAATAAGAAGCAAGTTTTCTTCCCACCCACCCCCCACCACCCAGCTCACTCCTTGGAGGCAGCCTCATCTTAGGCCTCACGCCTGCTTCCAGGCATGCACTGTGCATATCTAAGCACTTGGCTGCATGGATTCGAGAGGGTTTAGGAAGCAGAGATGGCAGATCTGGTGTCCAGGGGGAGGGAACAGCATGAGCAAGGGCATGGAAGTTGGGAAAGTCCTTTAAAAAAAAGATAAGCAGCTCTTAAATGACTTTGCTTTGTAACTCAAGGCCATGAACCCATGATTCCAGAAGGGTCAGATAAGGTAGTGGGTAGTTTCCATTGACTGGTCGAGGTTCTTGGAACATAAGGGAGGGGAGGGAGGCGAGGAAGTGAGGTAGGTGAGGGTTAATCGAAATTAAATATACAAAAGGCAGGGGCTTCCCTGGTGGCATAGGCGGTTGAGCACAGCACTGTGAGGCTGTCCATAGCCTCTGCAGTGCCGGTTCGATCCCCGCTGCCCTCAGAGCAACCCACATGGCGACAAGACCTCGCCTGTCTTGATCGCTGCTCCCCTCAACAGTGTATTTCACCCTCCTGTGCATCTGACCTGTACCCGGGCTCTTGTATAAATTAAAAAAAAAAAAAAAATCAAAAGGCAATCCTTTAAGAGCCTGGGATGCAGGTCCTTATCACTGCCTCCCCCATTAACCTCATGAACCTTGCTTTCCTCATCTGTAAAATGGGCATAAGAGTACTGTACCCGTGAGCATTGTCAGGGGCTTTAAATAAGACAAATGTGAAGCATAGGGCCTGGTACATAGTAGATATTCCTCTGTCTTGTGTTTGCTCTCTCCTGTCCTGCCTCCTAGGACTAACCAGAAATGCCTTTGTCGAGGACTTATCTGACTCCCATTGGGTCATGTATTAGTGGCTCCATCATTTATTAGTAACGTGACAACTGGCAAGTTCCCATGTGCTTGCTGGGTCTCCACTCCCTTGGTACCACTTTGGTGGGGTGAGAGTGGCTGTGATGGCATGCAAACCCTTGTATGTGACCCCAGAACACAGGCCGACCTCTGAGTTCCTGTCGGTTCCCTTCCTTCCTCACGTCACAGCCCACCTCCCACTGTAGAAGAGGATTGGGGCCCGAGACACACACCAGGCCAGAATTTTAAAAATGAAACTATTTGGATGTAAAAAAAATGTGTTTTCCTGGCTGGTTAAAATATTTGATGCTCATCGAATATTCAACAACAAAAAAAAAGGCTCTCACTCCATGTACTGTCAAAAATGTAATGTAATTATAGCGATGTTAAATATCCCCAGCTGTTCTGAGATATTTGAATCTTAAATCAAGCCTGCCGGTACACATCCTGGGGTTGCAGCTGGAAATCCACACCAAGTGCCATACAAATGCAGACCTGGGGAAGTTCTGTCAAGAACTTTGGGCTAAGTCTCTGAGCCTGTTTGTGAGATGTTTCATCCCCACACTGGTTGATGGACCCCCAACCCGAGCTGTTAGCAACATCGTCAGAGAGCGCCATGTTCCTCATCAGGGCTGTGCAAACTGGCATGTCATCAGCATCTATCGAAATAGTCTCTCAAATCCATGTGCAGGGAGCATAAAGAGGTAGTGTAAAATAAACGGTAATAAAGTGAATAAACACGCGTCTCACTTCAGAGCCTTTGAGGTGCTTCTATAAATCAAATTCTTGCCATGATTTGCTCAGTGAGACTGTGCTGAGAAGCAGAATCCAAGCTCATCTGCTTTCCTGAGCAGTAGGCTTAGATTTATGGATGTGAGTTCACAGTGGATGCCCATGCCATTTCAAAGTGGGAAAATAATTTTCGTTGGGAGGGGTTCCAAGAGAAGATTAAACCTTTCACTTTCAGAGATCAGAGTATCAACAACTTTCAGATCAGATGTGCCATTGGAATCAGAAGGGGATGACCAACATAGATATTTTGAAAAAAGGGAAAGTTCACAGAGGAAGGAACAGAGACTGCTGTGATGTCAAAGCTTAAGCACAAATATCCTGAGTCTATTTCAAGCTTCCCAGTAACTTTCCATGTGACCTTGAGCAATTCAATTTCCCTCTTTGATTCTGGGGGGAAAACACGAAATGACTCCCACCTACCCAGAGAGTTGTGACATGAAAACTACATGAGGGTTCCTGGCTAGAACTGGGACAATATCTAGATGGCCGCCCTGTACACACTGTTCTCCAGGGTCTAGAAGTCTTTCTTAGAAGAAGCGAGAGGTGTCACCTGTTAATAACAACAATGAGGATGACTGTGAGAGCTCACAGTTATTTAGCATGTATATACACATTGCATCTTTACATTTCAGAGTATAGGCACTTCCTGTATTTATACTCAGTTTTTTTCCACCAGGACTATACTGTCGCCTCGCGGGAGGCAGCATTGGGAGCGGCACAGGATGGAGGAAGACAATTCAAAGTCCAAATAGAGAGAGAGAGAGAGAGAGAGAGAGCGTGAGGGGCCTAGAGGGGCTTACACTTCAGGAAGTATAGCGCCTATTTCCAGGGCAGTCTCACATTTATTGGGTATCAGATTCAGGGAAGGTGGGCAAGTATGTGGAAGAATGCATGGAGGAATGTGCATGGTGGGGATGTGGATTGGGGAACCATAATAATCTGGCATAAGCTAGGGGAGTGAATAGGGGCTGTTGCCTGGAGTCTCCATTGTTGCTGCTGATGAAAACATCCTATCTCTAGTCCCTGTTTACACTTAACTTCCTGTCCAGGCAGTTCAGCTGGTTATGCCAGTCTGGCCATAATATCTGCCTGCTGTTTTCAGCAGATAACTTCATACCAAGACTTTTGTCCTGGTGAGAGGCCCCTGCCTGACTCTACATTTTAGCTTGATCAGCAGGAACTCTGGGCACCAAGACAGATCCTGAGTACAAGGGAGCTGGGGAATCCATGCTATATCACAGCTTACTCTCAAAACATAATTTGTGAATGAATTAATATATTTTCTTTAAGTTTCACATCAACCCTGCAAAGAAGATATGATTTCTGTTTTGCAAGTAGGGAACAAGAGCCACAGCAAAGCAGCTCCCCAACTTGGTAGGGTTGGATTTGAACTTGACTCCTGAAGCCACCATCTTCCTCCTCCATCAACAACCACCTTTGTAAGTTTCTGGGTCTAAATTCCCAGTCTTGTGTGAATGTAAGCATGGATAAGATTCTCCCACATTAGCTGTTTTTCAATCTAGTTGTATGTGTGTTGTGAAATCTTTTCTTGGTTTTTGATCTCACCCTGGATTTTGGTCCAATTCCACCCAACTTGATTCACTATGTGAGTTCAGCTGTGTAGTAGAAAGTGTTCTGTCCAACAAAGGAGATTTGTGTTGGTTTTCTATAGCTATTATAACAAATTGCCACAAATTTAGTAGCGTCAAATAACATACATTCACGTAGTTCTGAAGGTCTGACTAACATCGAGGTGTTAGCAAGACTGCATTCTTTCTGGAGGGAAGACTGTTTCCATGCCTTTTCTAGTTCCTGGACACTGCCTGTTTCATCTTCTCTGACTCTGACTCTCTTACTTCTCTTTTACAAGGATCCTTGTGATGACACAGAACCCATTAGATAATCCAGGAAGATCTCCCTATCCCCAGACGCTTAGCTTAATCACATGTCCGCTGTCCCTATTGCCATGCCACAGGTTCTGAGGATGAGAAAAGGAACATCTTTGAAGGGCTAGTATTCAGCCTACCACGTGGCCTTGCATTTTGGTTTGACTGGCACTCTATCTGGGTCCATGGTTCCTCTGGGGATCCTGTGCTGGTGTGGCAAGAAGGATTTCCCCAGGACAACAATGCCTCCAATATGCACATCTCTGGGTTTACTGGGGAGTCCAGCACTGCTCCCCAGGCACCCTTCTTTGCTCCACCCAAGAGGCCTGTCTCTAGTACACTTGTACAGAGCAGTGAGTGAGACATGACTGAGAGTCCACTGGTCCCTTCTCAGTGTTCACGGGATTTCAAGGAGCCCGCAGTCTTGTCCCTGCAAGTGTGGTCCATGAACCAGTAGCATCCATGCCGCCTGGAAGCTTGTTAGAAATGTCCTGCTCCTGGGCCTCCCCGGTGGCGCAGTGGTTGAGCGCTGGGTTGAGAAGCTGCCTGCAGCCTCTGCAGCGCCGGTTCAATCCCCTGCTGCTCCCCGGCACCAGAGGAGGGTCCCGCATGGCGCGCAGACCTCTCCTGCCACCCGCTGCTCCCCTCAGCAGTGTACTTTGGTCCTTCTGCCTGCTCTGCTCCCTGCTCTGGCTCTGGTGAATTCTCTCACCCTCCCGCGCTTCTGACTGTGCCCAGTGCTTGTATAAATAAATAAAAATAAATCTTTAAAATTAAAAAAAAAAAAAGAAATGTCCCGCTCCAGACCTACCAAATCAGGAGACCTGGGCATGCTCCAGTTTGGAAAGCACTGCCCTAGAGGGTTCTCCATTCATTCACCGCTGATGGAATGTGCTGAAACTGACATGCCTGGGAAGAAGGGCAGTTCTCTGGGCAGAGACAAAGAAGGAACTCAACGCCTCTTAGCAGCCAGTTTAGGCACTGATTCTTTGCTGCAAGGCATTCATAAGAGTGTTGATTTCTCCTAAAGAAAATCTTCCAGGGCAGGTGGAATCCCTTCAAGCCCACCAGGGAAGATAGGGGAAGGAAAGAGGTAGAGAGTAGCCTTAGAAGATCTGGATTGAAATTCCAGCTGTTTTCTGTTTCCACGCCTGCACCTCTGAGCACACCACCCCCCAATCTGAAGCTAGACAGGCAACAGGTTGCCAACATCCACCCTCTGTGGTTATAGGGACAAAATGAGATGGTAATGCACATTACGCTATTCTATCCAAGTAGAATAATTGAGACTTTATTGGTTAGAAATGCAGGGTTGTCTGGCAAAGATGCAATGGGATTTCTTTGTGGGGACAATCATGAGGTAGCACAAAAAACACTGACTTTAGAACTCTAAGATCGGGGTTTCTGTCTATGATTTGGATTAGTTGCTGAGCCACTGGGCCCCTCAGTTTCCTTATCTGTACCGGAGGAGGGAGGAAAGATTACTTTCCTCTCTGATCCATTGTGAGGATGTAATAATATAATGAAGGTACAAGTGCCTGGCAGAGAGTAGGAGCTCCAGAAATGTGTGTGAAATCAGAGGAAACAATTTACTAAGCAAATTAATAGTATAAACAATGGTGTCAGGGGAGATATTTGACATGCTCAGGAGAACAAACTTCCCCGGTGCGTTAGCAGCCTCTATTTGTTTTACCAACAATTCATGTTCCAATTACGTGTGAGTCATCTATTTATTATCACGGGCCTGAGCCAGGACTGCAAGTTACCGATGTCCTTGGAAGAATGAAAATGGTAATTGAGCTCAGATATGGTCAAATGAAAACCTTTTCACAACTCCAGAGTAGATGCCCCTTCCCAGTTCTGCTTGCATGTAGTTGTTCGGCTGAGGGGACAACTGGGGACAAGACCTTGACCCTGTACTCTTGGAAAAGGTTTTCCTCAGGGCTGCAGGCTTCGGAACCCAGGATGAGTTCCAGCGCCTACATCACCTTGCACTGAAAGAAATCTCAAGTCAAGGCTTGAAAGATTGCGAGGGATCCCCTCTATGGAAGGGTTTGTTCTTATCAGCTTCTCTGAGTGATATAGAAAAGGACACAGGCTTTGAAACTGGACTGCCCTTTGGTTAAATCCTGACTTCGCTGCCCCTAGCTGTCTTTGTAAATCCCTGAGCCTCAGTTTCCATAATGCCCTCTGGATTCTGGCAAAGTTGATGTGACTGTCCGTAACAGGGGCTCATTACACATCCCAGGCCGTCACATGCCCAGTCCCACTCTCTGCATTAAGCCCCATCCCACTGGTGAAACACAGTGACCTCTGCAGCCCCATTTACCACAAACAGAGTACCACAATGGTTGAATTTGTGGCCCAGAGCCTGGCACACAATAGGGGTTCAATTCGAGTTTAGTGATTGAATTTCTGAGTCATTGATTCAAACAAATCAGTCAGGACAATCAAAGCAACTGATACATGCAGTGAATGGCCTGGTGACTCCTCCAGCCCTTCTCAACTGAGCAGACATCTGATTGATGTCTTCATGACTGGCCACCATGGCCCCCAAATAGCCACTCTTAGAATCAGCCTGATGTTGGTCAATTTGGTTATCCGCAGACCTGAGCAGAGTTTACATTTGATTCCCTAAACTAATTTCCCAGAAGTCAACTAACTAGTGGGGATCTTTTCATGTTCCTTGTATAAATGTCTATTTAATCACCATCCTGTCTCTAACACTTCAATAACTTGAACATTTCCCCCTTAATCACTGAAAGAAATGCTTGGCTGAAAAGCTCGGGCCAGCTGCAGTAGTTAAGCCCTATTTTCCCCCAACTGCTCGCTTGGATGGACAACTTTTCAGCTAAGTCCCATTGGTCATTTGGTTCATGTTTTCATTTCGTAGAGGAAGGCCCTGAGACCAAAGTCACATGGCTGGTCAGTGCAGAACTGAGACCAGTGTGGCCTTCTCAGGTCACCCGCCTCCTGCCGTTGGCGCTACTCCTTCCCCGGGCAGCTATGCATTCAGTTGCATGCACCTTTGGGGTCACGGGCACTTGGCTTGGAACCCCAGGTTTGCTATCTGCTGGTCTGTAACTTTAGATGGACTAGAGACCCTTCTTGAGGTTCAGTTCCCCATCAGTAAAATGTGGGTGATCACAAAGCCTCCTAGGGCTACGGCGAGCAGAGAGGGCATGGACACATGAAGTATAGAGGCCTGGCACATTGCAGCTGCTTGGTGCTCCCTGCAAGTAATAATAATGGAAATAGCTCATATTTATTGAGTCTTCCTTGGTGCCAGAAATTGTTCTAACCTCTTTACATGTATTACTCAATTACTCCTCTTTCTCTAAAGGCAAAAGTATTTTTCTTGCGCCCCTAAAGCCATCCATCCTCACAACTACTGGACTGCCCTGGCCTAGCACAGTTTCAGCAGAATTTGCTGATTTTAAACAATATGTTGCTGAAATCATTTCTTGTTTTCTGTCACTGGCTCCTAGCAGCCAGCCTGCTTGCTGTGACAAAGTGTGATGAAACCAAACGCTGTTTCCTTGGCTTTTAGTACATATGGCGAGAACAAAATCTGAACTCAAGGTTGATGCCTGCAAAGGAGAAGAGGAGATGGGAAAGGGTGCAGGGAGGACTGGCCTCTGGTGCAGCAGGGGGTGGCAGCTGGGGGAGGGGGCACACAGATAAAGTCCCCTCTAGAGTCTAACAGTCAATAGTGAAAGAAGTGAGAGCTTTTGTTACTAGGTTCACAAAGTTGGTTTGGCTTCTAGGTGTTAACACATGGCATCACACTCCCCCACCCCATGTCCCCACCCAGCACATGCCACCCATCCTTGTAGCTATCTCAAACCACTCTCAGGCCCTAGAGAGCATGCTGAGATCTCACTGTTTCATACTCTGAATTCTCTCATTCGCTCAGGCTGTCCCCTCCCTCCTTGTTGACCTTGGCACTTCTTCTTCAGGACTCAGTTCTGATGGAGCCACCTCCAAGAAGCCATGAGGGGTCTCAGTTGGATCTGGGTACTCCTCTGAGCCCACATAGCGCCTCTGCACACCCCTGGCATCTGTTCACACATCTCTTTCCCTAACAACACCTCAAGTTCATAGAGGACACACAACACACATTATCTAATTCTATATACCCTGTAGCTAGCACATAGAGGCACTCAGTACACAGTGGTTGATTAAATGAGTGAACCAAGACCCCACTCAGCTAGGTGATCATGAGAAGGTATTATCATTATATTGTAATAATGATAACTGCTACCACCATGTACCAAGACTGTGCTGATCTCTTTATCCACAGAGTAACAATAGCTCATGAATGTTGATCACTGTCTACGTTCTGCACAGGCCAGTCACTGCAGACCTGTTATCTTCATCCCAGTTCACTCAGGCTCAGAGAAAAAGCACCTGCCCGAGGCACACAGCTGAAGCCCCAAGACCAGGTCCTCCTGACTCTTTCCCTGAGCCCTGCCTCCTCCCAGAGGGGGCCACTACTCCTGATTACTCTGTTTTGGCTCCTCTTCCCACCCTCTCAGTCCCCCTTTTGAGGCCCCAGTGTCTGGACAGACCAGCATCACACTTCTGCATCCTGCCCAATTATTGGCCTCTGCAATGGTAGCGCTGTGACTTAGCCTTTAGGCTACCAGGGAGGCCCTACCTGCCCAATTAATGTGAAGGTTGTTTTCCTCTACCCCCAGGAAAACTCAGAAGGGCTGGAGTGTGCAGAGTCGGAGGTCCCTGCTGGTGTTAGGAAACAACACAGGCATTCAGCAGCAGGAGCTGCCTTGTCTGACAGCTGATGGTTAACCCTTACACAGCTGCCTCCCGAATGGGCCTGGAGAATTGATACCTTTCAACAATAATCTCCTCTACTGAGCTAATTTCCAGAACGTGAGACTAATAGATGGAAGGAGATTTTGGAGACAGCTAGCACATCCCCCAAAAGTCTCCTCTGGAGCTCTATGACTTACCTGTTGCACTAGTCCTTTCAGGTCTCGGAAGCACAGGAATCTGGGGAGAGCTTGACACCCTGCTCACTAATCTCCCCCAAAGGAATAAATGCCAGAAATTGCCTGGGCATTTCCTCACTGGAAATGTATTCCACTGTATCCCCAGGAAAAATTAAGTCAAGAGTCTCGAAGTGGGTCACCCTGGATGACAAGAAATCTTGGGGTGAAGGTATTCATTCCCCAGACATATTCCAAACACCTTCTACACTTCTGGCTCTGTGCTGGGTGCTGGAAACAGGAGGAACATCAGACAAGATTCCAGTCCAGACCCAAGGGGGAGACAGACAGATTGGCAGGTGTGATAACATATACCTATGTAAAGAGTGACACCTGAACAGGGTGGCAGAGGGGCAAAAAGGAGGAAAGCATCAGTAGTTTGGTGAAGGGGTAGAGGGTCAGGAAACAGCCAAAAGCAGAAGCCACAGGGCTGGGTACTAAAGGATGAGTAGGTGCCCCCAGACAGACAAAGCAGAAGTGGAGGCATTTGCAGTAGCAGTGGACGGCAGAGGACAAGAGGCTTGAGTGGAGGTTCAGCCATTGTGAGCTGTGCTTTAGAGCTTGAGTTTATGGTACAAGAGAGGTCATGGCAAGAGACAAGGACTTGGGGCAGGGACCTGATCCTAAGGACCTTGACCTCATCCTAAGGACAGGTGAACCACAGAAGTGTTGTTAGAAACAGAATGATAAACACTGTGTAGGACTTTAGAAAAACCACTCTGGCTATAGCGTGGAGGGTGGGATGCAGAGGGGAGGGACCAATCAGCTGGAGGACAAAAGACCAGCTAGGAGGTTGATGCCATTTAAGGCAAACATTTTTATGGGGACCCAACTTAGGAGCTTCACCCTCTTTATATATATATGGACACACACACACACACACACACACACACACACACTTAATATGGTCTGTGCACTATTGCGATCTCCACTAGAGGGAGTAAGAAACTAAAGCACAGAGAGGCTAAGTCGCTTGTCCAAGGGCACACAGTAAGTGGTAGACTCCGGATTTGAACCACTGGTACAGCTTGAGCATCCATGTTCTTAACCATGACATTACAGCGCCACTCTGTCAATGATGAAGACTTGAGACAAGGCAGTGTGGTTACAGGAAAGTATTCTGGATGGGCTTGCCTCTGTATTTGGAGCTCCCCCGAAATAGCTTCTGGTTTCCACAGACAGAGGGGTATACTCTAATTCTGAGGCCCTTCGAAAAAACCTACAGTATGAAATGTTAAGGGGCTGGAAACTGCCAGGACAGGGCCTTGATGGGAAGCCACTAGGGGTCACTTGAGCCCCCAGGAACATTAACCTTTGGAAAATGGAGGTAATAGTTTTACTTGGGTGGGTATGTGCCTGCAAACTCTTCAGAGACAGGAAAGCAGAATACAGGGAGGAAAGAGACCCTCCTTTTTTCAACTCCTTAAGCACTGACACAAGCCATACCTGCTGGAGAGGGTGAGGTCAGGTGGCTCCTGAAGGTGCTGTGTTCTTGCAGGAAGAGATAAGCCCCGGCCTAACAACATGTGGCCAAGGATATGACCCCCTGTGCCCCTGGAGTAGCTCCACTTTCCACCCTTCCAAAAACACTACTAGGAGGGACAGGTCTTGTTGGGGACTGGAAGGAGAGGCAACAATTCTACCCCAAAGGTCCTCAGAAGAAAGGCCGGGGATCAGTGAAAGCGGTTACATGTGTTTTCTGTGTAATGCATTTGGTTCTATGAAAAGTGGAACTTTGAACTTGCTGTCTCTGGACTTGGGATGATGTTTTAGAGCCTCATTTTCTCATCTTTAAAAATGGAATAAGGGCCTCCCTTGTGGTGCAGGGGTTAAAGAGTGCTGTCAAGCTATCACCAGGCACTGCAGCATGAGTTCAATCCCCGGTCGACCAGAGAAAAATTCACATGGTGCAGCAGATCTCTCCTGCCTCACCCACTGCTCCTCTCAGCAGTGTATTTCAGAAGATCTGCCTGTTCTGCTCCTTACATTCTCTGGTGAATCCTCTCACCCCCCGTACCTCTGGCTTATACCCCAGTTCTTGTATGCATAAATAAATAGATCTTTAAAAAAATAAAATGGGAATAAAATTCATTGCTAATGTAGGATTGTGGTGAATGTCAAAAGTTAATCTTGGCGGCCGTCCTGTGCAGGATGGTATTTGGTAGAGCATGTAGTACGACTTGGAGCTGGAGTCAGGGGCCACTGGTACTTGAATGTGACACTGAACTTCAATCTTACTCCAGGGACTGATAATTAGTGGTCAGAAAAAAAAAAAAAAAAAAAACACAAGCAATAAGGTATCACTACACACATTCTTTCATCTTTGTGGAACTCAGAATTCTGTTTGAAGATTGGAAAAAGTCACTTAGATGCATGTATTAATGATACCTGCTAGTAAGGCAGGGAAGCCAGCAATTAGGAATTCTCCAAAGACAAGCTGAAAAGCCGTGAAAACAAGGAATGCTTTGAGAACAGACAATTCAGAGTTACCCTACATACACGCTTAAAACAAAGCAAGAAGGGCAAGACTGAAGCCAGGGTCATCATCCTAGTCTAGTCCCATCAGCCAATCAGAGGTCCGCCTGGCAGGCATCTGGGCCCACACCTGTTGGAACAGTGGCATCTCTTCACTAAACCAGAAAAGGCTTTGTCAGAGACCAGGCGGTCAAGCAATGCAGCATACGACGAGCTGGTAAAATCACCACCAGAGCATCACAAATAAACGCATGCAACAACCTTCCCTGCACCAGTGGGGATGTCCAAAACCACCTAAGGGGGATTTGCACACAAATGGCCGGACAGGCGCTCACCATGCTGGGGCTTGGCACCAGAACTTCTCCTAGGCAGACCGTGCAAGGCAGATACCTTCTGTCCGACAGCTGCATTATCCAGACCCACAGCGTGGGGGAACCAGCACAAATGGTTTACAAACCCCGAGCACAGCTTCTTCTGGCCCGGCTGCTCACATCACTATCTCTGCCAGCTGTATCCCCCACTGCAGGAGCTGGGTCCTCTAGACTGGGAGACCCAGACTCGCACTGTGACCCCTTGTGGGGTCAAGAGCCGCACCAGTGCTCACCACTGCTCAGTTCCCCTGATGCTTAGCAAGCACTTTTAAAAAGTAGCAAAAAGGGTTGCTACCTCGCCCACCAAACTGCAGCTTCAGTGTTGGTTGATATTTTGGGAATTCCGTCCAACAACTCACTCTGCCCTCTCCTCCCCCAAATGGAAGTGTTTTGGAACTCTGGAGCTTTCAGCTGCTTAGGGCTTCTGCACGGCTCTCCTGATGGCCCATTTTTAAAAGAGCTTCCTATTGGCTTTTCAAGACAACAAGCTCACACTACAGACCAGCTTCCCTCTCTTCCCATCCCTTCACCTCCGCCTCAGGGCAGCTGCCTGGAGTCCTCTGGATCTGAGGGTGAGGCCCGGCAGGAGGGGGCTTAATATTCACAGAGGGCACCCTAATGGGCAGAGTTGAGGGGCTTGGAAGCGGACACTAGAAGGAGGTGAGCCAGGACAACCGGAGGAGGCAGCGCCTCCTCCAATTGTGTTCAACTTCCCACAGCCTGGAGAAGACTCAGGGGACCCACAAGCGGGTTAGGCCTTGGCATCATGGAGTGGTATCACCAGAGGGGGCCTGGTGGCAGGGCGGGGAGGCAAAGGGACCGGCCGGCCCCGGGACGCCGGAGAGAGGGAGGGAGGGAGGGAGGGAGGGAGAAGGTTCAGGTTCGCGCGGAGGGCAACTCACAGAGGAGAAGTTGTGCGGCCCGCAGAGCTCGCCGCGGTACTTGCAGGAGAGTAGCATGTCCTCTAGCTGGTGGCCCAGGCGGTCCATGAAGGCGGCGCTGATACCCTCGAAGTGGCGCGGCGGCAGGAAGAGGCGGAAGTCCGCCAGCTTGCGGAACCACTGGCGGCGCGGCTCGTCGCCCCGCAGCAGCTCGCTGACCAGCGGGCGCGCGGTGCGGTTGGGCAGCAGCAGCCCGAGCCAGTGGCCGGCGTAGTAGAGGTCCCCCTTGGAGAGGCGCGGGAAGCGCAGCGGGTTGTTGTTGCACACCGTGACGGCCGGGAAGGGCAGCTGGCGGCTCCACTCGCGGTGCACCCGCGTGTGCGAAGGGAAGCTGAGCCAGTAGAGCAGGCGGTTCGAGGACCAGGACAGCAGCAAGCCCAGGGACGTACAGAAGGCCAGCACCCACAGCGCCCGCCGCTGGAAGGAGCCCCCCGCCGCCGTGCGCCCGGCGCACATGTGCCGCAGCCCGTGCAGTTTAGCGCGGCTCAGCGACGGCCGCCCCCTGCGGGCGACCCCTGGCCCCTGCAGCGTCCGCTCGCGCTCGCCGCCCCTGCCGCCCCCGGGCTGCCCGGCCGCCGCCAACGCCGCGGGCGCCGGCTCCTCGCGCGCCATGCGGAAGCGTCCCGGGCCGGAGAGCGCGGCCGCGGGCAGCCGGGCTCCGCCGCTCCGGCTCATTCATTCAGCCCGCGGCTGGCGGCAGCGGCGGCGGCCCCGGCCGGGCGGAGCCGCCATGGGAGTCCGCAGCAGCAGTGGGAACAGCAGCAGCAGCGACCGCGCGCAGCCGGCGCCGGGAAAGCGTGCGCCCGAAAGGAGCTCCAGTGGCGCTGCATGCCCGCCCGGCGCCAACGCCGCCGCCTCCGCGAGCGCCCGCCGGGGACTGAGCGCCGCCGCGGCCCGCGCCCCTGGCCCGAGCCTCTTCCGAGGGCGTCCCAGGCGCCCCTGGAGCCCGGGCTTCCCGAGGGCCGTCCGGCGCCCGCCGCTACCTCCGGAGGGGCCCCGCCGGGCGCCGCCTCTCCGGTCCCCGGGCGCTGCGCCCGCCTCCCCTAGTTCTGGACCTCGGGGGACCCTGAGCTGAGTCCCCCCTGCTCCGCCTAACCCCAGCTTTTGCGTTGGCCCTGGGAGAGGGGCCACTCGGCCACCATGCCCGGGTTGGACATCCCGAAGGACCCCAGCAGCCCAGCCGGCAGCCCAGCGGTGCTGGGACACGGGAGAGAGGACGCCAGGGAACGAGCGCCCCCAGAGGAGCACCTCCGCTCGGGGCTCGGCGGGTGGGGTGGGTGTGTACCGGGGTGAGAGGTCGCCCCGCTAGCGGCTGCCCGCTTTCCCCTCCCTCCAGGACCCGCTCACTGCTCCCCGCGCTGCGCGCCGCCGAGACCTGCCGAGGCGCCCCGAGTCCTGTGTCCGAGTCCTGCGTGGCGGTGAGCCCGCTCTCGTCTGGGGCGGGGGCCGCCCAGGGCGCGCTGCCGGGGGCCGCCTGCGCTGGGCCCCCTCGGGGCTGCTGCCGGAGGAAGCGGGCGTCTGCCCGGAGTGCCCCGAGTCTCCAGAAGAGCCTGGCCTCACTGTCCCCTGCCTCTTTTCCTCCCTGCCCCGGCGTCGTCGGGAGCCGCGGACTGCGGAGCCCCGGCTACACCTCCCGGACTCCCGGCTCCGCTCGCCCTTCTCTCGAGGCTCAAGCCCGCGGCGGCGCGGCGCCGGCTGCGCTCCTCTCGCGGCGGCCCGGCCCTCCTCGGGCCTCGGGCGAACTTGGGCAGCGGCCGCGCGACGCCGGCGCGGCGGGCTCCGAGCACCTGCTCCACCGCTCGCGGGCCCCGCGGCTCCGGGAGGGCGGGGCGGTGGCGGCGAGCGCGGTGCGCTCCTGGAGACGCGGTGCTGACGCGCCCGACTCCTCCTCGCTGCATTTTAATTCCTGGCCACTGTGGCCGCTGCACACCGAGCGGGAAGCCTCTCGCTGGAGTCAGCCCGCCGGGCGGGGGGTGCCTGGTCCAGATGCGCCGGGGAGTGCGGGCTTGTGGAGATGCGGAGTAGTAGAAACGCTGTGTTTATGCGGGGCCATGTGTAACCGAGGGCGAGAGCGCTTCTGAGTGCTGGAAATGGGCGGTGGAGACAGTCGTAGTGGAGTGTGGCATTTGAGCAGTGGAGCGTGGTGGCCCGCGCTCAGTTGGGTAGGGTGTGTGTGTGTGTGTGTGTGTGTGTGCGCGCGCGCGCGCGCCTTTCTGGGTCTGCTAAACATGAGTTTCTTTACAGATGAGGTGCTGTGGTTATTTGAATGTGTGTGGAGTAGGACATATCTGTGGTGATGTGTGTGTTCTCTCTGCGTGTGCACGCGTGATGGGTGATAGATATGAATGGGTGTGTTGATACGTGGATGGATATCAGGATTTCTGGATGTGGTGTGTGGTTCCTGTGCTTTGCCTTTGTGAGTGTTGTATAGATTCGAATGTGTGTTGAGGTGCTGGCAGCAGCCACTGGTTGTCTGGCAGGTTGGGCTTAGGGGAACAGCCTTTCTCCTGTCTCTTAGAAGCTTCCCTATGTGCCCCAGTCCCTTCCCTGAGGGTGTGCTGCTCACCCGCCCTGGTCTAGTCAGTCCAGCACAGCTCTTCGAAGAGAAGAGGAGGAAGGAGCATGGAGTGCTCTAGCGGCTGCTAGAGACAGAAGACGATCTCTGCCATTCTCCCAGCTGGTCACTAGCCCATGGACTGATGGCCCTTCCTGCCTGAACAGGCTCAGGATTGTCCACCCAGCCCTGGCACTTTTGGACACTTTCATCAGCCTTTTTAATGCTCTGCCTTGGCATGCTCAGGGGACAGGTGAAAGAAGGAGTAGAACTGCTAGTTCCATTTCACAGGTGAGACTAAGGAGGTCAAACAGTTGTCCAAGGTCATACAGCCTGTAAGTGGTGGGTCTGAGGTTCAGCACCCAGGGGCACCACAGGGCCTTACAATATGGACTCTCCACTGAGTACCTCCAGGGCAGGGCAGGAATCCTGCGCCCATGGCTGCCTGGCAATGGGTGGTACCCAGTGGGTCTCAACAATTTCCCCCCAAATAATTGATTCCCTGAGGCCTTACTGGGACAGGTAATGCATTGAGTACCATTATTCCATGGACTGAAAGAGTTTTCCAGACATTTTCCAGAAGGTCGATGGGGTTAGAGGAAGTGTGGAGGGATTCTGGCTGTGGGGGGTGGGGTGTCAAGAGAAGATGAGGGATTTGGGGGCTAGAGGATTTGGATTTGGGCCTGGAGTGGAATTTCACCAACTTCGTGATGATTTATTAAAGGCACTGTGGACAGATGATTGAAAGAATATCAGGTTTCTGAGTGATGGTGGGGTGGCCTTTCCCTCCACACTGACCTGGGGGGCATCCAGCCAAGACAATTCTCTGCATCTGATCTCTGGAGAGGAGGACATCTGAGCTCCCCATACCTCACTCACTCACAACCCTCACATATACGCACACACATGCATGCACACACATACACACATACACACCTATCCCTGGAGATCCTTTGGATTCACCTCAGAACAAAGCTACTAATGTTGGGTTTTGCTGAAATTCTGCTTTGGATTTGCTTCCTTGAAGATATCTGTATGTCTGCTGCCATCTGTGTGTCTGAATCTGCCAGTTTCACAGGGCTCTCTCACAAAGGTACACAGTGCAATGCTCCCAGCCTGGTCCTGTAAGTCTGGGAGGGAAGCTGAGACTTGAAGAAAGAGAGAAACTGGGGGTGGGGGTCACGGAGAGACCCATCCTGGGCAAGGAGGGCTGACTGTGGGCTCAGCGTAGCTACTGATGAAGGCACCAGGGCGAGCAGACAGCATGTCTAGCGGTCCTAGCTCTGGGCTGGCACCAAGCTCTCTGTCTGATAGACATCTTTACGTTTCTGATTTGTTCATTCATTGTGGGCTTTTTCTTTCCTGGCGGTTTCCCCCTTGAAATGCACACATGCTACCTTGGTTGCCAGAGTGATTTCACTGCCATGGACTCTCTGGTTAATTCTCCAGATGGGTCACTTCTCCAGAGAAAGGAGGGATATAAGCTACAGGAGTCTAGGCACAGAAATCCAGAGGTAGACACCGGGATGTCTAGTGACCCCAAGCAATGCTCTCCAGCTCTCTTCATGGTGCATGTATGTGGCGTGCGGTCTCTGCTGCCTGAAATACTGCTGGCCAATGCTTTATCTAGCTCAATGAAGTTCTACTCTTCCTTCAAGTCTCAGCTTGCATCCGCATATAGGCTTCTTTGATTCACCTAGTCAAACTTGGGTCTTCTTTCACTCTGATCCCACTGCACCTTGGTTTGACACCTCCCTTAAAGCCCTTGTCATAGCCCCTTGTCCTTGCTTGTGTCCAGGCCTGAGTCTGAGCCATCACTCCTCTGACAGGGACTGCATCTCATTGGTGTTTGTGTCCCAACCTTTTTGCACAGTGCCTGGCACAGACACAGCACACTGACAGAGACAGGGAGAGGGGGAAGGAGCCAAGATTCCTTGACTCTCTATATGCCCAGCATATAGACCCATAAATGTTTAATTTCTCACTCCAATGCTGCAGGGAAGATATTTTTGCTCTTTTTATAGTTGTTGAATCAAGGGTTCAGAGAGCAGGAACTGAATGAAGTTCTAACTCATTCCAAACCCCAAGATTTTCCCTCTCCATTGTGCTCCTTTCAAAAGATTAAGATAAGTAATAGTAATAATAAAAGAGTGCTATAAATTTGGGACTTCCTAAGCACAAGGGCCCGTTTTAAGTGACTTACACTAAAAACAAGCATCATAAGTATCCTTGTGAAATATAAATATATATGTTTGGTCTTCATCCCTTTTTAGGATCAGAGCTCCTCAAATCCTTGAAATTTCCTAAGTGAGGAAAACAACAAAGGTGCCTTTTTCTCTGTTTATGAGGTGACTTTTGAACCTGCCTACCGATGGGTGCTGGTTCATTCTAAGGAGAAACAACCTTAGGATGGGAGGGTTGGAACTTCCTACCCAGTCCCCACATCTATAGAGAGGGGAGAGGGCCTGGAGATTGAATCAATTTATGGCTAATGAGTTTATCAATCAGGACCCAGAGAACTTCAGGGCCGGTGACTCTGCGGACCTCTAGGGGGAGAATAGCCCTTCTGCAGAGGGCATGGAAGCCCACTGCCCTCCCCCAACACCTTGCCCTATGCAGCCCTTCCACCCCACTGTTTGAATTCCATCCTGTTATGATAAACTGGTGAGTGAGTAGGTAAAATATTCTCTGAGTTCTGTGAGTTGTTCTAGCAAATTGACTGAACCCAAGATGGGGGTCCTGGGAACTTCTGGCTTCTAACCAGTTGGTCAGAAGCACTATATCGATAACAGTTGGATTTGGGGCTGGTGTCTGAAGTAAGGGGGAAATCTTGTGGGGCTGAAACTTCAACTTGTGAATCTGATGCTTTCTCCAGACAGACTGACTCAGGATTGAGTTAAATTGTAGGCTATCCAACCCAGTTAGTGACTGGAGATGTGGGGATGCCCCTCCCCTCCCACACATGCACACTAGAAACTGGGTCTCAGTAAAGTCCAAAACAGATTCTCAAAACAATCCTATGAAGTAATCACTATTATTTATCTACTTCAAAAAGCAGGAATCCTTACCACAGAGAGGCTGAGCTACTCACCCTGAGCCACAAAGCTACTAAGCAGCAGTCTTGGCCCACCCCCTGTGACCCCCAACCCTAGAACACACCATCTCGGTCCTCAGAGCAACACTGACACACAGTTCATGCGAATTAGCTTTCCCATCCTGGCAGACTCACTTGGCTGGAAAAAATAATTCACAAGGCAGAACATGAGGTGACCCACATAACTTATCCACCAAGAAATTAGAATTTAACATTGTAATTCCCCAGTAATAAGCTTTTTTTTTTTTTTTAAATCCCTTTTCTTGTTTATCTCCCAAACATCTGTTGCTCCCCACCTGGCATGCCAGGGTTCTATGTGATGCTGTGTGTGGGGGGAGGCTGCCTCAATAGTCACAGCCCACATTCCGGTGTGTCCCCACTACTGTGAACCATGTGCCCCTTCTCCTGTGAAATGAGTTTGTTGGGAAAAGGAGGTCAATTTAAGTCAAAGTGATGTTCTGTTTTCACAATACAATTTCAGGAGCTGACACTTTCGTGGGTTCAATCTGGTTTCACCAGAACCCCCACCCCCATATTCTGGTTCAGTTATGCCCACTATGGGGTCCCACATTGAGGGGTATGAGATACCATTGCCTCACCTGCCTTAGGAATCCCTTCTGCAGGTTCCACCATCGACAGTGTACCGGTGACTCATTCTTTTCTGGAACATCCGGCAGCATTTCAAACTTCTTCCTTTCATCAAATTGGAATCTGTCTCCTTGCAAATTTCTCTCATTTCTACTAATTTATCCCTGGGCAATTCCACAAACTACATTTGATCTTTCTTTCACAGGGGAACCCTTCATTGCCTTTATGGAGTAATATCATCTCCACGCTAAGGGGGACTCTAGTGTTCACCTAGTAAAATTTTCAAGATAGTCTTTTCTTCTCCAGGCTAGAGGTCACCAGTTGCTTCTCCTGTACTTTGTGCTCTTGGGATAGGCTCTTGTATGACGACTTCCTTAAAATATGACCCTCTAGCCCTACAGGGTGAGCCCACAGTCCCTTTATATTGGACCTAGTCCCTTCTTCCAGCCTCCGTTCTTTCCTCTCATGGCGTTGGGTCCTTAATTGCCCTGTTACCCCAGGGATTGAGTGGCAATAATGGAAGGGAAGGGTGGGGACAGAAACGGGTGTTGGTGTGTCCTTCTAGAATGCTGAGTGCTCTGCTCTTTAGGACTCTGCTGCTTGCGGTGTGGAGTCAATACTGTGTTTAATATTCGAGTTAACTGATACTGTGGGGCTGGTGGGCTTTGGGGGATGTGCCTGTGAACCTTCAGCTCTCTTTTCTTTCTTTCTTTTTCTTTTCCTGTCTCTGCTGTCCTTGGCTCTCTGTTACTTTGCCATCCACTTTCCTCCCTTCTCTTTTCTCCTCTTTTTTGCCTCACTTCTCTTGTCCCCAGTCTCTGCCTGAAGTTTAGCCCCTTTGAGACTTCCTTCTCCTATGCTGCCCAGGTCATCTGGGGCCACAGAGGTGAGTGGAATGTCAGAGACCTAAGCAAGTGTCTGGTGGTCCTGCCGGGGCCTGTTCTGGTGAAGAGAGACCAAGGAGGACTTCTCCACCATGGTTGTGGCTCGTTTTCCCACCCCTTCCGCCTTCCACTGTGGGCTGGCCGGGAGTGGCGTCTGCACAGTTATTCCTTCTCTTAGCAAAGTCGTGTTGTGTCACATTGGCCTCTTCTAGTTCTCTCTTTCATGTTCTTTCTTAGACTCACAAGTTCTCTCTTTTTTTTTTTTTTGCCCTTTAATCATCCCTATTCTACTTGAGTTCAAGCTCTCAGCTGCCCATCCTCGTGTCCATAAATCCCAGGGTTAAGGAGGCAAATGGGTTCATGAGCAGAAGAAAGATCAGGGGCTACAGGTCCAGGGCTAGGGTACAGGGCTGGCGGGCTCTTGCCCTGCAGGCTGGGAAGGCGCTTGGGAAGCAAGCGCTCCACCTACAGTGCAGAGTCCTGAGAGCTGGGCGCCGCATGTGAAATCCAGTTTATCTTCCTCCCCTCAGGGGGATGAAGCTGCAGTCCAGAGGGAAGAGACTTGCTGTAAATCATACAGATTGATACAGATAAACACAGAACCAGAATACAGATTCCAACTTCTCGTCCATTTTCTGCTCACCTATTGAGATGACTTTTTAAAAATACCTTTTGAGGGCCTCCCTGGTGGTGCAAGGGGTTAAGCACCACACTATGAAGCAATTCACAGCCTCTGCAGCATGAGTTTGATCCCTGGCCTGCCAGAGAGAAACCCACATGGTACGGCAGACCTCTCCTGTCGCGCCTGCTGCTCCCCTCAGCAGTGTGTTTCAATCCGTCTGCCTGTTCTGTTCCCCACTCTGTCTCTGGTGAATCCTCTCATCCCCTGGATCTCTGGCCTCTACCCCAGCTCTTGTATGCATAAATAAGTAAATCTTTAAAAAAAAAAACCATACATTTTGAAATCAATAATGTAGTCACATGGTTCGAAAAGGACCAAATGAGTGAAGAATCATGTTTTAAAAAAATTCTCTCGTTGTCCCCACCCCCAGTCACTCATTTTTCCTCGTTGGAAACAACCAGTGCTATTGATTTGTTGTGTAATGTGTTAGTGATATTCTGTAAATATACTTATACGTAATAGTCTCCATATGTCCTGCCATTCTTACACAAATGGTTACATTCCATGAATATCATTTACTAGAGTAATTGTATTTCCATGTTCTTCACACCTTTCCCACTGTTTTTTCAGTTATTTTATGGTTCTCTTCCTCTGGCATCTCATATCACCTTTTGTTTTTCCTCAACTTCTCATTGTCCTGCTTTCCCAACCAAAAAGGACAGCAGGCCCAATGACAAGGTGGGTGTACAAAGTTTGCCATTTGATGAGCAGATTTTTCATTAACTCTTTGCCAGATGCTCTGATGGATGGGAGCTCTTATGTAGATTATCTCAAAGTGCAGATAATGCAAAAATATTTGTTTGCCTCTGAAGTCCATTATAAGAAGTATTTACATAGAATTTAGTCTGGGGGTGATATTTTTCTTAGGTTAGTTACTACACACACTCACACATAAAATTGATTACACTGAGCACACAGCTCCTGTTGGTTTGGGAAGATAGTCATCGATTTGGTTGGTGGAGAAAGTCAGTGTGTGAGTATCAGTAGTTGTGTGTGTGTGTGTGTGTGTGTGTGTGTGTGTGTGTGTGTAGAGGAACTGGGGTCAGGGCCAGAGGAGCAGGGGATGAGAGGATTCACCAGAGACAGAGTGGGGAGTAGAACAGGTGGATCCACTGAAATACACTGCTGAGGGGAGCAGCGGGCAAGACAGGAGAGGTCTGCTGTGCCATGTGGGTCAGCTCCCTGGCCAGGGATCAAGTCAGGCCATAGTGGTGATAGCGCTGAGACTTAACACTTAGGCCACCAGGGAGGCCCAGTATAGAAGTTTCTGTGACTAAGAAACAGAGTGGGCAAAACATACCATGGAGAGAACCTGAATATGTCCGTGCCAAAACTGATTGTAATGAACATGTAGTTGAATTTAGAAGAGGAAACTGATAGAGTTTGGTGACTTATCCTTGGTTACGGGGGTGTTGATGTGATGATGGTGATGACTGTGATGCTGATGGGTGATGGCGGTGGTGATGAAGATGGTAGTGGTGGTGATGTGATAACATTTGATGGCTGATGTTGATGGAGTGCCATGTGTCAACCACTGTGCTCAGTGACCCTGAGTTACTCATCAATCCTCACGGCTACTCTCTGAGCTAGGCACCATCATCACAGCTTTCCTTCACAGGAGAAAACGGAGGCAGAGGTTGGATAAGTAACTTGTCCTGTCCGGGCTGGATTTAAACTCAGGTATTTTGGCACTGAGTACAAGGTCTTAGGTACGTTGGTTATAATTAGTGAATTACATTAATGACTTGTAGCTGATCTTCATTGAGTACTTAGTGTGCCATGTCTACTCAGACGTGCTCTCTGTACTAGCCTGCAGTGGGAGGTAGGGGGGCTTGGGTAAGAAAATGGATAATTTTAATGAACCATGATAAATGTTACACCAGAGAGGAGTAAAGTGTCGAGAGGGCCCAGAGGAGGGATCTGCCCTGGGTTGCTCTGAGAGTATCACCAGTCATGTTCTCTATCTTCCACCAAATTTCTCCATTCATTTTCATTTCAGCCCGGCTCACAGAGAGCTGTGTGACCTCTCCCACAGGGGCGAGATTCTGAGCTCAACACAAGCCTGTGATGAGGATTTCTCCATCATCTTCATTCATGGCCTTTGCATCTTCTTCCTGACATGGGTTTTTGTATCCTGGGTGGAATCTTGTTGACCTGTAACATTTGCTTTTCTAAGTTCAGCCCTTCTTAATAATTGATCTGCCCCTTACTCCCACATTGCCTTGCCTGTCCACTGACTTATTCTGGGTATCAGTTTGAATCCTTGAATCTCGATTGTTCCTTTGGTCATAAAGTTAGCAGAGAAATGAAGCCTTGCATACTTTTCTACCCAATTTCCTCCTCCATATACATAACAAAACTCCCATTAAAATAGTTAAGCTTAATAACCTTCTCAACTCATGACTTACCATCTACTATATTAGAAAAAGGCATGGAGTTAGAATAGGATTTAATGAAATATAAAACCCCAGGTACAATTAGGCATTTTCTTTATAGTTCCTTACCTGTCTCCTTAACTGTTTTCATTTATGACTTAATCTTACCCTGGCTTTCACCTCTCCTGTGGGGAGCACGAACTACCCAGCCCTGCATCTGCCTTGCCGACAGACCCTCTGTTGTAACTCAGGAACTTCAGGCCTGTCAGTTTGTCAGAATCCTCCACCCAGGCTGCCTTTCCTCCTTGCCACAGCTTTCCTCTGTCTCAGACACAAGAGGTTTGTTTACTCCCTGCCCCTTAGAAGTGACCTGACCGAACCGCTACCTCAGGTTTCTCTACTACTAGTTTATCTTTCCTGTCCACCCCCAGGAGAAGCAGAAAGAGAGGGATTTAGCACATTGTTTTTGCAGTGCTGTGGACCTTTGTGATTATCCAGATGGAAGGCAGAAAGAGAAGGGGAGGAAGGGGCAATGAGGTAGAGGAGGGAAAGGAAGGGCCAGGGAGGGGATGATGGGAGAGGGGAAAAAAGGAAAATCACGCGGAATACCCGCCAGGTACTGTTCAATGTGTCATGTCATGATTCTTCATGACAAGCCTCCGAGGTGGGTAACAGTATCCCCGTCTCATAGATGGGATATAGAAACATCTTTCCACTCTCGTCCTCTGTTGCTGGTTCTAGGCACAGTTTAAACCATAGTAACAGCCTGAATCACACAACGCAAACTTTCAATGTGCCAGACGCGAGGCATGTTTTCCAGATGAAGGCAACGAGGCTCAGGGAGAGGAAGCTGCTTGCCCAGGGTCACACCGCATGTGCTGCTGGGTGACGGTGCCGGGACTACAACCCGGGTCTGACTCCAGTGTGCTGGTAATTATTTAAAAAAGCAGGAATTGGGAATTTAGAAAAAAGAAAATTTAGAGAATTCCTGCTTTTTAAATAATTTATGATTGAGAATCTTACAAAGACCCTGGGGGAGAAGAATGAAGTGGGAAAAAAGCTGGGGTCTCAGAGTCTGCTGTGCCTCTCAGAGCTCTGTACTTCCCAGCTGGTGCGATGCCATCATGGGGCAGAGCTAAAACTATACCAGCCAGCTGCGGGGCACAGGTTCAGGGAAGCACCAATGTGCACAAGTGCCTTGCTGGGCTAAGTGAGTTAGAGAAGCCAGTGATTCCTCTCTCAACATGCAAGTGACTTTCCACACCAAGAGCCTCCGCATGGCCGCCAAGTAGAACTCTTCACAAACCATTCTCTCATGTATCCTCTCCCCTTCCCGCCTTGCTGCTTCTCTTCCTGTGTTTCTTCTTCTTCGTTTTCTTCCCTCCTGGTCTCCTCCCTCCCTCCCTGCTTCTTCCTTCCTTCCTTCTTTCTTGCCTCCTACCTTGCCTTCTCTTTTCTAATCAATACTTCTTCCATCCAAAGGCTTCAATTTATTCATTCACTGTTTCTCAGCAACACAAACATAGAACTTTGAAACACTTTTCTGAAATTGCTTGGAGTTATAAAGGCAACTTCATAAGCTTGATGTGTAATAAGAGTGTGAAATAGTTCATAGTCTTTGACCTGGTAACCTCACACCCCAGAAATTTCCCCAACAAAATAAGCCCCAAAGTGAAGAAAAAGTATAAAAGTATTCACAATGAGGTTTTTCATGACAGAGAAGAAGAAACAAAAATGGCTCAACAAAGGAAAAGGCCAAGCAAATGATGATGACACTGTCACTAGAAAATGATTTAATTTAAAAAAAAAGAATAGGGCCTCCCTGGTGGTGCAAGGGGTTAAGCACCGCACTATGAAGCAATCCGCAGCCTCTGCAGCACAAGTTCGATTCCCGGCTAGCCAGGGAGAAACCCACATGGTGCAGCAGACCTCTCCTGTCTCGCCCGCGGCTCCCCTCACCAGTGTGTTTCAGTCTGCCTCCTCTCACCACCCCCCTCATCTCTGGCCTGTACCCCAGCTCTTGTATGCATAAATAAATAAATCTTAAAAAAAAAAGATGCAAGGATTAGCCAAACTCTGATAAAAAAAAAAAAAACATATTGAAATAACATTGAATAGAAAGATCTGAGTACAAGGAGCACACCCAGCCCAGTCACTGCTTAGGGAAACAGCTCTGTAGGAGTAACAGTCGGGGGGAGAATTAAGAAACACAGGGTTTACTAACAAACAGGTTCTTTTGGTAAAGTTATTTAAATTTTGGACAAACAAATAAAACTCAAGCAAGTTTACCAGAGCCAAAGTTGGAAGGCATGTTGGGAACAAAAGGTTTTCTATCACTATAAAGTAGTAACGCTGGATTGTGGAGTCACTGAAGCCCTGGACACTTGGGCCAATCCGACATACTCCCCACCCTGATGCTGCCCACTAACCAATGAAAGTGAACCATAGATGTGGCCTTGGCTGCAATCACCCTAAATCTTTTCCGCCCTAGTGTGTTCCTCTTGGCTTCTGATTCCTGGATGTCCCTCCCCCAGCATTGTCTGGTGCCACCTGCACCCCCATTTTAGCCTCAGTCCCTTTTAAACACAAACTGAAGCCATGACAGATGCTCTGTGACTGAAGACAACCTATAATAAAAACTGACCCAGACACTGACAGTCCTCCAATAAGGGAGAGTCATTTGGATGCAGATGGCCTTGGAGGTGCTGTTTCCCTTGTGTTGTTTCTGCTGGCTGGATCTTTATCACGTGTTCCCAGTCTGTTGGGAGCTGTTATTCTGACTGGTCATTGAACTCTTGGCTGAGAACTTGGGTTGGCGCACCTGGCTCTTGATGGTATTGAGTCATAGGGCAAGTGGAGAGCTTCTAGGGTCAGAATAGAATAGGAAAAAGCCTTGGAAAAATAAGGAAGGCTCCAAAGATAATGGCAACAAATTCCAAAGGGGATTAATCAAACACCCACCCCCCTCCCTGGACTGGGGGCAACAGGACATTCCCGGACAAGGATGACAAAGGAAAAGACTCTAAGATAAGGGCTGAGATGAAAATATAATTCTGGGCACAGAGACATTAAGAAGGAGTGAGTGAGACCACCGAGA
Source organism: Talpa europaea (assembly GCF_964194135.1). Taxonomy (NCBI): domain Eukaryota; kingdom Metazoa; phylum Chordata; class Mammalia; order Eulipotyphla; family Talpidae; genus Talpa; species Talpa europaea. The sequence goes on along the minus strand of NC_140074.1, from coordinate 80,536,422 downwards.
ACTAACCAATTACAAAGAGACTGATGGCGTTTTAGAATAATTAGGGAAAGAATTCCTGAGGCACGACTTCAAGATGGCTTCCTTGTCCCTCCCTGGCCTGGTTCCATGGGGTCTGGGAGTCCCACTTTGTTTCTATTCCTTTTCTCCTTAATAAACTTTTCCTTATATTTATCTCTGTAAACAAATCTGCTTCTTTTCGCTTGCTTGCTTGAGCATCAGCGAAGTTCTGCTGCAGCTTCGTGAGACACCAACCCGAGGTTGTTTAGTGGCTGGGACTCAGCGCTGCCACCGCAACCTGGGATCCATTCCTGGCTGGGAGACTAGGACTGAAAACCTGAAATTATAGTAACAGTATGCAGGGCCTGGTCATTTCCCCAACTACATGCAGGCTTCTATCTCTACCTCTGAAGGGGAGTCTTCCTTGTCTTCATAGCCATGGAAGTCTTTTCTTCCAGTTTTAGAGCAGTGCAAGATGAGAAGGAAAATACTGTTCGGGCAGTCTCCAGGCATGTCACAAAAGCCATACCAACCACCACAACAATAACGATGTTAATTAGTTGAGGATAATAAGGTGGCAGCCACAGTAGGTACTGGAAACTTTGTATGTACTACTTCAATTTGTCCCCACAATAACCCTAATAAAGTAGATCTTGTTATTTCTATTTGTGCCAAGGAAAAATCTGAAACTCAGAGAGAGTAAGTAGATTATTTGAGGTCAAACTCAGGTTTTGCTAATGTCAAATCTTCTCCCTCTCAACCCCTGCCTGCCCCCCAAAGATACCTTTGCAAACTTTAAGCATGGGCAAGCTCTTATGATTTCACGATGCCTGCTTACTCTAATTTTATATAAAATCCTGATAACATGTTTGGTTATTTGTTTTTCAGGCTTTCAGCACAACAGGATGAATATATGTTATGAGAAGAAACAAATGGGCTTAAGATTCAGGATTACTGATAACCAGAATGTAGAGCCAACGCTGACAACAAAGAAGACCAAAAAACAACTAGAAAAATGGATAAAAGGACTAAAATAAATGACATTTAATGTTGGGCAAACTCCACATATTTCAGCCCCAATAATCGTTGGAACATACAGTGACGACCTGGTATCACTGAGATTGCATTCTGTTCTGTATAATTTACCTAAGAATATAAGAAAGGATAGGCTATATCTCAGAAGGAGTTTTAGCCAAATAGTTCCATTAAAAAAAAGTTATGGTGCTTAAAGGAAGAAATAAATCCTTAACTCTTAAACATACACTGGCTATTCAGAAAAATGGCTTATTTCTTCAGGAGAGTGGTTCTGAATAACCAAGTTCTCACACACATTGGTCCATTGTTTTAGTCTCCCCCTTGGGCATTTTGTTTGATGATCACTGTGAGGTAGTGGGCTTAACATTCCCAACTGGTTACCTTGCTGCCTGTTGGGTTATGTTGTGTCTATTCAGGTGTTCCATAATAGGGATTGTGGTATTTAAATGTTTCTATCTCTTTTCTGTTTCTTAAACTAGAAACAATGACAGACCAATTTCTACCACACTTTTTCCCTGCAGGAAGAAACAATAAAGGAGAAATGGAATTCTATTTGAGTGAACAGTTCTAACATTCATGTCTCCATCGGAAACATTTTAAGGTTTTGTTGTGCAGCATTTGGAAGTCTTGGGCAATAAATGACAGAATTCCGACTAACAGAGAATGATCGAAATCAGAATATCACAACTAAGGTAGCTTCCCTTAGAGGAGTGTGTGTGTGCGTGTGTGTGTGTGTGTGTTTCTCTACTGCCTGCTCACTCATTGATTGATATGGAGAAATGTGAAATGTTTGATATAGAGAAATTGACTGAATGATACACAGAAAGGTGTAGTGCTCTGTGAAGTATTGACAATATATCCTTTTACATTTGGAACTAGAATTTTACCCAAAGGAAGAGACATTTGAGTCATGAACTTTAAGCCCTTTTTTTAAACTTAGAAATCTTGAAATTATCCTCAACTAAGCTCTCAGCCCCCATCCCATTCCATCCATCAACAAAGGTTATCCATGCTGCCTCTAAATCATTCTCAAGCCCAGGGTCTGTGATTCACATTTCTACTACCTAGCTTCAGACCCTTCTTTCTACAGTTTACAGCTTCCCCTGTTATTATAGCTCCTAGCTGGACCCCTCGCTTTTGATTTCCTCCCTCTGAGTCCATTCCTCACTCTGCCACTGTAATTATGTCATTACTCTGCTTAAAATCCTTCAGTGGTCCCCACTGTTTGTTACAGATCTTCACAACCTGTGTGTTTTATCACCCCAGGGGTTACAGGGAGTGCAGGTTTTGAAACTCACAGCTTTGGAGTTAACAGGGCAGACCTGGGGCAGTAGGAATTCCAGGGGCTGCTCAGGACTGCAGCCTTGTTCATTTGCCCCAGTGTGCTGTATAGATAACATCCTTTTGTTCTTGAGAAAACTCCAGGGAGTTCTGGGAGAGCCTATCTTTAAAGCTTCTCGCCCTGGTGCCTTCTACTCGATGCAACTTCATATGTCACGACCCTTTGCATCTCTCCCCCTCCAGCCTCTCACACTACTTCCTAACCTGCAACCCCTTTGCCTCCTGCTTTTACAGCTTGCATCTGCATCCCAATTTTGCAGGATTGTGAGTTTGAACTTGAGTCCTGGATGGACTCCTCCTACTCTCTTTTGAGACCCAGTTAGAGCATTCCCCCCTCTGAACTCTCCCCTGCGTCTGCAAACAGGATTAAATACTCTCTTCACTCTGTTCCACTCTGCAAGCCAGTTAGGGGAAATTTGGAAAGTTACTTAAACTCTCTGAGTCTTAATTTCCTCATTTGAAAAATGGAGATAATAATATCTGCCTTGCAGGGTTAGCGTAAGGATTAAATAAAATAACATTTGTAAAGCATTTAGCATAGCATTTGTAAAGCATTTAGCATAGAATACAGTAAGCACTCAGTAAATATTTGTTGAATAATAAATGGTAGTTGGTATTGTAACAGGGTGGTCCCCAGGAAAGGGGGAGGTTCCCTGCCCCACCCAAGGGAGGGTGGAGCTGAGCAGGAAGAGGAGAAGCTGCAGAAGAGACTGAGGAAGGAAGGAGCAGGATGGAGCCAGGAGACCTGGAGGAGGCGCATGGAGCCTAGAGACACGTGAAGAAACTGCGCTTGTCTTTTGGTCGTGGACTAGGTGACACAGATGTGGGTGAGACCCATGGGGAGGTGACAATGGCAGCTTTTATCTTGATGTTGATTTTGCTCTTTTCCTTTCGGGCTTGTCCGGTTGTTTGTGACCCTTTTCTGTGGGTCCCCACTGGAAGATGCTTTAGACTTGTAGCAGGCTTTGGGGCCGTGTTCTGGGCCAATCCCATTTGGATGGACTTTTACCCACGAGGGGACGGGTAACTCTGGGTGCTTCATTTAGAAACTAGACTCTTTGCCTTACCTGTATTGTTTCCTAGTTTTATTAAAGTTCCTTCCCATTAAAGTCTCCTATGTTTTGTGTTGATGCGGCGGATGGCAGAACCCATGTAGAATAGGCAGGTTTGCGGGGTTTGGGCTGCCCCTCTCCCTGTCCTATAACAGTATCACTATCAAACTTTTGCCAGAACTCTTATCCCATAATTGTACAATGGTTGTTAACGCCTCTTTTAAGATAAGCCTCATGATTTCAGTGCAATCGATTCTACTCTGCTAGGATGTCAGCTTCATGAAGGGAAGGGATCTTGTAATTTGTCCACTGGCATCTATCATGGACCCTCAACAGGGCCTGGCACAGAGAAGACCTCTGTAATGTGTGTTGATTTTTTTTTTTCATTTGGCTCTTGTAAGGGTCAAATGTGATGATACATGCAAAATACTTTAAATATATAAACATCTTGCAAATATCTTATAAATGCAGAAACTGGCCTTTTATGTGCACTTTTAGACTGAAGACTGGTGCTTGGGTTGAGCTGCCTGCACAGGAACTCACATGCAGATTTGTCTTTCTTGGTGCAGCAGGAAAGACAAATGGACATCTGATGTGCACATAAGATATTAGTGCTTCTCTTTCTTGGGGAGAGGTAAGTAAGGCAGACATTCGAACTGTACCATTACCTTCTGAAAGCACATCCAAACAGAAGCGCCATTCATGGATCTGTCAGCTTCAGTGCCTCTACTTCTAGCACAGCTATGGTCCTAGATATTTTACACAGAGTCCAGTTATCCCAACTCTGGGGAAAGGTTGTGGTTCTTTATCAAAGAGGAAGTCACCCTTGGAAAGAGCAGGTGAGGGAGACTCTAGGGTAGGTTTCACTTCGGGTGAGAACTGGAAGCTCCTTAGTCATCAGCTGTGCCCATCTCCTTGGTTCAATTTATAGAGAAGGAAATTAAGGCCCAGAGAGAGTCAATGAGTTGTCCAAGGTCACACAGTCAGCCCTGTGACTTCTCTGTTGTATTCTTTTTCCCACTTTACTACTGTGTCCATAGCGAGGGTGAAGGGGAAGCTGTTCCAGGCAGAGGAAGTAACACATAAAAACATGGGGAACATGAAGCTATGCCAGGACACCATTCATACAGAGCTGGTGGCTCAGATCTGTGGACAGAGGTTAAGAAGAAGCAAAGCTGGGGCCTCCCTGGTGGCACAAGGGGCTAAGACGCAACTTATGAAGCTATCTGCAGCCAATGCAACACAAGTTCGGTCCCTGGCCAGGGAGCTACACACATGGTGCAGCAGACCTCTCCTGATTTGCCCGCTGCTCCCCTCAGCAGTGTGTTTCAGTCAATTTGCCTATTCTCTTCTCCACTCTGTGTCTGGTGAAATCTTCTCACCCCCTGCACCTCTGGCCTGTCCCCCAGTTCCTGTTTGCATAAATAAATAAATCTTTTTTAAAAAAGAAGCAAATCTGGTGAACATAGGTAAAGCAGAAAGATGACTTGAGGCCAGAAGGGTGTGTGTGTGTGTGTGTGTTTGTGTGTGTGTGTGTGTGTGTGTACTTTATTATTTAGGTAATGAAAAGGATTTATTTTATTTTTTGTTTCATTTTCAGGAAATTTTAGTGGAGGAATATAAATAATACGAAACTTTTAGAAAATTGGTTTCTCATCGGGTCAGAGAAGAGGAGAGGAATAACTGCAATGTTCTCTGCTTGTTTTGATAAAGGCCTGGGACAGTGGTGACAGTGGGAATGCACAGGAGTGTTGCCAAGGGCAGGAATAATTTAGGGAAATGTATAAGAAACATAAGGAAGGAAGGATTGACATGAGACTCTTTAATGAAGAAATGATAAGAATTAATCAGATGTCAAGGTGATGACTCAAAGGCAGGTTACAAGGCTGATGTAAATATCCCTTAAAATGCTAAAAGTTCCCCTCTCCCCAAAAGGGAATTTTATTTAAATAAACACTTGGCTTTCATACAAGAGATTTCTTGCCAGGGAGAGAAGAACCAAGCTAATTAGGGAAGGGATGACTCAGTGGCTTTTGCTTATTATTTAAGAAACCTCCAAATTTATGTTTTCTTTCAGTGAGATGGTGTTTACTCAAATCTAACAACCTAGCACAGTTCCCAAGCCATTACATATGCCTCCTTCTCTTTCCCAAGGGATGGCAGTTCCTTCCCAGCCCTGAAGCCCCAGGTTCAATAGGATGGGCTTGTTTTATCCTGAATAAGATACCTCTTACTTTAGTTCATTGTTCTTTCCTCTGGATCTTCTCTTATCTTAACCAAGCCCTTTGGACTTTGATCTTGGAATTTCCTTCCTTTATGGTTTCCAGACCCCTGCTGGGGTTGCTTTGTTTAAACACCTTTCTGGCTATTGCCTAGAGCAAATCCAGCCAGTCTCATAATCAGAAACAAATGATAGTTATGGAGCCTTGCTCAGTGGCTGGCATACTGCAGGCATTCAATAACTTTGCAATAATTCTGTGTTGTTATTGAGTGAATAAATGAATGACTGAATGATGAATGAAAAAGGAAGATGCGTAGGAGGACAAAAGACATAAAAGGTGCAATTTTTTTATTCTACTGTTAGATTTAACCTATATGATGTTAAAAAACTTGGTTGAGCTCGTTTATTTCTGGTAAAAGACTACCACCTACATACAAAAATTATGAATCATCTACATAATTTAGGTGAAGGTTCATTTTTTAGTGAAAAAAAAAAAGAAATAGGTAGCTTCAATGAACTGATAAACCCATTCAGTAATAACTAGTCACATCGGTTGTAAAATAGATATGGTTTGCCTGGACCATGGTGGAGTTTGGCATAGAGCTAGCTGCCAGCCACATATATATTGCAAGGACCCCTGTGATTTGGGGTGATACATTCGCACCGCTTTGTAACTAGGGATAGTAAAATGACAACTGACCACTAGACGAAATTGTGACCATCCAATTATTGCCATGGTCTCCTGGTTCCACGACTTCTCAGATCTCGTCTTGGTTCTATTTTCTGTTGATTCCTTCTATTCTCCTGCCTCCTCTTCTGCTTTCTCTTCCTTATCTTCTGCTTACTGCTTCAATATTGAGTTTCAAAGCTCCTGGTTAAATATAGTGGCCTTTCTGTAGACATGTGTCCTTTAAGTCCATAAACCCCATTAAAATGATAGTCAAAGAAGACAAAAGCATACTTTCAAAGACAAAGAGGAGACATCAGTGGGTCATATATTTCAGTCCATTTTTGAAAGGCAGGCTATAAATGGCAGAACAGAGGCGCTGTGAGCTGAGCGCTTGCAAAGAGGGATTCCCGCAAGAAGTGACCCTGAGCCAGTTCACCCTACAGTCCTTGGAACTCAGGTGCCCCTTTAGGCTGTTTGAACGTGTGTGTCCCAAACTGAATTCACCACCTTCCTTCTCCTCCTTTCCCTCTGCCACCACCTTGCCATCACTGCTATCACCCTCCCTTCTCTGTTCTCAGTGCATCCCCCTATAGATCTTGTCCCAGAGGATAAACCACTAACCACACAAACCAAAGTATCCCCCAAGACCCACTACATAGACTTCTTTTCACAGGGCCATGTGTACCCATGTTTCTGTTCTCCCCCAAACTGAGATCTGAGGGACCATTGATATCACTGTTGATGATAATCGCAAAGTTGAGCACAGGTCTTGGCATGAAGTTGGCATGAACAAAGACTCAGTGAAGAATCCCTACCTATGAAACATGTATTGTTCATTGAGTACCATCACTGCCCATCCCCACCCTACAAAGTCAAGCAAGATGATGCCTCTATCAGTCAAAAATGGTTTTAAGGTTGAGTGATAGAATAATATCCCTGCAGTATTATACTATCCTATGAGAGTGACACAGAGGAGCTATTTGATGATTGTCCATTGATCACTTGGGTGTATTGATGCCCAGGATATCTCTCAACCCTATTGATGTCCAGTTGCCCACCCAACTTGTGATGGTAAGAGATGACTTTCATACTCCCGAGAGGCAGGTGGGTCTTATGAGTAATGAGCTCTGAGTTTATTTCTCAAATATGTCACTGACATACCCTGTGACTTTAGGAAACTGATGTTCCCTCTCTGTAAACAGGTCTTTCATGTTTCAGATGACATGGTTAGACTAGATTACCTGGACGATTTGTTCTCCATGACTGGTATAAACCTGAACTGCTGGTTAACCTTGTACTTGAGCAGCCCTAGTTCCATCTTCAGAGCCATCTTGAGTGCTGGCATTGCCTCCTTAATTCAGGCGGTGAATGTGCAGCCACAGGGGCAGAGGTTAGGGACTGTGGAGCTGATCTGACAGAGCAACCTGGACTTTCATCCTCAGCCTCAGAACCTGTGTAAAAAATGCCTCTGAAGAGCATGGACACTGGCTGTGCTTGGGTTTGATCTTGACCTTGTATCTTCTGTGGTTCTCTCTTTATGTTCTCTTAAAAGGGTAAAATTACTCAAATATAGTCCAGAGACAGAGTCTTCTCTTGGAACATACACCTGCTGATTTGATGATGTCTGATGTATACAAGGTTGTTTCAGAGCTGGGGGAAATTTTTTTAAAAATCCTTTTAGATAAAAAAGGAAGGTTGCATTTTTTTGTCTTAGCATTACAAATCTGGTTCAAGGACTAGAACTTTCCAGGGAATCATAGAGCATGACTTCCCAGCCTTGGGTTAGTGAGGTAGACAGCAAGCATACAGAGTACCCTCTGGATGCAAACCTCTCATCCCTCTGAGAGTAAGGACAGGGAGAAAGTATTTCATTTGTTAGGCACCTGCTGTGTGCAAGCTGTTCTGCATCTTGCTTGTTTTTTCCAATCATGCTAGGTTTCTATGGAGGATTAACCCATTTCATAGATCTGGGCACTGATACATGGAGAATTGAAATAACTTTGATCAAGGTTTCACATTGAATCTGTGATTTGAATCCAGGTCTGTTTGACTCCAAAGACCGTGTGCTCTTTCTACTATATACTATTCTACTCACATTCTGGGTCGCTCCCAGAAATTGTTTGAGGGTGTGTGATTGTGGGGAAGAGGTGGGGATAGGGTGGGGATGCAGGATGGTCAGAGCATACTGAGCATACTTTTATCTCACAGGCAGGAAGTTGATGATTCATCATGTATCTGCATGTGCTTCTAGTGACAGAGAATCCATGGAGAGAGTTTCTTCTCATTCATACTTGGGAGACTCACCTCAATTAGAACCCTACCATGGGGTGTAGATGGCCTAGAGACCATTAGGAGAACAAGGGTTTTCTTTTCTTTTCTTTTCAAGATTTATTTATTTATTTATACAAGCACTGGGTACAGTCAGAAGCGTGGGAGGGTGAGAGAATTCACCAGAGCCAGAGCAGGGAGCAGAACAGACAGACTGACGAAACACACTGCTGAGGGGAGCAGCAGGCATGGCAGGAGAGTTCTGAATGCCATGTGGGACCCTCGCCGGTGGCCAGGGATCGAACCGGCACTGCAGAGGCTGCGGGCAGCTTCGCAGCCCAGCGCTCAACCACTGTGCCACCGGGGAGGCCCGAGAACAAGGGTTTTCATTTGAACGTGGACCTACCCATAGACAACAAGTCTGACATTGACCAGGACCCAGATACCAAACACTCAGGGCAACAAGATGATGTGCAGCAGAGCCACGAGCCAGCCTCTGCAGAAGGGGAGCAGCGAGCAGCAAGGACGGCACAAACTATGCCCTTTTGAAGAGAAGTAAATATAGTCATTAAAGATTGCTGTGAAAGAATCGACAAATGGGTGTGGAAGCAACATCTCAAGATTTTTCCATTATGGGGAGACAAGGGCCTAAGGCAAAAAATGTCCCTCAGGTGAGAGTAGCGCTTCATGCTTGTGAAAGACTCCTGACAGAACAGAAATTGTTTCCTCAACTGCAAAGTTAGAGAGTTCAGTCTTATTCTTGAGGGTTATTGCTTGTTCTGTCATCTGGTAGCATAATCTACTGTGTGGTTTATTGTATATAATTTTGTCCAATAAATAGACAAAATTTTTCATCACAGGAGTGTAGACTTCACTCTCAACACATTCTGTGTTTTCTATTCTGAAGCCAGAGCTGAAAATCCTCTGGGTATTGGGACTTGTGGCTACCTGGATGGGTGGGTGGGGCTCCTACTTCACATTTTTCAAGAAATCCCTTCTCCTTGTAGCTGAAGGAAGCTCTACTCTCGTATTTTCTCTCTACTACTTGACCATCACATATGCTATTTGAAGTATTCCAATTATTTTTTGTCTAAATTTGAAGAGAAAAACTTGCCTCTGTGTGGGTCAGAATAGCTAAGAGGGAGAGAGTCACCCTGAGGAGCCACATGGGATGCTGGCAGAGATGGTTCAGCCCAGGGGCCACCACAGAGGAATTCTGAGTGGGACTTGGGCAGACAGAAGGGGGGCAGCTGTCATTGGCTACCCTTGCTGTGGGAACTGCTCTCACAGAGTATGTGTTACTTTTTGTGGATTATTCAGGGTATGTTCGTCAGTGGTTATGCCTGGGTGGTGATGTCAAATACAGGAGAAACAATGGGATCAGAAGCTAGAGAGACACAGGTTGGCTTCCTGGCTCCAGCTTTGCCAGCTGTCATCACCTTGGGCCACATCACCGCTCAGGCCCTCAGTTTCCTCACTGAAACCTTGTTGAAAGATCACGTGAGGCTTGAGGGAGCCAGCTTAGTAAGCGCTCCACTGTTTTGGATACTATATTGTTAATCTTCTTCCTTTGTCTTTCCTTCCATTCCAGTCCATGAAGGAGGGCACACTCTTTGCATGTTATTGTCCAAATCATGCTGGACTTTCTCAAGGACACAATTCCTTTTTGGCTGGGTAGGTATATGTGCAGAAACTTGGACTTTTTGAGCCGTGGATTCCAGATGAGAACCCATGGTACACTGGGAGACAGTGAGCTGCCTGTTGCCGTACTGAAGTGTTTTTGGACTTCAGTTCTGAAATGTTCGCACTGAAATCTGCCCTTCTGGAGTGAGCTGGGAAGGCAGGGGTTTATTATGTAACAAGGGTTTGATGTTAGCATTTGCACATTGAGTTTTTATTACCAGGTCTCATTAAAAGACACAGAGCACAGTGTAAAAGATTAAAAAAAAATATATTTTTTTTACAAAGATAGACAAGTCAGGGGGCCTGACACATTCTCCACTCTGTGGTTCTTAAAGAAACAGATAAATGGAAAGGAAAGATTCTATTTTTATGCTTTGAAAGCATTTGCTTTAGGCCAGGAAAATAGTCAGTCTGGATGTTGAGTCCTGTCAATATATAGCTCGGACCAGATTTTTCCTTTTCTTTTTTTGGCTTATTAATTGGGGGAGCTGAAAGGGTAGGAAGATGGGGAGGTTGCATGAGATATGCAATCTTGCTGGTTACAAAAGGATTAAGGAGATTGGACCTCCTTTAGCAGAGGGAAAAGTAAATAGATTCTGTATTAGAAAAGGCTCAACTCAAATCTCATTTCCAACCCTCTTTATCTGTGTGACTCTGGGCAAGTCATGTAAACCTCTGAACCTGTTTTTCCATCTGTATAGTGGAGATGATAGTAGCTGCCTTACACATTAGAGTAATTAAGTATGATGTGGTAGTAACAGTGTCTGATACCTAAACTACATGCAGGGACATGCAGAGGATCATGTTGCTGAGAGCACATGGCAAGTGGAACCCAGGCAGTGAGGAACCACAGAACTATTGTAACAATTATGAGATTTGCTCAGAGTGAAAAAAAAAAGAAAGAAAAATAAGAAACCAAGCAAGTAGAACGTACATTATTCTTTTATATTCTCTATTTGTATGCCATCAAGCTTTGCACTATCTTAAAGTATATGGATACAATAAAATAGAAGTTCAGGGCCTCCTCTGGTGGTGCAGGCAGTTGAGCGCAGTGCTGGAAGCTGTCCACAGCCTCTGCAGAGTGGGTTCGATCCTGGCCAGCAGGCCAGGGTCCCACATGGCGCGGCAGACCGTTCCTGTCTTGCCTGCTGCTCCCCTCAGCAGTGTATTTCAGTCAGTCTGCCTGTTTTGTTCCCTGCTCTGTCTCTGGTGAATCCTCTCACCCTCCCGCACATCTGAACTGTACTCCGGTTCTTGTATGCATGAATAGGTGAATCTTAAAAAAAAAAAAAAAAAAAAAAAAAGGAAGTTCAAAAATAAAAGGTGGTGGAAAACATATAAGTCATTATAAGTCATTTATTATAATGACTTCACTTTTAAAATATTTTAAAGATTTATTTATGCATATAAGAGCTGGGGTGTAGGCCAGAGGTGCGGGGTGAGGGGTAAGAGGATTCACCAGAGACAGAATGGGGAGCAGAACAGGTAGATCTACTGAAATACACTGCTGAGGGGAGCAGCGGGTGAGAGAGGAGAGGTCTCTTGCACCATGTGGGTTATCTCTCTGGCTGGGGAGCCAATTCATGTTGCAGAGGCTGCCGATAGCTTGATAGTGTTGAGACTTAACCCCTTGCAATGCCAGGGAGGCCCTATTGTAATTACTTTAGTGGACATAGTTACTGAGTTTAAGGACAGAATTTAAAGACTGAATTGGAGCTTCCTGGTAACAGATGAAGAGGAGGAAGGCAGAGATGAAATGATTTTCATCATCTGAGAAAGCCTGTTGTCCTGCTGTTTGAGGGAGTAAATGCTTTCTGGGCATTAGACTCCCGAAGGAATTCATCACAAATTCCTAGGGCCTAAGACATTGCACCTAATACTTGATGCACATGACAACATAAAGGATGCCCTCACCATGATGACCCTCCTGCAACATGTTGTCCTATTCGCCCTTTATCAGACTGGCCCCTGATGAAAGAAGCCAAGGGGACTTCCTTCAAGACAGTAGGTAACAAATCTTGGTGGAGCAATGGTTTTCACATCCAATAGACTTGGGTTCAAAGCCTGGTTCGAACATATCCGAATCGGTCTTAATCGGTGACCTTGAAAATAGACTTGCCTTACTAATCCTTATTTTCCTTCTAAATGAGGTAGACAGGTACACAATTCCCATTCAGGAGCCTGGCACAAAGTAGGTGCTTCATAAATGGAATCACTTTCCTTCCTTTTTCCTTTGCTAGAATGTAATCTGATGTGGGTCTTTCCTGGGATGTCTAAGCTAAAGCTCTAATTCACTTTCAGATCTTACTGTATCATACTTTTTAATCCTCCGCTGGCACCAGAGATGTGACATTAAAATAGAGCCCAGCACATGTCTCTCGCCTGCTTCATGTGCTCCTCTCTGGAGTGTACTGGCTGTCTACAGAGTCAAGTGCAGATTCTTAGGCTAGATATTCTGGTTAACTAGCATTTTAAATTCTAGGAATCTGAAACCACTGACCTGTACCAGAATACATAATTCCTTTGCACAAGCTCCTCCCTCTGGGGGCAGCATGCTTTCCATCACCTTCCTGGTCAGACTGGTGCACAAACCCATATATTCTTCACAATTGTTCAAATAGTGCATTTTCTGCAAAAACATCTATCACTACCCAGAGAGTGAATCTCTCTGTCTCTGATGCCTCTGACAACTCTTAGACATTCTCTGGCAACACTCTCTGTCTTTCGTTTGCTTGATGATGGGCTCGTTGAGATTGGAGCGGGTGCCTGGTCATGTCAGCATTTCCTTCAGTACCTGGCTTGGTGTTAGTTCATGTATAGTGTTGCTTGGTGCTTCCACCACATCTTCTACACACATCTGACTTCACCTCTGCAACTCCAATCCACATGTAGGTCTACTTCACCCTGGTTTCCTTAGTGCCCACCCTCTGCACGTAGTGGAGAAATAAGTGCTTTTTGAAGAATGAATTAATACATTCTGGATGGATGAATAAGTGAAAACCCCTGGATCCAATATCACCTACTCTTCAAATAAGGGGTGGGCATTGGGATGGGTTGACATTTTGAGTATTTCCATTCCAGGGTCATCTCGTTAAAGCCATTTTCTGGAATTATATCTTAGAGGTACTGGGTTCTACTGTGGGCTGTAAGATGAAATCAAGCAAATAAACATCTTCCTTGAGAAACTCTCAGTAAATCACTATCGGAAAAGTTATTTCTCAACAAGTCTGACCTCAATTTCTATTCTGCACTAGAAAGGTTAAGTTCTTTAGTGGAACCCGAGAAATAAGGTGCTTAAGGATCATGTTGCATCAAAAGAAGGTATCACTAAGGACTAGACTGGGAGGACCCTTGAGAGGACAGGTGAGGACGTGGCCTGATCAATGATGAATTGGGGAGGCTGAGGGTTCTGGGCTCACATGGTTAGAAAAGGCTCACCTGGAAGTGCCAAGGTAGACACCCAGTGGAGTCCAAGGATGGAGTCAGGAACAGGCTGGGGATCAGGGTACCCATGCAGGGAGACAGAATGAGTCCTACAAGAGAAATTGGAGGCGCTAAGAAGGGCTTGCTGAATGTCAGAGCAGATTCCCAAAGCAGAAGTCAGGGATGCAAGAAGGGAGATGTGGCTCCCTCAAATTGCCACCATGACAGCAAGAGGGAGTTCTGAGACCCAGGGTTTGTGAAGCTGCCTGCCCTGCATCCAGGGTCCCTATGCCAGGCTCTTCGTGCTGCCATGCTCTTCACTAATTCAAAGAGTGGTGATTTTCAGATTTTAAAAAATTCTTTAATTGTAAAAGTAATATTTCCTTTATAAATACTCAAACCTCAATATTAAGCCTATAAAATAAAAATGAAGTCCTCCGCAGTGCCTCCCGTCCCACTTTCCAAGGGTAGATAGCTAGTGGTGCAGGTCTGGTACATATCCTTCCTTTCCTAGATATTTGAGCACACATACTCAAGCATATACAAACATCCACACAGTGGACTTTCTTTATTATTGGGAAAAAATGCCATTGTTACCTGAATTCTGTTAAGTGTCATCTTTTCCTCACTCAGTAATCTATCACAGCAGCCTTTCACATTCATAGCATTTTTACTTGCTATTTCCCAAAGTGCAGAAGGTCCATTAAAGTATCCAGTGACAGGAACCTGTTCAGACCAAATCTTGATATTCTAAGACTGCTTTTCTTCTATGCTATCCAGTTTGTTAGCCCCAGTGAACTAGAAATTAAAGATTTATGTTACTAATTATTATTTTTTAAATAAAATTTTAAGGGCAAATCTTTGCTGGAAGTATACGTGGTAATTGTGTTTACTAATCTCACCACTCCCGAACAGCAATTCACAGTATAAAACTCCAGTAATTAGAACAATAAGCCCAGGTTAATTAAAATACTGGGTAACATTTGGGCAAGAACAAAATCCACTTTGGAGATTTTCCAGACACGCATTCATTTTGTAGGCACTTAATTCACCCTGGGAGCTGGTGCTGACAAGGTAAGACGCCTGGTGTTAATCAGTGCTGGGCGGCCTTTGATCACGCCCCGCACATTTCTCTTCTCTGGTTCTGGGACCAGCTTCAGAGAGTTTTGTCCAGTCACTGGGAGAGCAATGCTGCAGTTGCTTAGGCCTAATCTTGGGCCCCATTCTTGTGTTATTACCATCCTGCCACTCGCTTTAATGGTTACAGGCTGGCTAATTAAAGCAATTAATCAAGCCCCCAAAAGTTTGGATGCTGTCTGGAGTTTCATCTGCCTTTGTCCTGCACCCAGTGTGGGAGGGCTAGTTTCCTCGTAATGCTGTGGTCCCCAGGCTTGGCCATAGGACTGGGCCTGGGACTAATCACTTCTCTTGCTCCAAGCCAAGAATTCACGTGAGCTCTGATGGAACTTAAAGATCACCCCTCTAAAATACTTTCCAGGACACCCTCTGCTCCAGGTTGGGCCAACCACCGCATCGTCATTAACCCCATCTGTGGTTTTGAGCTCCATGAGGGCCCACTTGTACTCCTCGTTTTGTATTCCTTTAGAGTTTTGTCCAAGGGCTGCAAAGAGGGAGCACCGAGTACCCCCGCAATCCCTCTCTGGCTCCTTTCTGCTCAATGACTATGGCTCAGGAGAATAATTAATTCAGCAGATATTTATAGAGCCCCTTTAGGCCAGGTACTATTCTGGAAACTGCGAGGAATTAGAGACAAATAAGTTATCACTCTTGCTGGCAAGGATTTTACAAGCTAGAGGGGAGATAAAGCACATTCACAAATGGCTATAATTCTTGAGTCCCTAAGAGAAGGTTAAAGAAGGTACCATGAACTCTCTTGGAATAAGAGAAGAACACTGTTATTTAGGGAAATCTGAAAGGGCTTCTTGGAAGAGATGTCATTTTGACTGAGCTTTTGATTTTTTTTTAAAGACTTATTTATTTATTTATACAAGCACTGGGTATAGTCAGCAGCGCAGAAGGGTGAGAGAATTCACCAGGGCCAGAGCAGGGAACAGAACAGGCAGATCGACAAAATACACTGCTGAGGGGAGCAGCGGGCGCGGCAGGAGAGGTCTGCGCGCCATGTGGGACCCTTGTTGGAGGCTGGGGATTGAAATGGCGCTGCAGAGGCTGCAGGCAGCTTTGCAGCCCAGCACTCAACTGTTGTGCCACCAAGGGAGGCCCTGAGCTTTTGATTTTTATGAAATGTTTTGATGCATAGATGTCTACATATGAACTTGTAGATGGTGAAAGAAGAGATTGAGATGTTCCCCAGGGGATAACAACTACAAATTAAGCAAAAGCACTGGTTACATTTGTGCAATGTCTCTTATATAGCCTGCAATTTGTTGGGGCTAAGACTTTGTTGGGGAAGCAACTGGAAGCCCCAGGAAGTGCTCTAGGGCAGGATGAACCCCTGCAACATTTTGGATAGATTAATTTGCAATTCAGTCTGGCTCCCCTTTCACCTTCCTCTTTCCCTTCCTGGGATCACCAATTCTGACCCATATCCACACACATGTGCTCTCTGGATTCTGACCCTGCTTCTTCTCAATGTCCATTCTCAGGAAGAGATCAAATAGTTTGTATATGAGTTTGGTCCCAGGCTGTCTATTATTAGGTAGTCTTCCTTAGTAGCCCAGGAGTGATTTCCCCTACTGCAGAGCTGTGAGGAGGATTTGATACCAAAGTAAGGTCCTAATGTGCACTTGGCTTTCCTCCACTCCCAGGAATTGAGAGGAGGAGGATCCTCTCCATCCTGCCCTGCCTCATTCAGCCTACACATTACAATTGGTCAAACGGTTTTCTAAGGGAGAAGTTCCCTCAGCTCTTTCCCATTGAACAACTGGTTTAGTTCTCATTACTCCAATTAATGCACTAAATAGATAGAGCAGGATGCCTTGCTAAGCTGGAACTTGCTTTTATTCCCCTCTCCACCCCAGGGAGGGTTCTTCTAATCATTGTTAGGAAGGTATATCGCCTGAGTCTTCTGGAAGGCAGAGATTTTAAGGGGGTCCTTTGCAAGGCACTTGACTCTAGGTCTGCAAAGAATGTTTACCAGGAACAAATCTGGGCAACCAGAAATTTGGGGAAAGTCTGTGGGAGAGTGAAATAGTTGACTATTAAGACTGCCTTCTGTGCACCTGGTAGGAATAGTTTTGAACATGCTCAGCATTGAGGGAGTGACTTTTCCTCTTTCAACAGCTCACCATGTCCCACATTGATGTGGAGGAGTAAGTAGCTGTCCAGAATTAGGTTGGGTTTGAAGGATCAGCTGGTCATAGCCACAGGACTGGACATCCAGAAGGACATGGGAGCTCTTCCTGTGTTTATATGGGATTCAGACCAGCTCATTTCTTCTTTCCTTCCTTCCTTCCTTCCTTCCTTCCTTCCTTCCTTCCTTCCTTCCTTCCTTCCTTCCTTCCTTCCTTCCTTCCTTCCTTCCTTCTTTCTTTTTGCATAGAAGAACTGGGGTGTAGGCCAGAGATGCTGGGAATGAGAGTATTCACCAAAGAGAGAGTGGGGAGCAGAGGAGGTGGATTTACTGAAATGCTCAGCTAAGGGGAGCAGTGGATGGGACAGGAGAGGTCTGCTGTACCCTATGTGGGTTAGCTCCTTGGGGGGCGTTGAACTCAGGCCACAGTGGTGATAGTGCTGAGACTTAACTCTTAGGCCACCAGGGAGGTCCCCCAGCTCCTTTCTTAGTCTATGCAATCTCTAGGAAAAATTCCAAGGGGGAAGAATTGACCAAAACTCAGCAAATTAGGAATCCCCAAGCAAAGTAATTCATTTATAACCCGGCATGTGATTCTGAGGATTCCCTAAGTAGCTCGTGGAGCAATAAAAAGTGGGAGTTAATAAAAAGGTGGTCTCTGCAGTATCAAGACACCCATGCTAGGTCTGTGTCTGCAAAAGCATTGTGATAAAATCTCAAGTCAAAATTTCTAAGCAGGCATCTCCTTCCTTCTAAGACAGGGTCTCTATAAAATTCTCATAAATTTTCAGCCTTTTTTTTCCCCCCAAAGAGTTGCTCTGTAGTTGTATTTTTTTAAGTTTTATTTATTTATTTTTATAAGAACTGGGGTACAGGCCAGATGTGTGGGAGGGTGAGAGGATTCACCACAGAGAGCGGGAAACAGAACAAGCAGACAACCAAAGTACACTGCTGAGGGGAGTAGCGGGCATGACAGGAGAGGTCTGCTGCGCCATGTGGGACCCTCGCTGGCCAGCCAGGATCGAACCAGCACTTCAGAGGCTGCGGACAGCTTCACAGCATGGCGCTCAACCGCCTGTGCCACTAGAGGAGGCCCAGTAGTCGTATTTTTTTAAATGTGATTTTGTTCATCATTCATTATTTCATTTGGTGGGTTTAGAGCAGCTCGAGTCTTTCAAGCTTTGAAAGGTCTCATTTTATATTGGGACAGTTCTTGGTGTGTGGTGTTATAGGCCTAGAGATGAGTAGAGAAGTGAGGGGCTTTTTAGATCATCTCAGCCCACCTACTTATCTAAAAGTGGAGATTCTGGGATCTCGAGAAGGTAATGAAATTGTCCAAAGGCAGGAAATTAATTGGAGACAGAACTGGAGCCAATGCTGGGGCAGATATGTGAGGACTTGAGGGAAGCAGCAGCCTGCCCAAGGCTTTTGTTGCGAACACGTGCAGTGTTGACTCATTCTTGGTTACAAGTTGGATAAATTCCCTAAGTAATTTGCTTTTGCATGTGAAACCCTTAAGTCATGATGTGTCTGCTCTATTTGAGCTACAAACATCCATCTTCTTTCTCTTGCAATGGAGTTCATGGCTCTAATTGTGCCCAATGCACTATTGCAGCTGTTTTGTTACTGGATGTCATAAAGTGCCTGTCGTCCTTAGTCTAAGTTGAACTCCTCATAAGCAGGATCGTACTGGTATTTCTGTGTCTCAGCACATAGTCGGCAGAAGGAATATTGGTGGAATGAATACATATCCTATTTTTTCTTTGAGTCTGAGTGTAGTTCTTTGCAATTAAAACATGCATATTTAGTGTAAATTACAGAGCTACAAAAACTTAGTTTTGCACATTCTCACATATCAATGATAGAGGGTGATCATTATATAAATGCAGAATCTGAGACCCAGAAAGGGAATTGAGTTACCCAAGGATGCACAGCATTTCTATGTCAGAATGAAAACTGAGACTAGGCCTCTGTGAAAACACAAAGCCCTGCTTATTGTCCCTATGCCACCATTTAAAATATTTATTATTTAGTTGCATTAAAATACATTTTCCTATAGAATTCCTTTGGGCACACAGAAATATTAAGGATTATGTTTCCAGCATTTTTAATTTTTCTTATTGTTTCTTCCTAACAGGAGTCATTTTGCTTCTTGCTAGAGGTAAGGATCAGAAACAGCCATTTCTTAGTCCTTGGGGGAAGCAGGTCATAATTACTTTCTATCAAATTTTTGGTAAGAAGAATTTCTTCTTACACAGAGAAAAGATATCTACTGAACTTTCATTACACATTTTCTTTTCACTGAGTTTACAGCCTGCTTGATGAGAAGTGTGATGCCAGCTTAACTAGAGCATTGAAAATGTGCTGCTGTCCCCCAAGCCCCTGGCAGATTGCAGCTGCCACCGGCTGGACCAGATATCTCAGAACGCTGGAAGTTAAGGCAGAACAGGAATAGTGACAGCGGTGTAAGGTTGCAATCTGCCTGAGGCACCAGGGCTTCCTTGCCAGCTGCCTAGATCCCAGGAAGGACCCCCAGGGATCCTTGCTCTGCTTTCCACCTCTAGAGAGCAATGCCGAAGAGTAGACAGACAGAGTTAGCCAGCAGTGGGGTCCCTCTCTTGTGAGTCTGCTCCTGAGGGCTTGTGGGAGGAGGAATGGATTGGTCTTTAGTTTGTCATTGCAACCCTGGCTCCTAAACGTCAGATCTTGGGAGATCAGAGCCTGAGTCAGAATGAAAGTGGGGCAAAGTCAGCTGTGTGCGTGGGTGAGAAATGAGCCTGAATCACCCCACTCTGCCTCCAGAGTAACCTTTGAAAAGCCAGTGGGAAGGCGATCCAAATGTTGCCAAAATCCAGCCAGAGTGAGGGCTTTGTCTGTCCAGCTCTGCTCTGTGGTTTTCAAGAAGTGTCTTCCCTTAAGCAGCCAGAGGTGTCAGTTTGCAATCCATGCCAATTTTTTGCAGCAAGTCTTTATTTAAGTCCTCAATAATCCAATGGGGTGATTCAAGATAAGTGGAAGTCTTGATTTTTTTAACTTAACTAACTACGAAGAAAATTCAATCATTCATTCACTCATTCAGATGCTATTTTCTGAAAGCCCACCTGGTGCTCTATCACTTTTAAGTACTGAAGTCACAGAAGGTTAAGACACAACCTAACCTCTCTCTTTAAGAATGCCATTGTCTGATAGGCTGATGGGAAAGATAGGAGCCCACAAAATGAGTGAGAGGCACTGGGAGAGCAGGCAAAATGGAGTGTGCTGGAAGCAATAAAAGAGGGGAGTGCTTTGCCCAGGCTAGGCTCAGGTTAGCGATGAAGGGGACACTTGAATAGCATCATGAAAGATGAACAAATGTTAGTGAGGAAAGAAGATGATGTGCACACAGTACACTTTGAGGAGTCAGAGTCACCCCCCATTGGAATTTAGGGGGTACTTTAATGATTCATGAGAATGAAGGACTAAAGAATTTGAAATCATGACTGTCTGTTTCTGGATATACCCACAATTAACTAGAGAATAATTCAAAAACAACAAGAAATAGTCGAACTCTTAACGTGCATGACTGTTTTTGGAAAACTGGCAGTATTTGCTAAAGCCAAACATATGGCTACCCTATGACAGCTATTCTACTCCCAGGTGTATACCCACAGAATGCATACTGATGTTCACCACAAGTCATGGGCAAGAATATTCACAACAGTACTATTCTTAATAACCAGAGCCTGGAAGCTGCCATGGGGACTATCGACATAAGCTAGAGGGTAAGCAGTGGCATATTCATACAGTGGAGCACAAACCACAGTGAGAACGAACCATCCATAACTACAGTGATGATGGGTGAATCTTGAATGGCTAATGTGGAATGGAAAGAGCCAGAATCAAAAGCATAGGTAGCATAGGATCCTTTCTTCCAGAATGTACAAAACAGGCCAACTAAGTTGAGCTATCAGAAGACAGGATGGTGGTTATGCTTGGTGGGGTAGTAACTGCAAACAACCCCGGGGGGCAGTGGGGCTTTGCTTGTGCCTGAAATGTTCTAATTCTCACTCTGGCTCTGTAACAAAGAGGGGTTCACTTTGGGAGAACTCAGCAAGTTGTACACTCATCTTGTGCACTGTCTTGAATATTATCCTTGAATAAAAAGTCAAAAGCCATCTGTAGTCCCGGGAGAGACTGCGGTTAGAGGCGGATTGTGGGAATTTGGAGGAGAGAAAAGGTCTCTGTGGGGAACTGGGTCCTCTTGGGTTACTCTCAGAGAGAAGAATGGGTGCTCCTGGGAGGTTTGTGTCCTTGTGTCATTCAGTCAAACTCTTCATTTTCCCTTATGAAAAATTTAGCTTTTTTTTTTAAAGCGTATTTACTCTTTTTTTAAATTTATTAATTTATTTATTTATACAAGCACTGGGTACAGTCAGAAGCGCGGGAGGGTGAGAGAATTCACCAGAGTCAGAGCGGGGAGCAGAGCAGGCAGAAGGACCGAAGTACACTGCTGAGGGGAGCAGCGGGCGGCAGGAGAGGTCTGCGCGCCATGCGGGACCCTCCTCCGGTGGCCGGGGAGCAGCTGGGGATCAAACCGGCGCTGCAGAGGCTGCGGGCAGCTTTGCAACCCAGCGCTCAACCGCTGTGCCAGCGGGGAGGCCCCCGAAAAATTTAGTTTTTTAACAGATGCCACTATGTCATGAGGCAGAATGGGATGGAGAACAGAGCCAGGTTGGTGGGCAGTTTGACTTTCTGTCCCTGGATTTCCACATGTGGCAAATGGGGCAGCATGGGGCTGTTGCTCTGATAAAGCTGTTGCTATGATTCATTCCTAATCCCATTAATTGCCTGCCCATTGGGCTCCAGGAGGATAAAGAATATAGCAAGACTGTTGCAAATTTGCGGGATTACTGCCTTCTGATCCAGGAGACTGGAGGTTAGGCGTTGCTGAGCCACCTAGAGATAAGGATACCAAGCCCATGTGCCCGCTGCACCCCCAGGAAGTAACATTGAGATGTTACTACTTTCATGATGGCATTTTGTGTCGTCCCCTGATATTTGGCCAAGCCACTGGACTCACCTTTGTGCTCTCCTCCTCCCAGCAAGACAGGAGCCCAGGGATCAGAGCATCTAGCAGCATTCTCATCAGCACAAAGGCTGCTTCTCTCTCTAGTCTAGGCAAGAAAGCCAAGGAAGAGGGACGTGAAGCTGACACTAATCAGCTAATCATTCCCTAGGCTCCTGGTCTGCCTGCTGGCTACCTTACTCCAGTCGCCAGGAATGTCATGAGAAAACCACCTGGAGAGATGTGACATAATCTGCAATGGCCCCTGAGAGCCTGGGATCTCAGCCTGGCCCAGAGCTGTGGCGGAGGGAAAGGAGGAGAGAGAGAATGGGCTGAATGCTGACTCCACTTACAGCCTCTGTGCTTGATGCTTTTTATTTGACTGCTTCTCCACTATTTACAGCTAACTGTTGGATACCTCTTGGGGCCTGGGCACTGAAGATACCATGGCAAACAAACAAGCAAACAAGCAAACCAAAACAAAACTGGACTGTGACACTGAAGTTCTCAGTTTGGTGGTAAAAACAGCCATTAAACTGGTGTTTGCACAAATTAAATAAATGGACCTGTGGTCAACGGGGGAGGAAGAAAAGAGAGTATCTGAGAGCAGGTCACCAGATGACATAGCCTAGTCTGAGGCAGTGAGGGCAAGCTCCGTAGAGATAACTTTGACCTTGATGTCTGAAGGTAGAACAGAAGTTACTAGGTAAAGAATAGGGAGACAATGTGAGAGTAAGAGGTCTTAGTGCAGCAGGAGAATGGTGTTCAGAGAAGGGTGCTACATGGTTATGGGGACCACCCCGAGGATCAGCTAGGGAGTCAGTCCATATCCCTATCACAGAGGGCCTTGTGGGGAGAACTTCGAAAGTGTCCATTGAAGTGTTTCAAGCAGGATGATTACATTTGTGTTTTTCAAAAGGTTACTCTGACTTCTGGATGGAGAATGCAAAGGTGGAGAGGTGAAAATGAGAAGAAAAAGGCCAGTAGGAGGTCATGGCCACAGTCTAGGGAAAGAATGTGGTGAGTTGGACTGGGCGAGTGGTAGGAGAGATGATGGAGAGTGGGGAGATTTGTGCTATATTTGGGTGGTACAGTGGGTATGATTTGATGGTGGGAAGGATGGGTGAGAGGCAAGGAGGTGCCCGCTATGACTGCCCGGCTATGGGCCTGTGCAGCAGGAGAGATGCATGTGCTAGTGCTAAGATGTGCTCATGCATCATGCTAGTGCTAAGATGAGGAAAATTAGGAAAAGCAGCTATAAAGAAAAATGATTGATTCGGTTCTTCTCTTAGTTCTCAGAAGAGCCTTCTCTCTATAGATTAAAAAGTGGAGATCCAGAGTTGTCAAAAAACAGCTCAAAGTCACAGAGCAAGTTCTCTAAATCTTGACAGCAAGGGAGTTTGTGGCCAACTCAGAGACCCAGGTCTGCTATACATCCATATTCCTGTAGCATGTTCCAACTTACAAAGCTATGTCAAATATGCCATCCCAGTTTTTTATTTTTACCACTACAGCCCTATATGGTAGACAGAGCACACACCATTATGCCCATTTTATGGGCAAGAAGGTCGCAGTCATGAAATTGACCAGTGTCACAGAGCTATAGCCACTGTGACGAGGACTGGAACTCTGGTCTCTGTGACTCCCAGTTCATGCCCTTTCTGACTTTCCTTCATAACTGAGTTCACAAACACTGGAGTCAGATAAATTGCTTGATGGGTTAATTTTGGACAACTTATTTAACTTCTCTGAACCTCTTGACACCTTATCTGTAAAATGAAGAAAATAGTATCTGGCCCAAGTACTTGTCATGAGCATTCAATGAACAGATGTATGGAAATGCAAAGGTTGAACAGATGTATGGAAATGCCAGGTCTGTGCTAAAAAGCATTTAGCACAGACCTAGCACAAAGCCAGCACTTCATCCTCAGTAGCTAAGAAACTGTTGCTGAGTATGAACTTCTCAACCCCAACACCCCCTTTTCCTTGAGAAAAAGCAGTAGCCTCCAACATTGTGGGGACCTGGAGAATTGCTGACCAGCTTTTCCCCAAAGGGCTTCTTATTCTCTCTGTCAAACTCCATATGGACTTCAAGCAGTTTCCCTCAGTGCCCTGTACCTACTTCCCTGTCCATCAATTGCTGGTTCCAGACAATTCTTCTTCAATCTTTCCCAACTTGATCTTCTCGCCCTCTGTTCACAGCCCATGTCCTTTTGCCTGACCTATCACAATAACTTTTTAACTGATTTCCCAAGTGCAGCTCAATCTAGTAGAAAAGTTGCACATGTTTTCTCATCACCTACACAATAGTGTCTACACAAAGACCACTTTGTCAATAAGTCAGGCATATTACCGTCTCCTGTCAATCTCTTCCAAATGTGTCTTCCAGAGCTATTCAATAGGGACCCTTCTCTTCAACCCAAAGGCAAAACAAAACAAAAACTCCAACCAATTATCCCCCAATATGTCACTGACAATCCCTCTATCACAAAGCCTGACCATATTGTTCTTCATGCCAGAGCATCCCTCTCTCTCTTAACTATCTATATTCCCATTTCTTTAAGGCCGCATTCAAGTCTCACATCCTTTGTGAAACCTCTGATGATTCTCTAGCCTAGAAATCCCTTCTATTTATCTTCAAAGTATTTAGGACACTTTCTAAGCCTTGAGGACTGGGGTGCTACTTATTCACTGTTGCAGCCTTAATACAATGCAGCACCTTACACATGAGATGATTAGGACCTTTGAACAGTCGAAGATACAGCAATGATTTGGAATACTAACTTCAAGTCAATGAAAACCCAAATTATGCTGTATAATATAGTAATTATACCAAGAACATCATTCATTTATCATTCATTTGTTTAGTTAGCCACAGCAAAGTGGATTGCTACCGACCATGTTATCTTGTTATACTGCATGTGCCAAAATGAATGAGACTGATATTTTTCTCTTAAATAGCTCGATGTATGCAAGATACAGCAAGTCAACGTACATCTACCTTATGTGTAAGCCATGCTGTACAGGATGCTACTCCAGACTGAGACAACAGTGAGGGTGTTGGGAATTAAATAGTGTCCCCCGAGAACTCCTAACTCCTTGTGAATGGGGTCATATTTGGAAATAGTCTTTTAAGATTCAATCAAGTTATGACTTCAAGGTGAAGTCATACCAGATTAGGGTAAACCCTAAATCCAAAGACTGTTGTCTTCACAAGGAAAGAAATTTGGAGACAGACAGACCATGTAACAATGGGAACAGGGAGTGGCACGGGCAGCTGCAAGCTAAGGACCCCCGAGGATGGCTGGCAGCCCCCAGAAGCGAGGAAAGAGGCAATTCTTTCTTTCCCGGGGCCTTCAGAGAAAGTAGGCCCTGGGGCTACCTAGATTTCAGATTTTAGATTCCAGAATTGGGAGAGAATAGATATCTGTGGTTTGATGGGACCCAGTTTGTGATAGTTCCTTATGGCAGAGTTAGGAAACTGGAGAAGGTGAGCCCCCAGTAGAAGGAAAGCCCTTTGAGATGACATTTGTCATGTTACACAAAGTATTGGGTGGTTCTGGACACACAGACTTGAGAATATGGGAAGTGTGGGTTCAGGTAATAGCTGAGAAATGCAGGGGTTAGGTTGGGGGTATTGACTCGGTTGGTTAAGGTAGCGAGGTTGACCTGAGGATCATGAGCTGGATTGAAGCCATCCCAGATTCTGAGGGAGTTGGATGGTCTTCACGGCTCCCCCTTTCTGCTCCACCCCATTCTTCTTCCCTATTCTGAGATAACCAGGATGCTGTAGGTCTCTGTACCCACCCACCACTCCCTGTAATAGCTCTGCTTCTGGGCACCAAGTCTCTGCGATTGTGACACAGTCTCCAGCGGGCACACGTGATGCCTGCTCACTCCCTCTCCCACTCTTCGAGAACACCTACATTGCTCTCCATCAGGATTTCCTCTCCTCCACTCCTTTGTGTTCCCCGCTGTCCCCCTCTCATACGGCAGGAAGAACCAGGCCAATGAGCTTAAAAAAGAAAACCCTTGCCTTCACTTTAGCCTATCTTCAGCACAGTTGTTTTCCTGAGTTTTTTAAATAGAGATTCAGCAAACCCTGTGATACTTAGCGACTGCTATATACATATATTTATAAATTAAATTAGTCTCCAGGGGATACCCTGCTAAATATAGTAATTATGCTGCATGCTTTGAGTGTTTTCAAACACCTTTCTCTCCATGCTATTTTTGCCCCTTTCCTGGAACTGTGAGTGATGCTTTGGGCTTCTAGCATGGCTGATTGGCCAAATGCTTTCCTCATTTAAGAATAATCTCCAAGAAGCAGGATAAAGCGCAGAATCCCAGGAATAAGTATGGTAGGGAGGTTTAGGTGTTGAGGTTAGAGATGGTACAGAACGTGACGGAGTAGCAGAGGTTGCACCCCCACCCCCAACTTGTGGTGGGCTGTGGGCAAACCCTTTATTCGCTCAGGGTCTCAGCTTCCTCATCAATGAAAGGGAGGTACTTGGGGATCAGAGTACCTATGTGCATGGTAGATAGCAGGTGCTTGTAAAGTGGTGGATGTGAGTGTGAATAGACTTACTTCCTCCTTGACTGGCTGTTGGGTTCATGGGAATATCAGCCTGCGGAGACAAAGGGAGCCTGTGTTAATGATGTAGGACCCTGTCTCAGAGTCGAACTGGTCAGATCTGGAAGGAATATGAGGGGCCAGCTGGGAAAACACTCCATTTTACAGATGAGAAAGTTAAGACTCACGTTTCAGAATTTGGCTTGCCCAAGGTCAAGAAGTTTGTCACATAGCTCTGTGATCTTGATTAGTCAGACTGAGTCCCACACATGGTAACCAGTTACATGTTAGCTGAACTAGACACAGCTATTATTTTCATTGTTTAGATTAGAATGTAAGGATCAGG
The DNA here is from genome assembly GCF_964194135.1 of Talpa europaea. Lineage (NCBI taxonomy): Eukaryota > Metazoa > Chordata > Mammalia > Eulipotyphla > Talpidae > Talpa > Talpa europaea. Next base: position 80,509,495 of record NC_140074.1, on the reverse strand, counting down.
GAAGTTCAGGGCCTCACCGAAGCTACACAGCAGGAAAGCAGTGAAGTCAGGACTTAAGTCCGTTTGCCTTGAACACCTCAGGCACTGTGTGAATGGGCACTGTGTTGGGTGCTGCTTCTGTTTCTTCTGAATAATTAGTTTCTGAGACACCAATGGCACTGGACTGAAAGACACCATCTTATTTTGCCAGCTTTTTTTGATCTGCACTTTTTTGCAAGTCTGTACTGATTCATGAGTCAAAGACAGCCTTTTGTTGTGCTAAGTAGCAGCAATTCATAACCCCTATGTTAAAAAGAGCTGCTAATACTTATTATGCATGTTCTGCTGACCAGATCATAGACTAAGCATTTCTACAAGGGTAGGATAATTTACTTTTTGCATCAACTTTCTTGTTATCCTAGTCTATAGTGAGAAAGTAAATGGAGGTTTAGAAGGATTAGGTTAACTGCCTTAAGGCATCCTTGTTAGTAGTGATAGAGCCAGGATCCAGCCAGACAATTGCCACTGGAGCACAGCTCTCTTCTTTGGCAGCACATGAAGATCGTGTGGCAAGTTTTTGAGAAATAGGATGTTGTGCTCTTGGATAGACCGGCTGAGTCAGGGTCTCCGGGAAAAAGAGCATAGAGCCTTGTGCTTTTTAAAGCTCATCAGATGATCCCCATGCTCAGGGAAGACTGAAAATTACCAGCAGAGGATCATGTGCCACTGAGGATGGTGCCTGAGTGACTACTTGATGCCTGCCTTCCCTACCCACTTGGTGCTGAGAGGGGGGCAGATGGTACTTAGTGTCCATGCTGGTCAACAGAAATTTAGTGTGAGGCACCCATACAGCTTGACAACTTCCAATAACCCTTTTCAAAGAGTAAAAAAAAACAAACGATATTAATTTTCAAAATATAGTTTATCTGCCCCCAAATATATAACACAGCATCATTCCAACATGCAATCAGTATAAAAATAATCAGTGAAATGCTTTACAGTCCCTTCTTTTTGGTATCAAGTCTTAGAAATCTGGTGTGTATTTTATCTTTACAAAACATCTCAATTTGGACCAGCCACAGTGAGTTCTCACGCCCATATGTGGCTCATGTATTGGACAGTACCACTGTTCAATGAGAGCAATTAAAAAATACCAAAAGCAATTAAAAAGTTTTCTCTGGCACTTGTTTCCTCTCCCATGGTCTCAGATTCATACAGTAATTAGTCATATGTCCAGGAGAGAACTTTCTGCATTGCATTTTCCTGGCCTTCAAGGTACCAGTCTATCTCATTACTGATACGGAATCTGTTCGATCTACAATCATTAGTCTCTGATCTCTCAAATGCCCAGTGATTAACAACATCACATTAGTTAGCACGAATGTCACATCATTGCCATTTCTTTTTTTGTGGTACAAACATTAAAGCGCTCTCTCTAAAAGGCATCACCCATTGACTCCTCAGAAGGGTCTAGCTAGTGCCAGGAGCCTCACTGCGGCAGGATGATAGAAGGCCAGTCATGTTTCCTTCACACTCCCTCCCTTGTTTGTTTTAAAAAGTGAAATGTCTTGAAAAGTGATTTGATGATATGGATCAGGAGACATACAAAAAATCCATTCCCTTTGACCAAGTAATTTCCTAAGGAAACAATCTGAAATGTGGAGAAAGTTTCATGCCTAGAGATACTTATCGGAACCTTATTTAATCTATGAAATAATTGGACACAACCCAAATATTCAGAGATTACAACCAAATGGAGTCTAAAGAGTGAGAAATCATGCTATCATTTAAACTAATAGCTGAGAATTATCATAAAGGGGACTGATGTTAAAGTAGGAAGGGGAAGGCACAAGAATCAAAATTGTTTATGCAGAATTATCAGCATGTAAAAATATCTCCGCACAACAAAATGACAGAAAGACAATACACCATGGAATTTAAAGCAGTTGTCTTTGGCTGGTATGGTGATGGGCAATTTCTCTCTTCTTTTTTCCATGTTTCTGTATTTTTGGAAACACAGTGAGTACATATTCCCTGTATAATCAAATAGGCTGTATTAATTACCTTAAGTAAGCAAAGTTGTGGGGGTGGGGGAGGGCGGGGTGGGGGAGACTTTAAACAGCAATCAAAAAGTTTCTGGGGTTGCATGTTAAAAAATTATTTGGCTATGTCTGTAGGGCCCTGGGGGAGGGGAGGTGAAAAGAGGGGGATTGTGGGTGTTGAGGCTCTTCTCCAGCCAGGCAGATTTGCATTTTGCACACTGTTGCATCATTTCTGACCATTTGCAAAGTTCTTTCCTAGCTCCTTGGACTGGGGCTGCCCCTCAAACAAAAAGCCAGTTTATGAGGAATCCCCCTCTTCAGTGGTGTTGACACAACAACCTCTTTCTTCAGCCTGGCATTGCAAAATGGATGCATTCAGCATCCTCAGGAAGGGACTGGACAAGGAAGCTGCTCAGTTGCTCTAAGTCAAAAATTAAGTGTCTGGGAAGCTCAGCTATTTTCTAATTCCATAAGCAGCAGAATCCTCATCTGAGGGCACTGAGCTTGAAACCCTGAAGCTTTCCAGCGTCTACACGTTCCCTAAGGATGCCTCAAAACTTGTGTTTATTACAAAATGAGCTCAGTTGGTGGAGGGCACTTTAGCTGAGCCATCTTGTGAGAATGGTGTTAATGTACCCATTTCATGGGTGGTAAAACTGAGGTCCAGAGAGGTGAACAAAGTCACTCAAAGAATGATGGGGTTCAGATTCAGGTCTGTCTGGCTCCAAAGCTCATGCACCTCCCTGTGTGTGCTGCTTCCATTGTTTGCCTTCTCTCTTTTCTGCCCCCTCTGCAGGGGCTACAGAGGAGGAGCTACCCTGGAAGAAGGAAAGTTGGCTATTCAGCTGCTTCCTAGTTCTGACCAATTATAGCTCTCCACTGCTGGCTTCTCACAGTTTAATGTAAAAGGGTTTTAGCCCAGTCCTCCAATGACACAGACCATACAGCCTATTCCAAACAGACCCCATTGGTAACACCCCAGGGGGTGTGTAATCCACAAAGTCGAAGGGAAGTCTGCCCAGAGAGGGCATCTTACACACAGGGAGCACCTTTAGACCATGCAAAATGAGGGAAGACAGGCTGTGTGCTCTGCAGAGGCTGTTTAGAACACAAGCAACTATTTCCTCTCCCTGATGAGCAACCCAGCCCAAGACCACGGTGGTGCATGTGTCAGCCTCTCCTGACAAGGGTTGACAAAGGGTCCTCTGTATGCAGCAGGTGATGGGGGTCGTCTTCCTGCGAGCAAGTCCGGGACTAATGATGCTTTCAGCGGAAGATGGAGGAATAACTCAGGCGAGCTGCAAACATGCACGCTGTCAGTGTGATTCACGGAGTAATTATGGAATAATACAGTGTAAACTATTAGGAGATAATAACAATAAGTCAGGATTGACTCATCGCTTTGAAAACTTGGGGCTGACAGACCTGCCAGTTATCTGCTAGTTCTCAAAGTCTGTAAAACAGTGTAATGTGAGCCAAACCTGGCAGCTGGATTCAAAGGAGACAGATCTATTATACCCTTTTTACATTAAACTGTGAGCACCCAGAAATGGGAAAATATAAATGCAGGCAGTTAGGCTAATATCAGCACTAGCGTCCTGGTAAAATGATAATTGTCAGGCACCTAAAACCCTTAAAAATGAGATGTGCTCAGCTTGCTGAAAGCTGAAAATAAAACCAGGATATGAGGATGGACATACCTTGTTCTAACTAAAAGGAAAACAAAATCAACAGTAAGAAAGAAGGTTAAAATTGCTGGAGGGCCTACTGTGTGCCACGTAACTTATACACTTCCCATTTGTGTGAATTCTCACAAATTAGAGTGTGGGGAAGTTTAGTCTCATTGCAGCTTAACTAATCTAAGTAGCAAAGTCAGTGTGACAGAGATCACAAGTGGGGGAGTGAGCTTCAAACCCCCAAATATGATGATCGCCCAGGCATTATCCAGGCATTTTCCACCATTCCAGGATGAGTTCCAGGAGCTGGCGGGAGAGGTCTGCGAACCCTCCAGCCTGACTGACAAAGAGCGGGGAATCTGCACTGCTGAGGGGCTGCAGGGAAAGGGCATAGCCTACAGCTGCCACCACTGGCCAGGGTGTGGCAGAGTATGGGGGGGGGGTGTCCAAGCACAAGGAGGTGAGAGCACAGGGTCATACACGCATGAATGTGAGGGCATCTGTGGTCAGAGTTTTTGGTCGACACTTAAGAAGGAGCACCTATGTCATGTTTGGACTTGGGGTGACATGTGAGTAGACTCAGTCTCTCAAGTCAAGGAGCCCGCAGTTCAGCCTTCTAGCCTGTCCCAGACACACAAGTGCTCATAGGAGAGACTCACAGAAGAGGGAGGAACTAAGTCACAGATGAACGGAGGTGACTTGGAGGGGAATGATTAGAAATTTGCCAGGGAGAGAAAAGGTAGAGAAAGCAGCAGCACCAGGGCATGAAAGAAAATGCTTGGAGTTCTGGGGCCTGCACAAACAGCTTCGCACTCTGGCCTCCTTCCAGTGGCTGTGCAGACACGGCCAGGGTGAACTGGTTGTGATTCTGGGGGATGGTAGGGAACACGGGGAACTTAAATAGAGGGGTGTTTGGGAAGCAGAATCACTGGGGAGGTTTGGGAATCAGGAGGTCTCAGACTTGGGAGGGAGGGAGCAGGAAGCAGGGACACTGCCTGGAAAACCAACCAGAAGTAGTGGGTGGGCTGAGCCAGGCTTAAAGAGGCTTCCAGCTGGGTCCTCACTGGGTGAGCCTAGGATTTCCTTGGGCTGCTCTGGGGATGTAGCTAAGGCCCAAGCCAGGGTTTCTCCTCCTCCTGGGAGTGCTAGTGCTCTTGGTATTCCAACATGCACCCCAAACCTTGGGGCTGCACTCGCTCCAGGCTTAACTCCTTCCCAAATCCCCCTATCCCTCTGTCCTGCCATTCAGCACCCATGGTGCCTCTCTCTCTGAAAGAGTGGGGGCAGAGGGCTTCCTGGGAGTGTCACAGACATGCTTCTGTTCCCCAATCTGCTGCTCTTCCAGGGGCCTTGGGCATCTCGCCCAGGCTCTCTGCCCTTTAGGACAATTTCTGGTTTATTTCAAAGCTATAGAAAAATGGGGTTTATAGCCCAGGATCTTTAGGTTACTTGTTCCATCAAGTCCATCGAGAAGGACGGGGGTAAACCCTTACCCAGGCATAGCAGAGCCTGAAGCAAAAGGAAAAATAACTAACAGTGATCTTGGCTTTATTTAACAAAGTGGGTCTTTGATTCATTATGATTTTGTTGTCATAAATTTTTGCTATTAAAAAATACTGTATTAGGGCCTCCCCGGTGGCGCAGCGGTTGAGCGCTGGGTTGTGAAGCTGCCCGCGGCCTCTGCAGCGCCGGTTTGATCCCCGGCCGCAGGCGAGGGTCCTACATGGCGGGCAGACCTCTCCTGCTACCTGCTGCTGCCCTCAGCAGTGTATTTTGTCAGTCTGCCTGCTCTGTTCCCCGCTCTGGCTCTGGTGAATTCTCTTACCCTCCAGTGCTTCTGATTGTACCCAGTGCTTGTATAAATAAATAAATAGATGTTAAAAAAAGTACTGTATTTAAGTATTTCTTATTTGATTATTGAAGTTTTGCACATTAAGCAAGTTCCTACTTGCTTCATTCAGTTCCCACCCTGGGGAAGGGCCCTGGAACAGGGGAGTGTGCTTCACAGAGGTCCCATGGTCCCACAGGGTCATGGGTGGGGGGGGACCAGTCATTAAACCCTCCACAGCCGAGAAGAATGAAGCCCACAGTGGCTGGGCGAGGTGCCCAAGACTGTGTCTGGGTGGGAGTGATCCATGATTCCTGAGGTTTTGTCAGAGAGCTGTCCTTTTACTTAGCTCCTTCTCTGCTGAGCTAGCTGGAGTCTGACTGATTCTTCAAAGCCAGGTCACTTGATGGTGGTATAACCTGTCAGCCAGGAGGTAATGGGGCTTCTGTTGACTGATACGAAAAGGAACTGGACGGTTAGATTTGTCAGTGTGCTTGTGGCACCGAGGATCCAGGAAGACTGAATCTAGACAAATGGTCTTGGTGCTTGAGACAGAAATATTCTTAGAGCAAAGAAGGGTGATTCATCAGGCTTCCTGGGCTGGAAGGCATATCTCCTGAGAATACCCAGCCGCCTTCATGTTAATTCGAGGTGCTCCCAGCACCCTCCAGAGCTGGTGTGGAGCTCCTGAGGCTTCCTGCCTCCTCACAGAAACCATAGGAGACAAGTGGCTGCAGGGCACCTCTCTGACCCTGACTCAGTTTCCTCTGTGCAGGAGGAACACATTGACACTCCAGTGAGGCAGCAGCAATGGAAGCAAAAATTTCTTGGGCCTTGCAGTCCAGCAGCCTGGGTTCAAAACCTGGCCCCACCACTTCATAGAGTAATTAGGGCGACCTTGTAGTGAGTGCCTCCTGCCACTTTGTAATAGATCAGCTCACTGAGCCTCCCCAGGAATCCACATTTTATAATAGAAGTAGAAACAGAGGCTCTAAAGGTGCTGTTGCCGGAGGGCACCCAATTGTTAGCAGTGGAATCTGGATTTTGGTCTGACTCCAAATTCTATGCCAATCTTCCTCCAAGTCATGTGAACTGGGGCAGTTCCTTGACATCACAAAACTCAGTTTCCTCAACTGATCAAGGGGCCAGCAGTGCTTTCATCTTTCTTGTGAGGATTTCATGAGCTAACTCACGAGGCGAAGATTTATTAGGCTCTGTTCCTTCACTGTGCTAGCTCTGGAATTGTAAAGGGAGCTCGATGTCTCACCCTTGGACATCTTTCCAGCTGTGGCAAGAAGAGATAGAGCCAAATTTGGCAGTGGTGACATTCGGCTGGATATCTGCTATTTCACTGTAGGTCATTTGTTAGTTAAACCACTCCCCTACACACACCCCTGCATTTCATAGCTTGATTCATTAACTCCAACTGCTGGAAAAGCAGGTAACTCTCAGAGTTGCATTTTAAATAGGCAAGGATGACTGCTTTAAAAGTGGCCCCTCTAAAAAGGTTAATATTATAAATGCATCTTAAATGCCTAATACATAACCAAATGCCACAAATATGGAAATGTCAGCACTGCTAAAACTCAGAGCAAGAAAAAAAAAAAAAAAACCGCTCACCTTTACTCTCTGCTGCATTATACGAAGGTCTATCCTCCTAATTCAGATGTCAACAGAGCTGGAGAAATGCCTTCAGCTCCCTTGTGACCACTGGATCATGCCTGGGAGCTGGAGTGGGCCAGAAAGGGAAAGACCCCCGTGCTCCAGGGGATGGGGACACCACTGTCAGGGGCAATGCTTATCCTGCCAGGGTACTGGCTTCCTCAGATGCACACAGGATGATGATAATTATTCTTGCCCTACTCAACTTACCTAAAAAGTTTGCAAAGTTTTTAATTAACTAGGAATCCTACCATAAATGTTGTATGCAGCTATTCTTTTTAGCACCGAGGTCAGTGCTTGGCACATAGCAAGTGCTCAGTAAATGCTTGTTGAGTAAAAAATTCTTCTCTTTGCTTCCACCCTGTTTAGGGCTTTAAGGTTGGCTAATGTTAGTTTAGAGAGATCTAAAATGTCAGGTATGACCTCCCCCAGGTGTACTTGTGTTTTCTTGAAGATAATGTCAGAGAGAAAATTTTCTAGGATTTGAAGAAATAAACGTCCAGTTGTGGAATTTCAAGTGTATTTTTAGTCCAGGGAGGGAGGTATTCATGATCCTCAATTCAGACTGCCAAGGGGGTTCCTGCCTCACCAAACTAGCTCTGTATAGTATGTGTGTGTGTGTGTGTGTGCACATGCACACGTGTGCTTACACGTTTACACACATGTGTAGGGAGAGTGGGGCTGTGTGAGCAAGTGCTGGTGTGAGTGACCATGTACACAGGTATACCTAGGGATAAGTCAGGACCAGGGTGATGCAGGGAGGTATCTAGGGAGCATCATTTAAGGAGGAACTTACTCTCAAATGCCGACTCTGCACTGTATGACACTCGGGAATGAGTGCCACCTTAAATACTGTGTCAGGAAGCCTCACACTCCTTACCCTAGCTCCAGCCAGGGTTATTCATGTGTATGTAGAGAAGGGATGTTGTTTAAAATGTATTTCATGATAAACCATAAAAAGAAGGCAAGGAACTATCCTGCCTCATGGAGATTAAAAACCACACTACTGGAAGACCACTGGACTAATGAGGAGATCAAAGAAGAAATTAAAAAATTTTTTGAATTGAACGACAAGGAGGACACCAATATCCTAAATGTATGGGATGCAGCAAAAGCAGTAATAAGAGGAAAATATATAGCAATAGAAGCTCACATCAAAAAACAAGAAAGAACTCAAAGAAACAACCTAATCTCGAAGCTCAGAGATCTAGAAAAAGAACAACAAAAAAACCCCAAAACCAGTAGAAGAAAAGAAATAATAAAAACCAAAGCAGAAATAAATGAAATTGAAACTAAAAAAACAATCCAAAAGATCAATGAAACCAAGAGCTGGTTCTTTGAAAAAAATCAATAAAATAGACAAACCCCTAGCCAGGCTCACAAAGGAAAAAAGGGAGAAAGCACAAATAAATAGGATCATAAATGAAAGAGGAGAAATCACAACGGACACAGGGAGGGGGCGGAGCAACATGGCGGCGAGGAGACGCTACGAGTAAGATCTCCCATTAAAAAAAGTTAATAGGGAGGAAAAGCGGCAGGTCCCAGTGAGAACTGGGACACGGAAGATAAATGGAGGACTCCAGCAAACTGCCCGAAGAAGAAAGTGGCCATAAAAGAGGACGAGAAGGGAGGGAAGCGCAGAACCCTGCTCCCTCAGACGAGGGAAACAACAAACCAAAACGCCCAACAAGAAAAACGGACGCAGCAAGTGGGACTGTGAGTGGAAAGGAACTATTTCAGCCACCACACCCCGTGAACGGGAGCTGAGGCGAACCCTGCAGGATCCGCCGCGGAGGTGAGCTCCAGGCGCCATTAAAGAGAGCCCCGCCCACCAGGAGGAGACCAGCACCAGCACACAGCCCCGGCCGCCCGGTAAGCTTGCGCGAAAGCGGCGCTCGGATTGCAGCTGCCCAGGGCCCTGCGCCTGCGACCTAGGCTTGCGGGGAGACGGCGGAGGCCCTCCCTGAGTGAGCAGGAACAAGGCGCCCAGGCAGGGGAGCGGGATTCAAAAGGCGCCATTCCCGCGCCACTGATCTGGGCTACAGCCCGCGTCCTGGAACTGAGGGCTTTGGAACTGAGACCCGGGCGGAGGCCCTCCCTGAGTGAGCAGGAACAAGGCGCCCAGGCAGGGGAGCGGGATTCAAAAGGCGCCATTCCCGCGCCACTGATCTGGGCTACAGCCCGCGTCCTGGAACTGAGGGCTTTGGAACTGAGACCCGGGGCACGAAATTAGGGGCGTGGGTTCCCCACGACGGTGGGGCACAAGGCAGACACAGCACCCCAAAGCCGTTGAGGTGTACCCTACCATCCCCGCTCTGCTCCCTGTCCCACGGGGTGGAAAATCAGCTCCCCAAGGGCTCTAGGAGAGATCTCTGGTGCCACCTAGCGACTTGACCCCAGCACAGGCTACTGAAGGAGCTAGTGGCCAGCTGGGGAGTTAGCCCACACCGGGCCCCTTCTGAACAAGTAGTCTGAGCCCACAGGGAGAGCGAGCACCCACAGCCGGGGCAGACCAGGCGCGCAGAATAGTGTGCCTGAGACCAGAAGCGCAGGGAGTGTGTCCCACATCACCATTTTAGAACAGGGACATTTCTACAGTAAAGACTACCTGCAGAAGGCTTCCTCAGGAGCCAGAGGTGAGCGGGGGGGGGGGAAGTTCGCCCACGCCAGACCCCCTCTGGCCTGCAGTCCAAGCCCAGAGGGGAGCAGGAACCCACCGCCGGGGCAGACCAGGCGCACAGGGGAGTGTGTCCCCACATCGGCATTTTAGAACAGGGACCTTTCTCCAGTAAAGGCTGCTTGAAACTGACAGATGACTCCTGGAAGAACCAGAGGGGAACAGAGAAGCCCACCCAAGATGCCGGCAAGTCCCAACAACACAGTGTCCCAACGCATACGGCAAATTAGAAAACAGACAGTAGGGAGGAGAAGAACCACACGCAACCTAGCAACTCTCCAGAGAAAAAGCACACCACAAAAAGAAAGCCAGCCCCCAGATTGCAACGACAATAACTTGGAAGAATTTCTGAGCCTTCCAGAAAGAGAATTTAAAATTGCCGTGATTAAAAAACTGACAGAAGTCATAAAGGAAAACAATGATAAGGGAAAAATAATCAACGATCAGAAGAATGCAATTGAGTCCCTAGAGAGGGAAAACAATGGTCAGAAGAAAGAAATTGAGTCCCTAAAGAGGGAAGTAAAAGAAATGCAGGAGATCAAAGAATTAATGGAAGAACTAAAGAATTCTGGGAAAAGCAATGAAAGCAGAATAGATGAAATGGAAGAACGAATAAGTAATCTTGAAGACACAGAAATAAAAAGAACCAAAACAGAAAAGGAAAGAGAAGTACGAAGGAAAAAGAATGAAGAAAGACTTCGGGAACTATCTGACTCCATGAGGAAAGGAAATATAAGAGTTATAGGAATACCAGAAGGAGAGGAGAGAGATGTAGGAACAGAGAAAATATTCAAAGAGATAATTGAAGAGAACTTCCCAAATGTGAAGAAGGAGCTGAAAATTGATATACAAGAAGCAAGAAGAACACCAAACTTCCACGACGAAAGGAAAAATACAGCAAGACACATAATAGTAAAGCTCCCAAGAATCCAGGACAAGGAAAAAATAATGAAGCTGGCAAGAGGGAAGAAACAGATAACATTCAAAGGAAAACCAATCAGGCTGACATCAGACTTCTCCGAAGAAACACTACGGGCAAGGAGAGAGTGGAGGGACATAGTCAACAGACTCCAAGAAAACAGATGCCAACCAAGAATACTCTATCCCGCAAAGCTCTCCTTCCTCTTTGAAGAAAGAATATGGACCTTCCCAGACAAACAGAAACTCCGGAATTTCATTGCAACTAAACCCCCACTCCAAAAAATACTACAAGGAGTCCTAAAGCCAGAACCTCAGAGCGACGAATAACAATGAAAGAAGGCCCAAAAAAAAAAAAAGTTATTAAAAGAATAAATAAATAAAATCAAAGGAAAGACAAACACAATGGCAAATACAGATGTTAACATATCAATATTAACTCTAAATGTAAATGGACTAAACTCTTCAATAAAAAGACACAGAGTTGCAGCCTGGATTAAGAAACAAAACCCAACCTTTTGCTGTCTCCAGGAAACACATTTAGCTACAAAAGATAAAAATAGGCTCAAAGTTAAAGGATGGAAAACAATCCTACAAGCAAATGGACCAAAAAAGAAAGCAGGAACAGCTATACTTATATCAGATAAAACAGATTTCAAACTCAAAAAGATAAAAAGAGACCCCAATGGTCACTACATTATGATCAAGGGGACAATACTTCAAGAAGAAATAACACTCATTAACATATACTCACCAAACGAAGGAGCACCAAAATATATCAGACAACTGTTGTCCTCTATGAAAACAGACATCAGAGAAAACACATACGTAGTGGGAGACTTCAACACACCACTATCAACAATGGATAGATCAACAAGACAAAAAATAAGTAAAGAAACCAAAGCTCTAAATAAAGACCTAGAGCAATTGGGCTTAACAGACATCTATAGAACACTAAACCCCAAAAAAACGGAGTACACATTTTTCTCAAGCGCACACGGATCATTCTCCAGGATCGATCACATACTGGGGCACAAGACAAACATCAACAGATACACCAAGATTGAAATCATATCAACCATCTTTTCTGACCATGAAGGCATCAAACTAGAAATAAACCATAAAAAGAAGGCAAGGAACTTTCCTACCTCATGGAGATTAAAAACCACACTACTGGAAGACCATTGGACTAATGAGGAGATCAAAGAAGAAATTAAAAAATTTTTTGAATTGAACGACAAGGAGGACACCAATATCCTAAATGTATGGGATGCAGCAAAAGCAGTAATAAGAGGAAAATATATAGCAATAGAAGCTCACATCAAGAAACAAGAAAGAACGCAAAGAAACAACCTAATCTCGAAGCTCAAAGATCTAGAAAAAGAACAACAAAAAAACCCCAAAACCAGTAGAAGAAAAGAAATAATAAAAACCAAAGCAGAAATAAATGAAATTGAAACTAAAAAAACAATCCAAAAGATCAATGAAACCAAGAGCTGGTTCTTTGAAAAAATCAATAAAATAGACAAACCCCTAGCCAGGCTCACAAAGGAAAAAAGGGAGAAAGCACAAATAAACAGGATCATCAATGAAAGAGGAGAAATCACAACGGACACAGCAGAAATCAAAAGAATAATCAGTAACTACTATGAACAGTTATATGGAAACAAGTTTAACAATCTAGAAGAGATGGACAAATTCCTACAACTCTACAATCACCCAAAGCTAGATAAAGAAGAAATAGAACACCTAAACAGACCAATTACAATTAGCGAAATTGAAATGGTAATCAAAAACCTCCCCAAAAACAAAAGCCCAGGACCTGATGGATTTACAAATGAATTCTACCAAACATTCAGAGACGAATTAGTGCCTATCCTTCACAAACTCTTCCAAAAAATTGAGAAGGAAGGGACAATACCAAACACGTTCTATGAAGCCAACATTACACTAATACCAAAACCGAACAAGGACAACACAAAAAAGGAAAACTACAGGCCAATCTCCCTAATGAACACTGATGCAAAAATCCTCAATAAAATTTTAGCTATCAGAATCCAACAATGTATCCATAAGATAATTCACCACGACCAAGTTGGATTCATTCCAGGGGCACAAGGATGGTTTAACATCCGAAAATCAATCAACGTTATCCAACACATCAACAAAAAGAAATATAAAAACCATATGATAATATCAATAGATGCTGAGAAAGCTTTCGACAAAGTGCAACACCCATTCATGATAAAAGCCCTTGAAATTCTTGGGATACAAGGAACATACCTCAACATCATAAAGGCCATCTATGACAAGCCAACAGCCAGTATCATTCTCAATGGTGAAAAGCTGAAAGCAATTCCATTAAGATCTGGAACAAGACAAGGATGTCCACTCTCACCATTGCTTTTCAATATAATACTGGAAGTCCTAGCCAGAGCAATAATACAAGAGAAAGACATCCAAGGAATCCAAATAGGAAAAGAAGAAGTCAAACTATCACTATTTGCAGACGATATGATATTATACATAGAGAACCCCAAAAACTCCACAGAAAAGCTAATTCAACTCATCAATCAGTTCAGTAAAGTGGCAGGATACAAAATCAACACGCAAAAGTCAGTAGCCTTCCTATACACAAACAATAAATCTGAAGAAGAAGAAATCAAAAAGACCATCCCTTTTGTTATTGAAACAAAAAAAATCAAATATTTGGGAATAAATCTAACAAAAGAGGTAAAAGACCTATACAAAGAAAACTATAAAACACTGTTAAAAGAAATAGAAGAAGACACAAAGAAATGGAGAGACATCCCCTGCTCATGGATTGGAAGAATAAACATTATTAAAATGGCCATCCTTCCAAAAGCAATATACAGATTCAATGCTATTCCAATCAAAATTTCAATGTCATTCTTCAAAGAAATAGAACAATTATTGATGAAATTAATATGGAATCACAAAAAACCCCGAATAGCCAAAGCTCTCCTGAAAAAAAAAGAAGGGAATGGAGGCATCAGACTCCCAGACTTCAAACTATACTACAAAGCCATAATCATCAAAACTGCATGGTATTGGAACAAGAACAGACATACAGACCAATGGAATCGAATAGAAAATCCAGAAATAAACCCACAGATTTATGGTCAACTAATCTTTGACAAAGGAGCAAAGACTATGCATTGGAGCAAAGAAAGTTTGTTCAATAAATGGTGCTGGGAAAACTGGGTCGCTACATGCAAAAGAATGAAGCTTGACCACCACCTCACATCATACACAAAAATCAACTCAAAATGGATTAAAGAACTAGACATAAGACCTGAAACCATAAAATATATAGAAGGAAATATAGGCGAAACACTACGTGATTTGCACATCAAAGACATCTTTACAGACACATCACCCAAAGCAGTGATAGTGAAGGCAAAGATAAACAGCTGGGACTATATCAAATTAAAGAGCTTTTGCACAGCAAAAGAGACAATAACAAAAACAAAGAGAAACCCCACCAACTGGGAGAACATTTTTGCACCCAACACTAATGATAAAGGACTGATCACAAAAATCTGCAAAGAGCTGATGAGACTCAACAACAACAAAGAAAATAATCCAGTCAAAAAATGGGCAGAAGAGCTTAAAAGAAACTTCTCTGAAGAGGAAATGCAAATGGCCAACAGGCATATGAAAAAATGTTCAACATCACTTGTCATCAGGGAAATGCAAATCAAAACTACCATGAGATACCATCTTACACCAGTGAGAATGGCACATATTAAAAAATCTAGCAACAACAAATGTTGGCGAGGGTGTGGAGAAAAAGGAACTCTTCTGCACTGTTGGTGGGAGTGCAAACTGGTCCAACCACTGTGGAAAGCTGTGTGGAGATTTCTGGACCTACTAAACATAGAGCTTCCATATGACCCAGCAATTCCACTCCTAGGTATTTACCCAAAGGACACAGAAACATCAATTCCAAAGAACACCTGCACCCCTATGTTTATAGCAGCACTGTTTACAATAGCTAAGCTTTGGAAACAACCCAAATGCCCAAAAATAGATGACTGGATCAAGAAGATGTGGTACATATATACCATGGAATATTACTCAGCATTCAAAAAAGATAAACACATGCAATTTGCTGCAACATGGATGGCGCTGGAAGGGATCATGCTCAGCGAAATAAGCCAAAAAGAAAAAGAAAAATACCGGATGGTCTCACTCATAGCAGGAATCTAGAAAACTTAAATAAGGGACCAGGAAAATGAATAACTATAAGAAAGTGAAAATCAAAATCAACAAAAAACTATGAACCAGAGACACTTTTAGGGGGGCGGGGGCGGGAGGGGAGGGATTGGGGTCAGAATGGGGGGCTGCAATTGTATGGGGAATATAACAATAAAATTTATAAAAAAAAAAAAATAAAATTAGAAAGACTCAAAAAAAAAAAAAAAAAAAAGAAATCACAACGGACACAGCAGAAATCAAAAGAATAATCAGTAACTACTATGAACAGTTATATGGAAACAAGTTCAACAATCTAGAGGAGATGGACAAATTCCTACAACTCTACAATCACCCAAAGCTAGATAAAGAAGAAATAGAACACCTAAACAGACCAATTACAATTAGCGAAATTGAAATGGTAATCAAAAACCTCCCCCAAAACAAAAGCCCAGGACCTGATGGATTTACAGATGAATTCTACCAAACATTCAGAGATGAATTAGTGCCTATCCTTCACAAACTCTTCCAAAAAATTGAGAAGGAAGGGACAATACCAAACACGTTCTATGAAGACAACATTACACTAATACCAAAACTGAATAAGGACAACACAAAAAAGGAAAACTACAGGCCAATCTCCCTAATGAACACTGATGAAAAAATCCTCAATAAAATTTTAGCTATCAGAATCCAACAATGTATCCATAAGATAATCCACCACAACCAAGTAGGATTCATTCCAGGGACACAAGGATGGTTTAACATCCGAAAATCAATCAACGTTATCCAACACATCAACAAAAAGAAATATAAAAACCATATGATAATATCAATAGATGCTGAGAAAGCTTTCGACAAAGTGCAACACCCATTCATGATAAAAGCCCTTGAAATTCTTGGGATACAAGGAACATACCTCAACATCATAAAGGCCATCTATGACAAGCCAACAGCCAGTATCATTCTCAATGGTGAAAAGCTGAAAGCAATTCCATTAAGATCTGGAACAAGACAAGGATGTCCACTCTCACCATTGCTTTTCAATATAATACTGGAAGTCCTAGCCAGAGCAATAATACAAGAGAAAGACATACAAGGAATCCAAATAGGAAAAGAAGAAGTCAAACTATCACTATTTGCAGATGATATGATAATATACATAGAGAACCCCAAAAACTCCACAGAAAAACTAATTCAACTCATCAATCAATTCAGTAAAGTGGCAGGATACAAAATCAACACGCAAAAGTCAGTAGCCTTCCTATACACAAACAATAAATCTGAAGAAGAAGAAATCAAAAAACCATCCCTTTTATTATCGAAACAAAAAAAATCAAATATTTGGGAATAAATCTAACAAAAGAGGTAAAGGACCTATACAAAGAAAACTATAAAACACTGGTAAAAGAAATAGAAGAAGACACAAAGAAATGGAAAGACATCCCCTGCTCATGGATTGGAAGAATAAACATTATTAAAATGGCCATCCTACCAAAAGCAATATACAGATTCAATGGATTGGAAGAATAAACATTATTAAAATGGCCATCCTACCAAAAGCAATATACAGATTCAATGCTATTCCAATCAAAATTTCAATGTCATTCTTCAAAGAAATAGAACAATTATTGATGAAATTCATATGGAATCACAAAAAACCACGAATAGCCAAAGCTCTCCTGAAAAAAAAAAAGAAGGAAATGGAGGCATCACACTCCCAGACTTCAAACTATACTACAAAGCCATAATCATCAAAACTGCATGGTGTTGAAACAAGAACAGACATACAGACCAATGGAATTGAATAGAAAATCCAGAAATAAACCCACAGATTTATGGTCAACTAATCTTTGACAAAGGAGCAAAGACTATGCAATGGAGCAAAGAAAGTTTGTTCAATAAATGGTGCTGGGAAAAATGGGTTGCTACATGCAAAAGAATGAAGCTTGACCACTACCTCACACCATACACAAAAATCAACTCAAAATGGATTAAAGAACTAGACATAAGACCTGAAACCATAAAATACATAGAAGGAAATATAGGCGAAACACTACATGATTTGCATATCAAAGACATCTTTACAGACACATCACCCAAAGCAGTGATAATGAAGGCAAAGGTAAACAGCTGGGACTACATCAAATTAAAGAGCTTCTGCACAGCAAAAGAGACAATAACAAAAACAAAGAGAAACCCCACCAACTGGGAGAACATTTTTGCACACAACACTAATGATAAAGGACTGATCACAAAAATCTGCGAAGAGCTGATGAGACTCAGCAACAACAAAGAAAATAATCCAGTCAAAAAATGGGCAGAAGAGCTAAAAAGAAACTTCTATGAAGAGGAAATGCAAATGGCCAACAGGCATATGAAAAAATGTTCAACATCACTTGTAATCAGGGAAATGCAAATCAAAACTACCATGAGATACCATCTTACACCAGTGAGAATGGCACATATTAAAAAAACTAGCAACAGCAAATGTTGGCGAGGTTGTGGAGAAAAAGGAACTCTTCTACACTGTTGGTGGGAGTGCAAACTGGTCCAACCACTATGGAGAGCTGTGTGGAGATTTCTGGACCTACTAAACATAGAGCTTCCATATGATCCAGCAATTCCACTCCTAGGTATTTACCCAAAGGACACAGAAACATCAATTCCAAAGAACACCTGCACCCCTATGTTTCTAGCAGCACTATTTACAATAGCTAAGCTTTGGAAACAGCCCAAATGCCCAAAAATAGATGACTGGATCAAGAAGATGTGGTACATATATACCATGGAATATTACTCAGCATTCAAAAAAGATAAACACATGCAATTTGCTGCAACATGGATGGCGCTGGAAGGGATCATGCTCAGCGAAATAAGCCAAAAAGAAAAAGAAAAATACCGGATGGTCTCACTCATAGCAGGAATCTAGAAAACTTAAATAAGGGACCAGGAAAATGAATATAAGAAAGTGAAAATCAAAATCAACAAAAAACTATGAACCAGAGACACTTTTTGGGGGGTGGGGGGCGGGAGGGGAGGGATTGGGGTCAGAATGGGGGGTTTGCAATTGTATGGGGGAATATAAAAAAAAAAGTGAATGCAAAATAAGTTAATGGGTTTATTTGATAATGAGTACACTCTAATCTTGCTCATGGGTCTTGCTCAAACTGAAAAATGTTTGATACCAAATAATAAAGAAAGTGGTGAAATTTCAAAAAAAAAATATTTCATGAGGAAAAGTCATGAAGACTAAAGAGTCTTCCAAAGCCAGAACAGATTTCTTTAATTTTTAGATTTTGGGGCAGTCTTTAAGATCATCCAATGGGGTGGGAATCAAACATTGATGTCTGGTTCTTTATAGAACCAGAATAACCAGAGCAGAGCTGGTTAAACCTCTAGATTTCCAGGCCTCAACCCCAAGATTCAGGGCTGGGGACCTGAAAGCTACATGCTGATCTGCGCACAGACACCCCATCAGGTAATTCTGATGTGGTTATTCAGGACCCACCACTGAGGAACTCATAGTGAGGCATTGTGTTATTCATCAGCCAAATGAGGTCACTGTGCAGAGTGAAAGGAATTTGTGACAGTTAAATTCAAGGACAGCAAACTATGCCCATTTTGTAAATAAAGTTTTACTGGAACACAGTCATGTCCATTTGTTTCCATATTTTTTATGGTTGCATTTAAATTCTGTCTAGTTCTTTACAGAAATAATTTGCCAATTTCTGGCTTAGATTATTGTTTGGTAAATATTTATCCCTCACCTATTATCCTGTGGGCAGAGGCTACTTCTCCAAGTCACTGATATTGGGACTAGTGATGGGGAGTTTGGGGACACGGCCTTGGGCTCGCATGTGGGGCTTGGGCTCTTGATATTTCATTTCAAAGAACATGTCCTGGTTAGGCTTCTGGTCCCAGGAAAATGAAAGACATGTGGAGCAGACCCTGACTCAAATCATCATGGGGAGCCAGGCCCAGTGTTACAGGGCAGGGTGAGGGACCTCCTGGCACCCCCCATAAATGAGTTCTGCCATCTGCTGCATCAAGACAAAACATACTCTAGCGTATACTTTTGTGACTGTTTATTTGCTGGAGAAGAACTTTAATACAATTATGTGTGATAAAGAGAAGAAAAACAGAAAGAATATAATTTTTAAATCAAGCACTCAAAGTTACCTATCCCCTCCTGGGTAAATGCCCAGCCAGACAGAGTTGGCCCCAAGCAGGACCAATGAGGCCCCAAAACTTGCCACAAATATAAGGGGGTACCCTGCCAGGAAGCCTGGTAGGGACCAATAAGGAAAGGGGTAGAAGGTGCCAGATAAGTCTGGGATGAAAAGAACACAATCAAAACAAGAAAAAGGCCGCCACTGTTACATCTCCACAGGTGTCTCTCACTCACGTTTCTGTCTATTTCAAGTGTCTTCTTCGTTGTCCCCCAAGTTCCTGGTACAAGTCCAAGGCCAAGAAGCAAGCACAGCTTCTTCACATGTCTCTCTGCTCCATGCGTCTCCTTCAGGTCTCTCCAGGTTCTCTCCATCCTCCTTCCTTCTTCTCCAGTTTCCTCTCCAGCTTCCTCTCCTCCCTGCTCAGCTCCACCCTTCCCTGGTGGGGCAGGGAACCTGGAACCTCCCCTTTCCCTGGGGACCACCCTGGTACAACAGCAGACCCTCCCACTCCCCACCCAATATCTCAGCCAATTTCAGCCTATTCACAGACTCATAAGCAAGCATAAGTGATTATTGTTATAAATCACTGGAGTTTGGCTTGGTTAGTCAAGTGGCATTGTACTTAATCGGTACAGAGACACTTACAAAAAGAATTCTAGGTTTATAGGCATAATCTATTTATGGTCACCTAAAGAATAGCTTGGTACTCCTTCTTTTATTTGGAAAGAAGCTGAGACTCAGAAGACTTGGGATTTGACTAAGTAAATTTGGGGCAAGGTCCAGGTATCTCATTCACTGCATCGTTCAAAATCAGGTTGTGGATGCACAGAGGAGCAGCCTCTGAAGAAGATGTTTGGCATCCTTGGGATAAACTGGAATGGGCTCAGGGGAGGGAGTTAAGTTGGGGTTTGCCTTGGCAGCTGAGGCCCCTTTGCCTGGGAAGTGGTAGTAAAAATAATTACAGTGCAGTCACATATTTTGACTCAAAGTAACATTACTTAGCAGAAGAAAATGTGAGATCAACTCATGCCACCATCATATGCACATGACTTTTAGCAGAAGTTGATCTTAAATCCTTTTGAGATCCCCAATAATTCCATTTTCACATGCAGGACAAGGGTGGTCCTGGGAGTCTCTGCCACAAAGTCAGCAAAGTGGAAAGGCTACCTGCGAAATCCCTACTCTCATGTTAGGAATTTAAACTGCAAACTGACTTTTTGTGGAGAGGCATGTGCATAGGGGTGTGTGTGTGTGTGTGTATGTATGGGCATCTTTGTACAAGTCTGTCCATGAGATTGCATTTTGGTAAGCATGTGGGTCTTTTGTGTTTGCATATGTATGCAAACACATATGCATATGTGTTCACAGGCTTGTACATATATTTATGTGTATGATTATGTGTCTGTTCCCTATTGTTTGACATTGTTAGGGTCTCTCTGCTTGCCTGCTGCCTCACCCACAGTCTGTTCTACTGGTCAGTGACTAAAAGATTAAACCCACATCAGGATAGTAAGTGACCATTAACTCGCAACTTAGCCCTCCCTGGTTCTGGCTTGGGGACTTGCAGACAGGGTGGTAGTTCTCTTTGATCACCATCATTTCTCCTTATCTGAGAATGGCAGTGCTTCTGAGCAAAATCTAGATGCTCTCCACAGCTCCCCCTTCTGCACCTCCTCATTAATTCCAGACTGAGTCTTCCTCGATAGCTTATATGTAGAACAGATGATGAATCTTCTATCACCTCCTTTGTGGGGACCAGGACAGAGTGGGGTGGGCTAGGCAGGGCAGAGTCCTGAGGGAGGTTGGGGGAAGGCACTGAGATGCTACTCAGGGAGAGAGAGAGACTAGATTTCATCTATCCAAGAGGCATAGGCAAATTGCAGCCAAAGAGTGAACCAAGATCAGTCTCCAGAAATAGCTTCATGTAGCAGGTCTGAGGATTGAGAGAGACTGACCTGACTAGGGACCAGGACTGTGGTCCCTAGGGACCAGGACTTTTCCTAGATGGCGGAAAAGATGGCAAGGGAGGTAAGACAAACTGTGAACACCTCAGAGGGTCAGCATCTCAGGTGGGTCTTGTCCAGATGACCCAAGACTGATTGCAGGGCTTGACTTGGCTCACCAAAAGGGCTCCTTCTCCAGGAAGCTTTTCCTAAGGAAGCCTATTTATTTTATTTTATTTTTTTACTATATATATTTTTAAAGATTTATTTATTTATCCAAGCACTGAGTACAGTCAGAAGCGCGGGAGGGTGAGAGAATTCACCAGAGCCAAGCGGGGAACAGAACAGGCAGACCAACGAAATACTCTGCTGAGGGGAGCAGCGGGCGCTGCAGGGTAGGTCTGCGTGCCATGTGGGACCCTTGCCGGAGGCCATGGATCGAACTGGTGCTGCAGAGGCTGCAGGCAGCTTCACAACCCAGCGCTCAACCGCTGCGCCACCGGGGAGGCCCAGGAAACCTGTTTATTCTTCAACCATTCATGGAGTCCTGACTCATCTTCCCCTCAAATCTTCTCCTCTGTAGTTTTGTGATTCTAAACAGATTCCGCTGGTTACTCCAAGAATTTGTTCAATTCCCTGAACATTTAATCTCCTGCAGACATTAGCTGCCTGTGGTCCAAGCTACTCCCTGACAATTGTCACTGACTACCTGACCGTATCACTAATTTTGCATGTGTCCAAATCTTATCTCCCCAGCCAGACTGAAGCTTCCCTGGCACAGGATTCTGTCTGCTGCTCCTCTCCCTCCCGTCTGTGCTGTGCACATGTATGTACTGAAACTATGTCTTCTGCCTGCTGGGCGGATGTGGCAGTTGGTGTCATAAAGCCTGTTGTACATGAGAGATGTTTGGCCTCAGGCTTATTTTTTTTATGTATTTTTTTAAAGATTTATTTATTTATTTATACAAGCACTGGGTACAGTCAGAAGCGCGGGAGGGCGAGAGAATTCACCAGAGCCAGAGCGGGGAGCAGAGCAGGCAGAAGGACCGAAGTACACTGCTGAGGGGAGCAGCGGGCGGCAGGAGAGGTCTGCACCATGTGGGACCCTCCTCCGGTGGCCGGGGAGCAGCCGGGGATCGAACCGGCGCTGCAGAGGCTGCGGGCAGCTTCGCAACCCAGCGCTCAACCGCTGCACCACCGGGGAGGCCCAGCAAACCAAAAGATTTAAAAAACAAAACAAAAAGTTAAAAAGAATTTTCCAATTTATAAACCATGAGAACTCCTGACTACCAAAGTGTTTTCAGAGAGAGGTCTTGCCAGGGAGGCTGTCCTATACAGATAAGGCTCATTTGTAATTAGTAAATGTCCATTTGCATTCAAATGCAGTAAGGTGCTCAAGTTCTTAAAAAGAATCTGTTCTCTAGAGAAGGCTACATATTACCCTTGTAATCTTGGAGATTAGCATTTTTTCTTAGTAACTTTTTTGAATGCATTCCTTCAATAAATATTTGTTGTATCTGTGCCAGGTACTATTCTAGGCACTGAGAAATGGCCCTAAGTAAGTCGGGGTGCCCTGTTCTCACATATATTATGATCTAGTGAGGGGTCTATGATCCAGATGAATGTATTAAAAACAGGAATGGTAAATATGGAGTACAGAATTAAAACCGTGCAATATGCAATTGAGGGCATGCTTTGATTGGGTGGCTAGACTTGGGGGAGAGGGAAAGAAGAGCTGGTGCAAAGGACCTGGGGTGGAAAAAATTTTGGCAAATGTAAGCAGTGAACACAGGGGAAAAGTGACATAAAAGACATAGAGAGGAAAGTGAAATCTGAATAATGTATGACATTATAGTCCTTGAGGAAATAATTTAAGTTTTGTTCTGAGTGCAATAGGTGGATTTAAGCTGGGAAGTGATATGATCTGATATATTTCTTTTTTTTTGTTAAAAAGATTTATTTATTTATTTATACAAGAACCGGGGTACAGGCCAGATTCACAGGAGGGTGAGAGGATTCACCAGAGACAGAGTGGGGAGCAGAACAGGCAGACTGACTGAAATACACTGCTGAGGGGTGTAGCGGGTATGACAGGAGAGGTCTGCCCCACCATGTGGCACATATCATCGCTGGCCGGCTAGGATCAAACCGGTGCTACAGAGGCTGCGGACAGTTTCACAGCGCTGTGCTCAACCACCTGCATCACCAGGGGAGGCCCTGATATATTTCTTTAAAAAAAAATATCTCTGACTCCTGCGTGGAGAATGGATTTTAGGAGCCAAAAATGGAAGCTAGAAATCAGTTAGGACTTTATTTCCAGAAGAGTGATGAAAAATGATGGTGGCTTGGAGGAAGGGGTTAATAGCAGTTGTGGAAATATGGAGACAAATGTACATTTCCCTATGTATTTTTGAAGTAGAATCAACATCCTTTGCTGATTGATTGTCAGGGGAAGAGAGCAGTGCGCTTGAGAGGAATAAAGGGCAACACTAAGACATTTGGATTTGATAAGGTAACCGGCAGTGATACCATCTGTGATGGGACAGAATCAGGGGAAATAGTTTGGATTCTTTCTTGTGTGCATGTGTGTACTTGAGCATGTGTACATGTTCTGGCCATGCTAAGTTTGAGGTGCCTGTTACATATTCATGTGGAGAAGTCCAGCTGGCCATCAGATATTGCAACTTGAGCTCTGAGAAGTGATTAAAGCTGGAAATATAGATCTGTGAGTCATTTGCATATAGATTACCAAATGAAAGGAATGTAGATAAAGAAGAGAAAGAGGCTCCCCAACAGTGCCCTTAGGCACTCCAATATTTAGAGTTTCAACAAAGGAGGAGGAAACAGGAAAAAAAAAAAAACCAAGATGGAGGGCCAGGGAAATGGGATAGAACCTTGAAGTAATCTGCCATCAAAGCCAGAAGAGCAGAGAGGGGGTGACTGACTTTGAGGTCAGCAGCGTGACAACAGGCAATTGTGTGGGTGGGGTGGCTGGTGACCTTGACTGGAGGTCAGGTCTGGGTTGTGTCCCTGCAGTGATGGGTTTGCACAAGTGACTAGAGTGGGTTGCTTGGAGAGCATGGGGCAGAAACATGGACAGTAACAGACACCTTTTTTTAAAAAAGGAAGTTTTACTATCAAGAGGAACAGAGAAATAGAGCGGTGGCTGAAGGGTTAAATGGGGCGTGTGTGCTGCAGATAGATTCAGAAACAAATTTGTATATTGAGGGAAATGACGCTGGAGGAAGGGTGAATCAGATGGTGTAAGGGAGGTGGAATTGAATTGCTGAAGCAAGCTCTTTGGAAAGGAAAGATGAAGGGGGTCCAGAGAATAAGAGGAGGGTGACCCTCAAAGGGAACACTTTATCCATCAAAGCAGGAGGAAGGACAGAAAGTGGGTTCAGAAGATCATCTTTTCTGGCTGGAAATCTGAGTGTCTATCTGGGTGCATCTCATTGCATTCAAGCCTGAGATAAGGTGCATGGCTGTTGTGTATGGGTATGTGTGAGGATTTGGAGGGAGGGGGAAGATGTAGGAGTTTTGAGTAGAGAGTAGAAGGTGCGAAACAGTCATTTTGAAGAACAGGCAAGTGAATTTATATGGAGAGCGTGGTTGGAATGCCAGGCAACCCTGAGTGGCAATTTGAGATTTCTGGCCGTGAATTTGTGCCAGTTACCATATGAACCTGCGTTTTGCTCTGGCAACTTGGCACAGTGAATAGTCAGCTCTAATCACATTCAGGGCTGGCCCTAGGAGGCACGAAAAGGCAGAGGTGGCAAAGAGAGTGATTACAATGGCAAAGTATGTGATCAGAGAAAGATAAGGAGGATGCCCAGGATGAGAGGGGGTGTCTGGGGGTCCGAAGTGGTAAGGGTCATCTATTTTGAAGCCTCAATGAGGTCACAAAATTGCTGGAGACTGATCAGCACGTAGGCAGGTAGGATAAGAAGTTATCATCAGAGGGACACTTCAAGCCAAGATTTCTCAGTGATGCAGTCATTGGTGATGAGGGCAAGATTGTGACGGTGGAGCTGGGCAGCTGAGGCAGCTTGGGTGAAAATGGATTATTAGAGGAGATGCAGTCAAGAAGCTGAGAGGCCAAGGTGTTGGATGACCCCACCCATGTGGATTCTGAAGTTGCCGTGCATGATGATGGAATAACAGTTGGGGTGCAGAGGGAGGGGGGTGTGGCATCTGGTGGAAGGAGAACAGCAAACAAGGAGGCTACATGGTGGTGAAGGCTTCATGTGTAAGAGGTGGAGAATGTAACAAATTGTGAGGGCGCACACTTGGGAGTGAGGAGGAACAGAGTTACCCTCTGTTCAGCCCTAAGTGTGGGTAGAGGAGCAGATTAAAGTGTTGAGATGGACTTTGGTTAGGAAAGAAGGTGAAGGGAGTACACAGCTAAGGGTTGCAGTTGCCTGCTGTCACTGCCCATAGATCGTGAGCTCCTGAGGGTACCCACCGGGTTTGGGTGGGGGTGGGGGAATGTGGCTAGGAAGTTGGGCAAAATGTGGGGATGAGGTTCTGGGGTGAGGGACACCGAGGGCCTGGTATTTTCATGGGGACTGAGCTGAGTAGGATGTGGGCCTAAAAAGTTGGGCCAGTGGTCTCTGGGAGGGGGTCTATTCAAGCTGGACTCCTCTCTTCCCAGGTTACATGCGGTGGCCAAGGGGTGAAGTTAGGTAATACTTTGTGCAAGAATGAGTAAGATTTAAGTGCAGATCCAGAGCAAGCAGGATGTCACATGTTCCTAGGCCAGACCACAGAGGTGAGGGAAGAAGCACAGTGGGCTACAACTATGGAGAAGCGGAGGGGTGCTTTCCAGTCTCTGATACCCAAACAGAGCACCTGGGGATTCAACAAAATGAGTTTCTGATTTAGTAGGTCTGGGGATAAGGTCTGAGGCTCTGTGTTTCTCATAAGTCCCAAGTGATGCTCATGCTGCAGGTCCAGGGACCACACTTTGAGTAGCGAGGCTGAGAGCCCCCGTGGTTCATTACAGGCAGCAGCAGCTTTGCACCTGCACCTATTGCCATATGAGAGTGAAGGCTCACTATGGCCTTCTCTTCTGGTTTTCAAGGAGAAACCAGGAACCTGGATTTTCATGTAATATCATCCCACTTAAAAATATTGATAAATAACCAGAAATTTTGTATGCCACACAAAACACATGTGGATTTCTGATGGAGAGGAATTGGGGCAAAATGAAGTGTGGGGGAGCCCTGGTCTGGGAATCAGCTATTCTGGGGCAGAGAATCCACTCTGCCTCTGATTTTAGAGGTTACCACTGATAAAGCATCTGGAAGTTAAAAAGCAGTTTTCCAGGCACTGGACCGACCTCTACCCCTGCCAGGCTGCATTGCATTGTTTCCCAAAAGAATTTACAAAATATTTGCAAAACAAAAATTGTCCTTTCTGCTTCTAGAATGCCCTCTAGCTGATGCTGACCCCTCCCCCATCTATCCCTCCTCTTTCAAAGCGCTTTAGGTGGTGGAGTGACTGGAAATCTCAGTTTTCTTTGTAAAATACCATGAAATATTGACATATTTAAATCCATCATCCAGAGCAGGAATTTCTCTAGCAGGAAATATGGCTGTATTATATGTACACAGGTCTTTGCCACTCAAACAAGAATAATCACACATAAAATATTTTGGAGAAAACACATTTCTGGTTTCCCATTAGCATTTATTTCCACTTGTTCATTGTCTGTGTCACCCAGGGCACTCACCAACAGACAAGTGGGAACAGGCACCCAAAGTCTAAGAAACACTTAGACAAAATCCCCTTGATACAGAAGAAACTCTATCCATTAAGCTAATGTGTTCTGGGAACCGGAACTTCTCTTACCCTCTGTTAGTGGTGAAAACCCTCCTTCGAGCTAGTGCCATGCCAGTTCGCTAAGTGAGAGTGGGCTGGCAATTTGCCCAACTCCCAACCATTCTTCAAAGTCCAGATGAAGCTCCACCTGTTCTGCTGAACCCTCTTGGGTTCTGTGCGCTCCCCTTTATCACCCACTTTGCTGAGGTGTTGTGTCTTCAACATGCATTCATTCCTAGCTATGCGCTGTCTTAGATGAATGGCCCCGGTGTCTGTCCTGCTGCTCCAGCTCATGCCGCCGGGGACTACAGCTTGCACCTCTGCTGAGCCAGCAAAGAGCAGCCTCCAGAATTACCTGAATTGCTCACTTCTACCTCTCAGGACCTCGGCAACTGCTAACCTCCCATGGGTCACAAAGACACTGATGTAGCTTCACCTACATAAGAATCTGATGTAGCTTCTCTCTGCTCCCCCTCCCCCCAAAAATGCTCATCCATATGAGACTTCACCCTAAGTTCAGAGAATTCTTCCAACCTTTTCAATCTCCCTTGTTGACTGGAATAGAGGGAGATTTCTATTGCAGTGTCAAAAACGGAATAGGCTTTGGGGTCAGAAAGCCCTGGATTCAAATCTTGGTCTTGTTACTTATCAACTGTATGATCTGACAAGGCACTGGAGTTCTTTAAGCCTCACTATCCATTTCAGGAAAATGAGAATAATACTAAGACCCCCATTATAGAGCTAGTATGGGGGTTCATTATAGTTAGTCTTCCTTTTCCCCTTCCTCTCTGCCTGCATGACTCTCCCCCTTCCAATGACCCACTGTCTACCAGATCCTGGTCTGGGGGTCTGAACCCCATGAGCTGCTCCAGAGCAGATGCAAGGGCTCGGAGGTTGAAGCTGATCTTCAGTTCTCCTTCCAGACCCCCATTTCTTAGTCTGCCCTACTAAGCCACTCAGAAGCAGATGCCCCACGTTGAGATGCTTCTGCACAGGTCTAAAGGTTTCTCACCCTCTCCTCATTGGTCTTGTGCCTGGTTATTCCCCTAAACTCCTGTAGTGGGGCAACCAGGTGTAGGGCATGCAGGGGGGCTGGGAGGCTCCAGAGACAACCATGGGCCAAGAAGGGGGCATAGAGAGGGAGTCAGGCAATTGAGCCTCCAAACCCCCTTGGAATTTTTGTGCTTTCTCTGGGCTCTCTCTGATGTTCTCTCTCTCGCACGTCACCTCATGGTCTTGCCTTTTATGTAGTCACGCTGCTTGTCCTCTCGTACCTGTCCTCCCTCCCTGAGTGAAGCCACTGCCCTTATATCCCTGGCTTCCAGGTTTAGGTGTGCACACTTGCACATGACCACACTCACACTCCAGGTGTCCACCCTCAGGCACATGTGCTCAGCACCCACACTCCCAGGAGCCCTCTGCGTTAACACAACCAAGGCCATGGGTGACAGCCACAGAGGCTAGTGGTGTACAAAGCCTGACCACTTCACTTACCTACAATTCCCCATCCCTCCAAGGTACAGAACTCAGTTTTCTTTTCGTGGGATCCTCTCTCCCAGGGAGCCCCTCATCTGCCCTGCCCCCCCCCCCCCCCCCGCCTCTTAGCAGTGCTCTTATGCTGAAGGCTCTTATTTCCCCCTCCTCCAGGCTGTTCCTGTGATTAGGAAATGTTTGATTGTAGAGTCTGTCGAAAGGCATTCATAATGCAACTTCACAGAAAAAATTTCCTTGGGAAATCAAAGTCTCAGGAGGGCTGGCACCCTATATTTATGATCTTTGGGCATTTTAGAGCTTCTCTGGAGAATTTCTTTATTTTTGGACTCAGAGCATGAGGGAGGGGACACTTGGGGGGTGGTGTGGGGTCCTGGGGAGGATGACGAGTGAGGAGACAGGACATCTGGGATCTGGACCTGCCATCCACCAGTCAAGTGACTGTGTCACCAGGAGCAAGTGTGTTGACAGTTCTTCCTTCTGCAGAGATTTCTGGTGCCTCCTCCTCACTTCCACGTGGTCTCCCCTTCTAGGTTTTGTCCCGTGTCTTCATCTTGCTCTACCTACGTCCTGCTTTAGCATGCTGCCCCTTCCCCCATGGCTTTCCTCTGAGGATTGTGCCACCGTCTCTATCTGTAACAGACTTCTGGTATTATTCCTCCAAATCTAAAACTTGATCTCCAGGTGGGATTCTTGCAACCTCAAAATCAGCATGCCCAGAAAAATCCCACTACCTTCCAGAGACCCTTTCCTTTCTTCTAGGTCACCCTTCCTTGCTGCAGGCTCCCATTTCTCTTCAGAAACAATAGGCCCGAAATCTTGGAAATGTCAAAAACAGCCTTCTCCATCTCTGAAATGGCAGGGTGGGACGGAGCAGGATCTCTATGATCCGGGCAGGTGGGGTAAAGGGAGAGAGTCCTGGAGCTCTTGGTGGCTTTTTCAGACCTTTATTGAGTTAACCAGGTGCACGGCAGGCAGGGGTGTTGGGGGGCCGGGAAGCTGGCAGTCCTCCCAGTCCCCAGCGAATCCCCAGGTATACCTACCTATGTATGCCCACACCCTACTCCAGGTGCCCGCCATCAGGCATGCATTCAGGACCGCAGGGATCCATCATCAACACTAATGGTGAGAGGGCAGAAAAGCCTGACAATCATCATCTACACCACACATCAAAGCCAGGCCTGAGATGTCTTTGGTGTCTGTTGTCTACACTCCATAGTCACTGCCCTGCCCCAGGGGAGGCACCTCTTACTGCTTGCCTAGGTTCTTCAACAAACTTGTTAATTCTTATCTGAGAGACCAGTCATTTGTCACTGCATCACTTCCCGGACTCTCCTCTCTAATCTCTTCCATCCACTGCAGCCAGCTTACTCCCCTCTCCCACTGTAGGGTAAGTAAAGTATCAGGCTTTTCTGTCCTCCCACCATTAGGATTGGTGATGGATCCTTGCGGTTGTGAATGCATGCCCGATGGCGGGCACCTGGAGTAGGGTGTGGGCATGCGTAAGTAGATTCACCTGAGCTAAGACTGGGCTTTATAAAGGGCGGTGTCATGGGGACGCCTGTAGAGCAGAGGAGCAGAACCATGAGAGGAACCATGAGAACAGCAGAGAACAAGGCCACCAGAGAAGGCCGGAGAGCCCAGACAAAGTGAAGACTTGCTGGAGGCTGGGAGGCCTCCCAGCCTCCTGGTCCCCCAGTACCCCTGCCTGCCGTGTACCTGGTAAATCACAATAAAAGCCTGCAAAAGCCACCGAGGGCTCCAGGACTCTCTCTCTTCTCCTTTGCCCCGTTTGCTCGGGTCATAGAGAACCTGCTCAGCGCCAATTTCTGCCCTTATACCCACTCAGTCAGAGTGAGGCCTTGGATGATTAGTGGAACTCTCCTGACTTCCATAAAATGCTAACATTTAGAGAAGTTCTCATAAGAGGGCCCTGCCCAGGCTCTACTCTGTAGGGAACATTCTCCCCTTTGACTTTCCCTGGTGGACCTGGGGAACCCCTACCGCTGTGTCAGCACCCCCATCATACACTCAGCATTAACCAACCTCCTGCAATGATCATCTGGAGCAGATGCCATGTCTGTTTATTCATCCCTGTCCCCTCTCCACATCTGTGAACCTAGTACAGTGTCCAGCACAGTAGGTGCGTGGCACACATCTGTTGAATGGAAGCCAGCACGCATGTGTTTCTTGTAACAAACTGCCCAAAGAGCTTTGGGTGGAAGCTGCATCTCATTCCTCTTTGTTGGGAGCAGGGAGGATATTGCATACGCATCCATGTGAACATGTGTGAGTGTGTGTATTGACAGAATGTTAATTGGTGGCAGATAAAACAAAAAGTACCAAAACCCATGTAGATAAATTTGAGAAGGAGAACTGGAGGAGCAGCCTGGGGTCAAAGACCAGCTATACAGAAAACAGTGATCTGGTGCCTGGGGCTCCACTGTGGGTTGTCTGGAGGCATTTCCCCAGGCAGGCTTTGTTATTAGGTACTGGGGACCCTTTCAAGGCCTGGGCTCCTACTTCCCAGGATGCACCTTGCTTTTCTCACAGGCACCGTTTTTTAAGACTATAAACTATTAGAATGTAGGGGCCATATTTTATCTATCTTGGTTTCTCTGCTCCCATAACAACTCTTGACAAATAGTAAAAGTTTTGTAAATGTTTGCTGAATTGGATTGAATTTATCCTGATTACAGCCTGAGTCCTGGTAGGACTCATTTATTCATTCAATATTTACTGCACACCTACTGCTCATTTATTAATTCAGCATTTACTATACACCCACTGATGGCTCGGCATGGACTAAGATTGTGACCAAGGCAAACAATTTTCCGGTGCACTGAAAGTGTACAGTGGAGGGGGAATTAGGACAGTACAATCACTGCTAGATTAGGAAACATCAGGGGCCAAAGAGATCCTGGAGAAGGGGGCCCTAACCTAGACCTGGGGCAAGGGTAGTAGTGGTCAGGGAAGGCTTCCTGGAAGAAGTGACGTCTAAGATGAAACCTATTAGATGAGTCAGAGTCAGTCAGGAGTGAGGAATAAGCACAAAGAGTAGAGACACAGAAAAATGCTCAGAGAATTCCATACCATCCATGGAATCACCATGACAGGAGAGAGAAGACACCATGTATTGGGGATGCAAATGCATGATGAGACTGGAACCTGTGTGAGCACTGGTCTGATGACAGGAGGAGCTGAGCCAGAACTTCAATAAATTAGTTTCTATGGAGTCTTTTTTTTTTTTTTTAAGATTTATTTATTTATTTATACAAGCACTGGATACAGAAGCGCGGAGGGGTGAGGGAATTCACCAGAGCGGGGAACAGGACAGGCAGAGTGACGAAATACACTGCTGAGGGGACGTCTGTCACGACATGTGGGACCCTCGCCGGTGGCCGAACCGGTGCTGCAGAGGCTGCGGGCAGCTTTGCAGCCCAGCGCTCAACCGCTGCGCCACCAGGGGAGGCCCAGTTTCTATGGAGTCTTGAGGGAAGCCCTTGGCGGCCAGGATCATTGCGCCCTTATTTTTCAGATAAGGATCAGGAAAATTCAGCAGCCTGAAGAAGTTTGGCCAACTCTGTAACAGCAAGGTCAGGCTTCAGACCTATGGCTAGGGTCCTTCCTATCCCTGCATCACCTCTGCATTTGGAGGTTGTGGCGGAAGAAAGGCACCCATGCTGGGAAGAAGTGACAGCGCATCCCTGATGATGTGGCCACACTCTGCATTGTCAGGCTGGTCTCCACCATAATGAGGATCGGCTGTGTGCTGCTCGGTGGGGCAGGAGCTGCAAGTCCACCTCGGCAGACAGTGCTTTTGGCCATAGAGAGAGTTAACCTCTTGTCTTAACAGTATTCAAATGAGGCCCCCGACCGTTTGTGCCTAGAGCCAGCACCTGGCCGCACAATTTGGAAGAAGCTCCACAGGCATGAAGGCCTCATTATGTAATTAGGTCTTTGGAAAATGAGCTATTCTTCAGCCACTGCAATCAGAGGGCTTGAAACAGCTCAGGGCTCGGAGGGATGGATGCTGGGTGTGTGTCTCTGTTGCTCATCGCTGCTGCTGTAGGAAGATTATTACATAGCAAGGAGTCTCCAGGGGGTGTCAGCCTGTGCAAGGCGGGAAGAGGGTCTTCTTTCCATTGTCTGCCAGCAATGAACAGTCTGGGGGGTTAGGGATAGTGTAGAGTCGTGGCTTTCAACAAGTGTGCATCAGGGCCCCAGGGTGGGCTGGTTAAAACAGATTGCTGGGCCCAGCCCTGGACTTTCTATTGAGTTGGTTTTGGGTGGGGTCTGAGAATTTGTATTTTGAATAGGTTTCCTGATGATGCTGTTGCTGCTAATCTAGGCATTGTATTTTCAGAACTAACCCCCTCCCTGTCCCCCTACCCAGCCCCCAGTGAACTGGGGCACTTAATCCCCAATTTCCTCAGGAAGGCCCCATATCAGACCCCACAATGAGAGCTGAACTCCTTATTCCTCACATGTGCCCAGGGTTTACAGCGCATTTCACAATTTAGTAAGGGAGGGAGGGAAGACAGGGGTGGTTACTCTTATTTTTTCAGTTTAGGAAGCTGAGACCCAAGTTCCCATGACTTGGAAATTGTAGAAACAGGTTTAAAACCCAGTCTCTGTTGCTCATTGTAATAGCTTGCCAAGCTTAAAATTGCATCGGGGGACGTTTAGCAGTTAGTTGCTTCCTTTAGCTCAGGAGAGGAGGGACCACTAGTTACGCATCAAAATCTGTGTTCTTCCCTCCTTGTTGTGCACCCAGCTAGTCTGCCTCTAGTTACCTACTTCCTCATTAGGTAAAACCACTCACCATTTTCTCTTTGGGGAAATGGAGTGGCAGTGATGCCTACCCCTTCCAGACCTGGCCCATATTAACCAATCACAAACTGTGCTCCTAATGCTTATAGATGCCAACTTCCAAGGTGATCGTGGAGCTCTGAGACCTGCTACCCTGAATACCTTTGTGGAGGAGAGTCACACAGAACTCTGTAGAATACTATTGTGTTAGGCCACTAAGATTTTGGTGTTCATCTGTTCTGGCAGCCTAAACTGTTTTAGTTAATATGTTTGATTCTCTCATAGTATGGTTCTAGGAATACTTGCACCAGAATCACTTGCTTTCTAAAAATGCAGATTCTGCGCTTCTCACCCTATCCCTACTAAAAAGGATTCTCAGGCTACCAGCCTGGCAGTCTGCATTTCATTTATTTATTTATTTTAAAGATTTATTTATTTTTATACAAGAGCTGGGGTACAGGCCAGAGGCGCGGGAGGGTGAGAGGATTCACCAGAGACAGAGCGGGGAGCAGAACAGGCAGACAAAACACACTGCTGAGGGGAGCAGCGGGTGAGACAGGAGAGGTCTGCCACGCCATGTGGGAATCTCCCTGGCCGGCCGGGAATCAAACCTGTGCTGCAGAGGCTGTGGACAGCCTCACAGTGCTGCGCTCAACCCACTGAGCCACTGGGGAGGCCCCAGTCTGCATTTTAAAAAGTATCCTAGGTAGTTCTTATTACGCACATGAAAGATTTGACAACTATATTCTAGATCTGAGGTTGGCAAACTGTGTTCTTTGGCCAAGTATGATCTACCACTTCTTTTTATACAGCCAGGGAGCTAAGAATGGGTTTTACATTTTTTTTAAATGGTTACACAAATCAAAAGGATAATAATAGCATAATATTTTGTGACATGTGGAAAGTACTACTCAAACACTATTATGCTCATTTGTTTATATACTGTCTTTGTCTGCTTTGTGCTCCTATGGCAACTTGAATAGTTGAGACAGAGACCATATGGCCCATAGAGTCTAAAATATTTACTATCTGGTTCTGCTCAGGAAAAGTTTACTGACTGTGTTCTAGATCCTAAAACTCTTCTTTAGAAGGTGCCTTCTGATGAGTGGTAATGTGTAGCTATGGTGTCGTGACCTGTGAATATGGACTAATGAGAACACATATTTTCATTCACTCATTCATTTGCTCATCTTTGAGTACGCGTTTACTGGATGCTCTTGAAGTCCTGAGCATTGAGATGCAAAAAAGAACATGATAGGTGAATAATACATAAGCTTGGCAATTATATTTTTTCCATTACAGTGAAACTCATTATTAAATAAAAGGCTAAATATTAACTAATCTCTAATTATATTTAACAATGTTACATATTACTGCACAGGGATTTTTGAAGAAAGCATCAGCAGATGACAAATGCACCGATTGCAGACCCTTCACTTTATAGGAGTAGAAATGACTAAGACTGGACCAGACACAGCTGTAGACAGAGAACTCAGTGTATTTTTTTTTTTCTAACATGGAATAGCATGAGCCATTAGGAGAGACAAAGATGTCTCACAAGACAACCCCTAACAGCAACACTGAAAGAGGAAGAGACCCAGGGATTCCCAGAGGTCACAGTAGGGAGAGAGAGGTGATTAGATGTATTTGAATAGCACTGTCCTGGCCACCATGCAAGTTCACTGGCAGGAGGGGTAAAGGTAGGTCAGCCAGAGCAGGTTAAAATAACTCATTTGATGTGAAAGGCAGGGAAGGGGGCACATCCAACACCTATATCATCTGAGCAGTAATGATGGTTTGAGGGGTCTAGTTAGTGTTTGTAGTGTAGATAACAAGAGGTGGTTTCTAGGGTCCAGATTTTAGGTCAAGGATGTACTTCTAGGTCAATGAAATGAATTCCTAAAGCAAGAAGAAGAAAGATGTAAACCCCACTTGCCTGGCCTCGGACTCAGGACCAGGTCTGGTGGAGGAGGCTAAAGCTCAAGGCCAGAACCAGGGCAGAAGTTCAGACAAGCAGAGGAAGCCTAGTAGGGCTCAGGGATCAAGAGGCACCTAGATTTTGATTCTTGCCCATGCACAAAAACTGCTCCCTTGAAATCTGAGGTATAGTCAGCCCCCTCATTAAGTTTTAACGAAGTTCTTTCTTAGGAGTTTGTGTAGAAAAGAGTCTCAAAGAGAGCTGATGAAAGGGGCCAGGACATCTCCTTGACCACTCTGCCCTTCCTGGGCCCTCCTGGAATACAGATGTGATGGGTGATGCTCCAGCAGCCATCTTAGTGCATAAAGTGACTTTGAGAATGGAGGAATACTTGCACCAGAATCACTTGCTTTCTAAAAATGCAGATTCTGCACTTCTCACCCTATTCTTACTAAAAGGGATTCTCAGGCTACCAGCCTGTCCTCTGCATTTTTTTTAATTTAAATTTTATTTTTATATTCCCCATACAATTACAACCCCCTTATTTTTACCCCAAGCCCTCCTTTCCCCGCCTCCCCCACCCCCCATAGAGTGTCTCTGGTTCATAGTTATTTGTTGATTTTGATATATTCTTTCTTATAGCTATTCCTTTTCCTGGTCCCTTTTTTAAGTTTTCTAGATTCCTGCTATGAGTGAGACCATCCGGTATTTTTCTTCTTCTTTCTGGCTTATTTCGCTGAGCATGATCCTTCCAGCGCCATCCATGTTGCTGCAAATTGCATGTGTTTATCTTTTTTGAATGCTGAGTAATATTCCATGGTGTGTATGTACCACATCTTCTTGATCCAGTCATCTATTTTTGGGCATTTGGGTTTTTTTCCATTTCTTAGCTATTGTAAACAGTGCTGCTATAAATATAGGGGTGCAGGTGCTCATTGGAATTGATGTTTGTGTCCTTTGGGTAAATACCTAGGAGTGGAATTGCTGGATCATATGGAAGCTCTATGTTTAGTAGGTCCAGAAATCTCCACACAGCTCTCCATAGTGGTTGGAACAGTTTGCCTCCCACCAACAGTGCAGGAGAGTTCCTTTTTCTCCACAACCTCACCAACATTTGTTGTTGCTAGTTTTTTTAATATGTGCCATTCTTACTGGTGTAAGATGGTATCTCATTGTAGTTTTGATTTGCATTTCTCTGATTACAAGTGATGTTGAACATTTTTTCATATGCCTGTTGCCCATTTGCATTTCCTCTTCAGAGAAATTTCTTTTTAGCTCTTCTGCCCATTTTTTGACTGGATTATTTTCTTTGTTTTTGTTGAGTCTCATCAGCTCTTTGTAGATTTTTGTGATCAGTCCTTTATCATTAGTGTTGTGTGCAAAAATGTTCTCCCAGTCGGTGGGGTTTCTCTTTGTTTTTGTTTTGTCTCTTTTGCTGTGCAGAAGCTCTTTAATTTGATGTAGTCCCAGCTGTTTATCTTTGCCTTCACTATCACTGTTTTGGGTGATGTGTCTGTGAAGATGTCTTTGATATGCATATCATGTAGTGTTTTGCCTATATTTCCTTCTATGTATTTTTATGGTTTCAGGTCTTATGTCTAGTTCTTTAATCCATTTTGAGTTGGTTTTTGTGCAGGTTGTTAGGTAGTAGTCAAGCTTCATTCTTTGGCATGTAGCGACCCAGTTTTCCCAGCACAATTTATTGAACAAACTTTCTTTGCTCTAGTGCATATTCTTTGCTCCTTTGTCAAAGATTAGTTGACCATAAATATGTGGGTTTATTTCTGGATTTTCTATTCAATTCCATTGGTCTGTGTGTCTGTTCTTGTTCCAATACCATGCAGTTTTGATGATTATGGCTTTGTAGTAAAGTTTGAAGTCTGGGAGTGTAATGCCTCCATTCCCTTTTTTTTTTTTTTCAGGAGAGCTTGGCTATTCGGGGTTTTTGGTGGTTCCATATGAATTTCATCAATAATTGTTCTATTTCTTTGAAGAATGAAATTGAAATTTTGATTAGAATAGCATTGAATCTGTATATTGCCTTTGGTAGGATGGGATGGCCATTTTAATAATGTTGATTCTTCCAATCCATGAGCAGGGAATGTCTTTCCATTTCTTTGTTTCTTCTTCTATTTCTTTTAACGGTGTTTTATAGTTTTCTTTGTATAGGTCCTTTACCTCTTTTGTTAGATTTATTCCCAAGTATTTGATTTTTTTTGTTTTGATAGTAAAAGGGATTTTTTTTTTTATTTCTTCTTCTTCCGATTTATTGTTGTGTATAGGAAGGCTACTGACTCTTGCGTGTTGATTTTGTATCCTGCCACTTTACTGAATGGATTGATAAGTTGAATTAGTTTTTCTGTGGAGTTTTTGGGGTTTTCTATGTATATTATCATATCATCTGCAAATAGTGATAGTTTGACTTCTTCTTTTCCTATTTGGATTCCTTGTATGTCTTTCTCTTGTCTTATTGCTCTGGCTAGGACTTCCAGTATTATATAGAAAAGCAGTGGTGAGAGTCTATCCTCTGCATTTTATCCTGCATTTATTCTGCACATGCTAGGATAGTAGAACTGAACATCAGGAGCTGGGTCTCTAAACACCTTAAAGTAGCCTCACCAGTCTTTAGATTGTCTCTCTCCTGACTTCTTGCTAATAAAAATAACTGTCTTGTTTAAGTCAGTTCTTTGGGATTTTCCACCATATGAAGCTAAACTTAATCCTAATCGGTACCTCCACCCCCCCAACCCTATTCAGGAGCATTTTCCCACCTGCCATATGTGTCACTGTTAGTATACAAGACAACCTCAGAGGGTGTTAACTCAGATGAACATGGGTTGATGGTTATGTATTTATTTTATTTTACTTTTTGAAGATTATTTATTTATGCATACAAGAACTGGGGTATTGACCAGAGGTGTGGGGAATGAGAGGATTCACCAGAGAGAGTGGGAAGCAGAACAGTCAGACTGACTGAAATGCACTGCTGAAGGGAGCAGCGGGCAGGACAGGAGAGGTCTGCTGCACTGTGGGGGTAACTCACTGGCAGACAGGGATGGAATTCATGCTGCAGTGGCTGGCGATAGCTTGATATCACTGTCTTTAACACCTGTACCACCAAGGAAGCCCACAATTATGTATTTATTTTAAAGATATACTAGAGAAAACATAGCCATCATCTCAAATTTGTGATTCCATCAGACTTGAGTTGGTATTTATTATCAAAAAATAAATCAACTCCAACGAAATATTCCTAAATAATAGAAACATAGGCTTGTGAGACTGGCAACAGTCATGCAGAGTTTGAATAACTGAATTTTTGCATCAGGGCTGGAGGGAAAGGCACCGAAGCTGGACCTGCCATATTTGGCCAAGCCAGTGCTCACCTTGCCCACAGTAGATGTCAGTGATGGTCTGGAATGGATGGCAATGCACACAACTGTCACTGTCTTCCTCGTCTTCCTAAGTGAATGGGCTCCAGTTTTTTCCAGCACAGTTGTTGCCTCTTGTGTAGTCCATCCTCCCCCCTCTGGACAAAAGACCCTAAGCTCTCTATCCTTGTATTTTTTACCAATTTTCTGATATGCTAGTTCCCTTTTCAAAGCACAAGGAGGTATCCTGCTCTTACGGCTTTTATTTTTCAGGTGTTATTAAATGGAGCTTTTAGCCTAGGCCATTTTACAATTCCATGTTGATCTCTTTCTTGCACCGGCTCATTGGTTGGGTCCCATTTTGTGTGGCTGAAATAAAAGGAAACTGCTTCCCATATAGAAGATCTATAGCCACTTGTTTCTCTTGAGCATAAATGTATTTATCACTTCTGGCCAGACAGAGCTCTAAGCAAAACCTGTCTCCTGGGGATGGGAGGAAAGAAAAGTTCCCTCACTTACTTCCTCCTACCAGAAGTCTTTCTCTGTAGATGCCCTCCCCCTTGGTCATAGCATGGTCCAAGTCCAGCAAAAGAGTAGCAGGACTGCTCTGGGTGTGTAGAACCACCTTACTATTTCAGAGTGCTTTGTTCTCAGTACTACAGGGTTAGGAGGGATAGCTGCAGTTTCCTGCTGACTAGCTATTTCAAAAATCTGGGAGGAAGGTGTAGAGGCTCCAGCCTTGAATGGAGAATGAATAGAATATTCTAGAAGAGGTAGTGACATACTTGATTCATATCAAGAAGAGGCATAACATTACGGGAAATAGGCCAGGAGAGTAAATGGGAATGGCCCCATGGGAGGTGGTGGGTAGTGGAATGGTCTTGTGAGGGGAAGATTGAGAACCAGCTGAACAGGGCAAGGGAAATGGCTAGATAAAGTAAAGGGTGAGAGTGGGGTCATGGGCAGGGGAGTCATAAGCAAATAGCTTTCTGCATCAGTAACCTTAGATAAGTGCCGCTGTTACAAAGGGAGACATTCACAACAAACTTTTCAAGTCTGGTTTTAAAATATTTATGTCTTTGTTGGTGGTAACCATCATAGTTAGAGTAATACTCAGCATCATGTCTGTGTCACCTAGCAACAACTGTGGAAGTGGGGTTGAGGTGATGTCCCTATTTCACAGGTGAAGCAGCAGGTCCAAAGACTCTTACCTAATGAGTAGGAAAATCTAGTCTAGATGTCCAGTCTTCAGTCTCTAAGTGCAGGGCCCTTCCCATCATTTCTAAATGCCTCTGCAATTTGTTTCTCACAAAGTATGACATTTACAATGGTTTCTGACCCATAGAAAGTGCTTGAAAGTATCTGTTGATGAATGGATTGAGTTGTGACCTGGTTGAGGAACTCCTTTCCTTCCAACTCCTGCCCCTTCAGCTATTTCTGTGTGGCTGGTGTCTGATCTACTTGAATCTTCTCTTTACCTTGACCTTCACTTGGCTTTATGGTCTCTCCAATTATTTGTTCGTTTCTCCTTCCCATTCCACTCCAATTCCATTATTTGGGAACTGACTATAGATCTGCTCTGTGTCATATCCCCTGTGGCAGAACTGGTTTAGAAAGGTGGCCATTCATCCTTTCTTCCTGCTGGCCGAGTGCAAGGCTCCAGGAATGAAGCAAGAGAGAAAAAAAATAGCTACTCAGAGGGACAAATCTAGTAATTTTCTAGCTTGTATGGGTTCTGGACTCCTTAGAGAAAATGAAGAATGATCTAGCCCTTGGAATATACATATTCCCAGTCAACCAGAGTTTTGCTTGAATTATAGGCATCCTTGAACTCCCCGAAGCCTGGGGCATGCTCTAATGGCTCAGGAATCTATGGTTAAGAAGTAGTGGGGGGAGAGCCACTGCCAAGGACTTTGGAAACTCCCCACAAGCCCCAGCTGTTGTATTCCCCCCAACCCTGTGTACTTGCCCTTACCACCAATAAAAGCTGTTGGTACCATAAAAAATAGTAGTGGGGATGCATGAACAAACAGGCCACGGACTATAATGTGGTCTGTTGTGGAGAGAAACACAAGGAAGGAACTAGAAGGACACCTCGTCACTGCCAATCAGAAACCAGGGCAGACAGTGATGCTGTGCAAGCTTCCAGCACTTTGTCTTGGGAGTGTTAGTACTTCCCTCTGAAATGGCAAAGACCACACCTTCCCCATATGGCCTTGGAAGGTGTAAGAGATTGGGTCGGAGAGTCCCTCTCCTGACTCTCTCTCCACTGGATCTTGTGGCCCTTCGGGATGAGGACTTGCTGGTTATCACACTCCAGACACAGAGCAGTGCTCCTTGAATGCATGTGAGTAGTGCTCACAAGAGATGGCACTGTTTGAGCATCTACTGACTACAGAGAAGAAAGCAGAGAGGGAGGAGGACACAATCCCAAGGGAGTGACATACCATTTTTTGAATTACCCGCCATACATGTAACTCTGTGTAAATTGAAGTCTGATAAGAAAAATGTTATTCACCAAATGAATGATAATTTCAAGGAGGATTTGCTTCTGTTTCCTCTTGATTGAAAATGGGCAGTTGCCTTGTATTTCACCCTGGAGCTTTTTTTTCCTATAAAGAAAAAATGCTCAGAAAATCAGCTCTTATATGCAACAAAAATGATAAGAGGGGAGAGATCCCTGGAAAATCTTTGTGTTTCCCTTGCAGAGACCCTTCAATCTCTTACCTGCTCACCCATAAGGAGTCAGGCATGGGGGAGGGGAGCAGGAGAGAGCTTGCATCCAGCCTTCTGGATTGAATTATCTGCTCATTTTATAGTTTAGAAAAGCACAACCTAGAAAGATTAAGTGACCTACGCGAGGTCACTCAGCAAGTTCATCACGGAGTAGAGGCAGTGACCTTTCCATTGGCTGTTACAAATGAGTGTTAGAGAAAAAAAACATGGTTTTGTAAAACCAGGGTGACTGATAATGTAAAACATTCTCCTCTTTGCTCCCCACCCCTTTCCAAGATCTGCTGTGAGGCAGTTTGTAGAGGAAGGAGCAGGGCAAACTTGGGTCAAAATCCTGGCCCTCCTTCTGTGAAGCTAACCACCAGGGCCCACTCCCCTCCCCTGCCTGCCCCAGGTCTGTTTGGTCTCCACTTGTAGGTCAGTTGGGCCCGACTCCTGGGGTTGAGTATTGGGAAATGAGAAGAATCCAGAGAAGTTGCCACGGCAACAGGGGAGCAGTGGTTGCCGCTAAAGAAGGTGATCTATGGCTCACACACGTCAGAGGGTTTGCTTGTTTGCTTCCCATCTGGGTCCTCCAAGCTTCCGGGCATGCGTTAGGGGAATGTTAATGCCATCCCCTCCCTCCTCTCGCCATTTTCTGGGGCGGCCACCTGGACTTTGGGCAGCATCCACCCCCAGCCTTTCTTAGCAAGTGGCTGGAGACAGTCTGGAAAGCTGTTTTGGTTTTTAAACACTTTCCTCACTGGATAATCATCACATCACATCTGGGAGTAATTGTGGAGATCTTTTTGGCTCCAAAATCTCCTTTGACATGTAGGGGAACTGAGGGCCAGGGAAGGACAGTGACTTGTTAAAAAATACATTATGAATATGGGTATGTTGGTATGCACTGGCTGCCATAGTAAAATACATAGACTTGGTGATTTAAACAACTGAGATTTATTCCTTATAGCTCTGGAGTCTGGGAAATCCAAGATCAAGATGGTGCCCAGTTCTATTGCTAGTGAGGACTCTCTGTCTGCTTGGGAATGGCCACCTTCTCACCTTCTCTCTGTATCCTCCAATAGCCTCTCCTCGGTATATGCACATGAAGAGGGGGCGAGCTCTCTGGTGTCTCTTCTTATATGGACACTAATCCTTCATGAGAACCCCACCAGCATGACCCCATCTAATCTGAACTAACTCCCAAAGGCCCCATCTCCAAATTTTACCCCAATGGGGACTAAGGCTTCACTGCATGCATTTGGGGGATGGAA
Organism: Talpa europaea; assembly: GCF_964194135.1. NCBI lineage: Eukaryota > Metazoa > Chordata > Mammalia > Eulipotyphla > Talpidae > Talpa > Talpa europaea. The sequence continues at coordinate 80,466,973 of NC_140074.1, read as the reverse complement.
GGATACAAACATTCAATCCATAAGAATGGGAAGGGGCAGAACTCACAGTCCAGCTCTTTCTGCAGCACCAGACTCATGCTGTTGCTCAGGTGCAAGTCAGAAGGGTGTTTTACAGGCCAGTTGCCATAAATGGATGATCTTGGCCAAGTCACTACTCTGCATTTTTGTTTTTCATTTTGATGAATGAGGGGTTGAGCTTAGTGATCTATGACTCTCTGCTTTGTTTACAGAAATGACATAACCTGTTTGATGACTCAAAAATGGATGAAAAATGAGATCCTAAACCAAATCCAATAATCTTACTAATTCTGCATACAGAAGTAATGGCAGTTTTCAAGAGCCAAACAAGAACTTGGCCTTAAAGACTCCTGCATCGTGGTGTCTGAGTGCCACAGGAGCAAAGCTAACAAGTTTTCCTATTTCTAGCCTGATTCTTCAAACATCTAGTTTTATCTTCTTAAAATTCACCTCTGACCTGGTCCTCCATGCTTAAAACCCAGCTCCAGGCCTTCAAGGCCAATGCTGAGCTCTTTAGCATGAGGGCTGACCTTGACCCTGCACCACGCCAGCCTCTTTGGTCATCACTACTCTGTTTCCATGTCTCTATGATGTTTCTCAAACATGCTTATACATATTCAACTTCATAGATATCGAGCCCTTGACTTTTATTCACCTTGACTTTTATTCATCTTTTTTTATCCTACTTGTCCTAATTCCCACTCATTCTTCAAGATCCAATTTGGGTATTTCCCTGACACGCTTGGCACCTGGTACGTAACCTTCTTGGAGCTCATTTCATGCTGTATAATTATTGTTGTCATCTACCTTTCATTAGGATTCAGGCTCCTTCCTAGGAACTGAATCTTGCTTTTCATTGGCTCCCTAGTGTCTCCTGTTGAATCGGACACAAAGAAGTTTCTCAGGTAATGACCATTGAATGAATGAATAAATCTTCACAAGATTCAGCCCATTATGCACTTCTGGGGAGTTGTCTAAAAAACTCCAAAGTTTAAGTGGTAAGTGCCTGTCACTCTCTGTATTCACCAGTCTGTCAAGTGCTTTTGCCACGAGAACATCCATGAGATGCTCACTGCCTGAGAGTCACAAGAACCTTAAATGAATCTTTATTCCTGGGAAGTCATTTCTTCTCCCTGACATTAGCTCACTGTAATGAGAGGCTTGGGTATGATGGTCCCTAAAGAGACTTTTATCTTTAATTGCCCATGATCCCAAGATAGCCACTCAGTAGTCAACAGACAGCAAGGATAGTAATTAAGGTTAGAATGGGAAGGGAAAAAAAAGTCCTAATGAGTTTAATCATAGCTGAATCTTGGGAACAAAGACAGTGACATGGTAGGACTCAACTAGAGGGGACCCAAACAACTATTAGGTGGAGCAGGAAGGAGTAGGTCATTGGTCAAGCTTGGGTTGGTGAGCTAAGGCTGGTAGGAGCAGGCGAGGGAGCTGGAGCTGGGATGACAAGGCTGATCTAAAAGCAGAGGCTGCTGCTTCCTGCCCACTGAGCCTCCCGTGATGGTATGGGGGATGGCAAAGTCCAGCAACTGGGTCCTGCTCCTCAATTGATATTAGAACAACTTCATCATCTTTTACTCTTTTTAAAAAAGAATTATTTTATTTATGCATACAAGAGCTGGGATATAGGCCAGAGGTACAGGGGTTGAGATGACTCACCAGAAACGGAGTTGGGAGCAGAACAGGCAGATCCACTGAAATACACTGCTGAGGGGAGCAGCAGGTGAGACAGGAGAGGTCTGCTGCACCATGTGTGGGTCAGCAACCTGGCTAGACATCGAACTCGTGCTGCAATGGGTGCCCCCAATACCTTCATAGTGCTGATGAGACTTAACCTCTTGAGCCACCAGGGAGGACACCTATCATCTATTACTCTTTATGGTGATCTGATCTAGAGACTGTCAAGTTACTGACTTTTTCTGAATGAGATTCCAAGTTTTAAATAAGTTTTATGATTGTGTAATTCTGGAGAAAGCCAGAGTCTTCAATACAGTATTTTAAGGCTCTTTACTCTCTTTCTCTTTTGTGTCCCTTGTTATTCCCTCCCTTGCATTCTCTCCCTTGCATTATCTCCAGATGTTCTGGACTCCTTTCAGTTCCTTGAAGGAACCACACTTGCTCACACCTTGATACTTGCACTTGCTCACCTCCCTTCTCTCTTTTTTCATATTCTCCTGGCCAACTCTTACTCATGACTCTAAACTCCGCTCCGATGTCACCTCATCCAGGAAGCCTTCTTTGATAGTTGCCCTTTCAAGTCTAGAAGGTCCCAAAGACTCCAGGATTCTTTCTTATCTTACCAATTAAAACATTTCTTCATTTCATTGTTTTCCCAATAGCAACATGAATTATTTGAGGGTGGGGACTCGTCTCTGTTTCTCTTTAGGACACAGTACAGTTCAATAAACATTCATTTAGTGAATAAATGAATGACAAAAAACAGAATATAATTTTCAAGGTCCAACTGTAGTATTTCAATCAGCACAGGACATGAGTGGAATTGGACTTTAAGTCCTTGAGAACCTTGTACACTTCATTAATGAATAATAATGAAAAATGTTTGTAATTAGCACATTCTTTGTTGGGTGGAAAATGCTGTGGGTGGCAAATATGTTCACTTTCAGTGTTTTATGGACTAAGCATTCCCTGTGCTTAGATAATTTAGTAAATACTGTGCACATCCTGTGTGCTGGGTGATATGGAAAACACTAGAACTCAGATGCCAAGGGGGTCTCCACTGGGCCCTTCTGAATTAGCATTTTTTCATAATAATGGGGAGTTAAGAAACATCACAACTTTTGCTGTCTGGTAGAGAGAACATGGATTCCTTCATCCTGGCCTGCCCTTCAGGAAACTCTGAGGAAATGCACGCTTTAAGATTTGGGCTGGGCAGAGGCTCAAAAGTTAGTGTTTATAGGGCAATGATGACATATAGGATGAAAGTGTATATAAGATGTAGAGTGCTAAGCTCCCTCAAGGAATATACTTGCATGCGGAAGCAAGTATATTCACCTCTCCCTTGAGGTGCTCCCACTTTGACCTATCCACTGCTTCTATCTGCCAAAGAGTCTCACTGAAACAAAATACAAAATGCCTCAGGGCCAAGTGTACAGCTCTCCAGAGGAAGTTAGAGTGGGTGGGACAATGCAGTGCTGCCCTGAGATTGCCTTCCTGTTCGGGAGTTCACACTGAAACCTGTTCTCCTTTATGCCTATCGTCAGGAGTACCCTCTCCAACTTGTCTCTGACTCAGCTGTGAACAAAGTCAGAGCCTTCTTTGATTTTTATCAGCATCACTGACACTGGCCCAATTTGAAGAAAGGAAATTGACAAAGATGAGACTTCTGCCATTGTGGAAAACTACACCAAAATAGAATGGTATCATAGTTGTTACATAGAAGAGTGAAGAACTATGACAGGTAGGAACCCAGAACTTGCTTCGTTCTGCTCTAGGGGAAATGCCAAGCGGCCCCTTTGTCTGAGCCTTGGGCATTCTCCTCTGCAGCTCTCATTTCAAGGGGAAGCTCAGTGTGCTTCGTGTTTCCACATACACTGACAACTAGAATAAGAGAAGTTACTATAGGGAGGGACCTTAGACAAGACGGTGAAGATCACCATCCTTGGTGGTAAGTAAAACACTGGGAACAAATGCAAAAAGACCGCAGGGAACCAGAAGATCAAAAGCTGGTGTGTGTCCAAATCACTAAGATTGTTTCCAAGAGAGTCAGTAAGAGTCTGCCACAGACCCCTCTTTTCCCAGGGATAGTGGTCTTGACACATAGAGGCAGAGGATGTCTCTGGAACCTGAATCCATATCAAGAATGAGCTAGATGGTTTGGGATGATTATTGATGAGCCGGAATCACCCAATTGGAATGAATCCAGTGATTGGAATTAGACAATATTGAGTTCTTGCTCTTCCCCTATTGCTCTGAGTGGCTGCAGACAAGTTACTTTACCTCCTTGAGGCTTCCTTTACTTTTTCATAAACAGAGTGGCTCCAACCTGCCTTGTCTCTTCCCAGGGCAGTTGTGAGGATCAAATGACATAATGCACAGGAAGAGGCAGTAACTGAACACTGAGCGCATGGAATGCTGTATGCTGGGCATTTTTATTATGTCACTGATTCCTCCTAACAGTCCTGCAACACAGGAGCCATCATCTCATGTTCCAGCCCAGGAAACAGGGCAGAGGGTCCACATGACTTGTCTAAGTTCACACAGCCAGTAAGAGGCAGAGCTGACCTTCCAGCTCAAATTTGCGTGGGGCTGAAGCCAAAGTTTTTTTCATTAGAACATGGTTCCTATTATTGTTGCTATTGACTTTAGGCAGAAATCATGCTCTAATGATGTTGAAGAGAAATGTCTATTTGCAGCCCCTGCAGATGACATAATTGAGACGACATTGGCCAGGACACCCATCACGGGGATGACTGATGACTATTGGCATTACTCAGTCCTTGCAACTCACAGAGGGCAAAAAGGAGAGCCCACATGGCAGCAAATTAGCCTGGCCAAGCTTCCTAGACCCAGTAAGCAGAAGTTCCACAAGTTCTCTCACCCACAATGCCCCATAAATGCCTTTTCTGCCCAAAGAACAAAACCCCCACATGGGCAGCCTACCACTACCAACAAAAAGAGCAGGAAGGCAAGCATGCCATGTTCTGCTTTGTGACAAATTAGCTTAGAAGTGTGGCTTCTACTGAGGTGATGGAGCACGGGTACATTGGGGAAGGAAACTCTATGGGGACTACACCTGAGGGGGTGGGGGAAGCAAATATTGTTTAAAAATGAACAATGATGTAAAAAAATTAAAAAAAAAACTAATAAAAAAAAGAAGTGTGACTTCTGACTACATACAATCAACAGAAAAGAATATAAATGCCAATGCAAGCTCTTCATTAAGGAGTGCTCTCCTGCTGGGTGGGGGCTGGAGGGGAGGGGCAACTCTGGTTCCTTGCAATCAAAACCAAGGCAGGACATGCCACTCAAAGACCTGGAGGCAGGTTGTAGGGAGGGGTGTGAGGGATCCCATGCTTCCAGATGGGAGCTAAGCTCAGAGATTACAAAGCAGATCCTTTGATAGTGCCAGGAAATCCAGCTCTAGCTGATTCCCAGAAATCCTTTTGGGATCCTTACTTGAGCACAGCATGGTAAAGTAGAAAAGTAGGACTTGGGAGAGCCTCCCAGCTCTGCTATTTAAGAGCCTGCCACTTATTCATGTGGCAGCCTTGGCTCTGTGTGTGTGCGTGTGTGTGCGTGTGCATGCGCAAGCACACACACATACGAACAGGAAGCAAGAATTGCTAAATGCAAGAAACTCACAACATCATACGTTGCAAGCAAACAACTGAAAAAAATACAACAAAGGCCGAATAGGTCTTTTGAGGCCCCATGGCAACCTTATAAAAACCTTCCCTTCACGCCAGCCAGGAAGCTACCCACATGGCACAGCAGACCTCTCCTGTCTTGCCCGCTGCTCCCCTCAGCAGAGTATTTCAGCCAGTCTGTCTGTTCTATTCCCCACTCTGTCTTTGGTGAATCCTCTCACCCCCTGCATCTCTGGCCTATACCCCAGCTCTCGGATGCATAAATAAATAAATCTTCAAAAAATAAACCTTCCCTTCCCTTCCTCCCTGAGAACTGGTTTCTACATCTTGACACTGCCATTTACTCATTCATGTGGCAGTCGTGTTACTTACTTTCCCTGCACTTTAGTTTCTTTAGCTGTAAAATGATCATCCCCTTATGTTCATGAGGGCCAGTGGAGGGGACCAAATAATGTGAAGTGTGTGAAAAGTGCTTGCAAATTATACCACATTTTAGTATTTGTTTTCAAGTGGAAGAGAGTGAACATAAATGGAAGAGAAAATCAAATTTCAAAGCAGTGTGTGTTTTCTCTTCGTGGGAATGGAGTTTAGGGGGGCTCTAATCCTCAGAGATTGTGCTTTAGGGCTCTGGGAAGATTGGTTCCAGAGCCTCTGAAATGAATCAGAAATTAAGAAGAGAAAGTTAAAGCGCTTGTGTGTGTTTATTTGAGTGGGCGTGGGAGCAAATGTTGGGGAGGAGTGGGGGCCTAGGAGGAGGTCATTGTTTGCACTTTGGAGGTGAGTGGGGAAGGCAAGGGAGATGGAAGACCTAGGTAACAGCCCCAGGAGAAATGGAACCAGGAAGAACGTTCTTGGGGATTTCCTCATCACCTAAGGCTCACTCTCTCTGCCTTTTTGAAACTATGGCCAAACAAGATGGGATGGTCTAGGGCTGAGCCAGATCAAATACTTCCTGCCTGGAGTGTCCACTTCCTTGAGTGTGCAGAGGGATCCGGTGTTGGGAGGGACCGTTACAGGTGTCGGGGGTATAGCAGAGGAATGGTGAGGACCTGGTGTTCTGGCAGAGAACAGTGGGATTTCTTGTCTCTTTCCCCTGCAGGACAGCTTCCCCTCAATTATCTCTGCACTTTTCCCTGAATCTCACAACTTATTGAGGTTAGGCCCTGGGGGTCATCTCCATCAATGGTGTCCCTGGGGTACTTGTGTTCTTGGGACTGGGGTGCTAGGGATTGTGAGTGAGGCTAAGGATCAGAGTGGAGGAAGTACCTCTGAAGTTTCAGAGGCAGAGCTAAGGAGCAAATCTGGTCCAAGTCAAGAAGAGAAACTGGGAAAATGATTGATATGTCCTTAGATCCTGTGGCACTGATTTAAAAGGGGACATGTGGTAAAGCTGGCAGAAATGCAGAGGAATAATATTTTAGGTGCTAGGAATAATGGAATGTAGGCAGTGAGTGCGTCCACTAGAAATAGATGCAGAAGGTGTGAGTGTGCCATTACATGAGCCTGTGAGTGGAGTCATAGACCAGAAGTCCAGAAAACAGTGTTCTAGACTCATCCCTTTTGGGCCCCATGGGACGAAGAGTCAATATTCTGCTGATAAAGATGGAGTCTCCCATTGGGTAAGCACCTTCTATATACTCAATAGGGCACTGAATGCTCTTTTGTTTTAAGATTTATTTTTATTTGTTTATGCATGCAAGAACTGGGGTGTAGGCCAGAGGTGCAGGGGGTGAGAGTTTTCACCAGAGACAGAGTGGGTAGGAGAACAGGTGGATTGACTGAAATATACTGTTGAAGGGAGCAGCTGGTGAAAGAGGAGAGGTCTGCTGCACCATGTAGGGTTAGCTCCCTGGCTGGGGCTCAAACTCTTCTGCAATGGCTGGCTATAGCTTGATAGCACTGGGATCTTTTAAAAAATATTTATTTATATATATTTTACATCATTGTTCATTTTTAAACAATGTTTGCTTCCCCCCCTCAGGTGTAGTCCCCATAGAATTTCCTCCACCAATTCACCTGTGCACCATCACCTCAGTCCCCTGTGCTCCTCCCTTTTTCCAATCCCTCTCCCTTCCGCTCCACTGCAGGATGTCTCTGGATTACAAACACATTGATTCAAAAGAACACCTGTACCCCTATGTTTATTGCAGCACTATTTATAATAGGTAAAACTTGGAAACAACTCAAATGCCCCCAAATAGATGACTGGATCAAGAAGATGTGGTGTACTATTTAGCAACAAAAAAAAAAAAGATAATCTCATGTCATTCGCAGCAACATGGACGGAGCTAGAAGGAATTATGCTCCGTGAAATAAGTCAGAAGGAAAAAGAAAAATATCGGATGGTTTCACTTACAGGAGGAATATAGGGCAACCAAATAAGACATCAAGGGAAAAAAATAATAACACAAAACACAACAAAACAAAGCAGTAACACTGAGACTAACCCCTGTGCTCCCAGGGAGGCCCCACTGAATGCTCTTATATAGTGATCATCTCTAAAACAGGCAAGGAAACAAGCTTGGGGAGGTTGGAACCCAGTAAGTCTCTACTGGATCTAAGAATCTGTATTCTAAGAAATTCCTATTTTAAAATGCTTCTTAGGATATCTAGAACTAATCTATTCATTAATTATTTACTCATCCATTCATTTATTCAAGACATATCATCAAAAGTCTATTATATTCTAGGCACTAGTGAGATTGTAGATACCAAACAGTTCCAATGGAGTTTATATTCTACTGAGGGAAGATACATAGTGAAGGAATAAATAAGTCAATGCATAGTATGTTAGATTATGATAAGTCCTATATTGGCTAACCCCTGACCTACCTAAATGCAGGGAAGACTCCAATCAACTCAGTTTAAGAAGAAATAACAGAACACAAGCCGCTACCATCACAGGGGAGACATACCTTGAAATCTGAGTTCATCAAGTTGACTGACTGCCTTCTAGAAGAAAAATAAAATTAATACTATTTAAAAGAACAAAACAGAATCTAGAATCTCTACAAACTATCAACCACAATATCCAGAATACAGTTTAAAGTTATTAAATACTTTAATAAAAGGAATATGTGAACTTAGAGAGATGGTAATAAAACAAAACTGAACTTGAGATAAACCAGATATTAAAATATAACTGCTGGGCCTCCCCTGGCGGTGCAGCAGTTTAGCGCTGGTCTGCGAAGCTGCCCACAGCCTCTGTAGTGCCGGTTCGATCCCCGGCTGCCTGCGAGGGTCCCTCATGGCACGCAGACCGCTCCTGCCGATCCCTCTGCCTGTTCTGCTCCCCGCTCTGGCTCTGGTGAATTCTCTCACCCTCTGCGCTTCTGACTGTACCCAGTGCTTATATGAATAAATAAATAAATCTAATATATATATATATATATATATACACAACTGCTCTATTTTTTTAGGTTAACTATTATAACTATACTCAAGAACACAAAAGAAAATATGCTCATAATGACTGATAAAGAAAAAAAAAAAACACATCTCAGCAGACACAAAGGAGAACCAAATGAGATTTCCAGAAATAAAATAATATAATAGATGAAATTAAACTTTCACTGGGTGATCATAATAGCAAATTGAAAATGGGAGAAGGAAGATGCAATGAATTAGAAGTAGATTAATAGAAATTATCCCATTTAAAGTGCAGAGAGAGAAAAGATTAGAAAAAATTGAACAGAGCTTTAGTGACCTATGGAATAATGTCAAAAGGTCTAAAATATGTAGATTTAAGTCCGAGAAAGAAATGAGAAAATGGGGCAGAAAAGCATTTGAAGAAATAATGATTGAACTTTTCCTAAATTTGGTAAAGATACATATTTACAGAATCAATAAGTTCAGTGAATCCCAAGCACAATGGAAACCATTATGGATTATAAATCCATCATAATCAAATTCTATCAACACTTTCTGAACGCCTTATATGCACTAGTCACAATCTTAAGCAATATGAATGCAGGAATGAAGAAAATCAATAGTCTTTGCCCTTACAGACTTGCATTTTAGTGGAATATTCAGAAAATAAATTAACAAATGATAATAACATCAGTATAATGTAAAATGTATGAGGAAAATAAAAAAATAATGTAACTAAAAACACCTTGTTGAGAGAGTAGCTCATGGCAGAGAATTCTCTCTCTTTTAATCTGTTTATTTTTTTCTCTGTTCATTTTTTATTTAAGAATTTAACATTTTAAGTGTTCTTTAAAAAATTTATTCTTTTAATTGAAGTAACATTAGGATCCTCCCTGTTAGGTATTGTTACTATAGGGTACTCGCTACCAAAGAGGGAAGGAAGCATAATGGAATAGGGTGGAGGATATTGGTGAATTGAGGGTTCTCTTTTCAGTCTTAATGTTTTCATTGAAGTATATAAGTCATTGCAAAGTTTTCCATTTCAAGCTGCTTTTCAATATTTATGTGATAATAATTCACATTTACTGAGAACTTACTCTGTGCTGAGCACTCTTGTAGGTGTTTGACACATACTAACTTATCTGATAAGCAGGTACTCTTATTACCCCTATATTAAAAGCAAAGCAATAAAAAAGGAAGTTATTGCTGAAGTTTACTTAGCTCTAGAGTCCGAGTTTATGGTTTTGACCATTAATACACACTTCCTCTAGAAACAAAATTCTTTAGTTGACTTATCTGAATGATTCATCATCATTATCATCTTCATAATCCAAGGGAGCAATTACTGGGCATGAATCATGGCCCTATGCATTCTCCTACATCTTTCACCCAAATTATTTTCAATCATCAAAGTCTCCCTGGAGGAGAGATTTGAGAATACCCATTTTATGAATGATGGTCTTACAGTCTTTAGGAAAGGAAGCTGGCATTCAAATCTGCATCTGCTATGATCCAAAAGGTGAAAAGCTCTTGGGGAGCTTGTTTTGCTAAGTCTTTGTTTTGGTAAGTGAATGATTTTACATATAAACATTTTTTAAAGGGTTAGAACACCCCCTTGTAAATTTCTTTTTTTTTATACCTAGCTCACTTTCACAAGCTTCTCATTGCCAACTTTTTTGTTTTTAAAGATTTATTTATTTATATATTTTTGCTGGGGTATAGAAGAACTGGGGTGTAGGCCGGGGGAGGGGTTTGAGAGCATTTACCAGAGACAGAGTGGGGAGCAAAATAGGCAGATCCACTGAAATACGCTGTTGAAGGGAGCAGCACACAAGACAGGAGAGGCCTGCTGTGCCTTATGTGGGTGAGCTCTCTGGCCACTGATCAAACTCAGGCCCTCACAGGGATAGCACTGAGACTTAACTCCTAGGTCACAAGCGAGGCTCTCATTGCCAACTTTTTATGTCCAATTTCACGACGACTTTGATTAACCACCTTCACTCTGCACTCTACCTTCTACTACCTTACACTCCTGACAAACAGAAATACTTAGGATTTCCCCAATCTAATTCTCATCTGCAGCAATTTGACCATTTTCTTTTCCTGATCCCTAGTCCTTCTTTATGCAATCTGCAATATGATGCTATCACACCATTCTTCCAGGTTTAGTTAAAAGGAAATCTTTTCTCCATAGTGACTTTTTATGTCTTTTCAAACTCTGTCTCCTCTAGCTTTCACCTCCTGCAACCTATTTCAATCTTGGAGCACAGATAACTCAGTCAATCCAGTTGCTGTTATTCTGGGCAAGTCATTGACTATCCTTGGACATCACTTCAAGAATACAAAATAACCCAGGGACTGATCCATTTTAATTCAAAATAAGATTAGGCCTCAGTGGGACCCCATCATGTCCCTGTGCAATACCAGTCCAGCAGCCAAATGGATCAAGCCAAGAATGCCTCTCACCTCCACTCTTCTGGGAGTAGATGCCCCTCAGTGGGCACAAAATAGGACTGGATAATATTCGCATTCTGGGCATGGCATAGAGGTTCTGGGATTCAAGCCCAGTTATAGCCATGTGACATTTGGGTTAGTCACTTTTCCTAGTACATACATTTCCTCCTCCTTTTCTAAATGTTAAATAATAGTTTCATTAGAGTTTACTGCAGCCACCTTATAGGCCTGCTGTATATAGAAATATTGCACGTGTTCCTTCCCAGTCCCTCTCAGATGGCTAAAGTATGTGAGCTTTGATGGAAGAGCTTTGACAGAAGGCTTAGGTGGTGATGTAAAAGGAAGCCCAGTCTCTTAGTTACTTAATGAATTCCTAGACAGACATCAGCTGGATCTGAACCACAAAGACTGCCTCTTCTGGCTTTGAGAAATGGCAGTTGTATGGGCCTCATGAGCAATGGGCTAGTCTGCTGATTCTGGGAAGTGACTGGGAGAGCACCCCAACCTTGCCCTTCACCCTCCAGGCTCAGTTGAGGGAGTGCATACCCTGCTCTTTACCACTCTGTTTCTCCAAGCTTGTGTATAGAATCCTCTTAAGAGGCAGGGTGGTTGAACTGACAAACTGCACAGCGAATTGGGTTATAAGGAAGATTCTTATGAGAGGTGATTTTTAAATAACTGGTGATTGGAAATGAACTGGCAGAAGGCAGCTAGTCCCAGAAAAATGCTAGGTCCTGTAAATTCTTCCTATCAGGGTATATTTCTACTTCTCTGGGGTCCTGTGGTGATTTGATTTCCTGGGTCTTAATTTTGCCCACCTGAGAAATGCTTACTTTCTTGGCTTGATCTGGGATGGAAGTGTAGCAGAGAGAGGAAGCTGGCGGGGGGTGGGATGGGGGGGTGGGCAGTCTGATGTGGCAGCAGGAGTCCAGGCTAGTTGCTTTCCTGGACCTTATTTTCCTACCAGTTCCCAGGGGTGGTGTGATGATTCACTAATAACCAATCAATGGGAAAGGTACATATATTAGCATTTGGGAGCATACGATAAGATAATATATCCAAAGCACTAAGCCAGTGGCTGGACCGGAGCACAGGGCACATTAGCAACCGTTGTCAGTAGAGGTGGTGGTTTGAGGAGGTGTCGAGGAGCTTTTGCCTAACTATGCTCTGGCTTTAGCAGATTCTAAATGCTGCTTCTATCACCCACTTACTGTGTCAGAGACTGATCACATACTTATTCTTGCCGAGTCTCGGTTTTCTCATCTGTGAAACGCAACTGCTAGCACTTACATCCTGCAGGTTGTTTAGATAAATTCAACAAGCAAAGCACATTACACAGTGCCTGGGGCACACTCAATAAAGGTTTTCTTTCCTTTGACAGAAATCAGAAAGCTGTTTTGTTCTAGTGCCTTATCCATAACCACTCTCCCTAGACAGCACTAGGAGTCTACAGAACTCCTAGCCCCTGGGACATGCTGAGGAGGTGAGGATTCCCATGGAATCTCAAACACTTTCTAGGGGCTCCTATTACAGACTACAAGTCTCACATCTTGCACCTCTGCCTCCCAGTTGCTGCATCCTACAATGCACAGGCAATCAGACGGGCTCTATTCTCTTCCCAGGAATAGTGAAAACCATGGAGCTGATCTACGTCAGCTGGTTTCTGATGATCACCTGTGGCACACGTATCAGTTACGGCTGTTAAGAGTTTTGCTGTGGTTAATAGAGGGCATTGGTGGTGAGGAAGTAACTAGGGAGAGGGACAGTGTAACTCATCAATTCCAGATGGGGCTTAAAGAGAACAGACCAAGTTCAACCAACTCTACTCACATCTTTCATTGCCATCTAAACTTGACTTTGGCATTAGGGACATTGTAGAAACTGAGTGTCGTGCCCAGAGCAATCACAGTGGACTTTGGTAGGAGCTGGTTGCATTGATTCTCATCATACATGTGATGATGTAGATGACGATGAATCTGTCAACTTTGATTAAGTGCCTCCTCTATGCTAGGTACTCTGTGTGCATGCTATTTAAGTCCCATCTTCGAGGTAGAAAGTTTTAGCTTCATTCTACTTGGAATTAAGACCAACAGGTGCGGCGAGGTTAAGTGACATGCCCACAATTACACAGCTGGCGTGACAGAGACTCATTTGTGTCCAGATGCTTCTCCAGCCAGAATTCATATTTCCTCCAGGGTCTGGGTCAAGCTATCAGTTTTAAATTTCTACAGTGGCAGGCCTAATACACAGGAAAACAGTCATGGGTCTTTCAAAGGTCAATCTTTCTGTTTCTATGGACAACACAGTTACAGATGATAAACTTGTCACCTTGGCCCCTCATCTAGGGGGCAAACATTCCCCCAATGAGCCTTTGTACTACAGGAGACCTGAATACAGATCTGTCTTGTTGAAGGGTTAGTGGGGTGCTTCCCGAGTCCCATAATTGTTACTATTCTGCAGATTGCCTGCCCTATAAGTCTGTTTGGCCTGTGAAAGGTCCAGACCCCCATGCAAATAGACAGAATGCCAGCGGGTGGTTAATAAGCCACAAGCCATGCCAGGTGCGGCCTGTTCTTGTGGCTGAACACCTACACGAGCACACTCGCCAAGGATTGTTCCAGTGTGGAAAAACAAAGTCAAGGTAGGCCTGGGGAGGCTGGTTTGTATTTTAAAGAAGATATGAAATCACAGCTCATGTTCAAGATGGCAGGGTTGGGGGCCTGGGAGAGGGAAACCTGTGGCTTTTCCCCAGCAGCAGACTTGTAACAACACTTAGCAGGTGGTTATTCTTTCTTCGTCTATAAAGAACAAAGTGAAGAATTGTTATTCCCTTTCTAGCAGGCAAGGGTATAGTTCAGAGAGGATTTATTAGCTCTAAAACCAAAGCTTGCCATATTTTTAACTGGGTATGCCATGGCAAGAACATTCCTTTGTATAGAATGTAGGAGAGCTGGTTTGCTCAGGGTCAGCTGGTCACGCTCTCCCTGGGTTGTGGCGTGATGGACAGGACCCTGCTTGTCCCAGCTGCTGCTACCTCTAAATCTGAAGGGATCCCTTCCCCTTTTTCAACACAGACCTAGATCCTAGCCTCCTGCAGTGAAATGCTCTTTTGGAGAATGCTTGCCTCTTGCATGAAAGATCAAGGAGACACCTACGGCCTGTATCTGTTTTGTCCAAGTGGCAGAAGGGCCAACCTTGGCTGCATCCCCCCTGCACGTCCTGCCCAGTTGTGGGCCTCCTTCATCACTTCCTGTGTCCTCTTCTCCAGGAAGATGGGGAGAGTGCCAACCCTGAAATTCTTGGCCCCTTCACTCTCCCCTTGGTGGTAAGGCAAGGCTAGAGAACACCTGCAAAGTCCAAATAAGATAAAGCAATGAGCCTGGAGCCTGACACCACGGGCTTCCAAATATGGGAGAATTCCAGGATCACCCAGGATGCTAGAGCACAGGTTATGGTAAATCAGACCCATCCTCACATCTTGACTCCTCCAAGTACTAGCTGGATGGACTTTAGCAGGCAAGTGCCATAAATTCTCTGAGTCCTAGGTTCCTGGGAAGGAACAGGAGCTGTATCCAGTTCGACGGTCAGTGTGATGAACTCAGGTAAGGTGTGTGAAGTATTTGCTACTGTTTTGGACACGTAAGAAGAAATGATTTATAAGCTATCTTTTAATTGCCATGTGTGCTATGTGCTCAGTGTCCCTTAGTTCTGCTGTTGGGTCCTGCATTAACCCTGCATTAACCCTGCATTAACCCTGCAGTAACCCAGGATGTCCTCTCAGGATGTCCTTGGAGTGGGGAGGGGTCTAGTTCCTGTCCCAGCACTTTTCAAAGCTTATCTCACTTCAGGTAGATACCCGGACCATGAGAATTCAGACCCAAAACAGGATGCAAAGAGACTAATTGAAAACTGGAACCTTCTTTCCAGGTGAATGAGAGGCAACAAAGTGTGATCTTTCCCACACACATCGGAGTGCAGCTTGGGTTGGAAGCCTCTCTCTTAGAAGTATGAGAAAACATGTATCTCCAGATCCCAAAATGTTCTTCTCTGTAGCAGGAGGCGGCATCAAAGCAGTATCTCTAGGCCTACAAACACAGTGACCCAGCCATGGAAATTCAGCCTGCACCTTGTGAACTTGCTTCAGGGGAATAAGAGGGTTCATAGTATATGTTTGCTTGCAGACCTACTGTGTGCCACACACCATGCTGGCTATTTTACAAGCATTTTTTTCATTCAATCCCATATAACCTGAGCTTGATTGTAACTTGATCTTTGTCTTACAGAGGAGACATTGTGACTCAGAAAGGACACGTGACCTGTGCAAACCTGCATCACCAGGAAGCTTATGAGACAAGACTGACATTCTCGTGTCCCAGGTAAACACTATACTCCACGCACATTACCAGCTCCATAAGTATGGGAGCAAATGAGGACAAACGATTTCCCACCCTTGTTTTCTCCTTGCCCCATATGCCCACATCTCTTGCTGTTTCCCTGCCATGCCACGTGGCCCAGCACAGCAGTTAGGAGTCATGTGCCTGTTTGTATGCCTGTCATTCCCTTTGCTTAGAATATCTTTCCTCCCACTCCTCCTTTAAGACCTAGCTCAGATGTCACCTTTTCTGTGAAGTTTTTAAAAGTTTCTCCTATGGTATTAGTAACTCCCCAACAGGGTCCCACAACGAAAGTGTCCACCCTTCAATGATGCATTAGAAACACTTAACTATGTATCTTTTTCTTTCACTGGACTGGGAGGTGCTTGGGGAGAGGCCCTGTTGGAATTGCCTGGTGCCCAGGATGTCGGTATAAGAAAAGGAAACCGGGCCTCCCTGGTGGTGCAAAGGGTTAAAATGCAACCTATGAAGCTAGCCACAGCCTCTGCAGCATGATTTCCATCCCCCAGCCGCCAGGGAGCAACACACATGGCACAGCAGACCTCTCCTGACTCTCCCGCTGCTCCCCTCAGCAGTGCACTTTGGTCAATCTGCCTGTTCTGTTCCCCACTCTGTCTGGTGGGTCCTCTCATCCCCCACACTTCTGGCCTGTGCCCCAGCTCTTATATGCATAAATAAATAAATCTTTTAAAAAAAAAAGAAAGAAAGGGAAGCCATACATTCTCACCTGTCCTCATGGAAATGTTCCTTGAGCGCAGTCACTACCTTTTTATTTGAAAACAGCACATTCAGGCCCTTACTCCTGAGAGTTGAGGTGATTCCCAGGTTGCTAAGGCCAAGAAATGGAGACACAGGAAATTCCCACCAATTTACTGGGAAATCACAGTTTCCTGTCAGAAATGTATCACAATATCGATAGTATGTTGACCTTTGCTCTCCTGCTCTGCCCTTTGGTGAGTCCCGCACAGTGAACTGAGTCTTTCATGTCTCTGTGTTGAGACATCTCAAGACAGTGTTAGTTAGGCCAGTATCAGGGCCTCTGTTCTTGGTCTGACAAACCCCGTATTTCTGTCAATGACTCAGAAAATACAATGAACTTTTGTTTATTTGCAGATGACAAGACAGTGGCAGGGCTGGTGATTATGTCAGATGACACAATCAGGATCCAAAATCTTCACAATGAGCTGGAACAAAGGGTCAACTTGTTTTAGCAGAGATTAATATTGGATCCAGAAACCAACCACACAGCATGTGGGGCAAAGGCTTATGTGCTCAGGAGTGAGACTGACAGCAGCCAAGGACCCATGTTGCAGGTTTGAATAGAAGCCACATGTGTGCTATTAAAAGTAGGGGTTCTACCTCTTACACTGCTGGTGGGAATGCAAACTGGCCCAGTCCCCTTGGAAAGCTGTGTGAAAGTTCCTCAAAACTCTAAAAATGGACCTATCATATGATCCAGTGATTCCACCCCTAAGAATCTACCCAAAGGACACAAAAACACTAATTTGAAAGGAAACCTGCACTTCTCTGTTTACTGCAGCACTATTTACAATAGCCAAGATATGGAAACAACCTCAATGCCCCAAAACATATGACTAGATCAAAAAGATTTGGTATAGATACACAATGGAATACTAACTACCCAGGGAACAAAAAAAGATAAACTCTTGCCATTTGCTGCAACATGGATGGAGCTGGAAGGGGTTATGCTAAGCAAAATAAGGTCAGAGGAAAAAGAAAAATATAAGATGGTTTCACTTATAGGTGGAATATAGGGAAACTGAACAAAGGGATGGGGAAAAGATAAAACTTGCAGGCTGACCACAGATCTGAGGTATCCAGCAAGGGTCAAAACAGGGGAAGAAAGAGCACAAGGGACCATGGTGATGGTCATGGGTGCTACAGTGGTGGGAGAGTTATGGGGACTATACCTGAGGGGAGAAATCAAATATTGTGTAAAAACGAACAATGATGTTAGAAAATAAATACATTGAATTAGAAAAGAAAAAAATAATTTCTACCCATTTAAAAAAAAATAGTGGGGGTTCTAAGAGGAAGGAGGTGATGGTCCCCTGGATTCAACTCTGGTCTGACAGCACCTGGAGTACCTAGAGTATTATGCTCACGTCTGCCCCTCCCCCACTGGTAAATGAGGTATTGACAAATTGGTCCATATCCTAAGAAAAGTGACTTGATATTGAGGGCACTGAAATCCAAGAAACTGGGGGAATGTTACTCTGGAGAGTAGGCGCCAAAGAAAGAACATGACCACCCTTTGGAAATATCCAATTTTGTCACAGTAAAGAGTGATTTGTAAGACTAATGGACAGAATCAATGTTAATTGGTAAAAATGTCAACCAGACATATTTCTGCTTTACATAAAAAGAATGTGCTAATAAGTCAGTGCTATTCACCAAGTGAATGTGCTGCCCTGGGAGGCCAGTTTCTCTCCTTTACTGGAGCTATTTGTCAAAAGTGTTATGGGAGGGATCATGATGTTGGAGGGAGGTATCAACTTCCAGGTACCATCCACAGCTAAGAGGTTAAAATTCCAATTATATTTGTTTTTCTGTTACTTTAATAACTTCAGTTTCCCTAGGCTATACCAGCCCAGGCAGAAGGTTGTAGGCATAATTAGACATGCTCACCATGCTGGATCTGTCTTGTCAAGGGCAGATCATTGACCTTGAGAGAGAGACGTGTCCCACAGTTCTCTTTGTGCTCAGGGTAAGTTCCTTTCTGTAAGGTTCATTTTCTCACCCACATAGATACTAGGTACCGAGGCATGACCAACCACGCTGAATTCCTAGAGTATCTAGACTGAACCCCCCATGGCTGAGACCCACACTTTTTGATAGCTGGGTTGTTTCCATTTCAAATCCATAAATCTCAATCATATTCCCAATGCCAAGATAAAACCCTGGAGGGCAGGGCAAAGCCTGTGATTATGTTAAATTCTTCCCTCAAAGCATAATGTCATACTTTCTCTGAAGCAGACAGACATGGGTTCCAAACTCCAAACCCAACTTTTAGCCTTTACCAGCTATCGAGTTGGGCAAGATATGAACATATGAACCTCTCTGATGCTCTGTTTCCTTGTCTGTGAATTAGGCAATAACCCTACCTAGTATGTATGCTGTTGTAACGATTGGATAAGATGTACAAATCAAGGGTTTAGTGAAATGGTCATACACGATAAGCATCCAACATCTACTGGCCTCTTCCTCTAGAGTGACTGTAAGATACAGTAGCCTGACTTCTGCTGGGGTTCTTCTGGTCTCTCCTTCACTCCTCCCCAGCCCCTCCGTGCCCTTCACCCCTGCTTCCACCACCACTTTAAGCTGTAACCATTGTCCTTGCACAGCATCACTTCCTGTGCTACGTCACTCTCACTTGCCTCCCACGCAGAATTATTGCGATGGTAACTCAGATTTCTCGTATTTGAGAGGGAAAGCTGTTCTCTCATATGCCTTGCATTTTAACGATTTTCATTGCTATTGCTCATTTTGATCTGTTTAATAACATGTTTTAAACTAATCCCTTGTAATAAAAGGATTTCATTACTAATGGAGACAGCTGCAATATGCAGTGAGGTCATTAGATTCTCTTTTCTGATGAGGCCTGCTGGAGTCAAAAGTTTTGCAACTCTGCAAAGTTTGCTGAGGAGTGTTGCCCAGGGAACCTGAGAAGAAGGGAATTTCCATGGCAGGGCAGGCCAGTAGAATGCAGAAGGGTGAAATTTGTGTCTGCAAAGATCATGTCTGTGAAAAGGGCAGAAGAATCTACATCTTGTGGCTGGTTGATGACCATGAAGAAGAATGGAAAATCTCGATGGAGATGAGCTATTATGTGGTGAATAAGGGGCTCCTATGATCATGGTGGACCAAGGTTTATAGACCCACCTGCCTTTATTTACTTGAAGAGATGATCACACCCTCCTCTCTATCTCAGTGGGCATCTGTTACTATATGTCACTCTATTCTTATCTATCAGACCCAAGACTCTATTCTTGCTCACTTATTCCCAGTATCTAGTGGGACCTGGCATGAGGAAGGTGTTTGATGAACTGAAAAAAATTATTCCCGCTCACCTTCTTCCCCTAGGTGCTCTCTCCCATATGCACAGACACTTCTTGCATGATGCCAGAAACTTCTATCTCCATATTGACCTATAGAGAACCAACCATACCTTCAAATTTCCAAGTATTCACTTGTCTTTTCCATGTGGCTGCCTCATTTTCACCTACTACTTAATCTGTCTAAAACTGAATTTGTCACCTCCCCTACAACACCCACCCTCACCTGGCCACACCCATGTGTCATATATACTGCTTATTCTAGTAAATGGCAGCACTGTGCACTCAACTGGAAGTTATCTTTTTTTTTTTTTTTTTTTTTTTTTTTATTTTTTTTTTTAAATAAATTTTATTGTTATATTCCCCATACAATTGCAGCCCCCCCATTCTGACCCCAATCCCTCCCCTCCCGCCCCCCTAAAAGTGTCTCTGGTTCATAGTTTTTTGTTGATTTTGATTTTCACTATCTTATAGTTATTCATTTTCCTGGTCCCTTATTTAAGTTTTCTAGATTCCTGCTATGAGTGAGACCATCCGGTATTTTTCTTTTTCTTTTTGGCTTATTTCGCTGAGCATGATCCCTTCCAGCGCCATCCATGTTGCTGCAAATTGCATGTGTTTATCTTTTTTGAATGCTGAGTAATATTCCATGGTATATATGTACCACATCTTCTTGATCCAGTCATCTATTTTTGGGCATTTGGGTTGTTTCCAAAGCTTAGCTATTGTAAACAGTGCTGCTATAAACATAGGGGTGCAGGTGTTCTTTGGAATTGATGTTTCTGTGTCCTTTGGGTAAATACCTAGGAGTGGAATTGCTGGATCATATGGAAGCTCTATGTTTAGTAGGTCCAGAAATCTCCACACAGCTTTCCACAGTGGTTGGACCAGTTTGCACTCCCACCAACAGTGCAGAAGAGTTCCTTTTTCTCCACACCCTCGCCAACATTTGTTGTTGCTAGTTTTTTTAATATGTGCCATTCTCACTGGTGTAAGATGGTATCTCATGGTAGTTTTGATTTGCATTTCCCTGATGACAAGTGATGTTGAACATTTTTTCATATGCCTGTTGGCCATTTGCATTTCCTCTTCAGAGAAGTTTCTTTTAAGCTCTTCTGCCCATTTTTTGACTGGATTATTTTCTTTGTTGTTGTTGAGTCTCATCAGCTCTTTGCAGATTTTTGTGATCAGTCCTTTATCATTAGTGTTGGGTGCAAAAATGTTCTCCCAGTTGGTGGGGTTTCTCTTTGTTTTTGTTATTGTCTCTTTTGCTGTGCAAAAGCTCTTTAATTTGATGTAGTCCCAGCTGTTTATCTTTGCCTTCACTATCACTGCTTTGGGTGATGTGTCTGTAAAGATGTCTTTGATGTGCAAATCACGTAGTGTTTCGCCTATATTTCCTTCTATATATTTTATGGTTTCAGGTCTTATGTCTAGTTCTTTAATCCATTTTGAGTTGATTTTTGTGTATGGTGTGAGGTGGTGGTCAAGCTTCATTCTTTTGCATGTAGCGACCCAGTTTTCCCAGCACCATTTATTGAACAAACTTTCTTTGCTCCAATGCATATTCTTTGCTCCTTTGTCAAAGATTAGTTGACCATAAATCTGTGGGTTTATTTCTGGATTTTCTATTCGATTCCATTGGTCTGTATGTCTGTTCTTGTTCCAATACCATGCAGTTTTGATGATTATGGCTTTGTAGTATAGTTTGAAGTCTGGGAGTCTGATGCCTCCATTCCCTTCTTTTTTTTTCAGGAGAGCTTTGGCTATTCGGGGTTTTTTGTGATTCCATATGAATTTCATCAATAATTGTTCTATTTCTTTGAAGAATGACATTGAAATTTTGATTGGAATAGCATTGAATCTGTATATTGCTTTTGGAAGGATGGCCATTTTAATAATGTTTATTCTTCCAATCCATGAGCAGGGGATGTCTCTCCATTTCTTTGTGTCTTCTTCTATTTCTTTTAACAGTGTTTTATAGTTTTCTTTGTATAGGTCCTTTACCTCTTTTGTTAGATTTATTCCCAAATATTTGATTTTTTTTGTTTCAATAACAAAAGGGATGGTCTTTTTGATTTCTTCTTCTTCAGATTTATTGTTTGTGTATAGGAAGGCTACTGACTTTTGCGTGTTGATTTTGTATCCTGCCACTTTACTGAACTGATTGATGAGTTGAATTAGCTTTTCTGTGGAGTTTTTGGGGTTCTCTATATATAATATCATATCGTCTGCAAATAGTGATAGTTTGACTTCTTCTTTTCCTATTTGGATTCCTTGGATGTCTTTCTCTTGTCTTATTGCCCTGGCTAGGACTTCCAGTATTATATTGAAAAGCAATGGTGAGAGTGGACATCCTTGTCTTGTTCCAGATCTTAATGGAATTGCTTTCAGCTTTTCACCATTGAGAATGATACTGGCTGTTGGCTTGTCATAGATGGCCTTTATGATGTTGAGGTATGTTCCTTGTATCCCAAGAATTTCAAGGGCTTTTATCATGAATGGGTGTTGCACTTTGTCGAAAGCTTTCTCAGCATCTATTGATATTATCATATGGTTTTTATATTTCTTTTTGTTGATGTGTTGGATAACGTTGATTGATTTTCGGATGTTAAACCATCCTTGTGCCCCTGGAATGAATCCAACTTGGTCGTGGTGAATTATCTTATGGATACATTGTTGGATTCTGATAGCTAAAATTTTATTGAGGATTTTTGCATCAGTGTTCATTAGGGAGATTGGCCTGTAGTTTTCCTTTTTTGTGTTGTCCTTGTTCGGTTTTGGTATTAGTGTAATGTTGGCTTCATAAAACGTGTTTGGTATTGTCCCTTCCTTCTCAATTTTTTGGAAGAGTTTGTGAAGGATAGGCACTAATTCGTCTCTGAATGTTTGGTAGAATTCATTTGTAAATCCATCAGGTCCTGGGCTTTTGTTTTTGGGGAGGTTTTTTATTACCATTTCAATTTCGCTAATTGTAATTGGTCTGTTTAGGTGTTCTATTTCTTCTTTATCTAGCTTTGGGTGATTGTAGAGTTGTAGGAATTTGTCCATCTCCTCTAGATTGTTGAACTTGTTTCCATATAACTGTTCATAGTAGTTACTGATTATTCTTTTGATTTCTGCTGTGTCCGTTGTGATTTCTCCTCTTTCATTGATGATCCTGTTTATTTGTGCTTTCTCCCTTTTTTCCTTTGTGAGCCTGGCTAGGGGTTTGTCTATTTTATTGATTTTTTCAAAGAACCAGCTCTTGGTTTCATTGATCTTTTGGATTGTTTTTTTAGTTTCAATTTCATTTATTTCTGCTTTGGTTTTTATTATTTCTTTTCTTCTACTGGTTTTGGGGTTTTTTTGTTGTTCTTTTTCTAGATCTTTGAGCTTCGAGATTAGGTTGTTTCTTTGCGTTCTTTCTTGTTTCTTGATGTGAGCTTCTATTGCTATATATTTTCCTCTTATTACTGCTTTTGCTGCATCCCATACATTTAGGATATTGGTGTCCTCCTTGTCATTCAATTCAAAAAATTTTTTAATTTCTTCTTTGATCTCCTCATTAGTCCAATGGTCTTCCAGTAGTGTGGTTTTTAATCTCCATGAGGTAGGAAAGTTCCTTGCCTTCTTTTTATGGTTTATTTCTAGTTTGATGCCTTCATGGTCAGAAAAGATGGTTGATATGATTTCAATCTTGGTGTATCTGTTGATGTTTGTCTTGTGCCCCAGTATGTGATCGATCCTGGAGAATGATCCGTGTGCGCTTGAGAAAAATGTGTACTCCGTTTTTTTTGGGGTTTAGTGTTCTATAGATGTCTGTTAAGCCCAATTGCTCTAGGTCCTTATTTAGAGCTTTAGTTTCTTTACTTATTTTTTGTCTTGTTGATCTATCCATTGTTGATAGTGGTGTGTTGAAGTCTCCCACTACGTATGTGTTTTCTCTGATGTCTGTTTTCAGAGAGGACAACAGTTGTCTGATATATTTTGGTGCTCCTTCGTTTGGTGAGTATATGTTAATGAGTGTTATTTCTTCTTGAAGTATTGTCCCCTTGATCATAATGTAGTGACCCTTGGGGTCTCTTTTTATCTTTTTGAGTTTGAAATCTGTTTTATCTGATATAAGTATAGCTGTTCCTGCTTTCTTTTTTGGTCCATTTGCTTGTAGGATTGTTTTCCATCCTTTAACTTTGAGCCTATTTTTATCTTTTGTAGCTAAATGTGTTTCCTGGAGACAGCAAAAGGTTGGGTTTTGTTTCTTAATCCAGGCTGCAACTCTGTGTCTTTTTATTGAAGAGTTTAGTCCATTTACATTCAGAGTTATTATTGATATGTTAACATCTGTATTTGCCATTGTGTTTGTCTTTCCTTTGATTTTATTTATTTATTCTTTTAATAACTTTTTTTTTTTTGGCCTTCTTTCATTGTTATTCGTCCCTCTGAGGTTCTGGCTTTAGGACTCCTTGTAGTATTTTTTGGAGTGGGGGTTTAGTTGCAATGAAATTCCGGAGTTTCTGTTTGTCTGGAAAGGTCCATATTCTTTCTTCAAAGAGGAAGGAGAGCTTTGCGGGATAGAGTATTCTTGGTTGGCATCTGTTTTCTTGGAGTCTGTTGACTATGTCCCTCCACTCTCTCCTTGCCCGTAGTGTTTCTTCGGAGAAGTCTGATGTCAGCCTGATTGGTTTTCCTTTGAATGTTATCTGTTTCTTCCCTCTTGCCAGCTTCATTATTTTTTCCTTGTCCTGGATTCTTGGGAGCTTTACTATTATGTGTCTTGCTGTATTTTTCCTTTCGTCGTGGAAGTTTGGTGTTCTTCTTGCTTCTTGTATATCAATTTTCAGCTCCTTCTTCACATTTGGGAAGTTCTCTTCAATTATCTCTTTGAATATTTTCTCTGTTCCTACATCTCTCTCCTCTCCTTCTGGTATTCCTATAACTCTTATATTTCCTTTCCTCATGGAGTCAGATAGTTCCCGAAGTCTTTCTTCGTTCTTTTTCCTTCGTACTTCTCTTTCCTTTTCTGTTTTGGTTCTTTTTATTTCTATGTCTTCAAGATTACTTATTCGTTCTTCCATTTCATCTATTCTGCTTTCATTGCTTTTCCCAGAATTCTTTAGTTCTTCCATTAATTCTTTGATCTCCTGCATTTCTTTTACTTCCCTCTTTAGGGACTCAATTTCTTTCTTCTGACCATTGTTTTCCCTCTCTAGGGACTCAATTGCATTCTTCTGATCGTTGATTATTTTTCCCTTATCATTGTTTTCCTTTATGACTTCTGTTAGTTTTTTAATCACGGCAATTTTAAATTCTCTTTCTGGAAGGCTCAGAAATTCTTCCAAGTTATTGTCTTTGCAATCTGGGGGCTGGCTTTCTTTTTGTGGTGTGCTTTTTCTCTGGAGAGTTGCTAGGTTGCGTGTGGTTCTTCTCTTCCCTACTGTCTGTTTTCTAATTTGCCGTATGCGTTGGGACAGTGTGTTGTTGGGACTGGCCGGCATCTTGGGTGGGCTTCTCTGTTCCCCTCTGGTTCTTCCAGGAGTCATCTGTCAGTTTCAAGCAGTCTTTACTGGAGAAAGGTCCCTGTTCTAAAATGCCGATGTAGGGACACACTCCCCTGTGCGCCTGGTCTGCCCCGGCGGTGGGTTCCTGCTCCCCTCTGGGCTTGGACTGCAGGCCAGAGGGGGTCTGGCGTGGGCGAACTTCCCCCGCTCACCTCTGGCTCCTGAGGAAGCCTTCTGCAGGTAGTCTTTACTGAAGAAATGTCCCTGTTCTAAAATGGTGATGTGGGACACACTCCCTGTGTGTCTGGTCTCAGGCACACTCTTCTGTGCACCTGGTCTGCCCCGGCTGTGGGTGCTCGCTCTCCCTGTGGGCTCAGACTACTTGTTCGGAAGGGGCCCAGTGTGGGCAAACTCCCCAGCTGGCCACTAGCTCCTTCAGGAGCCTCTGCTGGCTTCAAGTCGCTAGGTGGTGCCAGAGATCTCTCCTAGAGCCCTTGGGGAGCTGATTTTCCACCCCGTGGGACAGGGAGCAGAGCGGGGATGGTAGGGTACACCTCAACGGCTTTGGGGTGCTGTGTCTGCCTTGTGCCCCACCGTCGTGGGGAACCCACGCCCCTAATTTCGTGCCCCGGGTCTCTGTTCCAAAGCCCTCAGTTCCAGGATGCGGGCTGTAGCCCAGATCAGTGGGGCGGGAATGGCGCCTTTTGAATCCTGCTCCCCTGCCTGGGCGCCTTGTTCCTGCTCACTCAGGATGGGCCTCCGCCGTCTCCCCCTAATTTCGTGCCCGGGTCTCAGTTCCAAAGCCCTCAGTTCCAGGATGCGGGCTGTAGCCCAGATCAGTGGCGCGGGAATGGCGCCTTTTGAGTCCAGCTCCCTTGCCTGGGCGCCTTGTTCCTGCTCACTCAGGGAGGGCCTCCGCAGTCTTCCCCTAATTTCGTGCCCCGGGTCTCAGTTCCAAAGCCCTCAGTTCCAGGACGCAGGCTGTAGCCCAGATCAGTGGCGCGGGAATGGCGCCTTTTGAATACAGCTCCCTTGCCTGGGCGCCTTGTTCCTGCTCACTCAGGGAGGGCCTCCGCAGTCTCCCCTTAATTTCGTGCCCCGGGTCTCAGTTCCAAAGCCCTCATTTCCAGGACGCGGGCTGTAGCCCAGATCAGTGGCGCGGGAATGGCGCCTTTTGAATCCCGCTCCCCTGCCTGGGCGCCTTGTTCCTGCTCACTCAGGGAGGGCCTCCGCCGTCTCCCCCTAATTTCGTGCCCCGGGTCTCAGTTCCAAAGCCCTCAGTTCCAGGACGCGGGCTGTAGCCCAGATCAGTGGGGCGGGAATGGCGCCTTTTGAATCCAGCTCCCTTGCCTGGGCGCCTTGTTCCTGTTCACTCAGGGAGGGCCTCCGCAGTCTCCCCCTAATTTCGTGCCCCGGGTCTCAGTTCCAAAGCCCGCCCAGATCAGTGGCGCGGGAATGGCGCCTTTTGAATCCCGCTCCCCTGCCTGGGCGCCTTGTTCCTGCTCACTCAGGGAGGGCCTCCGCCGTCTCCCCGCAAGCCTAGGTCGCAGGCGCGGGGACCTGGGCAGCTGCGATCCGGTCCGGATCCGCGCCGCTTTCCGCACGCAACCTTACTGGGCGGCCGGGGCTGTGTGCTGGTGCTGGTCTCCTCCTGGGGGGCGTGGCTCTCTTTAATGGCGCCTGGAGCTCACCTCCGCGGCGGATCCTGCAGGGTTCGCCTCTCCCGTTCACAGGGTGTGGTGGCTGCAATAGTTCCTTTCCACTCACAGTCCCACTTGCTGCGTCCGTTTTTCTTGTTGGCCGTTTTGGTTTGTTGTTTCCCTCCTTTCTGCCGGTCGGTCGGAGAGTGTCGACTTTGTGGGCGGGGGAGGGGAGCAGGGTTCTGCGCTTCCCTCCCTTCTCGTCCTCTTTTATGGCAACTTTCTTCTTCGGGCAGTTTGCTGGAGTCGTCCGTTTATCTTCCGTGTCCCAGTTCTCACTGGGACCTGCCGCTTTTCCTCCCTATTAACTTTTTTTAATGGGAGATCTTACTCGCAGCGTCTCCTCGCCGCCATGTTGCTCCGCCCCCCCTGGAAGTTATCTTTGACGTTTGTCCACTTTGCTCTGTGATGTAATCAATAACTCAGTTTTGTTGATTTTACTTATTAGGCAGAATTTGAATTCATCCACTTCTCTCCATCAACTCTACCACCATCTTCATCCAAGCTATGACGGTCCCTTAGTTGGAATTTAACTTGTAACCACTACCACCCACCACACCATCTCCAGCCAGGAGCAAGAGTGCGCTCTGTTTATGTCTCCTTCACCATATGCCTTTTACTTTTAGAATAAGCCCATCAGCATCCCCAAGTGGTCTTTAGGTCCCTGGCAAGGGCAGACCCCTTCTGATCTCTCCGGTCACATTTAATATCTTTTTTTAAAAAGATTTATTTATTTATTTATACAAGCACTAGGTACAGTTAGAAGTGCGGGAGGGTGAGAGAATTCACCAGAGCCAGAGCGGGGAACAGAGCAGGCAGAGTGACGAAATACACTGCTAAGGCGAGCAGCGGGTGGCAAGAGAGGTCTGCGCGCCATGTGGGATCCTCGCTGACGGCCAGGGATCGAACCGGCGCTGCAGAAGCTGCGGGCAACTTCGCAATCCAGCACTCAACCGCTGCGCCACCAGGGAGGCCCTTAATATCATTTTTTTGGTGAAGCTCTCAGATTTCTGTTTCATACCCCTTATTTTAATTTCTCCAACAATGGCCATCTTATAAAACCTCCATCTCATGGACAGAGCTCATGAAGAATCTATTGCTGGTCTTAACTGCCCTAAAACTGAAGGTATGACATATCTCTTCTGTTTACAGCTCATTGACCAGAGCTGTTTACCTGGTTCCCAACTTAACTGCCAAGAAGGTTGAATAGCCTTCATATGAACACTGGGTGAAGAAGAAAATGGATATGGTGACATTTACTAGTCTATACCAAAGGGAGTGGATTTTAGGCTTAAAGGGAAATTCCATCATCAGTGAAAAATTGCTGGACAGGGCTTCAGCAAATATTACAGCAGAGCAAAGACAACATGAAGAGACTCTGAGGCTAGGTCTTATAAATGAAGCTGGGTAGGAAATTAATGATAGCTCTCCCAGGACTAATATACTTAGCCCATTAGTTAAACCTGCCTGCAGAAGAAAGATCAAGGAGGAGGTTTGGAAGGAACATACCACAATAGTCCCTGACAAAAAGATTGCTGTATAACTTTGTGCTTGCAAATAGGTAGACCTGGCATATATTCTTCCAAATCCAAAAAACTTGGAAAACTATGAATAGGAATAATATGATGAATTTTGGAAAATGAGAGTTGAATAAAATAAAATTTCCCCAAGGATTGTGGAAAGATGATGATGATGTGTTAACCACAACAAATGTCATTAAGCATGTGCAGGGGACTAACCCCACTGGGCTCTGTGTGGGGAGAATCATGTAGCACTGAGACCCATGCTTGAGGCTGGCACGTGCCATTCCTTAACCTCAAATGCTCTTTCCCTCTTCTGTTTTCTTCTTCTAGTTAATTCCTCCTTTTCTGTAAAAATGAAGCTCAGCTCTGTTTGTAGTCATGTAGCTTGTAATTATCTATTGTTGTGTACAAATTACACCCAAAATTTAATGGCTTAAAAATGAAGTATTTATTACCTCACATTTTCCATAGAATCCAGAAATCCAAGAACAGCCTAGTTAGGCGCCTCTATCTCAGGGTCTCTAACAAGGTTGCAAAGTGTCTGCCAGGGCTATGGTCTCATCTGAAAGCTCAGCTGGGGGACTCCTGTGATTACCGGCAGGATTCAGTTTCTTGTGGTCTCCTC